>NC_138348.1:5701118-6301118 GCF_046562875.1 Panthera onca
CCATGCTGAGCATAGAGCCTGCTTAAGATTCTCTGTCTCCCTCTGCCCTTCCCCACTCACGTTTTCTCTCTCTCTAAAATAAAACAATTTTTTTTAAACATTATGCTTAGTGAAAGAAACCAGACACAAAAGACTACATATTGTATTATTTCATTTATATGAAATCTCCAAGATAGACAAATCTATAAAGACATTAAGGATAAACTTTTAAAAGACATAAACACTAAACAAATTTTTAATGGTTTTTTTAAGTTTATTTATTTATTTTGAGAGAGAAAGTGTCCACGCATGTGGGGGAGGGACAGACAGAGGGAAAGAGAGAATCTCAAGCAGGCTCCACACCATCAGCATGGAGCCTGACGTGGGGCTCAATCTCATGAACTGTGAGATCATGACCTGAGCTGAAACCAAGAGCTGGGCACTTAACCAACTGAACCACCCAGTCACCCCACTAAAAAAATTTTTAAATAAAAAAATAGATCCATAATAAATAATGACTGAGAATTATCATAAAACAAAGACAGATGTAAGTACTGTTTGAATAAATTTACCAAATGCCAAGCAGGATAAATTTCTTAAAAAAAAAAAAAAAAAAAAAAGGCACAAAAAAAGCCACACAGCTGAACATATCAAAGTGAAACCCAGAATAACAAGGATAAAGAGAAAACTCTAAAAACTACAAAAGAGAATGAAATTATCCTGAAGAAACATGAGTTAGACTTCTCATCAGCAATATTAGATATCAGAAGATAATTAAGTACTATCATCAAAGATCACAAAAAATTAACTTGGAATCTGGACTTTTAAGAGAACCAAACTACCATTAAAGAATGAAAAACTTTAGGGATGCTTGGATGGCTCAGTCAGTTAAGTGTCCCACCTTCAGCTCAGGGATCACGATTTCACGGTTTGTGAGTTCAAGCCCCACATCAGGCTCTTTGCTGTGAGCACAGAGCCCACTTCGGATCTTATGTCCCCTTCTCTCTCTGCCCCTCCCCCACTAGTTTTCTCTCTCTCTCTCTCTCTCTCTCTCTCTCTCTCTCTCAAAATAAACTTTAAGAAACAAAAATGAAAAACTTTAACTTATTTATTATTTATTTATGTTTTTATTTTTGAGAGAGTGAGTCAGAGTGCCAGTGGGGGAGAAGCAGAGAGAGAGGGAGACACAGAATCTGAAGCAGGCTCCAGGATCTGAACTGTCAGCACAGAGCCTGATGTGGGTCTCAAACCCATGAACCATGAGACCAGGACCTGAGCCGAAGTCTAATGCTTAACCAACTGAGCAACCCAGGAGCCCCTAGAATGAAAAACTTTAAATGTTTACATTACACATTCACTTGATGAAAGAACTAAATAAACCAAATCAGCATAACCATTTAAAAATGAGTTTAATCGCTTCTCGGCCTTTTGGCTAAGATCAAGTGTAGTATCTGTTCTTATCAGTTTAATAAAAATGAGTTTAAATTTGCACCTTTTTGCTGAGATAGTGTGGAGATAAGGAAGAATTATATCATCAACAATATCAAGCTATCTCTTCATATAGCTCTTCAACTGTTAAAGTAGCAAAATTTCAGTCATGTGGTAATGTGAACATACATCAAAACCATATACTGGGACTTCTTCCAGCAATGATGAAATAACAGGTACTAATAAATCAGCCCTCACACCAAAAACTACTATAAAACTAGGTAAAACACATGAGTCAATTGTTTTCAGGCACTGGACAACAAATAGCACAAGACTGTGATCCTTGAGAGAAGGCAAACTCCTGAGGTAAACCCTACGACTGCCCTGGATGTCTGCCTGGGGAAATTTTCCTGTCTACTGAGCAGGGACCTGGAGCCCAAGCAGAGTATAGTGGACCCAATATGCTGAGAAGGTACAGAACAGTTCAGAGTTGCAAAAGTACCTAGAATCTGCAAGGCAGGGCACAGGAGGGGAGGGAGCTATGCAGAAGTGGGTACTGAAAGTCTGTGTGGGAGCTCCCCATGAGTCCTTGGTCAAAAGCTGGGCTATGCATGCACAGGTGAGACTATATTAAATTTCCCAGACAGCAGCTGCAATGGAGTTGAGAATGAAACAAGACACAAGTGGTCAAGCAGTACTGGAAAATGTTGGGCTTCAGACCCAACCAGAATGGAGAGACCTTGATAAAACTGATGGTGTCCAGCTAAGACACCAAAAAGGTAAGGCTTTCTTAGCAAAAAAAAAAAAAAAAAAAAAAAAAAAAAAAAAAAAAAAAAAAAAGAGAGAGAGAGAGAGGGGAAAAAAATAGACAACAACAATAATAACCCACTTTCTAGATGAAAATCCATTCTTGACCTAACCTAAGAAAATGCCTAAAACCAAGACTCAACAAGATCCACAGAGGAGATAGTTTGGAGATTGAGTGGTATCAAGTTAAAGGAGTTTGGAAAATGACTTGAGTTTCTACATATGAACCCTATAAAAGGTATAAAAACAAGCCAACACTAGGTTAGATTAGCCTGCTAGAACAAAAATCAACACTCTTCAGAGTTAAAACAGAATATAAAATAGGAACACATTATCCAATATAAAATAAGGATTTACTAGACACGTAAAGAAAAAAAAATGTAACTCACAAGGAAAAAAAAGCAATAAAAAAGCCCAAGCCTGTCATAGATGTTATGTTTGGGAAAGACTTTCAGACACATACTATTTATTTAAAAAAATTTTTTTTAAGTTTATTCATTTTTGAGAGAGAGAGACAGAGCGTGAGCAGGGGAGGGGCAGAGAGAGAAAGGGAGACACACACTCCAAAGCAGGCTCCAGGCTCTGAGCTTTCAGCACAGAGCGCGATTCAGGGCTCAAACTCACGAACCACGAGATCACGACTTGAGCCAAAGTTGGATGCTTAACCGGCTGAGCCACCCAGGTGCCCCAGGTACATACTATTTATTATATGTTCAAAGACAAAGGTGGCTTAAATGTGTCAAATGATATGAAATATCAGCAGAGAAAGGTACACTAAAAAAAAAAAATCAAATGGAAATTCTATAACTGAAAAGTTCATTGACTGAAATGAATTTGCTGGACAAGTTTAATACATTAGATATGACAGAAGAGTCAGTGAAATTATTGAAGACAAAGAACAAAAATTATCCAGTCTGGGGCTCCTGGATGGCTCAGTCAGTTGAGCATCCAACTCTTGATTTCGGCTCAGCCATGATCCCAGGGTCATGGCACTGAACCCCACATTGGCTCCATGCTGAGTGTGGAGCCTGCTTAAGATTCTCTGTCTCTCTCCCTCTGCCCCTCCCTGCCACTCACACTCTCTAAAAATAAAAAATAATATATATATATATATATATATATATATATATATATATATATATATGTATCTCCATATCCAATCTGGACAGTAAAGAGATTGAAGAAAAATGAACAGAATCTTAGAGACCTATAGAACAATATCAACCAGTCACAAATATGTATAATGGGAGTTCCAGAAGGAAAAGAAAGTGGAATGGACAGGAAAAATATTAAATGGACAGGAGAAAAAATACGAAAATATGAAAAGTAATGTTTTTTAATTTGATGAAAAATATTAAGATGTGAAAAGCTCAGCAAACCCCAAGCAAGATAAGTGCAAAGAATATAATACCTAAGTACATAATGGTCAAAGTTATCTTTTTAATAAAGAAGATAGAGAGAAAATCTTGAAACAAGCTGGGGGAAAAAGCACATACTACCTACAGAGGACCTATAATATAAATTACAGCTGACTTCTTCTGAGAAACAATAGAGGCCAGAAGACAATGGAATGACTTCACTTCAAAACACTATCAAGCTAGAATTTCAAGTCCACTGAAATATATTTATTTTAAAATGAGGGTAAGACAAAGACATTTTTTGGTAAACAGAAGATTGAGTAATTCATTGGCAGAAGACCTGCACTACAAGAAATGCTAAAGGATATTCTTTAGACTGAAGATGAAAACCCAGATACACAGGAAGAAATGAAGAGCACCAGAAGTAAATGAGTAAATACAAAAAGCATTTTTTCTTCTCATATTTTTCTTAACATACAACTAACAGTTTAAAGAAAAAATAATAACATTGTAAGGCAGGAATTATAACATGTGAAAATACTCAAAATAGTGCAAAAAATAGTACTGAACTATAACCCTCCAAGTAAAATAAATAACCAAAAGTTCATCCTGATTAAATAACTGGATTAATAAATAAATGATTTAGAAGGGACAACACTTCATTATAGATAAATTCCAATAAATAAATGTAGAAGAAATGAGGACATATGATATCACAGTAATACTACAGTAATAATTGCTACAGGCCAGATCTACCAATGAATATTAAGTTAGTAGATGAACATTTAAGGAAAAACAGTATATTTGCAAATTCTCACAGTATTTCCCCCAAATATTTAAAAATTACACAAAGTAACTCTACTTAGAAAAATCTGACAGATAACACCTTAACCAAATGATCAAGGTTAATATTGCCACTAAAGAGACATCAACATCATCAATTCCCTCATAACGCACACTGAAATGGGCACATCACCTGTTTGGTATTCTTCCCAACAATGCATAACCTCAATCTCATACAAGAAAACATCACGTAAGTTCAAATTGAAGGACATTCTACAAAATACCTGACAAGTACTTTTCAAAAGTGTCAAGGTCATAAAAGAAAAAGGAAGTTGGAGAAACTGTCACAGATTGAAAGAGATTAATAAGACCTAACAACTAAATGCAAAGTGAGGTCCTGTAACGGATCCAGCAACCAAAAAAGGACATTAGTAGAAAAGTTGGTAAAATCTTAATGAAGTCTATAGTTTAGTTAATACTGTTTTACTAGTGTTAATTTGTTAGTTTTGATGATTGTACTATAAGGGGTTTAAAATATCAATCATAGGGACGCCTGGGTGGCTCAGTCGGTTGAGCGTCTGACTTCAGCTCAGGTCATGATCTCACAGTCTGTGAGTTTGAGCCCCACATCAGGCCCTGTGCTGACAGCCCTGAGACTCGAGCCTGCTTCAGATTCTGTGTCTCCCTCTCTCTCTGCCCCTCCGCCGCTCATGCTCTGTCTCTCTCTCTCGCTTTGTCAAAAATAAATAAACATTAAAAATATATATTACAGGGAAAACTGGATGAAAGATGTACAAGAATTCTTTGTGCTGTTTTTGCAACTCTTCTGTAAGTCTAAAATTATTTGCAAATTAAAAATATAAATATTCTGCAAAAGAATGAAACTGGACCGCTATCTCACACCATACACAAAAATTAACTCAAAATGGATTAAAGACCAGGGGCCCCTGGGTGGCTCAGTCTGACTCTTGGTTTTGGCTCAGGTCACAATCTCACGGTTTCATGAGTTTGAGCCCCACATCGGGCTCTGCACTGACAGCATGGAACCTTCTTGGGATTCTCTGTCTCCCTCTCTCTCTGCCCCTCTCCCACTTGTGCTGTCTTTCTCAAAATAAATTAAAAAAAAAAAAAAAAAAAAAAAAAAAAAAAAGGATTAAAGACCATGAATGTAAGACCTGAAATCACAAAACTCCTAGAAGAAAACAGACAGGAAGCTCCTTGACATTATGTCTTGGTGATTAATTTTTGGATTTGACACCAAAAACAAAGGCAGCAAAAATAAAAATAAACAAATGAGACTACATCAAGCTAAAAAGCTTCTGCAGAGCTAAGGAAACCATCAACAAAATGAAAAGGCAACTTACTAATAAATGTGAGAAAAATTTGCAATTCATGTATATGATAAAAGGAGTTCATATCTGTAATACATAAAGAACTCATACAAACCAATAGCAAAAAGATAAGAAATAATAAAGTGTTGGTGAGGATGTGGAGAAAAATGAACCTTGTGCACTGTTGGGAAGGATGTAACCTTACTATGTAACCACTATGAAAAAACAGTATGGAGGCTCCTCAGAAAATTAACACTATAACTACCGTATGACCCAGCAACTCCACTTCTTTGTATATATCTGAAGACAACAAAAACACTAACTTGAAAAGACATATGCACCCCCATGTTCACTGCAACATTATTTACAATGGCCAAGACATGGAAACAACCTGTTTCCACTAATGAATCAATGGATAAAGAAAATGCTGGGACCCCTAGGTGGCTCAGTCAGTTAAGCACCCAACTCTTGATTTCGGCTCA
Source organism: Panthera onca (assembly GCF_046562875.1). Classification (NCBI taxonomy): domain Eukaryota; kingdom Metazoa; phylum Chordata; class Mammalia; order Carnivora; family Felidae; genus Panthera; species Panthera onca. The sequence continues at coordinate 5,707,287 of NC_138348.1, forward strand.
GGTCAGGATCTTATGGTGGTGAGACTGAGCCCCGCCACAGGCTCCGCACTGGGTGGTAGCATGCTTAAGATTCTCTCCCTCTCTCTCCCTCTGCCCCTCTTCTGTTCATGCTCACTTTCTCAAAAAAAAAAAAAAAAATTTTAAGGAATTGGGGCATGTATATATACAATGGAATATTATTCAGCCTTTAGAAAAATGAAATCTTGGGCACCAAGGTGACTCAGTAGGTTAAGCATCTGACTCTTGATTTCCTCTCAGATCATGATCTCACGGTTCATGAGATCAAGCCCAGCAGGGGGCTCTGCACTAACAATGCAGAGCCTGCTTGTGATTCTCTCTCATCCTCTCTCTCGCCCCTCCCCTGCTCTCTCACGCTGTCTCTCAAAATAAATAAGTAAACATTACAAAAATTATTAAAAAGAAAAAAAAGAAAAATGAAATCTTGCCCTTAGTGACAACACAGATGAACCTTGAAGGCATTATGTTAAGTGAAGTAAGTCAGAAAAGGACAAATACCATTTGATCTCACTTACACGTAGAATCTAAAAGAAAAAATGAGCTTATAGATACAGAGAACATATTAGTGGCTCCTGGTAGTGGGGGTGGAGGAGGTAAAGGGGTCAAAAGGTATAAACTTCCAGTTATAAAGTAAGTCAAGGGAATGTAAAGTTCACCATGGTGACTATAGTTACTAATATTGTATTACACATTTAAAGTTGCCAAAAAAGAGATCTTACAAGTTACCATAAGAAACAAATTTGTATCTATGTATGGTGATGGACGTTAGACTTATTGCAACGATCATTTCACAATGTATGTAAATGTCACATCATTATGTTATATACCTGAAACTAATATATCATTATACCTCAATTTAAAAAATGTTCCTTGTCGGATTATTTTGATGCTTTTATAAAAAAAATCAAGTAGCCATATAAGTATGGGCCTATTTCTGGACTCCATTTTTTCCCCATTTTTCTGTCTTTATGCCAATTCAATACTGTCTTAACTATTGTAGCTTTCTAGAAAATATTCTGTTGGGTAAGTTAAGTCCTCCAGTAATGTTCTTCTTTTTTAAGATTCTTTTAATTATCCTAGATCCTTTCCATTTCCATATAATATTTTCCCTGTTTTTCCCTGCCCCTCTTGCACTCATGCGCAGGCACATTCTCTCTCACTCAAGAAAAAAAAATTCAATTAATTAATTAATTAAAGAAAAAAATAATTAATTAAAAATTAATAACCTTTGGAGACTTCTGGGGGAGAGGGCAGAGTAGGAGGAGCCTAGGCTTACCTTGTCCCACAGATACACCTAGATAACACCCACATCAGTGTAAATAACTCAGAAAATGACCTGAACACTAGCGGCACAGACAGATAAATGTAGACAAAAGGCCACATAGAAGAGGGTAGGAAGTGCAGGAACACAGTAAGGAGACAAAATGACCCACAGCGCTGTCCACAGGAGGGAGGAACACCAGGGCATGGAGAGAGGAGAGGAGCAGACCCCACATCAGGCACCCCAGTCACAGAGGACCCAAACTGACAAGACAAATCCCCATAACATTCGGGTTTGAAAACTAGAAGGGCCTAACTTCACAAGTTATTACAATCAGTGGGGCTTGACACCTGGCACTTTAAAAATCAGCAGCTGGGCTCTGGGAGAGCTGGAAGGGATAGGAAACTGAGTCCCCATGCTTAAAGAGACAGCACAACAAATAGCCCTGCTGAGATACAGCATGGAAGCAGCAGCTTGAAAAATACCTGGGGAGAGGTATGAAGAGAGGGAGACTTCTCCAAGAATAAAAGAGGGGGCAGGCACCATTTCCCTCCCCTATACCCCACCCTAGATATAGAGACTCCTGTAAGAACCAGTGCAGGGCAAACACTCTCCACCTAGCTTGTTAACAGTGTGCTCCGTCCTTAAGGTTTTCCTTAGGGTTTTCCTTCAGCAGGAAGCACCCCCCTCCATCCTAGCCTGGGCAGGAGTTTCCCCCAGTGGGTGCAAGCCCCCTCCTGCAGCAGACTGGCAGAACTTGCTAGCACTGTGGGCCCTGCCCCTGCATTCTCCTGTAGACACACCCCCTCCAACAATCCTTGGCAGGAACCCATCCAGAGTGGTGCCACAAGCCTGGCAGTGTGCAAGCAGCCCTCACAAGGGCCAGCACAACTCCAAAGTGACTCCTGCCCTGAAGTGAGGGGAAGATAACCACACACACCAGTCTGACTGTGGCCCTAGCAGTGGATTGGGGGAGACATCGGGTCTGACTGCAGGCCCTACTCACCAATGAAAGCTTCTCAGAGGACAACACAGGGAAAGTGCCCTACAGTTCAGTGCTACCACAGCTTTGGTAAAACCCTGGTCTGACTCAATTCAAACCCAGTGTGGCTCCACCATGGCCCACTAACAACACAGGGACCAAAATCTGCCCACAACAAAGAGAGCCATTGCAGAAGATTGGACTGAAGGCAAATGCAGCTTGGCCACAAAAGCAGGGCACATGCAACATACAGGAGACACCCCAGGTTCTGGTGAACAGAGGACATTGCACTACAGGCCACTACAGGACCTCTTCTTCATAAGGCCACTAATTTCAAGAACAGGAGATATAGCTGACTTTCCTAACACATAGAAACAGACACAAGGAGTAAGACAAAATGAGAAGACATAAGAACATGTCCCAAATTAAAGAACAGGAAAACATCACAGCAAAAGAGCTAAACAAAATGGAGGTAAGTAATATGCCTGATAGAGAATTTAAAGTAATGGTCATAAAGATACTCACTGGACTTGGTGGAAAAAACAGAGAACTTCAGTGAGACTCTCAACAAAGAGATAGACAACATAGGGGCGCCTGGGTGGCTCGGTCGGTTAAGCATCCGACTTCAGCTCAGGTCGATCTTGCAGTCTGTGAGTTCGAGCCCCGCATCGGGCTCTGGGCTGATGGCTCAGAGCCTGGAGCCTGCTTCCGATTCCGTGTCTCCCTCTCTCTCTGCCCCTCCCCCGTTCATGCTCTGTCTCTGTCTCAAAAATAAATAAACGTTAAAAAAAAAATAAAAAAAAAAAGAGATAGACAACATAAAAAAGAACCAACCAGAGGTAAAGAACTCAATAATTAAAACTAAAAATACATCAGAGGGAATAATTAACAGACCAGAGGAAGCAGAAGAATGGATAAGTGACCTGGAGAAGAGTAATAGAAAGCAATCAAGCTGAACAAAAGAGAGAAAAGAAATAATAAAAAATGAAAATAGGCTTAAGGGAACTCAGAAATACTGTCAAGTATAATAACATTCACATTACAGGGGTCCTAGGAGGAGGAGAAAAAGGGTGGCAGAACATTTATTTGAAGAAATTATAGCTGAAAACTTCCTGAATATGAGGAAGGAAACAGAAATCCAAGGCACAGAGAGCCCCCAACAAAATCAACCCAAGCAGGTCCATACCAAGAAACACAGAAGAGGATGGATGCCACCATGATGTTTTATTTTATAGTAAAGACTTCACCAAAACACTACTAGAACTGATATATCTATTCAGTAAGGTCACAAGATACAAAACAATATACAAAAATCCTTTGTATTTCTATACACTAATAATGAAGTAGCAGAAGGAGAAATTAAGAAAATAGTCCCATTTACAATTACACTGAAAATAATAAAACACATAAGAATAAACTTAACCAAGGAGATTAAATACTTGTACTCTTAAAACAATAAAACACTGATGAAAGAAACTGAAGATGACACAAACAAGTGGAAAGATATTCCATGCTCATGGACTGAGAGAACATTGTTAAAATGTCTATAGTACAAAAAGCAATCTACAGATTTAAAGCAATCCCTATCAAAATACCATAGGCATTCTTCACAGAACTAGAACAAATAATCCTAAAATTTGTATGGAACCACAAAAGACCCTGAATATCCAAAGCAATCTTAACAAAGAAAAACAAAATTGGAGGTGAGGTGTCACAATCCCACACTTCAAGTTATATTACAAAGCTGCAGTAATCAAAACAGTATGGTACTGGCACAAAAACAGACACACAGATCAATAGAACAGAATAGAGAACCCAGAAATAAACCCATGATTGAGGCACTTGGGTGGCTTAGTCATTTAAGCGTCTGACTTTGGCTCAGGTCATGATCTCATGGTCCATGAGTTCAAACCCCACATCAGGCTCTGTGCTGACAGCTCAGACCCTGGAGTCTGCTTCAGATTCTGTGTCTCCCTTGCTCTCTGCCCCTCCCACACTCATGCACACACACACTCTCTCTCTCAAAAATAAAAAATTTAAAAAATTAAACCTCTATTTAAAAAGAAATAAACCCATGATTATATGGGGGTCAATTAATCTTCAACAAAGAAAGCAAAAATAAGCAATAGGAAAAAGACAGTCTCTTCAACAAATGATGTTAGGAAAACTGAACAGCTACATGTGAAAAAATGAAACTGGACCACTTTCTCCATACATAAAAATAGACCTGAAATGAATTAAAGACCTAAATGTGAGACCTGAAACCATAAAAATCCTAGAAGAGAGCACATGCAGTAATTTCTCTGACATCACCCATAGCAACATTTCTCTAGATATGTCTCCTGAGGCAAAGGAAACAAAAGCAAAAATAAATTATTGGCACTACATCAAAATAAAAAGCTTCTGCACAGCAAAGGAGACAATCAACAAAACTAAAAGACTACTACTGAATGAGAGAAGATATTTGCAAATGTCATATCCAATAAAGGGTTAGTATCCAAAATATATAAAGAACTTATACAACTCAACTTATACAACTCAACACTCAAAAAACAAATACTCCAACCGAAAAATGGACAGAAGACATGCACAGACATTTCTCTGAGGAAGGATTACAGGTGATCAGCAGAGACATGAAAAGATGCTCAACATCACTCATCATCGGGGAAATGCAAATCAAAACTACAATGACGTATCGCCACACACCTGTCAGAATGGCTAAAATGAAAAACACAAGAAACAAGTGTTGGCAAGGATGTGGAGAAAAAGGAACTCTTGTGCATTGCTGGTGAGGAATGCCAACAAGTGCAGCCACTGTGGAAATCAGTACAGTGGTTCCTTAAAAAATTCATGATAGAATTACCATATTATCCAGTAATTCCACTACTTACCAAAAAAAACCCATGAAAACATTAATTCAAAAGATGTATTTACCCCTACGTTTATTACAGCATTATTTACAATAGCCAAGATATGGAAGCAACCCAAGAGTCCATAGATATGTGAATGCATAAAGATGTGATATATATTTTTTGCAACAGGTTTACAGCCAGAACACAGGTGTCATGAAAACCACGGCTAAACCTAAACCAAAGTGGGAAAGAAAAATACTCATATCAACATCATCGTCAATGGACACACAGATTCAGGTAGGTCTACCACTACTGGTCATCTGATCTACAAATGTGATGGGATCAACAAAAAACCTATTGAAAAATTTGAGAGGGAGGCTACTGAGATGGGAAAGAGCTCCTTCAAGTATGCATGGGTCTTGGATAAACTGAAAGCTGAATGTGAACATGGTATCACCATTGATATCTCCCTGTAGAAATTCAAGACCAGTAAGTGTTATGTGACCATCATTGATGCCCCAGGACACAGAGACTTTATAAAAAACATTATTACAGGCACATCTCAGGCTGACTGTGCTGTCCTGATTGTTGCTGCTGGTGTTGGTAAATTTGGAGCAGTATCTCCAAGAATGGGCAGACCTGTGAGCATGTTACACATTGGGTGTAAAATAACTTATTATTGGTGTTAACAAAGTGGATTCTACTGAGCCACCTTACAGCCAGGAGATATGAGGAAATAATAAGGAAGTCAGCACCTACATTAAGAAAATTGGCTACAACCCCGACACAGTAGCATTTATTACAATTTCTGGTTGGAATGATGAAAACGTGCTGGAGCCAAGTCCTAACATGCCTTGGTTCAAGGGATGGAAAGTCACCCATAAAGATGGCAAGGCCAGTAGAACCACACTTCTTGAAGCTCTGGATTGCATTCTGCCACCAACTCAACCAACTGACAAGCCCTTGCGTCTTCCTCTTCAGATGTCTACAAAATTGATGGTATTGGTACTGTCCCTGTGGGCCGAGTGGAGACTGGTATTCTTAAACCTGACATGGTGGTCACCTTTGCTCCAGTCAATGTTACACAACTGAAGTAAAGTCTGTTGAAACATACCATGAAACTCTGAGTGACACTCTTCCTGGGGACAATGTGGGCTTCAATGTCAAGAACATATCTGCCAAAGATGTTCATTGTGGCAATGTGGCTGGTGATAACAAAAATGACCTACCAATGGAAGCAGCTGGCTTCATGGCTCAGGTGATTATCTTGAACCATCCAGGCCAAATCAGCGATGGATATACACCTGGGCTGGATTGTCACCTAGCTGTTCACTGAGCCAAAGGAGATTGATCATCATTCTGGAAAAAAGTTACAAAATGGTTCCAAAGTTCTTGAAATCTGGTGATGCTGCCATTGTTGGTATGGTTCCTGGCAAGTCTATGAGTGTTGAGAACTTCTCTATCCTCCTCTGAGCTCTTCTGCTGTTTGTGACATGAGACAGATGGTTGCTATGGGTGTCATCAAAGCAGTGGACAAGAAGGTAGCTCGAGCTGGCAAAGTCACCAAGTCTGTTCCAAAAGCTCAAAAGGCTAAATGAATATTATCCTGAATACCAGTCATCCCAGCCTTAAATCAGTGGTGGAAGAACAGTCTCAGAACTGTTTGTGTCAATTGGCCATTTAATAGTAAAAGACTCGTTAATGGTAACAATGCATTATAAAACCTTCAGAAGGAAAAGAGAATGTTTTGTCGATCACTTGGGTTTGTGTGTGTGTGTGTGTGTGTGTGTGTGTGTGTGTGTGTGTGTGTGTGACAGTTTTAAGTTATTAGTTTTTAAAATCAGTACTTCTTAATAGAAACAACTTGACCAAAATTCTGTCATGGAATTTTGAAACCCATTAAAATAGAAGCTTAATGAGAAAAAAAAAAAAAAAAGACGGGAGATACACATACACACACACACACACACACACACACACACACACACACACAGGAATATTACTCAACCATAGAAAAGAATGAAATCTTGCCATCTGCAACAATATAGATGAATCCAGACAGTATGATGCTAAGTGAAATAAGTCAGACTGAAAAGGGCAAATACCATATGAATTCACTCAGATGTGGAATTCAAGAAAACAAATGAACAAAGAGAAAACGATTCTTAAACAAAAAAACATATTCTTAAATATAGAGAACAAAATGATTACCAGAGGGGGAAGTGGATGGGGCGAATGGGTGAAATAGGGAGAGGGGATTAAGAGTACACTTATCATGATGAGCACTACCTGAGTAATACACAGAATTGTTGAATCACTAGACTGTCTACTTGAAACTAATATGTTAATTATAATGGAATTAAAACTATATTTTAATTATAATGGAATTAAAAATGTTTAAATGAATAACCTTTATTTTTTTACAGCAGTTTTGAGGGAAAAGTTGAGGGAAGATACAAAGAATTCTCATATACCTCTGTCCCCATACAGACACAACCTCTTCCACTATCAACTTCCAGTACCATAATGGTACATTTGTTATAATCAATGAAGTTCATGAACCAAGTGACATATCATCATCACCATAAGTCCACAGGATTCATTCCTAGTGTTATCCATCCTATGGGTTTTGATTAACATATATGTATCCATCATTATAGGATTACAAAGAATAGTTTCACTGCCCTGAAAATCTTCTGTGCTTTCCCTATTCATCTCTGCTTCCCTTCAACCCCTGGCAACCATGAATCCTTTTATAGTCTTCATGGTTTTACCTTTTCCAAAATGTCATATACTTGGAATAATGCAGCTTGTAGCCTTTTTGGATAGGTTTCTTTACTCAGTAACATGCACTTAAGTTTCATCCATATATTTTTATGGCTTGATAGCTCATCTTAGTGCTGAATAATATTCTACTGTTTAGATATATATAGTTTATCTACTTATCTGCTGAAGGATATCTTGTTGCTTCCAAGTTTTGATGATTAGGAAGAGAGCTTCTATATAAACATCCATGCACAGGCTTTTATGTGGACGTAAGTTTTCAATTCATTTGGGTAAATACCAAAGAGCATGACTGATTACTGGATCATATTGTAAGAGTGTATTTAATTTTGTAAGAAACTGCAAAACTGTCTTCCAAAGTGGCTGCAACAATGAATGAGAGTTCCAATGTTCCAAATCTTTGCTAGCATTTGGTATCAGTGTTCTGGATTTTGGCTATTCTATCAGGTGTGTAGTGGTATCTCATGGTTTTCATTTGCAATTCCCTAAACAATATGATGTAGAGCACCTTTTCATGTGTTTACTTGCAATCTGTTTATCTTCTTTGGTAAGATGCCTATACAGGTCTTCTGCCCATTTTAAAAAAATTTTTTTTATTGTTTATTTATTTTTGAGAGAGAAAGAGCGCAAGTGGAGGAGGATCTGCCCATTCCTTTAAATGGGTTGTTTTCTTATTAAAAGTTATTTTATATTTTGGATAGCAATCCTTTAATCAGATGTGTCTTTTGCAAATATCTCCCAGTCTGTGGCTTGCCTTCTCATTCGCTTGGTGTTATCTCTACAGAGCATAACTTTTTAATTTGAATAAGGCCCAGCTTATCCATTATTTCTTCCATGGATCATTCCTTTGTTGTTGTATGTAAAAAGTCATCTCCATACCCAAAGTCACCTACATTTTCTTCCATGAGTTCTACAGTTTTGTGTTTTACATTTACGATCCATTCTGAGTTAATTTTTATAAAGGTGTAATACATGTCTAGATTCATGTTTTTGTATGTGTGTGTCTAGTTGTTCCAGTACCATTTGTTAAAAGACTATCTTTGCTCCATTGTAGTACCTTTACTTCTTTGTCAAAGATCAGTTGACTATATTTATGTGAGCTCTCTGTTAGGGCTCTATTTCTGGTCTCCCTATTCAATTCCACTGATCTATTTGTCTATTTTTTCACCATCACCACACCACCCTGATTAATGCAGCTTTACAGTAAGTCCTGAAGTCAAGTAGTGCCAGTTCTCTGACTTTGTTCTTCTCCTTTAATACTGAGTTGGCTATTCTGGGTCTTTGGTCTCTCCATATAAACTTTAGAATCAGCTTGTCAATATTCACAAAATAACTCACTGGGATTATGACTGGGATTGCATTGGAACTATACAAACTGGGAAGAACTGACATCTTGCCAATACTGAATCTTCCTATCCAGGACATGGAACATCTCTTCCACTTATTTCTAGTTCTTTGATATCTTACATCAAAACTTTATATATTTCCTCATATAGATCTTATACATTTTTTTTTTTACTTTACACCTAAGTGTTTCATTTTGGCAGTGATAATGTAAGCAGTAATATATATTTTTTTAATTTTTTATCATTTATTCATTTTTTGAGAGAGCGAGCAAGCGCACAAGTGGGGGAGGGGCAGAAAGAGAGGGAGACAGAATCAGAAGCAGGCTCCAGGCTCTGAGCTGTCAGCACAGAGCCCGACGTGGGGCTTGAACCCACAAACTGTGAGATCATGACCTGAGCCAAAGTTGGATGTTTAACCGACTGAGCCACCCAGGCACCCCAAGAGTAATATATTTTTAATTTAAAATGCCACTTATTCATTGTTGGTGTATAAAAAACCAATGGACTTTTGTACATTAACCTTATATCCTACAGCCTTGCTAAAAATGCTTATTCATCCTTATAAATTTTTTAACCAGTTTGTCAATTTCTACAAAAGTCTGCTGATAACTATGATTGTGTTGAATTCCGAGATCAACTTGGGAAGAACAGACATCTTAGCAATACTGAATCTTCCAATCTTCCAATAGTATCTCTCTCCATTTATTGTTTAATTTCTCTCAACAGTGTTTTATAGTTTTCAGCATAGAGAACTTCTTATTTTTACATTAAATTCATCCCTAAGTGTTTTATGTTTCTTGATGCTATTATCAATGGAACTTATCTTTTTAAAGTAAGCTCTACACCCAACATGGGTCTTAAACTCACAACCCCTAGATCAAGAGTCACATGCCTCACTGACTGAGCCAGACAGGTGCCCTGAAACTGTTTTTTTTTTTTTCCCAGTTGTTTGCTGCTAGTATATTAATTTTTTGTTTATAGACTTTATATCCTATGACCTTGCTAAATACGTTTCTTCTAATATTTATTTTGCAGATTCCCTAGAATTTTGTACATAATCATTTCATTTGTAAATAAAGACAGTTTTACTTATGCCTTCCCAACTTCTATGCCTTTTATTTTTCTTGCTTTATTACATTGACTAGGACCTTTGCTATGATTTAAGTTCATTTGTTTATTTTGAGAGACAGAGCAGGGGGAGGGGCAGAGAGAGAGAGAGAGAGTCCCAAACATGCTCCGCACTGTCAGTGCGAGGCCTGGTGGGGGGCTCTATCTCACAAGTTCTGAGACCATGACCTGAGTGAAAATCAGGAGTCAGACACTTAACCAACAGAGCCACCCAGGTACCCCAGATTTTTTAACTGATACTTTCAAAGACTTCTTATGAAATAAGAAAATACTCCAAGTGAAAAATATAAGATATACTATGCAATAGGATATTTATATAAATATTTAGATACATAAACATAGGCTTTAAGAAAAAATATTTAAATGTTTAATTATCTCTAGAAGTATAGGTAATATTTGTTTCTTTCATTATTCTTTGTTTTATATCATACATATAAAATATTTCATAAATAAGAAAAAAATAATTTTAAAACAATTTATTTATTTTTGAGAGAGCACGCCCATGAGCTGGGGAGGGGCCTGATGCAGGGCTTGAACTCAGGAATTGTGAGATCATGACCTGGATGCTCAACTGACTTAGCCACCCAGGCACCCTGAAAAAATTAATTTTTAATTTTTTTTTTTTCAACGTTTTTAATTTATTTTTGGGACAGAGAGAGACAGAGCATGAACGGGGGAGGGGCAGAGAGAGAGGGAGACACAGAATCGGAAACAGGCTCCAGGCTCCGAGCCATCAGCCCAGAGCCTGACGCGGGGCTCGAACTCACGGACCGCGAGATCGTGACCTGGCTGAAGTCGGACGCTTAACCGACTGCGCCACCCAGGCGCCCCAGAAAAAATTAATTTTTAAATACCCAAAGAGTAAATACTAAAGAACTTGGATTTGATTTACCAAATAAATGCAGACAAGTCTAGAATACCTTAAAAAATAAAATTCTTGTCAGCTATTAGTCTATACAGTTTACATTCTATATCTGATAACTAATATGTACAGAAATTATTCTGGGGCGCCTGAGTGGTCAGTTGGTTGAGCATCCAACTCTTGATTTCATCTCAGGTCATCCCAGGTTCATGGGATCAAGCCCTGCATCAGGCTCTGAGCTGAACATGGAGTCTGTTTAAGATTCTCTCTCTCTCTCTCTCTCTCTCTCTCTCACTCTCTGCCCCTCTTACTCGTGCTCTCTCTCTCTCTCTCTAGAAAAAATAAGTAAATAAAAAGAAATTTAAAAAAATAAGTTATTTCTTTTTGAGAATAAAAGGTATGGAGAAATCAAAGTGTTTTTATTCTTGTTATGATTGTTTCAATAAATAACGTGAACTGATGTCATTTAGTTTTTTGATAGCTTCCCCAAAACAAGTAATACATAGTCAAGAAATCCTTTCAGAAAGTTTGGAGCAAAACAGAGAAATTATTTAGAACACAACCTGACTATTCAGAGTAAAGCTAAATGTTATTATTAATAATGGGTGATATTTATTTAAGCATTTCCTATGTATTGGGCACTGAACTAACACTTTATAATATTATCTAACTAAATTCGTGTGATTCTAGGAGATAGGAATTCTATTATTGCCCCCATTTTTACAACTGAGAAAAATGGTTTACACATGTCACATCACATGTAAAAGTTAGGGTTCTAGCACAGAGCTGACTGACTCTAAAGCACAGAGCTGACTATATAGGCTTTAGACTTATATACCTATATAGGTATAGGTATATATACCTATTTAGTGTAAAATAAAATCTGATAATAAAAGTAACAGTATAGACACTCAGTTTTTATTATTTTAATCTCTTTGAGAAAGAACATCATCATACAAATAGCTGCTGTTTAAAGAATTTTTTTTTTTGATGTTTATTTAGTTTGAGAAAGAGTGTGAGCAAGGAGAGGGGCAGAGAGAGAAGAGAGAGAGAATCCCAAGCAGGTTCCAGACATTAGCACAGAGCCTGATCTGGGACTCAACCTCACAAACCATGAGATCATGACCTGAGCCAAAATCAAGAGTCAGACGCTTAACCAACTGAGCCACCCAGGTGTCCCATTTAAAGAACATTTTTAAATAATATTCTAGCTCTTCAAGAACTTCCACAGGGATACTCTTGTACCAGTAGAGTATTAGAAGAAAATAAGATTCAGGAAATCATTACACTAAACCTATCATTCCATAGCCACTGTGCATCTTGAAACAAAATGGCATTCAATAGTGAAATGAATCTCAATGATTTGTACATCAGGGTGTCAAGTCTAAAAATACAAATTGTATAGTACCTAAGTCTGTTTGGGCTCCTATAACAAAATATCACAGACCTTGGCAGCTTATAAACAACAGGTATTTATTTCTCACAGTTCTGGAGGCTGAAGTTGGGTTCTGGGCCCTCTTACAGGTTCCAGACTTGTCATTGCATTCTCACATGGCATAAAGAGCTAGGAAGCTCTGTGAGGTCTCTGTTATAAGGGTACTAATCCCATTCATGAGGACTCCATCCACATGAGGTAAGCACTTCCCAAAGGTCCCCTCACCTAATACCATCACGTTGAGCATTAAGATTCCAACATATGAATGTTTGGGGAAATAAATATTCAGATCATAGCACACAGCTAGTAACTGAATTTATTCTAAATTTCACACTAGAAGTTTAACTGTAAAGATATGGAGAAAGTTGAGAAAAAGAAAGTACAGATAGTGAACACTTATAAAAAGTTTCAAACAGATACAAATTAACTAGTAAATTCGCTAAAATATTTTAAGTAACTGAAATTCCCAATGCTGACAAAGTATAAGAAGTTGATATCTTCACTTACAAATGCTACATTACATGACACAACTTTTTTTTTTTTTTTTTTGAGAGAGAGAGAGGTGCAGGGCGCAAGTGAGTGGGGGAAGGTGGGGGGGAGAGAGTGAATCCCAGGAGACGCAGAGAGAGAGAGAGAGAGAGAGAGAGAGAGAAAGAGAGAAAGAGAGAAAGAGAGAAAGAGAGAAAGAGAGAGAAAGAGAGAGAAAGAGAGAGAAAGAGAGAGAGAGAGAGAGAGAGAGAGAGAAGCAGGGCTCATCCGAAGTGGGGCTCGCATTTACCCAAAGCAGGGCTCGGGCTCACTTGATGCAGGGCTAGAGCTCACCCAACTCAAACTCAAGAACCATGAGATCATAAACTGTACGTGAGTCAGATGTTTAATGACTGAGCCACCTAGGCACCTGACACAACTTTTTTTAAATGCCTACAGATATCAAAATATTAATTTATGATACATCTTATGGACAATTTATTCATTAAAAATAATAACTAGAAGACTATGTCATAACATGAAAAAAATGCTTGCATGTCAAGTTAAAAAAAAGTAGTAGGACAAAACTAGGCATATACTGTGATTACAACTGTTTTAAAAATACACGGGAGGGGCACCTGGGTGGCTCAGTTGGTTAAGCGTCCAACTTCGGCTCAGGTCATGATCTCTTGGTCTGTGAGTTTGAGCCTGCGTCAGGCTCCGTGCTGACAGCTCAGAGTCTGGAGCCTGCTTCGGATCCTGTGTCTCTGTCTCTCTCTCTCTCTGCCCCACCCCTGCTCATGCTCTGTCTCTCTTAGTCTTTCAAAATTGAATAAATGCTAAAAAAAATTTTTTTTAAATACATGGGAATTTGGAAGAGAATATAATAAAATGCTAACATTTATTGTGCAAGAAATGTTTTCCTTTCCTCTATTTTCCCAATATTCTAAAATGGGTAATATTGCTTCTGTTAACAAAAAGTTCCTTTTAAAAATAATTTATTTGGGCTGCCTGGGTGGCTCAGTTGGTTAGGAGTCCAACTTTGGCTCAGGTTCATGAGATTGAGTCCCATGTCGGGCTCTGTGCTGACAGCTCAGAACCTGGAGCCTGCTGCAGTTTCTGTGTCTCCCACTGTCTCTGCCCTTCTCCCCCACTCATGCACTATCTGTCTGTCTTGCTCTCAAATATAAATAAAACATTTAAAAATTTTTTAAATAAACATTAAAAAATAAAAATAATTCATTTGACGGTGGCTAAATTTGACATCTGGCTGCATGTTGTTTTTTTTATTCTAAGAGACTCAGCAAACCAGCAACTGGCCTGACTTCTGTCCTTTAGCATAGCTTTATAATAATGCTTGCAAGTAATGTACCAGTAAATAAAGCAGCAGTATCAAGCATTTTAAAGAATGAAGCTAATTAAGCCAAAAGATGAAAAGTTCTTTGGTTGGCTCTGTGGCCTGATGCTATTAGTTAAATTGGCTAATTATTTCCACATTATAAAACAACCCCAGACATGCTTTAGTGAAAGAAATAGAAAGCAGAACATTTTAATGGAGGGTCAGCAACCTTTCAGAAATGTTGTGTCAGATCTTCACTCACTACTTCAAAAAAGCAGAGACTAGTTGCCATTGCTGCATATTCAGTGGGCTCTTCCAGCCAAGCAAGCCAGTCAGGAAGTGTGATCACTCAAGTCTATAACAAAGGAATATGCAGCTGAGCCTGATACTACTACTGGTTACCAAACAAAAAGGATGTAAACTGAGAATGGAGGGAGAAAAAACGATCATTTTCCAAAACTATACCTGCCTCTTCAAAGAACCTCAACAACTCAACCACCAAACGTGATACAGGTGATAGATTTCTTCAACCTGTGGTACGAGAGTAAGGTAAGAAGTTGTCAAAGGAAGAGAGAAATTAATTTCTGTTCATTCACTGAACAGAAATGAGAATTTGTTATCTGAAAAGCTAATATAGGAAGCAAAGCTCTAGCAAAACAGCATACTGTAGAGTAAACCAAAATACTATGGAATAGTGGTTAAGACAGTTTCTGGAGCCAGTCTATCTGGGTTCATATATCCCACTCAACCATTTACTACCTTTGTGACTTTGAAAAATTACTTACCCTTTTTGTTTAAAATGAAATGTCTGCTATTAGTGTTATCACCACCATCAAGAAAAAGGCACAAAAACGACATAAAAAATCAAAAAGAGATGAAAGTACAAATATCTGTAAGTCATAAAAGACTTCACATCAATTAATTTGAAAACTAAGATGAAATGTCTACCATACAGCAGGTGTTCAGTAAGTATGTATCGGATGAATGATTGAAAAGAAGTAAATAGGGGCGCCTGGGTGGCTCAGTCGGTTAAGCCGCCAACTTCGGCTCAGGTCATGATCTCTCGGTCCGTGAGTTCGAGCCCCGCGTCGGGCTCTGTGCTGACAGCTCAGAGCCTGGAGCCTGTTTCAGATTCTGTGTGTCCCTCTCTCTGACCCTCCCCCGTTCATGCTCTGTCTCTCTCTGTCTCAAAAATAAATAAACGTTAAAAAAAAAATTAAAAAAAAAATTAAAAAAAAAAAGAAAAGAAGTAAATAATCTGTGTGTTTGTGGTATTTTTTTTTTATAAGATATATATGTACCTCCAAAATTGACTCTGGGAGAAACAGAAAACTTAAACCAAACATCATCCAAGAAAACAAACTAGTTATCAAAAGTGTTTCCTACTAGGAGATCCTCGGTGACTGTCAGTTAAGCATCCAACTTCGGCTCAGGTCATGATCTCATGGTTCATGAGTTTGAGCCCCATATCAGGTTCTCTTCTCTCAGCAAAGAGCCCACTTCAAATCCTCTGTCCCCCTCTCTCTGCCCCTCCCCCACACTCACTCATGCTCTCTCTCAAAAAACAAACAAACATTAAAAAATATATATTTCCCTCTTCACCTACCTTCATCTCAAAATGCCAGGTTCAAATGATTTTTTTTTTACAGGTTAGCTTTACCAAATCTTCAAAGAATACATATTAAAAAAAACCCAGAACAGAAATGGATAAACCTACCCAACTCATTTTATAAAGCAAGTATAATCTTGCTACCAGAATAGGACAAGGACAATAGAAATCAATCTCACTGAGAACAAAGATAAAACATTAAATCCAGGATATATAAAAATCTCATGATCAAATTGTGATGGAACTTCATGGATGTCTACCACTATAAATCATCATATTAATAAAGATTTTAAAAACCATAAAATAGGGGCAACTAGGTGGCTCAGTCGGTTAAGTGTCTGACTCTTGATTTCAGTTCAGGTCATGATCTCACAGTTCATGAGATCAAGTCCCATGTTGGGCTCCGAGGTGACAGGACAGAGCCTGCTTGGGATTCTCTCTCCCACTCTCCCTACCTCTCCCCTGCTCATGCTCTCTCTCAAAATAAATAATGGTTTTTAAAAAACCATATCATAATCTCAAAAGATATAGAAAAAGCTCTTTAGAAAATACAACACACATTCATAACAAACACTACTAGCAAATTAAGAAGACAGATTCCTCAACCTGACAAGAAGCAAGTGCCAAAAAACTACAGTAAATATACTTAATTTTAAGTATATTTACTTAATTAATTTCATTAAAGGAAGACAAACCACAGATACATAATATCACCCCTGGTCTTCTAACCAGTACTAGTACTGTTCTATATGACAAGGAAAAGAAGTAAGCCATATAAAGAGTGAAAAGGAAAAGTCAAAGTTGTCATAATTTAGAGATGATTTAAGTGCCCATATAGAGAACCCAAGAGAATCTACGAATAAACTACCAAAATTAACAGTTCAATTCAGCAATGTTGAAAAAGAATGAATACCACTCATAATGGCAACAAAAATTATGACACTAGGGATATATATATATATATATATATATATATATATATATATATAACAAAATATATCTAAGACTGTTTGCTATGAGAAGAATCACAGTATTAACATAAAATAGGATCTAACCAGGAGTATCATCAGCCAAAGGGCAGAAGAGGAAGTCCCAGGTCCTTGCCCCCCTTTGGAGACACTGCCTCAACAACAATACCAAATTGCCTTTGTGAGAATTCTAGAAACCAATTAAGAGGTTGCAGCACTCCAGGCAAGTGCAAAAAAGGAGCCACTTCATAGTAGAATCCAGGCTAAAGGAATACCTTCCATTTCAGACATCCTAGCCTCAGAGTAGAAGAAAAGGAGCTAAGACCAAAACACATTGGCTCTTAAAGTTTCTCCTGGGAGGTCGCATATATCACTTCCACTAGCATTTCACTGGCCTAAGCAAGTTACATGGCCCAGCTTTATGTCAATGGGCCAGGAAGTATAATTATCCCATGGGGAAAAAATATTTTGAATAATAAAATCTAGCAAAATGGTCTCTGGAATCAGGCCAACTTTGGCTTTACTAATAACCATGTGCTCTTGGGAAAGCTCCTTGTTTTCCTACAGAATCCTTCTATTGAAGATTATAGTGCCCACCTCCTTGTTGTGGCAGTTAAAATTAAGTAACATTTTTAAAAAGCTCTAAATGAGAAGCTATATCAATTCATAGAAGCTCTAAATGAGAAGCTATATCAATTCATAGAAACAATACTATAAAAATGCTGCTACCAAATTAATCCGTAAATTTAATATAATAACAAGACCACAACAAGATTTTTCATGGAACTTAAATTATAAAATTCACAAACAAGAGTAACAGTTTGAAAAAACAAAGACAATTCTGAAAAATAACAATAAGGAGGGGGGATTTGCCTTATCATATAGCAAGATTTATTCTAAAGTTTTAGGAAATAAGACTATCATACTGACCACACTATCAGTAAAGAGCCCGATGTGTAGCTAGAACTCACCAACCATGAGATCATGACCCAAACTGAAGTCAAGAGTTGAATGCTTAACTGATTGAGCCACCCAGACGCCCTCAAAACTTTAGCACTATTAAAAGAACTATATTAAAGAACACCATAATTCAGTGTAGAAAAGAATGGTCTCAAATCAATGATTGCAGCTTCCACTTTTAAAAACTAGAAACAGAAGAGCAAATGAGATCCAAGGCAAGCAGAAGAAAGGAAAGAATAAAAGATCAGAGTGAAAAATCAATGAAAAAGAATACAACAGAAAGAACCTGATTCTTGCCAGACAGATTAAGGGAGAGAGAGAGGGAGAGAAGGAGGGAGGAAGGTAGGAAGGAGGGAAGGAGTAAGAGAGAGAAAGAGAGAACAAACAAATATAAATTACCAGTATCAGGAGAGAAAGAGATGATATTGCTAGAGATTCTACACAGTTTAGAAAGATAATAAGGGTATATTATGAACAGTTTTATGCCAATAAATTCGACAACAAATGAAATGGGCAAATTCCTTGAAAGACACAAACTACTCACACTTACTCAAGAAAAAATAGATAACCTGCATACTTAATGGTGAAAAATTGATATCCTAAGGTCAGAACAAGGTGAGAAAGTCTGATCTCACCACATATATTCAACATTGCACTAGAGGATCTAGCCAGTTCAATAAGGCAAGAAAAGAAATAAAAGGTATCCAGACTGGAGAGTAAGAAGTAAACTCTAGTTGCAGATGCTATGATCCTCAATGTAGAAAATCCTGTGGAATCTACATAAAAGCTACTAGAATAGTTTAGCAAGGCTGAAACAACTTCTAATCTATTGTATTCCAAATATTGGCAATAAATAATTGGAAATTTAAAATTTCAAAAATATCATTTACAATAGCCATCAAAAATATTAAATGCTCAGAGTTAAATCTGATCAAAAAGGTACAATATTCGTACACTAAGAACTACAGAAATTAAAGACAACCTAAGAAATTAATACATATACTGTGTTCATGCATCAGAAGAATGAATACTGCTGAGGCGCCTGGGTGGTTCAGTTGGTTAAGCCTCCAACTTTGGCTCAGGTCATGATCTCACACTTCATGAGTTTGAGGCCCCACATCCGGCTCTGTGTTGGCAGTGTGAAGACTGGGATTCTTTCTCTCTCCCTCTCTCTCTGCCCCTCCTCCACTCACATGCACATGTGCACATGCTCTCTCCCTCTCTCAAAATGAACTCTTTAAAACAAGAGACTGAATATTGCTAAGATAGATGTTAATTCTCCCCCAAACTGAGCTATCAATGGAATACAGTCTCAATCAAAATCCCAGCAGGCTTTTGCAGATATTGACAAGTAGATTCTAAAATAGATAGAAATGCCAAGGACTTACAACAAACATGAATGTCATGAACTTGAAAAAAAGAACAAAGTTGGAGGACTTAAAGACCTATTTTAAAGCCACAGTAATCAATACAAAGAGACCAAAGTAACAGAATTCAAAGTCCAGAAATAGACCCACACATATATGGTCAATCAAGTTTTCAGCAAAAGTACAAAGGCAATGTAGTGGAGAAGGACAGTCTTTTCAATAAATGATGGTAGAACAACTGGGATACCCATAAGCAAAAAATTAAACTTCAATCCAATTCTTGCATCATATGTAAAAAATTAACTCAACATGGGTCACAGACCCAAATTACAAATGTAATAAATGTAATTCTAAATATAAAACCTTTTATAAATATAAAAATTATAAATATAAAAAATATATATTTATAAATATATAAAGATTTATATAAATATAAATATATAAAAAATTAAAAAATTTTATGAAGAATGTATAGAATAAAACCTGTGTGACTTTAGGCTATGTGAAGTTTCCTTAGATATGACACCAAAAGCATGATCTATAGGGGTGCCTGGGTGGCTCAGTCAATTAAGCATCCAACTCTTCATTTAGGCTCAGGTCTTGAGCTCAGTTCATGGATCGATCTCTCTCCCTCCCTCTCTCAAACAAAAGTATATGATCCATAAAAAAAAAAAAAAAAAGATAAATCTGACTTCATAAAAATTAAGAACTTTTTTGCTAAAGACACTTAAAAGAATGAAAGAACAAGCCAAAGACTAGGAGAAAATATATTCAAACCATTTACCTGGTTTATCCAGAATATATTTTTTTAAACTCTCAAAATTCAATAAGAAGAAAACAAATAACCCAATTAAAATATAGGGAAAAGATATGAATATACACTTCACCAAAGAAAATACATGGATAGCAAATAAGCACGTTTCAAAACTTACACACTTAAAACACGTAGGGAGTAGGAGTTTCCAACTTTATCTTTAAGGTGTTATTTTTAAAAAGCTTGATGAAAATATATCACAATCTCAGTATCTGTTCATTCTGTGTAATGAGTATAATTATTTATTATTTATCCTTTGCTATTTCATGTATTTAAGCAAATATTTTATATTTCAAATGTTTTTTAGATGTTTTTAAGCATTTACTGACTACTCACTATATGGCCGGCAGTGGACTAAACACTGGGGATACACAAAAAATTTTAAGACAAAAATCTTACCCTCAAGAAATCTTATCCTCATGGTCTAGTAAGGGAGACAGATGCATTAACAGATCATTTTAGTAAGAGTGAGAATTAATCAAGAGCTAAAAGTGTGGTCTTGAGGAGGCTGGCAACTTTGAAGAAAATGGATTTGAGAGGCCAAGACTAAAGATAAGAAGACAAATTAGGGGTAGTTCTAGTTTGGCTCTGGTCATCTCCTCACAGTTCGTGAGTTTGAGTTCTACATCAGGCTCTGCACTCTCCATGCAGAACCTGCTTCAGATCCTCTGTCTCCCTCTCTCTGCCCCTCCCTCATGCACGCGCACTCTCTCTCTTAAAAATAAACATTAAAAAAATAAAACAACAGGAAGACCAATGAGGATATTATTATAGGCAAGAATAATGAGATTCTGAATCAGGACCATTATAGGGATAGAGAAAAAGGAGCAGTTTCAAGAAATATTTAGGAGGTACAATCAGCAAGATTTTGAGTCTGACTGGATATGAATTTAAGGAAAAGAGAAGAAAAGTTCAAATTACTAGGCTGTATAACTACTTAGATAGTAAAAAAGGGAATAAACTTGGAGGAGAGTCAGGCTTTGGGGAGAACATGAGAAATTAAATTTTAGACATGCTGAATTTGAAGTATCAGTGGACATTCAGATGACTATGCTAAAAAGTTTAGAATAGAAGAGACTGGAGAGAAAAGAAAGAATAGATACTAATATAGAGGAACAATAGGTATATGTATGACAGGACCTAAGTAGGATTATTATTTAAGGAATGGGTGAAAGTTAACCATTTTTATCTTCCTTAGGTCACAGACTGTTAAAATCTGATTATGCACCTTCTCACCAGATACATGCACATAAACACAAAACTGCCCAAAATCTTAGTTAGATCAGTGACCTTAAGAACCTCTGTTATAGACTGATCAGAAGGGAGCACAGAGAGAAAGGGGTTAAAGTTATTCAACCAGTATTTATTCAACACCTGCTATATGTGCAGATGTTGTAATGGATTCTGGAAACATAGGATTAAGGCAGACTACCCCCCTCTCCTCATGGAAGTCACATTCTAATTGAGAAAAATACATACATACATACAAGTATACCAAAACAACAAACCCCACAAGATTCCTAAAGAACAAAATAGGTGTAGTGAAAGAAACAAGCAGAGTAGGAAGATAAACTACTTTAAATAGGGTAGTCAGGGAAGGCTTCTCTGAGGAGGTGACATTTGAGTTGAGAAATAGAAATGGAAGTGAACCAACAAGTCACATGAAAAACTAGGGGAAGAATATTACAGGTAAAGGGAACAAATACAAAGGCTCAGAGATGAGAAAGAGTTTGGTATGTGTCAAGGAACAGAATGAGGCCAATGTGGCTGAAGCGCAAGTGAACTGAGGAAAGAATAGTTTGAGATAAGGTTTGGAGAGGCAGAAATAAGCCTGATCATTCCCACTAGCAAAATATGAGGGTCCCAATTTCTCTACATCCTTGTCAACACTTGTTATTTTGTTTTTTTAATGTTTATTAATTTTTTAATGTTTATTTTTGAGAGAGAGAGCACGAGTGGGGCAGGGGCAGAGAGAAGGGAAGACACAGAATCTAAAGCAGGTTCCAGGCTCTGAGCTGTCGGCACAGAACCTGATGGCAGGGCTCAAACTCACGAACCGCGAGATGGTGACCTGAGCTGATATTGGACGCTTAGCTGACTGAGCTACCCAGGCACCCCAATGTTTATTTTTGAAAGAGAGAGAGCAAGCAGGGCGGGGGGGGGGGGGGGGGCGGACAGAGGATCTGAAGCAGGCTCTGTGCTGACAGCAGAAAACCCGATGTGGGGCTCAAACTCATGAACTGTGAGATCATGACCTAAGACAAAATTGAGAGTCAGACACTTAACTGACTGAGCCACCCAGGTGCCCCTCTGCTTTTTTTTTTTTTTAATTACAGTCATACAAGGAGGTATAAAATGGTATCTCATTATGGTTTTCATTTGCATTTCCCTAATAATTACAATGTTGAGCATCTTTTCATGGGGCTTATTAGCCGCTTATATGGATAAATGTTGTCTTCATCTATTTCGGTTGCCATAACAAAATACCATAGACTGGATGGCTTAACAGAAATTTACTGCATATAGATCTGAAGGCTGAGAAGCCCAATATCAAGGTACCAGCAATTCAGCTCTCTTCATGGCTTGCAGACAACTGTCTTTTCACTGTCCTCACATGGCTTTTCCTGGGTGGGTGTACTTGGAGAGATTTCTCTTTCTTCTTCTTCCTATAAAGCTGCTAATCCCATCATAAAGGTCCCACCTTCATAACCTAATCTAACCCTAATTACTTCCCAAAGGCCTCATCTCCAAATACCCTTGCATTGGGGATTAGGGCTTCAACACAGGAATTCTGGGAGGACACATTCAATTCATAACAAATGTCTATTCATATCCTTTGCCCACGTAAAAATTAGGTTTTTATTGCTGAGTTGTAAAAGTTATTTTTGTTCTTTGGATATTAGATGCCTATCAGATACATAATTTGCAAATATTTTCTCCCATTCTGTAGGCTGTCTTCACTCTCTCTTTTTTAGTTTTTTTTTTTTTTCCAGTTTTAATGAGGTACAATTGATCTATAACATTGTGTAAAGTTAAGATGTACAACCTGTAAATCTGATACTTCCATGTTGCAAAATGATTACCATCTTGGCCTGAACTAACACCTCCATCATGTCATCCCGTCTTTTGTTGATAGTGTTCTTTGAAACACAGAAGTTTTTCATATTGATCAAATCCAATTTATCTATCTTTCCTTTGACTGCTTGTGCTTTAAATGTCATATCTATGAAGAATTACACGTATGTTTTCTTCTAAGAATTTTATAGTTTTACCTCTTAGATCTAGGTCTTTGATCCATTTTGAGTTTAACTCTTACATACAGTGTCATATGACTTTTTAAAATATGCTAAAAGAGTAACCATAAAAGTCTACTCAGTAAAGAATATTCAAAATGTCCTCTCTTCCCATACCAACCAAATTCACTACCACGGGCAGCTAACAATGTCTGCTACGGAAACGGAAGGGATATGGTAACCCAAGAGGCCAGAGCTGGAATAGTAAGTGCCCAGTTGATTACTCAACGAGGGGTAACAATAGTTCAAGGATTTTAAGCCAAAGCTGGTACAAGGCAGGCTAGCTCCTGCTGACTACTGAATAAAAGCCACTCAGCTGGAGTATGAGTCAACTCCCAGGATCTCTAATGGTAAAAGGTGTCCTTCTCTTCCTGCTCTACCTACCCAAGCTCAAAAGAAAGAGAAACATGTCAAGGTTCATGTCCTTTCCATCTCCTTTCCCTGCACATCAAATCTTAAATATATTCTCAATAGTAAAGTACAATTAAATATATTTAACAGAGAAAAGAGTAAAGAAATATTAAGAAAGCAAAAGAAGATGAAATTCATCTATTTTTTTAAGACTTTATTTTATTTTTTTAAGTAATCTCTAAACCCAACATGGGGCTCAAACTCACAACCCCAAGATCAAGAGTCACATGCTCCACTGACTGAGCCAGCCAGGCATCCCAACAAATTCATTTAACTTTTTTATGTTCAATCTTCTCTTTATAAAATCTTGCCACATGTTATACAAATTTGGCAGCAAGAGACTGTTTAGGACATATCAAAAGTCTGAGGATTAAATGTGGACTCACTGGGTAACCAGTGACCAATGAGTCCACAAACTCTTCCTTTACTTCTAAATTTAAGCTGAGGTAAAGCTCAGTTTCCCCATCTCCGAAAGAGAAATGATGATAACATATAAGTCTGACCTATCTCTGGAGAATGAATGAGATCATGTCTACAAAAGGAGCTCCTGGAGGAAAAAGTGTCAGATGAGTACTGAGCCTTAGAGTTGCTGATCTTGTAAGATCTAAAATTATAATAGATTTTTTCTTTGAATGAGAATCTCAGATTTAAAAATTCATATTAAGTCAGACATCCAAGAGTTCACCATTGTGAATTTCTCATTCAATGATGAGCAATCCTGGACCCATTAATTTCTCTAATGTACAAATAACATGACTTCTCACTTCCTTTCAGAACAAATTAACAAAGAAGACAAAATTAAACTAAACTTTTTTGTAAAGTCTCCCTGGTGGCAAAAGGGTGGAGTACAGAGAAGAGGCATAATCATATAACCATACATCAACAGCACAGCTGTCTTCCCCACTTTCAAGGGCTGGTATTCTTTTTTTCTTTTTTTCTTAATGTTTATTTTTGAGAGAGAGAGAGAGAGAGACCCACAAATTGTGAGATCATGACCTGAGCCAAAGATGGATGCTAAACTTACTGAGCCACCCAGGTGCCCCTGGGGGCTGGTATTCTTCTCTAGTCTTTTGAGGGGAAGAAAAAAAAATTTCTGACTTGGGAAAAACACTTGAACATGACTGGCCAAACTGTATTTTACTAAAGAGTTAAATTATGTCAATAAACATGGGAATGAGGAGGAAGTAATTAAAAAGATTAAAAAAATCAAAATAACATGAATGGAAGAAATAAGAAACAGCAAATAGGGACCTTTAAATATGGCCTTTTGCATATTCCCCATCTTATCACTCTCTTCTACACTTTCTTTTTTTTTCTTTTCTTTACTAGAGTAAGGACATGATAGGAAGTAGCTTCTAGATCTGGGCAAGAAGGACAAACTAAAACATCACATTTCACCAAATAGATACTTATAAGTAGTTCTATATACATGGATAAGTATATACATAAATGGATATATAAATGGATTCCTATATAAATGGATATGCATATTATGCATATATGCATACAAGCATATATGCAAAATAATAGTATATATATTAATACAAAGTAATGAGAACTTTTAACACATAAGAATTTACCTTTTTTTAATGTTTACTTATTTTGAGAGGGAGAGAGAAAGACCACACATGTGCATGAACAGAAGGGCAGAGAGAGAGGGAAAGAGACAGGGAGAGGGAGGAGGAGGGAGAGGGAGAGAGAATCCCAAGCAGGCTCTGTGTTGTCAGTGCCAACCCAATGCAGGGCTCGAACTTACAAACAATGAGATCATGACCTGAGCTGAAACCATTAGTCGAATGGTTAACCAACTGAGCCATTCAGGGACCCCAGAATTTATCTGTCTTAATGGTCATCATCCCTCAAAGTACAGAAGTTATTCTAATTGACAGAGGACCTCACATCTGGTCTGAGGTGTCTTTCCCTATCTTTATGTTCTTCCTAATAAGCAACTGGGAAGGACATATGTTTATATTCATATATAATTGAATAAAAGAACTAACAAAGAATTCAATTAGATTAGATAATGGAGAAAAGAAAAAAGAGGATGCCAAAAAAAAGCCAAAAATTTTAAGCCTGGAAAGTTATGAATGTTAGTATCATTGAAAGAAATGAAGACATTACAGAGCAAGTTAGTTTCAAGAAAATGAAACCCATTTTACCATGTGTTGCACATATATTTCAAAAGGAACCTTCAAATGGAATAGACTAATTGACAATCAAAGCTGGAAACATGTTAATGATAGGAAAAAAAGTCTCATCAGCATAGAAATGATATTAAAACTTTAAGAGTAGAAAACATACCTGAAGTAAATACAGAATAATAATACAGAATAATGAAGGGAAGAAAGGCATATTGGTGGCTGAACTTCAAGGAATATCCTCTGGGTTACCAAAGAAGCACCATGAATATACATACTTCCATTAGGTATACTTATCACATTACATTTTCAGAGCTACCTTTCCCAATGACTTCCTGTGGCAAAGCAGATATTCAATAAAAGGTGTGCTGAATAAAAATATGAATAGTTAGGAACCAGAGAAGACAGTGAGCAAAAAAGAGAATATAACCCATTAGAGAGGAAGTAGAATGGGGAGATTATCTTGGTCACTATTTATTAATCCAGCATAAACAAAACATCCAGAAATTAGAGCCTGTTTATATATGAATTGATCTGAAGTATACCAGATTCAGAGAAAAAGTACCTTGATACAATACTAATAGAATAGACTGAAGAGTAAAGAAAATTGAAGCTGGATGGCTCTACAACAGTACAGTTCCCCTAAAAAGAGATCAGATCTTATTCTACTCACTGAGAGCCACCAACCAAGCACTGAAGAGAACATAGTTGAAAATGAATTCAGAGGCATACTATTTTGTATAGGTAAGTAATTTTTTAGCATCTGAAAATCTCACGGTTAATGAATCAGCCACCAAAGACTGCCTAATGAGGCTAACTAAACAGTGTAAAGATTTGTGAATGGACCAATTTAAAGCAGTTTGTTGATAACACTACAGGAATGCTAAATAAATAACAATAGTAATAAAGGCATAATTAATGGTGCAAAAACCAGGGAGCTAAGGGATTTAAATCTTAAGCTTGGACAATTTCCTTTGTGAGCTTTAATGAGCCATTCTTGTTACTAATTAGTACAAACAAACAGTATTACTGAGTGGAGGTTAGTATCATGAACCTGGAGAGAAGACAAGCTAAAGTTAGCTACTAAATATGATTGACTATGAACAAATGACTCAATTTTTATTATGTACTTGATATGCAGTACTTCCTCTTTGTACTAAAAGTCAGCCACTTCCACTTTATCACAAGGATATAAAAACAGATTAAATAAATATGCATAAAATTGCTGTGAGCTTTTAAAAAATTACAACCAAGTTACCATGACACTGTCTGAAGTTTGTATTAGCATAATAAACAGGTGGTTATTCCATAAACTAAATTCAACTCAATACCTTCTCTCCAGGTATTAACAGTGATAATAAAACCATTCCCTTGTACCTGCATGGTTTTTCACTTTTTTCAAAGCACTTCCGCAAATATTAATTGAAGTAGTAGTATTATATACAATCTGACCACTCATTAAAAAGGCATGCTATTGGGGCGCCTGGGTGGCGCAGTCGGTTAAGCGTCCGACTTCAGCCAGGTCACGATCTCACGGTCCGTGAGTTCGAGCCCCGCGTCAGGCTCTGGGCTGATGGCTCAGAGCCTGGAGCCTGTTTCCGATTCTGTGTCTCCCTCTCTCTCTGTCCCTCCCCCGTTCATGCTCTGTCTCTCTCTGTCGCAAAAATAAATAAACGTTGAAAAAAAAAAAAAAAAAAAAAAAAAGGCATGCTAGGGGTGTCTGGGTGGCTCAGTTGGTTAAGCGTTTGACTCCAGTGCAGGTCATGATCTCGCAGTTTGTGAGTTCGAGCCCCACATCGGGCTCTGTGCTGACAGCTCGGAGCCTGCAGCCTGTTTCGAATTCTGTTTCTCCCTCTGTCTCTGCCCCTTCCCTGCTCATACTCTGTCTCTCAAAAAATAAATAAATGTTAAAAAAAAAAAAAGGCATGCTAAGTATCAGTTTATGTCACAAGAAATACTCCTATCTCCTCCCTAGTGCTAATAATAACATACTCCCTGTTATTTACATAGACTTTCACTTCTTTCAAAGCACTTTCACATTTATTAACTAGAGCAGTGGCATTACGAATGATCTTTCCATTCTTTGCTTCATCCTAAGGGCAGAACCCAAAAAAAGAAGACTAAAGATTGAGAAATAGACCAGATGGTTTTCAGGCAGTCAATTCATGATTCTTAAAGCTGGACTCGGGTTTCCTAAAAGTCAGAATCAGAGCAAACTCCCCATCCAGCACAATATGCTGATTCTCCCTTTCTTCCAGACCAAAGGTTTTAGGAAGTAATAGAATTAAGTGATTAAGATAACCTAAGTATGGGTGTAAGGGAAGAAACCAAATCTGTCTTGATCACCTCTGTAACCCCTCTGTGTCAAGCACAAGGCTAATGTAGAGCTAATGCTCAGTAAATCATCATTTATGATGATTACCACAGTAAGAACTTTCTACCCAAGCTCCCACAGAATATCTGCTATGGAGCCATTACTTTTCTTCCACAATTACTGCTTTCAAATGTGTGCACACTAAGAAGAATCTAAGGAAGATTAGGATCACAGAGCAAAAAGCAGAGGTCCATTAAGAATCCAGGCTACAAGAGCACCTGGATGGCTCAGTTAGTTAAGCGTCTGACTCTTAATATCAGCTCAGGTAGTGGTCTCACAGTTTGTGAGATAAAGCCTCACATCAGGCTCCGCATTGACAACATGGAGCCTACTTGGGATTCTCACTCTCTGCCCCTTCCCCTGCTTGTGCTCTCTCTCAAAACAAATAAAGAAACATTAAAAAAAATAAAAAAGAATCCAGGATATAGACTCCTGGAAGGTAGATTCAGAGGGCCAAGGCAATTTCAAAGGCAAAGGGAGAGACACCTAATGACCCTTAATTTACTAAGCAAGCACTTCTAAATTCCCATGCTTAAACTAAAAACTCCTTCAGCAAACTGGTGCAGTCACTCTGCAAAACAGTATGGAGTTTCCTCTAAAGCTTAAAAATAGAACTATCCTACAATCCAGCAATCACACTACTAGGTTTTACCCAAAGGATATAAAAATACTAATTCAACGGGATACACACACCCCAGTGTTTATAGCAGCATTATCTACAGTACCCAAATTATGGAAACAGCCCAAATGTCTATCAAAGTCCCTGATGAATGGATAAAAAGGATGTGGTATATATATATGTCTGTGTGTGTGTGTGTGTGTGTGTGTGTGTGTGTGTGTGTATACACACACACACACACACACACACAATGGAATATCACTCAGCCATAAAAAAGAATGAAATCTTGCCATTTGCAATGATGTGGATAGAGCTAGAGAGTATTGTGCTAAGCAAAATAACTCAGCCAGAGAAAAACAAATATCATATGACTTCACTCAGATGTGGTATTTAAGAAACAAAACAAATGAGCATAGGGGGGAAAAAGAGAAAGGTAACCCAAGAAATAAAATGTAGAGAACAAGAAGAGAACGGATGATTACCAGAAGGGAGGTGGGTGGGGGGAATGGCTCAAATAGGTGATGGGGATTAAGGAGTGCACTTGTGATGAGCACCCACCCGGTGTTGGACCTAAGTGCTGAATCACTAAATTGTACACCTGAAATTAATTTACACTGTATGTTAACCAGAACTTAAATAAAAACTTTAAAAATAACAATAAAAAAATAAATATTAACTCAAAAAAGAAGTTCCAAAAGGGAAAATATTTTGTTTATGTCCTTAAAGTCATTCATCATGTGAGTTATAAAAATAATTTCTTCTTTTTCTTTGATATGACCAAGATAACGGAAGGTACTTTGATTTATCCAGTAATTGAGTTACTGGCAATTTGGTTCTAAATTAAAATTTTTAATTGATTTCATTTTAAAAAGCACTAAGAGAAGCACCTGGGTGGCTCAATCAGTTAAGCATCCGACTTTGGCTCAAGTCGTGATCTCATGGTTCGTGAGTTCAAGCCCCATGTTAGGCTCTGTGCTGACAGCTCAGAGCCTGGAGCCTGCTTCAGATTCTGTTTCCCTCTCTCTCTGCCCCCCCCCCCCCCACTCGCACTCTGCCTCTCTCTCTCAAAAATAAATAAACATTAAAAAATTTCAGGGGCGCCTGGGTGGCTCAGTCAGTTGAACATCCGACTTCAGCTCAGGTCGTGATCTCACAGTTCATGAGTTCAAGCCCCACGTCGGGCCCACTACTGTCAGCACAGAGCCTGCTTCAGATCCTCTGTTCCCCCTCTCTCGGTCCCTACCCTGCTCACTCTCTCTCTCTCAAAAATAAATAAAACATTAAAAAAATTTTAAAGCACTAAGAAACATTAGTTTTTAAAAGTCCAATGGTAGGGTGCCTAAGTGGCTCAGTTGGTTAAGTGTCCAACTTCGGCTCAGGTCATATCTCATGGTTCATGGGTTCAAACCTTGCATCAGGCTCTGTACTGACAGCTCAGAGCCTGGAGCCTGCTTCAGATTCTGTGTCTCCCTCTCTCTCTTCCCCTCCCCCGCTTGTGCTCTGCTCTCTCTGTCTCAACAATAAATCAAATATTTAAAAAATTTAAAACAATAAAAGTACAATGATAAAATAAATATAAAAATAAAAGTACAATGGCAATACATTTCATAAGCATTTATAAAATTACACTGCTCTAATGTAGCTTTATTGTTTCCATATTTAACACATAGAACATTTTCTTAAAATAATGACAAATGTAAGTTGTTGTTTTTTTAAACCACCACAAGCTACTTACATTCCAAATTTGTTGGAGATGGTTTCTTTTAAAAAATTACTTTGTAGAGGTGTCTGGGTGGCTCAATTGGTTAAGCTTCTGACCCTTGATTTCAGCTCAGGTCATGATCTCAGGGTTTGTGAGTTCAGACCCACATAGGGCTC
Source organism: Panthera onca (assembly GCF_046562875.1). Taxonomy (NCBI): domain Eukaryota; kingdom Metazoa; phylum Chordata; class Mammalia; order Carnivora; family Felidae; genus Panthera; species Panthera onca. Next base: position 5,738,193 of record NC_138348.1, read on the forward strand.
CATGCTGTCAGTGCTTAGGATTCTCTCTCTGCCTCCGTCCCCTGCCCATCCCCCCGCGTGTGTGTGCACACCGCGCACTCTCTCTCTCCCTCAAAAATAAATAAAAATAAACTTAAAACAATTACTTTGTAAAATTTGTAAACTAACCACTCATTAGGAAAAGATAGGCCCATTGGATAATTTACAAACTAGACAACCACAGATGATAAATATGAAAGCATAGAAGTTCTCAGATCATTTTGGTCTCCTTAAAATAAATGTATGTCCTTCAGCTTTAGATTATTCTCAGCTCAAAGGAAAGAAGAACTAAAGCCAAAGTCACCAAAAGCTCTTAAACCATACCAACTTTGGCATGTGGGGAATAGTATTAACGCTAGCCAAAATAATTTGCAATAAAGCATTCTTCACACGTTACCTCTCTGCACAAATACTTTACTGAAAATTTCATTTTCTATCTGGGATAATTTTATCTGAGTTTCTATAGAGAGTATTCAATTTTTTTTAACATTTATTCATTATTGAAAGACAGAGAGAGACAGAGCATGAGCATGGGAGGGGCAGAGAGAGGGAAAGACACAGACTCTGAAGCAGGCTCCAGGCTCTGAGCTGTCAGCACAAAGCCCGATGTGGGGCTTGAACTCACAAACTGCGAGATCATGACCTGAGCCGAAGTCAGATGCTTAACCAACTGAGCCACCCAGGCACCCCTATAGAGAGTATTCAGAGAAGCTATAGTGACCTAGGTGTCTTGTTCATCGCTGTATGTATACAATTTTATAGATCATCTTTCAGTAGGATTGTCAGATAAAATACAGGATAAAATACTGGATGGAACATACACTACAAAATTACTCATTGTTTATCTGAAATTCAAATTTAAGTGGGCATCCTGTACGTTTATTTGCTAAATCTAGCAACCCTATCTTTCAGTTTGTCTCTTTCAGAAAATAACAAATTCACTGCCAGGAAGAGACTTTATCTCTTGAAAGCAGAGTTATTCTTTACCTTTTATGAACTTCTTCAGAACCAAACCACCATAAGTGCTTCCTGCAGAAGCAACTGTAAGAAACAAAATACAAAGAAATATCACAAATAAAACAATTAAACATATTTTATCTAAAGAATCTTATGGAAGCCTAAAAACACTGCTTATAGATACAATACATTAAAAAGGTGACCACTAGGGGCGCCTGGGTGGCTCAGTCGGTTAAGCGGCCTACTTCAGCTCAGGTCATGATCTCGCGGTGAGTTCGAGCCCCGCGTCAGGCTCTGTGCTGACAGCTCAGAGCCTGGAGCCTGTTTCAGATTCTGTGTCTCCCTCTCTCTCTGACCCTCCCCCGTTCATGCTCTGTCTCTCTCTGTCTCAAAAATAAATAAATGTTTTAAAAAAAAAAAAAAAAAAAAGGTGACCACTATGTAATGAGTTTACTAAAAATGGAGACACCAAAAAAAAAACATTATGAGGCTACAACAACTCTCTGGGGGGAGAAATTAAAACCAAATGGCAAGCCTTTTCACCCATATCCAACATCAAGGCTGCTTCTTTAGATATTACTATTCCTGAGAGAAAAGGATTATAGGAAGACTGCACACTGTAACTAGTAACCAGGATATATCATGCCAATAACCCATATTCCAGTGTAAGATTCAATTTAAAAAGCTGGCCTTTCTTTGAAACAATTTACTCTTTAGTAGAAAATATTTTTTTTTTAATTTAATATTTATTTTTGAGAGAGAGACAAAGCATGAGCGGGGCAGGGGCAGGGAGAGGGAGACACAGAATTCAAAGCAGGCTCCAGGCTCTGAGCTGTCAGCACAGAGCCTGAAGTGGGGATGGAACCCATGAATGGTGAGATCATGACCCAAGCCAAAGTTGGACACTTACCCAACTGAGCCACCTAGGCACCCCTTTAGTAGAAAATATTAGACTATTACCTAAGAATTCTCCACACCGAGTTCTAAACTATGAATATCAGAATATTTAGAGTAATAATTAAAAAAATTTTTTTAAGTAAACTCTACTCCCAATGTGGGGCTCAAATTCACAGCCCTGAGATGAAGAGTCACATGCTCTACTGAATGAGCCAGCCAGGCACCCCTAGAGCAATAATTCTTCAGAGGAAGAGGGTAAAGGAGGAAACAGGCACCTAAGAGGGGAAGAAAAGAAACCACCCAGAGACTTTTCCAAATTGAACATTACCCCTCCCCACCAGAGAGATGCGACCCACAGTTAAGAATTTAAGAATCATTGCCATAGAAATCAATGTCTCTATCCCTCAAGAAATGTGTATTCTTCAAGCAGGGTGAAAAAGTTGAGAATAACAACTACAGTGAGAGGCAACACCATTCTCTAGATGTGTGCTATCCAAATATAGTAGCCACTAGATACATGTGGCTACTTAAATTTAAATTTAGCTAAATTAAATTAAAAATAAGATTCCTCAGTCACACTAGCCATATTTCAAGTGGTCATTAGCATCATTAGTGTGGCTAATGGCTACTGTACTGAACAGCATAGATATATAATATTTTCATCATCATAAAAAGTTCTATTGAAATGTTATTACAGCAGTGCTTTAGATTTCCAGATTCTGAATGATTCTGGACAAATGATATTTCAAAAGGCCTGGGCCCAAGTAGCATAGAACATTCAATAAAAGACAATCATTTCTTTTTTCTTCTTAACATTCCTCACAAGCATACACTGGTTCTAGCTTAAGGAGAGTTGGTCACTGGGGAGAGGGATGGCAGGTGTCAGCAGGCCTACACCAGCTAAGCAAGGAGCTGAACATTAATAAGAAAAAAATACAACCTATATATCTCACAGTGTTTCCATGATGTTTCTCAATTGCATATGCCATACTGGCTCCTCAAACATCTTTTAGTTTTAACAAGTACCATATCAACAATTGTTGAAAATGGGTCACTTTTGCTGAATGTACTGAGAGAGCAATTATCTTGCCTGCTCCACACCCCATCCTGCCCCCAACTTTTAGCTGTACTTCTAATGTCTCTGTACTAAAATAAAAGAGTACTAGGGGCATCTGGGGGCTCAGTTGGTTAAACATTAAGCATCCAACTTCGCCTCACGTCATGTGGCAGTTCAAGCCCCATATCAGGCTCTGTGCTGACAGCTCAGAGCCTAGAGCCTGCATCAGATTCTGTGTCTCCCTCTCTCTCTGTCCCTTCCTTGCTCACACTCTGTCTCTCTCACCTTCAAAAATAAACATTAAAAATATATTTTAAAAAAGAGTGTTATCCTTCAAATGCAAAGATAACAGTAGAGACTTAATTGTAAACCACGTATTTTTAGAGCAACACCATTCCTAAAATTCCCTCTATAGAACAAAAGATGATATTAAAAAAAGAAGTTGTTGAGATCAAATATATTTGAAGAATGCTGTATACTATAGCCCATTTTTTAAATTAATTTTATTTTTTTTTAATTTACATCCAAATTAGTTAGCATATAGTGCAGCAATGATTTCAGGAGTAGGTTCCTTAATGCCCCTTACCCATTTAGCCCATCCCTCTTCCCACACCCCCTCCAGTAACCCTCTGTTCCCCATTTATGAGTCTCTTATGCTTTGTCCCCCTCCCTGTTTTTATATTATTTTTGTTTCTCTTCCCTTATGTTCACCTGTTCTGTGTCTTAAAGTCCTCATATGAGTGAAGTCATATATTTGTCTTTCTCTAATTTCACTTAGCATAATACCCTCCAGTTCCATCCATGTAGTTGCAAATGGCAAGATTTCATTCTTTTTGATTGCTCAGTAATACTCCATTGTATATATATGCCACATCTTCTTTATCCATTCATCCATCGATGGACATTGGGCTCTTTCCATACTTTGGCTATTGTTGACAGTGCTGCTATAAACATTGGGGTGCATGTGTCCCTTCGAAACAGCACACCTGTATCCCTTGGATAAATACCTAGTAGTGCAATTGCTGAGCTGTAGGGTAGTTCTATTTTTAATTTTTTGAGGAACCTCTGTGCTGTTCTCCAGAGTGGCTAAACCAGCTTGCATTCCCATACTATAGCCCATTTAAAAAAATTTTTTTAAGTTTATTTATTTATTTTGAGAGAGAGAGAGCAGGGGAGGGATAGAGAGAAAGAATCCCAAGCAGCTGTCAGCACGGAGCCTGATGCAGGGCTGAACCCCCAAACAACGAGATCACGACCAGAACCAAAACCAAAAGCCAGACGTCTAACCGACTGGGCTACCCAGACACCCCTACCATAGGCTGTTTTAAAAAATGTATGTATTTATTTTTGAGAGCGAGGGCATGTATGCAAGCAGGGGAGGGGCAGAGAGAGAGGGGAACAGAGGATCCAAAGTGGAGTCCATACTGACAGCAGAGAGCCAGATGCAGGTGAACTGAGAGATCATGACCTGAGTCAAAGTTGAACACTTAACCAACTTGAGCCACCCAGGTACTCCTATAGCCCATTTTTAAAGATTCAGTCTACACTGTCATATCAAAGGTTCTAAGAAAATACAAAGTAATGAAACTCATTTGATTTTAACCAGCATTCCACAAATTTAGAGGACTATGTAACTCTTTCCTCCTAACTCATATAAACATCTTGTAGCATGCATTTAAAAAAAAAACCCTGCAATAAATATGTTAAAGACTTCAATTACTAATGGAAAAAGTATATAGTGATCTCTCAGTTTCTCATAGAGAGATCATTCAAGTAATAAAACTTGCTGCTGTGTTGTGAGTTCAATTTTGTACTCTAAAAGAGATTTAGAAGAACTAAGCCCCAGTACTTGTGAATACGACTTTATGTGGAAATAGGGTCTTCACAAATATAATCAAGTTAAGATGAGGTCATAATGGTTAGGGTGGACCTAAATTCAATTGGTGTCCTTAGAAGAAGGCTATGTGAAGACAGAGACACAGATAAACACAGGGTAGAATATCCCATGAAGGTAGAGGCAGAGATTGGAATGATACTCCTGCAAGCCAACACCAAGGGCTTGCTGGCAACTACCAGAAGCTAAGAGAGAGGCATATAATAGATTCTACCCTCAGAGTCTCCAGAAGGAACCAATTCTACTTTGACCTTGATTTTGGACTTCTGGCTTCCATACATGGGAGTGAATAAATTTATTTTATGTTTGTGCTACTTTGTTACAGCAGCCTTAGATAACTAATACATGGTTTTTCATCATCAGAGATTTCAGACCAAACACACCACTTCACACTTTAAGGTAAAGATGACAAATTGAACATACCCATTATTTTTACTACCTCCTGAAACTGCAATGAAACAATAGAAACAATAGAAAACAAAGTATTTTTAAAAGGAATAAACCCACAAGGACAGGAAAAAGACAGATATGATTATAATAAAATTCTAGAAACTGAAAAGCAGAAGGACTAGTGAGAAAGGATTTAGGAGACCTGAGAAACTGAATTATAAGCCAGAATAGGCAAAGGCCAAGAAACAACCAAAGTGATACAACAAAATCCCTGAAGATTCAGGAATGCAGAATCGGGAACTCCTGGAAGTAGGGGCGGGGTGGGAGCTAACATAAGGAGAATCAATTGAAAAAATGAATTTAAGAATAAGTCAGGTCTTTAGATTCCCTCCTCCACTCTGCATTCTAGGGACTGACCCTTTCTAACCTTGGCGGGGGTGGAGGAAGGGTTATTCTTTGAAAAGGAAGAAGCATGGGTTTTTCAGCTGAGGACCGAAGTTGTATTAAAAATAAATGGCCTGAATGAACATAAAGACTGAACGATGAGATCTCTCTCTTATCTCTCCATCCCAGAACACTCACAATCTGACTTTTTATCTACCTAGTGAGAGGCTATGAACATATACATGGAAAAATCTAGCAGAATGCATATTGAACATTAATTAATAATTATCTTAAGGGACAAAATGACTGGAAAGTCTCACCTTACACAATATATGTATCTGTAATATTGGAATGTTTCACGATAAGCATATATTACCCTTCCTTCTACCAAAAAATTTATGAAAATCATTACATAAAGATCAGAGATAATAAACACAATAAAGAGAAAATAAATGCTCCCTATACTTCGCATGGGCTGAAGAAGTCCATTAGGCTCAAAATACCTATGGAATTAGGTTTCTTTCCAAAAGCTAATGTGGCTCAAGTCCTCTGCTTTGAGCGATATCAACCCCGCTACCCTGGCCAGCTTATTGGATTGCCTCTGTCTCCAAATGCATGAACTAACACAACCATACACAGACCAACATCACCCTAGCCATGCAGCTATCCAAAACGTTCTTACAAATGATGGGAATTCTGTCCAGAGTGGAGTTCATGCACAGTAACAGCAAACCAACCTATCATATCTTCCTCAAGGATGTTTACTGCTAGGTACTCAAAGAGAAAACAGGGCATTTCAGTTCAGTGAGAAAATGTCTTGTGTAGAACCTAAAGTACTATTCAGTCTCAGCTGGGACTGAGGATGACTTTCATTCCAAAGTATCCTTCAATAAACCTACAGACAGACACACACTCTCTCTTCTCTCTCTCATATACACCTACACAACTAAACAAAAAAGTGATCACTTCAAAAGTTCAAGAAAATTAATTGTTCCAGGGTCACTCAATGCATCGTCTTTCCCTCAGGACTGTAGGCAAAAAAAAAAAAAAAAAAAAAAAAAAAAAAAAAAGCCAATAGAAGAGGTTTACTTTCAAACTAACTGCAAGTTAAGATTATCAAAGCATGCACCATTCATCATTTGATTTCTTTTCCCCCTTTTTTTTTTTTGGCCCTTTTCCAACTATCAAAGACTGGACATGAAAAAGGAGATAAAATTCAATGTAATATAATTTTTTTGTGAGAGAATGATAAAACCAAGAGCAAGAATGAGATTGCTTTTGAGAATTCTTAAACCAGTAAAATAATCCTCTTGACCAATCCTGGTGTCTGAGTGATCCCCAGAGCCCTGCAAATGGACCAGATTTCCAGAGCCTTGATAACAAAGGGTAACACCCCAAAATATGGACTCATTTTACACTCCACCTTCATTGGCCAAGCAGCTGCTAAGAACAAAGGCCACATATCCTGATACCTGGCAAACAAATGCACTATTGCCTCATGAATCGATTGCTTCTCTGGAGTGCCCACAAGTGTATTTGGAGAGAGACTTCGAGAGCAAGTTGAGGAGCGGCTGTCCTTCTATGAGACAGGAGAGATTCCACGAAAGAATCTGGATGTTATGAATGAGGTGATGGTTCAGCCAAAGGAAGCGGCTACTGAGATGGCTAGGAAGCTGGAGAAGCAGAAGAAATGCATGAAGGAGAAGAAACAGCTGGCCGTCTCTGCCCTCATGTCTTCAGAAAACAGCAGTAGTACCCCAGAGGAGTGTGAAGAGACAAATGAGAGATCCACAAAGAAGAAAAAGCAAAAGCCCAGGAGACCCTCGGAAGACCATCTGCCTCTGTCTCCAAATGCAAGAAAAAGAAATCTTTTTTCCAAGGAGGAGCTGGTTAGTAGTGATCTTGAAGAGACAGCTGGCAGTGGAAGTCTTCCCAAGAGGAAGAAATCTTTCCTCAAAGAGGAACCAGTTAGTGATGTTAAAGAGGAAGGAAATAAGAGCATCCCCAAGAAAAAGAAGAAATTCTCTTCCAAGGAGAAGCCACTCAGCAGTGGACCCAAAGAGGCTGCTGGCAGCAAGAGCAGTAGCTCCAAGAAAAAGAAAAAGCTGTAGAAGTTATCCCAGGAAGATTAGAATGGATATTTACCTGGTTAGGCATAACCCACATGACATTTCCCAACGCATCCCTTATATCCCCCCAAAAAAAACAAATTCACAAGAATAAAAAAAAAAATCCTGATAAGAGTCATTCTACTCACCTTTCCTGTATGACACATTTGTAAATCTATCACCAGATACTTATTACATAATTACTTAAGTTTTTTAACTATAGAATAACCTTGGAATAACATGATAAAAGATTATGACTAATTGAAATTTTTAAATAACCAGAAAAAATCATAACAGAACAGGAAATCAATTATTTCTTCCTGTACTTACTTGTTGTTACACAGTGAAGAGTATTTTCCTGGTGATTAGAATTTAATGCTTCCATGGAAATCACTAGCTGTCCTTCCAGCAATGCTCCATTTGATACTCCTGTTTCACACTTCCAGTGAATTATTAAATATTTCAAAATCTGAAAAGGGTACAATTCAAAGAAAACAAATCTTTAGAAATCATAGTAATAATAAATGTATATGATACAGCTGAATTAATGATTCTAATTTCCAAAAAATAATATTCTTACTTGCAAAATGTCAGATTTACACATTTAGAACAAAGTATTGTGTCTAAACAGAAGAAATAACTAGGAAAGTGACATAAGAAAGGAGGCATAAGAAATTAACACAATGCCCAACAAGACAGGAAGTGGCGACAATAAATTGCTTTATTCAAAGGGTAAGTTCATCTGGAAATAATAATTCAGAAAAATTAAGTGGGAGTTTGTTTTTCCTGTGTCTTTTTTTCTCCCCAAGTAAAAGCCAACATGAATATTATGAATAAGAGTGGCATCTGGTTATGAATCATCTTTACCTTTCATTAAATCATCATTTCTGAGGATGGGAATACTAGTTAAAGATCACTGGCTCTGGAGGCAGATGCCTGGGTTTGAATCCCTGATATGCCATGTGATTTTAGGCAAGTTACTTAACTCCTCTCTACTTCAGCTTCCTCATTTACCAAAATGAGGACAGTCTACCACTTATGGCTGCTGCTAACTGTGAACAAAATAAGAGCATAATGCTTAACACAATGCCTGGCATATATACACACACACACACGTATATATACACGTAGATATATACACCCCACACAATTTGTACATATATATGTATATAAACACATATACATATATATTCTTATGTGTATACGCATATATTTTTAATGCTTCTAGACATTAGCTTTCATTTTTAATAAGTTCATCTTTGGTGAAGACTGCACACAATATTTTAAATTAAACAGTCTTCCAAGATGTCTAGATAAAACATTCACTCTTGATGAGACAAATTTAAAAGAAAATATACTGTAGTTAATTCCATTACTTATGAAAGTAGACTCACACACTAAGGTACCATAGGGAAAATTACCACCCCTTTTCTTAAAGGCAAGATCTCAGTAAGAGAACTTGAGGATGAATATCCTAATTTGTACCATGGTTTATAACGATGGTTTCCAGGCATCTCTACAGTCTAACACCTTCCTTCTCACATCCTCTGTCGCTGTGCTTCCCTCTTACGATTTTCCCGCAGTTTCTTTATCCGTGAGGGAGCAGTTGGGAAAAGAATTCCGGCCTGTGAGTCAGAAGCCCTGGGTTCTAGGCTAGGTTCTGTCGTCTGTAAAATCCAACCCTCCAACTTTCTTTGATGAGAACGAAGGAGGCGAGAGGGCCAGAACTTTCGGGTGCCGTCACGCCGACCCTGTCTGGCCTGTGGCTCCGTTCTGTCTAGAACCCCTTGCAAGACCGGCGGCTAAGAACTCGATCAGATGTCGGCAGTGAAGGCGCCTCAACGGATGAACCCACGTGGCGAGGCGGCGCCTGGTGTTCAGTCCCACCTCCCACAGCTGGAAAGTTCCCTGGCCCGAGCGGTGCCGTCAGACCGGGGGGGGGGGGGGGGGGGGGGTGCTGCACCGCAGTCCGTCATCACCCAGCCCGGGCCGACCCCCGGAGTGCTCCCCACACGTGGCCCACCGGCCGGCCGAACACCACTCTCCCTCCCTGCCACTTCACCCCGACTGGTCTGGACTCCCGCCCCGAGCTGCCCATCCCTCCCTCCTGCGCGCCCTCTCGGCAAAGGGGGACACCCTAGGCTGGCCTCCCGACCTGAACCTAGGTGTCCGCTAACGCCGGGCAAACACTTCATCCTCCGGAGCCCTGGGGCCGGTGCCACCCCCTCCGCGCGGGCATTCCCCCAAGGGAGCCCAAGCGCTCCCTCGTCAGCTCCTCACAGTCCCGTATGAGGCAGGCGGAATGTCCCCGAATCCCCTCAGTCCTGAACCTTCCTTCTCTACCTCGGGCCCCGCCAGACCCCTCTGCCCAAACTTCGCGGTCACCTCACAAAACCCTTCTCACACAGTGTCCTCCTCTGCTTTCTCTCCCTTCCCGGCATCACCTCGCACACTGCCACCGCCGAGCCCTCCATGCCGCGCGGGGAGCGGCAGCGACGCCCACCACCTGCTGCCAGCCCGGACGTCGACCTCCGCCGGCGCCCACGCCAGGCCGCACGGCGTTCTTCCCGCCCGCGCGTGCGCCCCGCCCACCGGCCCCCGCGCTTGCGCACTTTGCGCCGCGCCGCCCCCAGGCCGCGAGCCGCCGGGGCTTGCCAGGAGCGGTGGGGCGGTGCCGGCAGCCGCGAGGGCCCGTGGGCGGACGGGTGGGCCCGCCGCCGAGGTGGGGAGAGCCGCGGGCCGCCACTGAGGCTGGAGGTGAGCCGGAATGAGGCCAGACCGCGACTCTCCTTCCTCCCGAAGGAAACTTTCCCACGGTTCCGCCGAGGTGCAGTCCTCAGCCGGGAGAAGCTGCTGGTGCCCGGTGCGGGATCTCCAAGTTGATTCTTGACTCTCAAGCAGCCTCACCTGTGGGGGCCATCCCACATGCCCTAGGCCAACCTCTGGTTCCCAGATTTACCAAATAAAAATACAGGATGGCAGGTAAAATTGAATTTCAGATTAAAAAAAAAAATATTTTTTTTAGGCATACGTATATCTCATGCAATATTTGGGACATACATATTATAAAAAATTATTCATCTAAAATTAAAAACTGGGCGCCTTGTATTTTATCTGGCAGCCTACCCCAAACCTGTCCCCAGCTTCATCCCCAGGTGCCTGGCCAGCCCCAGACAGGACCTGGAAGGCACCCCCCCCCCCCCCCCCCACCGCCGCCGCCGCCAGGAAATAGGCTCCTCCCCACGTTCGGCTCTACACTAAATATGCCAACTGCAGGAGCCTGGCTGGCTTTCTGGGCTCCAGCTGACAGGACAAGCTCTGGGGTTTTCATGGAGTGTTGCCAGCCGGAAGGAAGGTATTACTCCAGACTCCAGCTACTGGACTTCGGGCTGGTTCAGGGAGGGACGTGATGAGAGGGGCTTGAGCCCAAACTGATGATCTGGCAGCTAGTTCCTCAGGCAGCTGAAAGGAAACAGGTGAGAGAGATTCCTATGTGGCAAAGAGTTGCCCAAGGAGAAGGGTGGGACAGGGTGTTGGCTGCTTTCCTTCAGGGAAAATTCTTCCACTCCAGCTCCAAGAAGCTAGGATTGGACAGAACAGATGGGGGAGTTGGCAGAGTGCCCATCCAGTACACAGCCTTGGTGCTACTCCAAAGAACATGTCTGCTGAGACCTGAATCATAGCCTTGGCCAGTCCAGGGTCAGCGCTGTTGACCACCCTCCCCATCTCAGTTGCTCACAGGTGGACCTACTGGAGAGAGATGGGTTTTATTTCTGGAAAATTCATCATAAAACCATCTCAGACTTGGGGCAGTTCAGTCAGAGGAGCCTGCAACTCTTGATCTCGGGGGCATATGTTCGAACCCCAGGCTGGAAGTAGATATTACTGAAAAATAAAATCTAAAACAAAACCAAAAAAAACTATCTCAGACTTGATAAGAGAGCTGGCGTTCGGGGAATCATTGGAGTCCGCCTCTCCGCTTCACTCCCTTCTCTCTCAGGTGTTCCCTTTTAGGCAGAGGCGTTGTCGGGGGAAGGGAACTAACATTGATTGAATGCATGTTGTCTGATACCACTGGCTCTTTACACAAGTTTTTTCGCCCTCGCGAGTATCTTGCAAGGTACTTATTACCTTTACCATATTTACTATCCATCAGTGGGGAACCAAGGCCCTGAGGATGGCTCTCTAAAATATTTCCTATAGAGAGTTCTGGCTCAGCAGGAAATGCCCCACCTGGAAAGTGGCATTGGAAATGAAGGGTGTAGGAACAGTTACCCATGTAGATGTACTTCAGATGAGTTGGTCATCCTGGCTTCCAGCCCTTGGCCTTGGAGTGAGCATCAGGGATAAACATGCAGGGAACACCCAACACCATCCTAGAGTTAGGGAGGCCTGACAGAGGTAGCCAGGGACATAGCCACCTGCTATACTGGAGGTAGGCAGAAGTAAGGAAAGGAGTCTTTGATATGAGGGCCTGCCAGCAAGTCTTCCATAGCATAAACCCTTGTAGTTAGGTAAGGTTTGATGCAGGCTTGACATTTGGTGGGCATCTGCTCTGGGCTAAGCGGTCTTAACTTTTTCTAATTTATCTTATGTAATCCTCCCAACATTGTATGGAAGGTGTTATCATTGCTTTATAAAAGATGAAGATGAGGTTCCAAAAAGAGGTTGTATGACAGTGAGTTGTAAATGGTGGGGCCAGAATCTGAAACAAACAAAATTTCTTAACACCACTTTCTACTCCCCTACAGCTACCCAGTGCATCTCCCATCTGGATGTGACTGTCTCAAAGTCCTGTAGCATGGGAACATTGACATTACTGTGAAAAAGCCAATACCACTCAAAAACAAAGGAGCCAATCAACTCAGATGGCCTCGTCTCCCACAAACTAAGGTTTGAATGAGCCACAGCTCCCAACCCTTCTCTAACCCATCAATGTGTGCTTAGGGTCTAGTAACTAACATACTATTGGACTCCACATTATTAAAATGGTTTTTACCCAGACCCCATCCTCACAGCAATAGAATGTCAGAGCCAGAACGGACTGCAGAGGTTGTCAATTATTTTCAATAGCTGAAGAAATTTGAGGCCCAAAGAAATGAAATGACCTGGCCAACATTAAGGTCACTTTTGTCAACCAGGTCAACCAAGGAGCTTTTGGATGCTGCTCTGGACATTTTTAGCCCTGGTGTTCAGGGTCTTATTATCAATGTCTTCAGGGGTCCAGTTATCCCCAGTCTTAGTGGCATATTAATTCTGCTTGCATTCCTTCCCCCACCTCAGGATTTAGATTACTGTTGCAAGTCTGCTTTGGACATTCTGTTTATTCTGAGAAGAAATACCCTGTCTGGATAGAAGAGACCCCATCTAAAGAGCCCCGGACTGATTCTGACCCAAACCCAAGGGTTTAAGTGGAACCAAAACATCCGAAGGAATGCTGCCAGGTGAACGGTGACATTTTAGGAACTGTTGAGCTTTCTTTCCCTTTTGAATGTGCCCTCTCTGTGTATATCATTCCTAGACCTCTTAGGTCTACCTCGTTCTCAGGCTCCCCTAGAGCATTCAAAGGCCCTGAAGAGATTGACCAAAGGAACTTAAGTGGGAAATATCCCTGAGGTACCCCTTATTAGGTTGATGCAAAACTACATCCATTTGAGAATTTTTCTTTCCCCCTGGGAAACTAGTAAAAGAGGCTGTTTCCCATACATGCATCAGGAAAGGGTTAACCGTTTCTCTCGGGTCCTGAGCCAAGTCTGTCCCCTACCAGTTCCCATAACCGGGTTTCCTGAAATGGAGCAGGTCCCAGGTGCCTCTCCACTAATCACATCCTTGGAAATGGGGCCAGGAAGCTCAGATTAGCTCATCCCTTCACCTTCTTGAGGCCTTCTCCACCTGGAGCACAGAATCTGGGGCAGCTTCTCTACTCACCTCCCTCTGCTTCCCTAGCCAGGGTCAGACAGGGATGTTCTCACGGAGGTATGTTAGGTTGTGGGGGCACTAGAGGCCACAGTGGTGCTAACTCTTGTGCCAATTCTTGGACTACAGCATTTGTCCTTCCTCGTTCTAATACTTATGGGCAAAGGAAAGATTCTCCCCCAAGACAATACTAGAGTTTGTATAACTAGAGTATTTTTTCTTCACCCCTTTTCTCTGTTTTCTTCCTCTACTTCTTAGAATGACTGACTATGATACCAGATAGCTTCCTGTTTTTCCTGGCTGACAATCCTCCTGTGTACAGAGTCTGATTCCTCATCCATCAGTAGCAGGTTCTGGGGCCAACCCAGGAGATTTCATTCCTTCCCTCTTAGTGTCTAATTTCGACTCTTCCTTGATAACCAATAAAATCTGTATCACAAAGCTTGTTCTCTCTAATTGGCTTTTTAACTTTCTCTCTAGGCAGGTCTGGATTTGTCCCACTAGCTGATGTCCACTGTAAGGGAGGTATTCTTTGTGCCATAGAAGCCTTGGAAATGGAAACAGCAGTGCAATCTGGTCACACATGACCGAGTAAACCTATTGATCCAAAGGCCAAATGATCAATTTTGTTTGAAAGACAAGTAGGCTAACTGGGAAAAAAAGATTCTTCTTCTAGGAGCCCCATTCAAGAGCACACTGGCTCCACATGTTTAGTCTTGGTTCTGTCTTTGTATAACTATAGTACTCGAAGGACTTGACCAGGGATGTTGGTGTAGGGAGTCTTTAAAGCTAGTAATATGGAGCCTTGGTGGAGTTGATTCTCCACTGATCTCTAAAGTTGACTTGATTTCATCCATTCTAGCTTTAAGGCCACTACTATCTTCTGGTTCTGCAACTTCCATTCTCATCAGCTAAAAAGAAGCTATGGGATCAAAAGTCTAAAGGGTGAGGATATCTGAAATTTTTCCTATTTTACCACTCACTTTCAGTGTTATGTTTCAGTTTTCCTCAACTAAAATAGGAAAATTATCCCAGGAATATAGTTAAAATAACATCTGTGAGACAATTTGAGAGTCTTAGAATCTTTTTTTTTTCAAGATTTTTTTTTATTTTTAAGTAATTATACCCAACATGGGGTTCGAACTTATAACCCCAAGGTCGACAGTTGCATGCTCTACCTGAGCCAGCCAGGCGCCCCTAGAATCTTTAAATTAGAGGAAATCTTAGAAGTCATTTAACCTGGTATTTCCCAACCAGAGGAATAATTTTTTTTTTCCCAATTCATTTCCTTTATCCCCAACCCTCCTCCTGAAAAGCCTCTCTCTTCCTTCTTCCTCAACCCCTCCTGGTATCCAAGGTAGAGAACTGATCTAGTTTGCACAATATATTTCATGTGCTTAGGGTTGTGAAACAGTGCCCTAATTCAGCTCCCTATTTCATGCAATAGTCATTCCAACAGTCCCAACAAGTTGATATCTCGCTTTTACTTGAGTAACTCATGTTGGGAAAGTTGCCACCTCAGGCAACCCATTCCAGTTTTGGACAGCAGTGGTTTGTCAGGGAGTTTTTCATTATTTGAACTGGAACTCCCCCACTGTATCTTCCACCCGTTGGTCCCAGCTCTGCCCTTTGAAACCACAGGGAAGTCGTCTAATCCCTTTATAAAGGGCAGAAGGGAATACCCAGGATTGTTATTGTTAACCTGTCACAGTAGTTCATACCTGACCTGAATGATTGTATTACAGATGTCCTGTGCTTTGTACACTAGCTATGTTCCTAACACATTGTGTAAATCTAGTTGTGTGTGAATCAAATCATTTCAGACACACTGAGACGTTGACTGTCTAAAAGAAATCCTGTTACCTGTCCTTTCATAAACTGAAGAACTTTGTTATAATGCAAAGAACCTCCCCATTAAACTTTTCTGCAAATCTAGATTTTTCATACATCATGTTTTACTTAAGGCAAGATTTGCCTGCATACAAAACACGCAAAACAATGACAACAGCAACAGCTGACATTTCACTGAGCCCTTATCTGCACCTGACATGCATTATTTAATTTCTCACCACCACTCCTTGAAAATGGTCCCCTATTTACAGATGAGGAAACCAAGGCTTAAAGAAGTTAAATAACTTATCCAAGGTTACACAATTAGAAAGTGATGGGCCAGGATTCCAACAAGGTCTAGGACTCCAGAATCTTGTGTCTTAACCACCAGGAAGTTTCAGATGCCAATAATAATTGAAATAACTGGCTACTTAGCTGTGTACCTCAGCACAAGTAAATCAGGCTGCAATACAGAAAACTGACCTAATATTGTTGCAGGTTAAAAGATGTTCGCTAAATCGACTCATTTTTGGGTTCTGGCACCCAAAATCCACTCTTTGTAGGTTTCCTGCACAACTCACATTTTTCAGTGCAATTTGATCAAGGAGCTCCAAAGACTTCCCTTCAGCTGTTAGTATGAAGCAGATGCTGCCAAAATTTATTTCAGGCAGAAGGGTGTGATCAGACACTTTTTCACAGGATTTGTGTATTCCCAGGGGTATGTGGCATAAGCTTCTTAAAAGAAAGAAGTGGTTCATTATTGACAGGGACAATCAAAAGTATTGGCACCCTGGTTGATCCCAGTCTGCTCCCAGATGGGTTGAAATCGTTCAAATGTGTTTTTAGGTCCTGTTTTTAATGGTGTTTAGGTTTGCAAGATAAAAATAATTTGGGAGGGATGGTCCATAAATAAAGTGCTGTTTTGAATTCAAACTGGACAAAGATAAATGGATGTAATAGTCCTGTGTCTTCAAGTCAGTTCCAGTTTCTCCGATTTTCGTCAACAACAGCGAGCACTCACAACATTGCTCAGCTCAGAGCACACCCCTCAGGGCTCCTAGAATCTCAGACTTTTCTACACTAAATAAGGGAACTCTGGGTAGTACTCTTCTGTCCTCTGTGCACCTCCCCCCACCCTCCCCAGCATCAGAATGCCCCGTTTGACGTGAGACTTTATCTTGGCTCATCTGCAGACTTTTGCTTTCAAGTACATGATCATTCTTTGCAAATCTCATCCCTAGCAGATATTACACAGGCCTCCTGGTCCACAGCCATCAGGAATCAGGTCAGTCCTTGCAAGGCACCAGAACTCTCCTTGCAAGTCTACCTTTCTGACCTTTACTTTGTACACCAGGCTTGTTTATAACCTCAAGTCATAGACCCAGGTGAAGAAATACACAATTTTCTTTATCTCTTAACCTAGCTCTTCAGCCCCCATTTCCACTAATGGCAGAAAACTAATGAACTTTGCCAATTCCAGACAACTCAATCATTTCAAGTTTTAAACTCAGTCTCTCAGGAGTCTCCTTCCTTCTCGTCACAATGTGCTAGTTGGGGGTTTACATATCATTCTGACATCAGGGAAGGGCACCAAGGTCAGGTGCCATCTTCTGTTCCTCTTGCCTTACTTGGTCTTGGTCATTGGACTCTATCACCACTGCATCTGCTGCAGAGTTCCCTGGTGGGTGGCACCTGCAGCCTTGATATAGAAAGACACAGTGTCTGCTTCACAAGGAGCTCGGTGGCTCCCATCTCAGCTCTTCCTGGTACTACTGAGCCTCCATCTGGCTCCTGGCATGGGTCATGCAGCCCTCAGGCTCTACTGTGGGCTTCATCCCTGCCCCCCCCCTCCGCCCACTCCATAGCAATCCCCACGGGCACCCAGCTCTCAGCTCACCTTCACACTCCTCTCGGGAGCTGGGCACCAAGGCACTTTTCAGATCTCCTCCAAATGTCAAGGAGCCAAGTAGACTTGGCTTAGGGAGTGAGAAGGTTGTGGGTAGTGAGGAAATGTGACTTATCTCAGCCCTGCTTTGCCTACACGGGTGACAATGCCATTTCTACTCTGTGGCAGTTGTCCCTTGGTAACACAGGGGGCTTTGAAATGCTGTGTCTCCTCAGAGTTCTAGGAATGGAATGAAGCATAAGCCTCATCTGTCTACTGTTGTTTGGTGGTGAGCACAGAAAACAGAGCCCAAGGTGCATCTAAACCCTCTTTCCTCTTTTCTCAGTCTTTTCCAATTCTGCTCCAGGCTCAGAAAGGATTATACTTCTGTGTGGAGGGGAAACCCCCAGGCCCTTTGCATTTCAACAGTTAATGGCATAAACTCTAAGTTTTAGGTTTATCAAGTTCTGTCTCTTAATGTTTAAAAAAAAACCTGTGAAGGAAAAAAAAAAAAAATCCCTCTCAAGGACCCAGCCCTTACAATTTAAAAACTGGAGCCTCCGAGAGTATCTCCTCTGCAACACAGGAAACAACAGGAGTTGGCAAGGATGTGGAGAAAGGAGAACACTCTTACATTGTTGGTGGCAATGCAAACTGGTGCAGCCACTGTGGAAAACGATACAGAGATTCCTCAGAAAGTTAAAAATAGAACTACCCTTCGACCCAGCAATTGCACTACTAGGTATTTACCCAAAGGATACGGAAATACTTATTCAAAGGGAAAACATGCACCCCAATGATAAATTTATAGCAGCATTATCCACAATAGCCAAATTATGGAAATGATTTCACTCATAGTTGGAATTTAAGAAACAAAACAAATGGGGGCGCCCGGGTGGCTCAGTTGGTTAGGCGTCCAACTTTGGCTCAGGTCACGATCTCACAGTTTGTGAGTTCAAGCCCTGCCTCGGGCTCTGTGCTGACAGCTCAGGGCCTGGATCCTGCTTTGGATTCTCTGTCTCCTTCTCTCTCTGCCTCTCCCCCACTTGTGCTCTGTCTCTCTGTGTCTCTGAAAAATAAATAAATGTAAAAAAAAAAAAAATTAAAAAAAAAAAAAGAAAACAAATGAACATGGGGAGGGGAAAGAGAGGTAAACCAAGAAATTGACTCTTAACTATAGAGAACAAACTGATGGTTATAGGAGGAGAAGTGGACAGGGCATAGGTTAAATGGGTGATGGGGATTATGATGAGCACTGGGTATTGTATGTAAGTGTTGAATCACTAAATTCTACACCCAAAACTAGTATTACACTGTATGTTAACTAACTGGAATTTAAATAAAAACTTGGAGGAAAAAGAAAAAGAACATCTCCTCCGGGATAGATTTGAAAAGATCTAGTTAAGAATTCAAAAGCCCAAGACTTTGACTCTGATCTTTCTGTATCATCCCTGTGCAGAGGATGCTGCATCTAGAAAGCCTTGCTGCTGCTTAATGATGGGAAATAAATTCAGGGTAAAAGAAACGGAAAATGCATTGCTTGATATGAAAACATCTAGTTTTATCTTTTTATAACAAGGAATCACCTTCTCTTCCAAAATCTTTTCTGTCACTCATTAATATATTGCACAAATATATACATGTCTGCTCTAGTAGGGAAAGACTAGGAACTGGATGTGCTCTCTACTTTCACAGAGTTCACGATCTAAGAGGGAACACAACCAATGGGCAGTGACCATCCCATAGAGTGCCGTCTGAAGGCCCCTGTGTCAGACTTGGAGACCCTGGGAGGTTTTCTGGAGGAAATGACAGCTAGATTTAGACCTAAAGAGTAAATCCTCGGTGAATGGAAAAGGAAAAGTTTCCAACCAAATCTAATACCATGTTCAAAATCCTACAAATGCTGGAAAAACTCCCAACAGATTCCTTATGTCTAGGAGTGTCAAGTGAGGAGTGGTGAGCAAAGGGGACTGGAGAGGTAAGCAAGGTGTGTAAACTCTGTTAAGAATTCTGGACTTTATCCCAAAGGCTTTGGGGAGCCACTGAAGGGTTTTCAGCAGAGGAGTGATCTGTCAGATTGTTGTATTAAAAAGATGCTCTGGAGGCGCCTGGGTGGCTGTCGGTTAAGCGTCGGACTTAGGCTCAGCTCATGGTCTCACGGTTTATGAGTTTGAGCCCCACTTCAGGCTCTGTGCTGACAGCTCAGCCTGCCTCTCTCTCTCTTTCTCTCTCTCTCTCCCTCTCTCTCTCTGCCGCTCCCCCGCTCACTCTCTCCCTTTCTCTCTCTCTCTCTCTCAAAAATAAATAAAAACATTAAAAATAAAAAATAAAAGACTGGCTACAGAGTGGTAGATAAGGTGGCCCAGGAAGAACACATAGAATGAGAAAAGGGCCTAGAAGAAAACAACACAATTAAGTGACAAGCAGAAAGGAACTCACAAAAGAAAAACGGGAGAGACTACAGGGGTTGAAGGAAAACCAGGAGTGGGGCAATCCTAAACCAAAGGAAGAAAATTTCAAGAAGCAGGCATAATGAGAGTCAACCACTGCCAAGAGGAACAGTAAGAAAGCAATTGGAAATTAACATCAGATTTAGCAAGTGGATTACTGAGGACCTTGTTTGAAAGCAGCTGCAGAGGAATAGAAATTATATTGCGTTGGACTAAATCAATTGCCTCAGCACTCATTGTCTCCTTCACTCACAATCTGTCTCTGCACTCATGTCTTCCAACTGTGTATAAGTCTAGATCTCCACTTTGAGCCTCATAACAATCAACTACTCAGTATGTCCACTTGATTGTTTCAAAGGTATCTCAAACCCAGCAGGTTCCAAGACCTACACTCTCCCCACCCAAACCTGGTCTTCCTCCAGTGTGCCTCATCTCAGCAAATGGTACCTTTGGTCTTCCAGCTGCACAATCCTCCCACAACAAACCCTTTCCTCACCCTGTATCTAACCCATTGTCCCATCTTGTCAATTCTTTCTACCTATGTGTTCCTCTATCTCCACTGCCAACATTCAAGTTCAAGCTACCATCTTCTGTCTCATCTAAACCACAGTGGTAGCCTCCTCATTGGTTTCTCACATCAACTTGCACACCCCTCCAACCCATTCCCCACACAGCACCTGGAGTAATCTTTTTATATTTCTTTAAATGTTTATTTATTTTTGAGAGAGAGAGAGAGAGAGAGAGAGGATGAGCAGAGGAGGGGAAAAGAGAGAAGGAGACAGAGAATCCAAAGTGGGCTCTGTGCTGGCAGCAGAGAGCCTGATGCAGGGCTCAAACTCACAAACCATGAGACCATGACCTGAGCCAAAGTTGGAGGCTTAACCATCTGAGCCACCCAAGTGCCCTGGAGTAATCTTTTTAAAAACATAGTTGATCATTTCACTTTTTTGCTTCAAATCCTTCAATAATTTTTTCCAGGGCTCCAAAGGTGAAAAACAAAATTCTATAAATGACCTAGAAAGCCCTGCACGATCTAGCCCTTGCCTATTTTCCCAGCCAGCATTCACCACACATTCCCTCTTGCCCACCGTTTTCCCTCCCTTCTCTCCGTTTCTCATGTGCACCATGAGTCCTGCTGCTTCAGGCCTGGTGTCCACACACCGTGTCTCTGTAGCTAAGAACATGGTTCAAGTGTCAGACATCTGGGTTGAAAATCCCAGCTCTACCCCAGCCTGGTTAAATGACCCTGGGCAAGGCACTTCGTCTCTCAATGTCTCCATTTTCTCTTCTGTGAAATGAGGTTAATACTTACTTGTCAGAGTTTTTACAAGAATGAAATGAAATGATATGTGGAAAGTGCTACAAATACAGTCCCCAATTAGTGTTAGTTACCACTACTTGTTATCTCCCATTCTCAGCCTGGTTACCACTTCTCATATTTCAGATCTCAGCTCAAATGATCTGAGGGAGGTCTCCCTTGACACCCTCTCTCCAGCCAGGTTATGACTCTCTGTTAAATTCTCACCTAGCATCCTGAACTTTTAATTCATTATACTTTGTGATTATATATCTGAGCAGTTATTTTATTAATGTCTGTCAACCCTACCAGAATATAAGCTCCAAGAAGATAGAAATATCCCATTTTACTCATCATTAGATCCCCACATCCCAGCACAGTATCTGGCACATAAGCTAGATACTTTGTTTGTTTATTTTGAAAGAGAGAGAGAGCACGCGCACACGCAAATGGGGGAAGGGCAGAGAGAGAGGGAGAAAGAATCCCAAGCAGGCTCCACACTATCGTGCAGAGCCCGATGCAGGGCTCAATGCGGGACTCAAACTCAGGAACTGTAAGATCATGACCTGAGCTGAAATCAAGAGTTGGATACTTAACTGACTGAGCCACCCAGGTGCCCCACACCAGATGGTTTTTAAATAAATGTTTGATTAAAGGGGAAGCAAGGTAGTGGAGCCAATGTGTTCAAATCATTCAAGAAGATTGTGATCATAAAAAGTAAGGGCAAGACATGGAGGAGGACCAGGGTTTGTCACTTACTTTTTTAAGCTGGCAGATACTTGAGCATGTTCAAATGCTAATGGGAAGGAGCGAGAAGAGAGGGAACTTACCAGAATGACTGGGAGCCATGAGACTGCAGGAGGGGATGGCACTTAGTGCAGGAGCCAGAAGAATCATTCTCAGATAGGAAAGACACGTCTTCCATGCTACAGGAATGAAAGAAGAAAATTCAGCTACATCTGTAGACTTGGTGGCAGGAAGTGCTACCAAGACCTTTCTATGAATTTTGGTAACACAAGCAGCAAATCTGGATTCTCCAAAAAGCTCAGCATACTTGGTGGATTTCATTCCATGCACTTTTGCAACTCATGTAAAAAGGAAGCAGGTGGGTTTGTTTTTTTTTTTCTTCATCAATGACTACACTGATACACTACAGAGCAAAATGACAAGTCTCCAAAGCAACTGAGACCAGCGATCTCAGCGTTCTCTTTATTGAGCATGCTTCCTCAATATTGGGAAACAGTATGGGAAAATGATAATGTTATAAAATAATAATGGCTGACACTGGTTGAGGGCTACTATGTGCCAGGTGCTATTCTAGTACTTTATCTACAATAACTCATCTGATCCCCACCTTATGATACCATTCTGCAGGTAAGGAAACTGAATTCCAGAGAGGGTAAGTAACTTGCCCAAGGTCATCAGCAAGTAGGTGACAAGACTACTTTCAAACCCAAAGTCTGACTCCAAAATTGATGCTTTTTTTTTTTTTTTTTTTTGAGAAAGAGAGCAGAGGAGGGGGCAGAGGGGGAGAGAGAGAGAATCTTAAGCAGGCTCCATGCTCGGCACAGAGCCCAATGAGGGGCTTGATCCCATGGCCTCGGGATCATGACCTGAGCTGAAATCAAGAGTCAGATGCTCAACCCACTGAGTCACTCAGGCACCCCAAAAATTGATGCTTTTAACCACTCTACTCTCACTAGCAGAAGGGAAAGAACATACTAGGAATCAGAAACTCTGATGTCTCCACCATGAACTAACTCTGAACTTGGGCATTCATTTGCTCATCAACAAAATGAGAATGATAGTGTTTACCTTTACAATGCTTTTTAAAAGATTATGAAATGCTGAAAATGGGAAATACTATACAAAAGATCTTATGAGTATACTGATCATAAGACCTAATATCCTTGTCTTCTAATTGGGTCACAAGCCAATAGCTGTTGTTGAGACCCTTGGTTCCCATACCAGTACAGCAGCAGCAGTTTGGGTGTTCTGGTGTCTTTGGCAGATCAGCTGATTCTCATCCCATCAGCTTTAACATCCCTGGCCAGGTCTCCTTGATGACCCCTTCCCCCCGAACACACACCTACCCTTAGGAACAGTTGCAGCTTATGCTCTCACTTCTTTGATTCCATTGGCCAAAGGAGTGACTGTTAAAAAAAAATAAGCAGTAAATAGCCTGAATGGCAGCTACTCGTGAGGTACACCCCAGAAGGTCAAGTTCCACTTTGGTGGTAGAACCACTGTTCCAGTTTAGTGGTGGAATCAGACTATCAGAGCTAGAAGAGAACTTCAAGGTCATGTTTTAGTGCAACTCCCTGACACCCCTCCTTACCCATTTTATACTAGGAAAACCAAGGTCAGGTAGGCGAGGTGATACAACCAGATGGGATTGGTAGCAGCACTTTTTTGTCCTTGAAAATGTTTTCAAATAATTTTAAAGCAAATAATTTCACCTTGCCAAAATCATAATTGGAAAGTACTTCAATCACTTATAAATTTGTTTTGGTGCATGTACCTTTTCAGAGAGGAGCAAAATCCTAAAATTCCATTAACCATAAATAAATAAAACCTTAAACCCAATAACTCATGTGAAGTCCATGCTTCCCATTGCCCTTACTTGGTCATTTCAGGCATTTCCCAGGTGGAAACAGGCCCACATCTTCAGAGACAGCATAATCTGACAGTTAAATTCTCATTGCTCTGCACAAAGTCCAATCTATTATTACTAGTTCATCTCTGAGCTTAGTTTCCTAGTCTGGAAGAACAGTACCCACCTCCTAGAGCTGGAGTGTGGGATGGGGGTGGGGGGGGGGTGTCACATGAGATAATGCACTCTATAACCAGCTAGCACTCTATAACTTTATTATTATTTGAGCATAATTCTTTTCTCTCTCAAGCAGATAGTTCACCTTGCTTAATGACCTTAGACCTTCGACCACTCAAATGCTACTAAACCAAGGAGAAACCCAGCTGTGCCAGGCCTAGAAATGTCCATCCCCACCCCCACTCCCTTTTAAGACAGTGAGTAGGCCGGAATTCTCCTGGTTGATAAATGAGAGGAGCCGAGAAGGAGCAGAGAGAAGCTGCAGTGATGACTATTCTGAGAATCTGATCTGCGAGCAGGCGAATCTCCACCACATACACCATGGAGACGCTTTGGGAAAGAGAGCCGGCCTACCTGCCCGAAGAAGGATGCTCGAGAAAGGGGATGGACGACAGAATTGCTTAAAGGGAGATGAACTGGAGGTGCCCAAAGAGGAAAATTTGAAAAGGAAAACAGAGGCTGAATTTTGGGAAACCTGAGCGGTGAGTGTCATTAAAGGAAGGATTGCGTGTCTCGGGGAGACAGATTTTGGAGGAAACGAGGAGTAGGGACAAAGGTGGGGGTCCTCGAGCTGCGGAGCCCGAGCCGCGCAAGCTGTGGGGGATCTCCAGATGGCCCAGCGGTGACCGGAAGCCGACATTATGGGGGGCACCCACAGGGAAGGTGGCGGGGTCGGGAGCCGGCCGCACAGAAGCCGCCGCGTTCGCCCCGGGGAAGGTCAGCGACCCGCGGCCAGGGGACTGTGCGGAGAACTCAGAGGGGCCGCGGTTGCCATGGCGCCGGGCGGGGAGGGGGTGATTCGGGCCCCGCCCCGAGCCCCGCGGGGCCGCCGGCTCCAGATGGTCCCGGGCCTCCCGCGGGAGCCGGCGGCCTGCGGCAGGGGGAGGCTATTGTCCTCCTTCCGCGGCGCCGCAGTCCCGCCGCTCGCGCCCGCGCGCCGCCACGCGCCCCGCCGCCGCCGGCCCCGCGCGCCCCCCGCGCCGCTCGCGCCCGGTGACAGCGCCCGCCGCCGCTCGCCGTGCGCCCCGCCGCCGTCCGGCCACCCGCCGCCGCCCGCAACCGCCCCTCGCGGCCGGGCTGCGGGCGCGGCGACGACCGGTGCGCCCCCGCCCGCCGCGCTCCCGCCTGCCCCGCCGGCGCTCCGCACCGAGGTAGGTGCCGGCGCCCGGGCCCGCTTTGTCCCGGCGGCGGGGCGGCGCGCTTTGTGCAGCCGCGTGCGGGCGGCGGGGTTGGGGTCGGGGTCGGGGCCGGCCAGGGAAGTCCGGGAGGGAGGATGCGGCGCCTGGCCCTCGCTGCCGCCGGGTCCCGGGGACTGGATGGAGAGTCATGTGCCAGCCACCCAGGTACCGGGGGTGAGGGTTAAGGCGTGGGGAACGCGGGCCTTTCCGGAGCGGAGGGAAGAGTCTTGCAAGAGTTGGGACTGACAAACGCGTTGAGGGATCGGGTCCGCTGGGCTGCGAGCGTCTGACAGCGCTGGCTGTTCCCGTAGCCGAGGCTCCTCCGCCGACCGGCCGGCGCTGATCCAGGTGCTGCGGACACGCTCTGCCGTCTGTGCCCGGCGTGTGCGAGCGGCCGGCTCCCTCTCGGGAGCTTGTTGGGGGCTTCTCTCTGGAGCCGAAGGGGCTCCTCCTCGCCTCTTCGGTAGCTAGCTCCATGCCCTCCTTTATGCTTCCTCACAGTGTGTGCGAGAGGGGACACGGCTGGCTGTAGTGACCAGAACACTGGCAGAGGGGAAATGAAGCCCCTTCGGGCGGTGGGGAAGGAGCGGTGTAAGGTGTTTCTGTGGCCGGGACATCCAGAGGGCTGAGAGTCCACCCCGCACAGAACTCCTGGGCAAGGCCTCCTCCCTGGGGTGTTCCAACTCCAGCATTTACTGTCCACTCTGGGACCGAACGACCCCATGGCGTTGCATGCTCGTCCGCGCTGCAGGCTGGCCCCTTTCCTAACCTGCTGCATGTTGTCTCGTGGGTTTTTTCTCAGCTGCCCTCCTCCTCTCTCTGGAGCAGACACGATTCCAGCGCTGGAGAGGCTGTTGGTTCAGGCAGGCATGGGCAGGGTATCCACAAACCAGTTTTCCTTGAAGGTGAAGAGGGCAGAGTGAGTTCCAAATATGTGTCTTGGCTTTGGGTGCTGGGCAACCTCTTGGCCAATTCAGAAGAGGAAAGGATTAGAGAGGAAAAAGTTAATATGGATCTTAGTCCCTTGGAGAAACTGATGTAACCCATCAGTTACCGCTTGGGGAAGGGGCACAGCAAGGGAGTGAAAATTAGTCTGAATAATCCTACCCTGAGTGGAGGATTCTAAAGAAAATCAAAAATTCAGTGCCATTCTTCAGCCCAGTCCCTAAGTTCCTTGGAGGAGAGTCCCTGTGTTTCACCAGAAATACAGCCTTGAGGGAAATGGGTTAGAGGTTTGTTTCTCCACAGGGGTCTGTGATTGCCCTGAGTGCATCTTCCTTTTGCCCTCCTAGGAGCCCTAACTTTATTTGTGATCTCTTTTTCCTTTTATGTCTCTGCCGGTCCACTCGTGCTTTGAGTCAAATAAGATTTTTACATGGCCAAGGTCCCTATTTCTTCTCATTTATTATTCATCTTGCTGTCATTTGTTCAACTCTGCTACCCCACCCCAGCATCTCCAGCGTCCTTCTACAGCACATGTGTGATTCGCCTGTGTTGGGGCATCAGCTCTATTTGTGTCATTAGATCTAGAGTCCACTCCATCTTACTTCCTCTCTCATCTCCTGAGGCTTCTGGCTCTTTGTGGATCTTGGGGTTTCTCAGGGAAATTATATTTGCGTTTAGCATTGGGTAGAGCCTAAAGCCACCCAGAAGCTAACCTCAGGTCACACTCACCCCTGAAACTTTGTGTCTCTTCAGTCCTCCTAGCCTCCCCTAACCAACAGTGGCCCTTGAAGTGTGGTCCCCGAACTAGTACTTTAGTATCAGCTGGGAACAGGTTAGAAATGCACATTTCTGGGCCCCACCCCAGATCAACTGAATCAGAAACCCTGGGGGTGGGGGGACAGGGCCCAGTGGTCTGTGTTTTAATAGCCCTCCAGGGTCACTGGAATTCATGCAAGTCTGAGAATCCCTGATCCTGAACTGTAGAGCTTAACCCTGAGAGTACTCCAGCAGAAGGTCTTCTCCAATCCCATCTTTGCTTGAGTTTTTCTCCAGCTCTAAGAAAGACATTAATTTGCTGGTAAAAAAAAAAAAAAAAAAAAAAAAAAAAAAAAAAAAAAAGGAAAGAAAGAAAGAAAGAAAGAAACAAGAAAAAAAGAATTATGGTCGAGTCATTCACTATTTCTTTACCGAATACCTATTGTACTGAGCTTGGAAAGGACAAAACATGAGTAGAACACAGCCCTTGTCCTCAATGGGTTAAATGTGGAGCAAGCAGAGAGACACATAAACAACTAAGTGTAATACAATGTGATGAAAGCAATGATAGCTTCATGCTGAAGTTCTGTGGGAGCAGCAGAGGAGGGAACCATCAACTCTTTCTCCGAGGGAGGTAAAGAATTAATCAGGAGCAGGATGTGGCCAGAGGAGGAATTAGGGTATAAGACAGGCTCTAGCCGGGGGACAGGATTTCTAGTTTTGCATGCCAGCTAAAACAGGAGGGAAGGGGAAGGGGCGGGGGGGGGGGGGGTGTCTGCCCCTGAGGATCACCACGCGGCTGAACAAAATCTGCATCCAGCAATGCTTGGGTGGAGAATTGAGTAGGACCACAAGCTTGCAGCTGGTGGGAGTTGGCTTTATTCTAGCATGAACAATGTAAGCTACTTGGGCCTGGCCTCGAGGTCAGTGGCTAAGAATAAGGTGCTGGTGAAACTGTAATCTGGATTAGCTGCTGTACCGTCCTATTGCCAGAGTTCAGGAATCCATGAGGAGAATACAGAGAGACAGGGGGGCATGGGGCTGGTGGACAGGCTGACTCTGGAAATGTGAGTATGGAGACCCAGATCATAGGTGAGGAATAAGATACTCAGTGAAAAGAAACCAGAGCGGGATCTATGTGAAGAAACTCAAATAGAAAACTATAGGAATCTAGAGATGGGGGTAGGGAACAGAGAACACAGGGTATTGTCCAAAAGGCCAGGAGACTGCAGAGCCCAAAAACCGTAAACCAAAACTCAGAGGCCCTCGGAACCACTGTGCTGAACAACACCAGAGAGCACCATTCACATCCAAGTCCATGGGAACAAGTTCCTTGGAATGCCAACATGAAGCCCTATAAGGATCTGTGATCTAAGGACATCTGTGTCATCTTCGTTCCTTATCTATATGACAGCATCCCTGGAAACTCAGGACACAAAGCATGTATGCCAAATTTTGATTTGGTCAAAGGAGCATTTAAGTGACTGAGTTTTTATTTGAGAAGAAGGAGAAGTTCCAAATCCATACTTTCCCCCTCAAATTATAGGATTCCATGGAAAGGCTCTAACAGCCAGACTTTGCTGGGCGGTCTGGATCCCATGCCTGGGTCCCTTAGGAGGACCAAGTTGGATTACCAAAAGGAAGCCAGAGTAATACATGTTTAGGTTTTGTACAGTTTGGGGGCCCCAGGGACACACAGTGGTTTGGAGACAGGATCAGACAGTCTGTTTCTTTTAAGTGTCTGTTCTTTGTGGAGCACAAAGATATAAAGCAGGATTTGAAAACCTCAGAGGTCTTCAGGGCCCAGGCAGCTAACAAAAATACATGACGTAGCTGGAAAGGAGACAAAAGGGAATGGTGGGGCCTGTAGAGAACTGGAAAGTACCTTCACGCCCACCTAAAGGAATTCAAAATCAGTCATGTGTATATATATATATATATATATATATATATATATATATATATATATTTATTTAATTTTATTTATTTAAGTAATCTCTATACCCAACATGGGGCTTGAACTCATGACCCTGGGATCAAGAGTCACATGCTCTTCCGGCTGAGCCAGCCTAGCGCACCCAAAATCAGTTATTTGTAAACAGCTTATTGGACATAGACCTGGGGGCTGGCTGTAGTAGGTTTGTGACTCCTGATAAAAGGAAAAGGGTCATGGAAACTGAAGGTTAGAGGGCATTGCATGTACGAGTTTTTGTGGGGAGGTCTATACAGGGAGAGTATGAGTGCTTGAAATGTCAATCCCAGAGCTAAGTGTGAGCATGGCTACCGGCAAGGAAGCCTTAATCTGAAAAGCAGAGAGAATGGAATTAGTACTGGTCCTGGGGCTTGAGCTGCTTCCCTGTTCCAGTGCCTGCCAGTATTAGGTGACTCTGGTTCAGGTCACACCTTGCCCACAGCACTCTTTACTCAGGGTGACTCAACTCTGCCCTAGAATTTATTTTTATATAAATATTTACAGAGCAAATTCAAAGAATCTGTTGGGGATTAGGAGAAATGATGGATTTTAAGTGAGAAAGTTGTCCCAGGCTAGTGGAAATTAAGCTCTCTTGCCTATTACAGGGAATGAAAAACCCAGTCGAGGAACCTTAGACCTTAGCTCCCTCATACCTCATTAATGCTACTCCCAAGGAAATCCTTGTGCCTGCTTTCTCTTGCACGGAAAGGGGAGGGGCAGACAATCCTGGCTTCATGTGGTCAGGTTCAGGTTCAGCTTCATAGAACCAGTTAATGACAGAAGCCAAGTCCTGCCTTTGTGTGCCCAGGGGAACACACCAACCTATCTACCCACAACTCACCCCGCATCTCTTCTTCCTTCCCCCAAACCGCACATGAGGCTCTCCTGACTTCCTTTCCAGAGTCAGAGACTGCCAAGATCAAGCCTCGACTCTAGGAAGTAGTGCTAAAGGGTTAAAATGTGTTTGTGTTTGAGAGGTACTAGGAAAAATAGAAATGCAGAATTGGGGGTTCTAATAAAGTTACAGACCCAGCCCCCTCCATTCCCTTGAACGGCTGCTGAATTACCCGAGAACTTTGGACGGTAATGGTTTTTTTTTTTAATCCCTAGCAGCTAATCTGAAACTCATTTGTTAGTTTTGAGAAGGACAGAGTTTGTTTGCATAGCGTAGAATCGCAAGGAGTGCTGGCAACCATATGTGGTCCTAATTTCCCTAGCTTGGGCCCTAAAAGGGAGCCACAAGTGCTGATCTCTCCCATGGAACTCTGAAGGGCTCCAGTAAGTTCAAAGAACGTGTAAATGTTGTTATTAAGAGCTTGTTCCCCGAAGTGAGAAAGAACCTCTCTTTATTTTTTTTTTTTTAATTTTTTTTTTCAACGTTTTTTTTTTTATTTATTTTTGGGACAGAGAGAGACAGAGCATGAACGGGGGAGGGGCAGAGAGAGAGGGAGACACAGAATCGGAAACAGGCTCCAGGCTCCGAGCCATCAGCCCAGAGCCTGACGCGGGGCTCGAACTCACGGACCGCGAGATCGTGACCTGGCTGAAGTCGGACGCTTAACCAACCGCGCCACCCAGGCGCCCCAAGAACCTCTCTTTAAAACCCAGCTCTGCTCCTTCCAGCTGTGTGACCTTGAACCATGACTTAACTTTCACAGTGCAGCTTCTATGAATGGGGATGACAATGAACCCCTGCCCCATGGGGGTTTTGATGAGATGATGCATGTAAATAGCAGGGACACATATCACAGCTGACACTTATCCAGCACCTATTAGGTATTTCCTGTACAAACAAAAGGAAACAAAGGGGAGAGAGCCATACTGTGTCCTCCTCTGAACTCCTGGACACTTTGTCTGTACTTACCTAACAGTGCATCACGGTCTTCCTGGTGTATCATAAATGTGTCTTAGCTCAAGAGCAGGATTAGGGTCTTTTCAAATTACCTACTGGGTACAGGAGGCCATCTTATGTGGAGTGGGAGCTCAGAACAGTTTGCGGAATCAAGGAATCAAAGAACTCCAGTTTATACTCATTATTGCCCATGGGGTCCCATGCCTGCTCCCTTTGTTACCCTGGTTTGCACATTGCTGTGCTGAGCCATGCTATTAGCCATGGCTGCTTCCAGTCCCCAGCTTTGCGCACCTGTCCCTCTCTGGCCTGAGCCTCTGGAGCCCTTCCTCTCTGTTGCACCACTCTGGGACACTCCTGCCTTCGTGTTTCACTCCTGTCCTTCTGCTTCCCCACCATGGCTCCCCCTCTTCCACCGGGGCTGATTTTCATTGACAGAGAAATCAACCACAGCCTTCGGCCCTCAGGACAGCAGAGCAGATCTAGGGCAAGAGAAGAGAGGACATGGTGAGTACTGGGCTCAGTGGTCCTGAGATGCCCCTCACCAACCACGTTCCCCCTTGCAGGAGCAGGAGGCCACCTACCACCATGAGCAGCACCCTGTCACCCACAGACTTCGACAGCTTGGAGATCCAGGGCCAGTACAGTGACATCAACAACCGCTGGGACCTGCCTGACTCGGACTGGGACAATGACAGCAGCTCAGCCCGCCTCTTTGAGAGGTCTCGCATTAAGGCCCTGGCAGGTGAGGCCAGGGGAGATGCTGAGGAGGCTGGGGAGAGAAGCTTGTCAGGAAGAGTCCTTTAACCTTATGGGAAGACCAACTTTCTTTCTAAGCTGCTACACAAGAGTAGGAAATCCAGATCACCCCCATCAAGCCTCTGGGCCCAACTTAGCACCGAGAGCAAACATCATACAATCCAGAATGTTCCCCAGCTTCCCTTCCCCCAGGCACAGGACTCAATTCTCTTCCTCTCTGTCCCTGAGTCATGGTTCCTAGCTCTTTTTCACTTACTCCTGCCATCTCCACCCACCCATCTCCCTTAACTTTCATCCCCTTGTTGTGTCTTCCTTGGTCTTCACTGTCACCTCTCACACCTGTTCTCCCTCCCAGTCCATTATCCTCCCCTCTCCCTCCCCGCCTGTTCCTTCCACCTGCCGCCTGTTCCTCCCATTGTTTCATCTACCTGTTCCCTGAAGCAGGTTCCCTCCTCCCGCTGCTGGTTTCTGCAGCTGCCCATTCTCCCGGGTCTGCTCTCTACCCACCAAGGCCTCTGCCCTCCCCTAAGGCTTGGGCTCTTCCCTCAGCTTCTCGGAGCTAGCGAGCGCAAACAAACCCGTCGGACGGGCCTCCCTGCGTTCCTGGAGGAGTTGTCATGGCAACAAGAGTGCAGCTGCCACCTGACACCACCAGGGGCTGGCGTGGGGCTGAGTCACCCACACACCCTAAGGCCACCCACCCCGTCTGGTTTCCCTCCTTCATCCCACCCTTGTCTCTTCCACCCACCTGCTGGCCTCCCAGCCCAGTGCGGTGGGAGAGGCCGCAACTATTATTCCCCCCTCAGAGGCAGTGCTCCCAGCACGAGTGGGTGGCCTCCTGGAAGAAGGGAGACACTGAGGGGGTGGTTCCCAAACCGGGCTGCAGTTTTTACAGGATCACCCAGGGACATTTTTACAAATACAGGTTCCCAAGCCCCTCCCCTTCGTAGACACATTGAATTAGGATCTTTGAACATACGGTCCAGAAATCAGGATTTTTAAAAAGCTCTCCAGGTAACTCTTTTCAGGCAGCCCAGTATCCATCTGAGGACCCTTGGGTGATGGCTTTAGCTCTGGGGATCCCTCATCATTTTCTCCTGGACCTCACTGCCTTTCTGGTTGGGTCTTCAGGCTGGCTTATGAAATACACCTATCAGTGTTTCTATAGATGAGAACAGTGGGTTACGGACAATGTCACCTCTTTGAGGAAAAGTTTCCCTGGTACCCTGGTTTTGGATGCACGTTGCCTCTAGAACTGTCATGATGTCGGTGTGCACATGTCTTGTGCCACCCAGGACTGTTTCAATGTCCGTGCACATGACACATGATACCCAGGACCATCACCATGTTCACGCACACATGCCACCCGAGCTGTCATTTTTCCACCACCAAACCGGGCTCTCCCGAAGAGGCATCTCAGTATGGGCTTAGCCTAGCACTGCAGCTTGCACCTACTGGTGCAAATAAATACGGGATGAATGGAGACAGGAGAGAGGCAAGAGTAGGCTGTAAGGGGCAGGCGCTGAAGCCCAGAGAAAGGAAGGAAGAAGATCTGGCAGCCGTCCCTTTGGTGCTGCGCACTGGGGGCCTGGAATGGCCTGGCTGAGGAGGGCCTGGTGGGCCTAGCGGAAGGGAAGAGCCAGAACTGGAAGTGGTGACAAACAAGTAGGGAAGACACCAACACCTATTTCACAGATAAGGGGACTTGAGCAACCGCCTAAGCACAGAGCCTGGCACCTACTGAGCTGGTTTTGCCTCTTGGAGGATTTCTCTTTCTCTGCTCTGGGAGTTGGCGATTAAAGCTCATGTCCAGAAGGGGACTTCCCAGAGTCGCCCCAAGAGGGGCCAGCCTTGTTACACCTGCAAACCTTCGGGGGCCCACGCTGAGGCAGCCAGGGCGGTGGAGGGGGGGGGGGGGGGCGGGGGGTTGCTGAGGGCAGTTCCCCGCTCGCCCCGCAGGGCCCGGCCCGCCACAGCCGGCCGCGCTCCGCCTCCCGCCCCTCCCCCGGCACCGTCCGACCTGTTTGTCGGGAGCGGCCTCTGTCTCCTCTCGCTCGCAGCCAGGTCTGCTCCGTCGACTTGCCCCGGAGCTCAGGCGCCCAGACGGCCGGAACACCGTTTCCCCCGCTCGGCGACACGTTCACCACCTTTGAGCCAACTCCCTGACGGGAGCCCAGGCGCTCGGGGACCCCGGGTTCCGGGGGCGGGGGAAGGGAGCGGACCGGTGGCGCCCCGCGCGGCGCGGGCAGGGCATGGGCGCAGGGCCCTGGGCCGCGTGAGGGGCAGCGGGCGGCATGAATGGGAACGGAGTGAGCAGGGCGCACGGGCCCGGCCTGAACGGGGCGGGCGACTTTTACTATGAGGCCGTGGAAGGGGCGCAGAGCCCCGGGGGCCTCCTGCTGTCGCCAGCCGCCTTCATCAACCCCGCTCAGTACGCCAGCGTGCTGGAAGGCCGCTTCAAACAGCTTCAAGGTGAGCTGCCGGGCTGGGGGGCACCGGGCGGGAGCAGCGGAGCAAAGCCCGAGTGGGACATGGTCCGTGCTCAGCCGACGATGTGTCGGGGGAGTAATTACAAGAGCCCACGAAAAACTTGGTACTGACAAAGTGGGGAAAGGCTTGGACGCCCTGGAAGAAGGGACAGTGAGCGTGGCGGCAGCGCACAGGAGGGCACCCAGGCAGTCCGCTGTGGCTGCTGAGGGTTTGGAGGTGAAGCACCTGCCAGGATAGCTGGAAGGAGAGAGGGTGGTGAGCGGGAAGGCTGAGCCACCTAGGGCTTGTCCCTGTTGCCCTGGGTTTCTGAGTGGGTGTCCCAAGGTGTGTGAGGGAGTGCGTCAGACAGGCTCAGGTATATTCTGAGCAGGCATGTGTTCATCCTGGCATCAATATTTCAGTGTATTTTTGGAACCCACTGTGTTTTGGGGTGTCCGTGGGTGTTGTGGGCACCTTGTGAAATTCTGCTTTGCCTCTGGTTCTTGGCTTTGCCCAGTTTTCTCCTAGCTGCCACTGTTTTCACGTCTTCCTCTCTTACCCTACCTGTGGGCCAAAATGGCCTCACCCCAGTGCACCTGGCATCAGGGCAGTCTCCACAGATCCAATAACGGCTGATGATCTGGGCAATCCCCAGCTCAGAAGGGGCCTGTGGACCCTGAAAGGAGGCCCACAGAGCAGGGGCCCATGGGTGCAGTTGTTAGGACCCCAAGGCTGGCCTGGGTAAGAGACAGAGGTTGGAGGTAAGAGACAGAAATAGACATGGGTGTGTCGTTTTGTTTTATGGGTGAGGTGCCTAGGAATGTGAGACTCAGGGATGAGTCTTTTCAGTTTCTGAGATGCTGGTGCTGAGAAGGGAAACAAAAGTGACTCTTCAGACCCTGGCCACTTGGGTTGGGTCCTCACACTAGGCTTCTCTAGGGGAAATGGGCAGAAATCCTCGTGGCCAGAGCAGCTCCCAATGGCCTGCACTTCTTCCCTCACTTTGTCATTTATAACGTTTAAAATTTTAACTTTTCTGCAGAACCTAAAAATCATGTGTTTATCAGCAGCCCTTCTTGCAGACCAGGCAGCAAGGCATCTCCTCACCTTCTTTGAGATCTGCACCTAACTCTGCCCGAAGTTTCCCCCTGTGTTTCTTGGGCTCAGTGTTTTCCCTATTCCCAGTTTTCAAGATTGTTTTCCTTCTTTGCATTGGAATGTCGGTGTCCTGGGACAGGATCCCCTTTCAGCCAATCAAATGAGCCCACCCCAGAAGTAGAGTAGCCTGTCTTTTCTTTAAATTATCCCAGGAGAACAAGCTGACTCAGGAGGCTCGCAGCCTCTAATGTCATGTCCTTCTAATGACCACTTGGAAGAGCCGCTGCTGCTGCTGCTGCTGCTGCTGCTGCTGTAATTTAAGTCCACGCCCTTTCCTTTGTCCATCACCAAAGAGAACAGCCACACCTCCTGCTGGTCCTGGTTTTCCTTCGGGTTAGATCATGCCTGGATAACTGTAACTCATCAAGGAGTAACTCATCATGTGTGCCAAGCTTCTTACATACATTGTCTCATTTAATCAACGTAGTGACCCGTTGAAGTAGAAAGTCGAGTAGTATGCCCGTTTTACAGATAAGGAAAGTGAGGCCCTGATGAAGTAACAGTGTTTCACCACTGTTACAGGACAGAGCCCTGGTCCCAGATCCTAGCCCTTCTCCGTATGTCTCACTGCCTCTAATTCCTTTCATCCTTTCTTCTCAAAGCCTGTTTTCTCATTTTTATTTTTTACCTTATGAGCTCATTCCATTTTCTTTATTTCCTGCTTTGAAGTTAGTGATTTTCATCTCAGGCACCTTCCTTCCCCTCCTGCATACCCGACCTCACTTCCAGTCTCTCAAGCACCCCCAGGCCCCTAACCCTGTCAACTGGTATTTAGAAGCAGGTGCACTGTACTTGAAGGCTAGAAATGACCCCATATCGCTGCCACAGATGAGCGAGAAGCTGTGCAGAAGAAAACCTTCACCAAGTGGGTGAACTCACACCTGGCCCGGGTGACATGCCGGGTGGGAGACCTGTACAGCGACCTCCGGGACGGACGTAACCTCCTGAGGCTCCTCGAGGTGCTCTCAGGAGAGACACTGGTAAGCTGTGGTCATAGAGGAGGAGGGAGCCCGAAAAACAGTGGGCAAGGGGACAAACTTGGAGTTGCCCTTCGAGAGGAATGACAGCACAGAGTGGAAAGCAGTTGGCTGTTGTCTGCTCAGAGGATGGTTTCAGTTGGAGAGGCTTTGCTACATGGATTAAATAGGAGCATTGCTTCATGGAGACAGAAACAGTGGCCCCATTGAAAACATTTATTTTCCCACCCACTCTGGGTGCAATTAATTCCCTTGGGAATCTTAATCTGCCCAAGCCTGATCTGGAACCTCAGCTTTGGCTGTGTGAACTCTGGCCCAGCCTTGAGGGCTGTCCCTGTGTTCCTGAGGGGGGTCATGGGGAAGGTGTGCAAAGGAGGGCCTTGGGAAGGCTAGGAGGGAAGGAGGAGGAGGCCCATGGATTCATGTCATTGTGTCCTCTGTCCCTCAACAGCCAAAGCCCACAAAAGGCCGCATGCGGATCCACTGCCTGGAGAACGTGGACAAGGCGCTACAGTTCCTGAAGGAGCAGAAAGTGCACTTGGAAAATATGGGCTCCCATGACATTGTGGACGGAAACCACCGTCTGACCCTTGGGCTGGTCTGGACCATCATCCTTCGGTTCCAGGTACCCCACAGAGTGTCACGCAGAATGTGCTTCACACATTGGTGCTGTACCGTGGACAGGCACTGCCAGTCCCTGGCATGATCGATATAAACAGGAAGGGTCTAGAACCTTGTATAGCACTTTGTGGTTGCTGTGATATCCAGGCCCCAGATCAAGGGACTCTCCTCCTTAAACAGAGTAGAGACCAGTGTGGGTGTTGTCAAACTTCTGTGGCCAGTTCCCTGTGGCCCGGTTTGTTGACTGGTCACATGTAGTACGACCACATGTTGGACCACAAGGGACTGGAGATTTTACAGACTGAACTTTCACCCCTGAAAGTTTGAGAACTGCATTTGGGGCCTGGTCATTGGTCCACTCCTCTGTCTCAAACTCTGCTTGCCTCCCTAAAACAGTCACCGTACTGTTCCTTATGCTCTGAGCACAGGCAGTCCAGTGTCCTAATGCCATCACAACTGTCCTGGTTGTCCCCTTTCTCCCTGGGTGTAACTTCTTCAGCTCCTCCCAGCCCTGAGCAGAACTCCATCAGTGTCCCCTTTGAAACCCTGCTCTCAGGCACTCGTGGGTCCCCACCGGGAGGAGGCAGCAACCTTCGTTTTGAGGAACGTCCACTATTCTGACATCTTACCCCATCTTGATGCCTCAGATCCTTTTGAACCAATGTTTTGTGGTCACTCGCCTAGGAGGAATGGTCCCAGGCTCTGTTCCTGCACCCCTATCACAGGAGTCTAAAGAGCAGTTTCCTGCTGTACATTTCTGAGTATCTCCAATAACTCCAGGAGCCCCTGTTCAAAGAGTGAGGATCTTCTTTCTCTCCTTCTTAGATCCAGGACATCAGTGTGGAAACAGAAGACAACAAGGAGAAGAAGTCAGCCAAGGATGCCCTACTGCTGTGGTGCCAGATGAAGACCGCGGGGTGAGGCTGCCCAGGGACCATGGCCTTGGAGGGTTGGATGCACCAAGGCTGTGTGGTAAAGGAGGCCTGGGCTCCAGGACCCATTAGCTGGGGATCCATCGTTGAGTTGCAGACCTGGGCTAGGCCCTACTTACCATTTGTCCCGGTCTCTGTATATAGGTATCCCAATGTCAACGTGCACAACTTCACCACCAGCTGGAGAGATGGTCTGGCCTTCAACGCCATCGTGCATAAACACCGGTGAGGAGCCAGGGTTAGCGAGCCCACCCGAGCTGCTGGGTTGGTTCATGGCCTAGGGGCACACACACGCACAAACAGTGAGATGGGCCACCCGGCAGTTATGAGGAATGAACATTCAGAGAAGAGCTGGGATGTGGGGGCAACACGATGCACAGAGGGCAGGGATGGGAGCCGAGATGGGGAGGGATGGGTGGGTGTGGGTTTAGGGTCCTTGGTTCTGGACAAAATGGAGTTGGTGACGAGGATAAAGAATAGGGGTAGCTTTACTTTTCCTCTTTAGGAGCTCATGTGCTCCCAATGCCTTCTATATTCCCCCTGGTTGCAGGCCGGATCTGCTGGATTTTGAGTCACTGAAGAAGTGCAATGCACACTACAATCTGCAAAACGCTTTCAATCTGGCCGAGAAGGAGCTGGGGCTCACGAAACTGCTGGATCCTGAAGGTGGGGCAGAGGGATCTACCAAAGACGCTGCGGGATAGAGATAGAAGGCAGATGATGAGTGGGCGCCTGGGGCTGGCAGAGGGGTGGGGTGTGTGCATGGGAGGTGACTGCTAATGGATATGGGGTTTCCTTTGGGGGGTGATGTTCCAGAATAGATAGTGGTGAGGGCTGCACGTCCTTGTGAATATACTAAAAACTGCTGAATAGTATACTTAATTTTTAATTTTTTAAAAATGTTTATTTATTTTTGGAGGAGAGAGAGAGAGAGAGAGACAGAGCATGAGCTGGGGAGGGGCAGAGAGAGAAGGAGACACAGAATTTGAAGCAGACTCTGGGCTCTGAGCTGTCAACACAGACCCCAACGCAGGCTCGAACTCACAAGCTATGCCACCATGACCTGAGCAGAAGTCGGGCACT
Source organism: Panthera onca (assembly GCF_046562875.1). Lineage (NCBI taxonomy): Eukaryota > Metazoa > Chordata > Mammalia > Carnivora > Felidae > Panthera > Panthera onca. The sequence continues at coordinate 5,776,805 of NC_138348.1, forward strand.
TAACCGACTGAGTCACCCAGGCGCCCCATGAATAGTATACTTTATATTTTTTTATTAAAAAAAAAAATTTTATGTTTATTTTTGAGACAGAGAGATAGAGTGCGAGCAGGGGAGGGGCAGAGAGAGAGAGGGAGACACAGATCTGAAGCAGGCTCCAGGCTCTGAGCTGTCAGCACAGAGCCCGCCGCGGGGCTCGAACTTACGAACGGTGAGATCATGACCTGAGCTGAAGTTGGACACTTAACTGACTGAGCCACCCAGGCGCCCGTGAATAGTATACTTTAAAAGGGTGAATTTTATGGTATGAGAATTATATCTCAATTAAAAAAAAAAAAAAAAAGCTGTGGGAAGAGGTGCCACCCTGTGGCAGAAAGAGCCCTAGGCTACAGTTCCATCCCAGCCCCACCATGGACCAGCTCTAGAGCCAGTCACTTAGCCTCTCTGTGGCTTAGTTTCCTCATCTCTAATATGGGAAGATTGGTCTATGTGGTCTCTAAGGCCCTTCTCATTCTAAAATTCTAGGGTTCTAAATAAAGCTGCATGACCTTTTTCTAAAAAAAATTTTTAATGTTTATGTTTATTCTTGAGAGAGAGAGAGAGAGACAGAGTGTGAGCAGGGGAGGGGCAGAGAGAGAGGGAGACACAGAATCCAAAGCAGGCTCCAGGCTCTGAGCTGTCAGCACAGAGCCCAACGCGGGGCTCGAACCCACAGACTGCAAGATCATGACCTGAGCCGAAGTTGGGTGCTTAACCGACTGAGCAACCCCAGCGCCCCTAAGTTGCATGACCTTGAGGACTCACCAAACATGGGCCTTACAGTCAGCAGCCCCTGCTGACTGGCCTCTGTGGTTCTGACATTAACACTGGTGAGACTGGCCATAGCCACCAGGCTTTTATTTGGTACCTGGCACTGCACTTGATGCTTCAATTAATTTAATCCTCACAACACCCCCTCGAAATCAGTACTGTTATTATTCTCCATTTATGGAGGAGAAGATGGGGACCTATAACAGGGTTAAGTGACTTTCCCAAGGTCATACAGCTGGTGGAGCAGAGAGTCAAACTCCAGACCTATTTGCTCAGCCACATCTGGGAGAGCAGAGAACAGACTTGGTGCCTCCAGGAAAGGGAGGCAGAGAAGGGCCAAGGGGCTTCCCAGCTGGAAACGCCCCTTCTTAAACTCCCTGGGCAGACTTGGGTCTCGGTTGTTTTCTCCCTGTTTTCCATCCCACCGTAGCCCCATCTCAGTCCCTCTCAGTCCAGAGTGACAACAGCTAACTGGTGTTAGAGGGAGAGCAAATGTAGGATCCTGGGAGAGCATTTGAGAAGCACAGCTGTGATAAAGAACATTTATGCAAAGCTAAGTATCCTGTAACTTGACGAGGTGATTCCAGTGGTTCCTTCCTGCCTGTGAGCTTTCAGAAGTGGTCAAAGGGCTGCTGGTCCTCTAGTCTTCCCTTTAGGCAGGATGGAATCTGCCTAATAGAACCCAGTCTTAGTCAGCCTTCGCCCTTGTGGTAGAAGCTGATTTGCCTCAAGGACATTCACCTCCTTGGACCCATAGCTGAACTTTGGGATTGAGGTTGAAAATAGCCGTGACCATGCCCCAAGATGGCCCTGAGAACTGCTGGGGCTCACTGGGCCTGTCCCTCTGAACATCCTGGGTGCAGGAAGCTTACTTTGTACCCTCCGTCTTGCTGCCCCTGAATCCATTGACTTCTTAGACATCTTTCCAGTTCTTAAGTACAAGATCCATCCCCAGACAGGAATACGGTTTCTTTCCTTACCTTTCTTCCCCTAAACAACTAACTTTGGTCTCCACTGGAAACAGTGGGTAAAAACCTCCTTGGGCTTCTGAATTTTGTCCTCTGCTTGTTTCTAGGAGGGGAAAAAAAAAAAAAAAAAATCTTAGCTTTTGCATGCCCTTTTAGTCCAAAGGATTTATTTGTCATTTTGTACTGAGAGGTACTGGAAAGAGGTCAGTCTTGGAGGGTTGGGGATGGGGTGAGGCTGGGACTGGGGTGAGTGATTCAAGCTGCAGGTGGATTTCTGGGAGGCAGGTTCCTGATCTCTAAGCATACATGACTGACCTGGGTGATCCTTTTTCTCAGATGTGAATGTGGACCAGCCAGATGAGAAATCAATCATTACTTACGTGGCTACTTACTACCACTACTTCTCCAAGATGAAGGCCCTGGCTGTGGAAGGCAAAAGGATTGGCAAGGTATTCCCCACTATGGGGCGGTCAGCACAGAGGTCTGGCCTGGAGGTCTTCCTCCCCTAAAGCAGAGACAGGGCGGAGCTGTGGGGCTGGGCCAGGGACCCCGTGGGCCGGCCCCCCATGTCGCTGTCTCACAGGTGCTGGACCATGCCATGGAGGCAGAACGTCTGGTAGAGAAGTACGAGTCCCTGGCCTCAGAACTGCTGCAATGGATTGAGCAAACAATTGTGACCCTCAACGACCGGCAGCTGGCCAACTCCCTGAGCGGGGTCCAGAACCAGCTACAGTCCTTCAATTCCTACCGCACGGTGGAGAAGCCACCCAAGTAGGTGCCTGGGGACCACCCCCTGCAGCACCATGCCTGCCCTGAGCCATGCTCATGGGAGAAGGAGCCTAAATTAGGGGGGCCTTTTGGGAGGGAAATTTGGCAGGACATAAATGCAGCGAAGGCTCGTGTCTCCCAGCTCAAAGTGCCAGAAGCAATTCCAATATAAATTTTTTAAATGATTATCCATTTTTTAAAGATCATGCTGCAGGAATGCTTGCTGCAGTAGAGTCAGTGCAATCCACTCGGATAAGATTACTGGCTGGGTGTTGCAGAACCCTATTCCAGCTCAGGGCCAGGGGGACTGGATCTGACAGGCGGGTCATAACCAGCAACACGGGTGTGCGACTGGTGACTTACACGTTGCAAAGGTTCTTACTGTTTACCTATATTAGAAATTGGCTTTTTTTCAAGTGCAGAATTGCCATTAGGCAGTTCTCTACCGTGCATGCTAAACCTTCTGTTTTCCTGTTTTTGAGCTTTTTCGGAGTTAATGTGTTTCAGCTCCAGAACGAACACTGATCCAGCAAACATCTGTTCCTACACATTCCAAGAATGATTTAAGGTGTGCCCTTTGACCCAGAAAGGCCTCTTCTGGGCATTGAACAAAGATATAGCTTCCAGGATGTTCACTAACCTGACCTTTGTAAAAGCAAAATGAGTCATGGGATAGCCACTGAAATTAATGTTGAAGAGCTGCATTTGTTGACATGAAAAGACGTTCATGAAAAATAGGTGAAGAAGCAGTTTACAAAACTGCTTATTTGTAGACAGTAGGGAGCAAACGGCTAAATGTTCAGGTTCAAAGTACCTGAGTTCAAATCCTGGCTTTGCCATCAAGCAGTCCCGAGCATTGGGCATCTTACTGAGCCTGTCTGTGCCTGTTTTCTCATCTGGAAAGTGGGGATAATAAGAGAATGCGGATAATAGTAAGAACCAAATGAGAGGGCCTGGCTCACAGTGGGGGGGTCCTTGGCCAACATTAGGTGTGGTTCTGATATAATCCCACCTGTGCACAAAAAAAGAAGAGGAAGCACGTGCCTGCCAAAGGGCAACCGGTCGTTTCTGTATGGGTTTCATTTGCTCTAAAATTATGTTCTTTTTGCCTACCAATATTTTCTGGCCTTTGCACTGAAACCATGCATTGCTTTCATGAGAAGAAAAGCAACCCAGGACACTTTATTTTGAGATGTAAAGCGATCCTGTGCCTAAGTGGCCCTTGACCCCAACCTGGCCTCCTGCCTCAGGTTCACCGAGAAGGGGAACTTGGAAGTTCTGCTCTTCACCATCCAGAGCAAGCTGCGGGCCAACAATCAGAAGGTCTATACGCCCCGCGAGGGCCGGCTCATCTCTGACATCAACAAGGTGCACGGCCTCCCTTCCTGTCCCACCGATGTCCCATCCCTGGCACCAGCCCCCACTACCCCAACTGGAACACTTGTCCAGGCTCCCCACGGCCCTCCCCGGTACAGATATGACTCACACATCCTCCTGTGCATCCTGCACATCCCCCCTTCCTCCTCCGTCTGTCTCTCCGTGCAAGTGCACATAATAAAATTACACCCTAGTTCCTTATCTTGTTCAGCATACCCCGAGTTCGCGGTCTCTACTTTCTTTTTTTTCACAATGTTGTGAGATTAATGTAAGTAATAGGGTTCACCTGCGGTCCCACCACCACAAACAAATCCAGGGGTTTCCACCGTTCCCTGTCCCTTTCCAGTCCTCATCCACAAGCAGATGAGCTTTCACGCAGCTCCGTGGCACTCACGTCGTCCCACTTCTCATACTTCCACGCACAAATGTCTAACCAACTACATTCCACGGACCCAGCAGACTGAGCTTCCGTGGGACTCATAGTGTACCCTCGGTCCTGATGATCCCTCTCCGCCCTCACTTCCTGAGCCCTGGTTCTTTTGCACCAATCCCATCCCCACCTCGCAGGCTTGGGAGCGGCTGGAGAAAGCTGAGCATGAGCGTGAGCTGGCCCTGCGCACCGAGCTGATCCGCCAGGAGAAGCTGGAGCAGCTGGCCGCCCGCTTCGACCGCAAGGCCGCCATGCGGGAGACCTGGCTTAGTGAGAACCAGCGCCTTGTGTCCCAGGTAAAACCCAGGGGGCTCTTGGCCTGTGCAGGCCGGGCAGGAGAAATGGGAGAACGAGTGGTGGATTAGGAGCCCTGCAACATGGGGAGCTAATGAAACCAGGAATCCACCGCACGGATAAGACCAGGAATCCCTGGAACGGGGGGCCAGAGGCTTGCGCTGGAGATAGGGCTAGTGAGATAGGATGGGATAGGATAGGGATGAGACAGAGCCACCTTGCGAAGTTGACATCTTGCAGTGGAAGCCCTCTGGGGAGCAGAAGGGACTGGCGAGCAGAGGTGGTGGCCCTGAGCTCCTCAACTTCCCCTGCCTGCCCTCTGCCTCAGGACAACTTTGGGCTGGAGCTGGCGGCCGTCGAGGCAGCAGTGCGGAAACACGAGGCCATTGAGACGGACATCGTGGCCTACAGTGGTCGGGTGCAGGCTGTGGATGCCGTAGCCGCAGAGCTGGCCGCCGAGCGCTACCACGACATCAAGCGCATTGCCGCGCGGCAGCACAATGTGGCGCGGCTCTGGGACTTCCTGCGGCAGATGGTGGCAGCCCGGCGGGAGCGGCTCCTTCTCAACCTGGAGCTGCAGAAGGTGTTTCAGGACCTGCTCTACCTCATGGACTGGATGGAAGAGATGAAGGTAGCAGCGGGATGCGGGCTGGGGGTGAAGATGAGCAGGGCAGTGACAGCGTGACTGGGGACCTGTTCCCTTGGCGCATCTTGGTGGAGTATGTCTCCGCGCAGGGCCCTGACCCCTATTCAGGTGCACAGAGCAAACAGGGCCCCGTCTGCACAGGGCTCACATTCTGGTGGGAGGAGGCTGATGATAAAACCCACGGACTCACCTGGTTGGCTCAGTCGGTAGAGCATGTGACTCTTGACCTCAGGGTCATGGGTTCGAGCCCCACATTGGGCATGCAGCCTACTTAAAACAAAACAAAGCAAAACAAAAAACAAAACACTCCACGAACCTATCAAGAAACAAAATAGCAGGCGGACATAAAGCCCACGAGGAAACTGAACAGGGTCATGTTATAAACTGGTCCAGGAAGGCATCTGAGAAGATGCTATTGCAGAATAACTGAAGGAGCCAGCACAGGGAGATCGGAGCAGGCACTGTTCCAGGCAGAAGGAACAGCCTTGGACCTGCACAGGCGTGCCGTGTTCAGCGAGAGCAGGAGGGCAGTGGCTGAGATAAGGGTGGAAGCAGCGAGCTCACCCAGGGCCTTCCAGGCCTGCTCAGGGGGATGAGTTTTGTTCAAAGTCATATGAAGCACTGAGAATGATTGGAAGGTTTTGGAAAGGAGAGACACGATTCTGCCTTAATGTTCTTAGAGGTCACCTTGACCATGAGGTGAAGGAGGACCGTGGGCAGCTAGAGTGGGAGCCAAGGGGCCAGTTAGAGGTGGTGTAGTGACCTGTGCAAGGGATGGGGATGAGGCTGGGTCTGGAGAGACACTGAAGTTGCTGGGGTGCTGGGGACCGAGCCATGACCGCAGGAGGGTGGCAAGAATCTGGGGCTGAGAAGATGAGTCAGAACAGAGATTTCAGGAGCAAGGTTTGGTAAGAAAGTCGTTCCACAGGAGGGGAGTTGAGTACAAAATGGCCAGGGAGCCTGGACAGAGCTGGGGTGTGTGTGTGTGTGTGTGTGTGTGTGTGTGTGTGTGAGAGAGAGAGAGAGAGAGAGAGAGAGAGAGAGAGAGCTGTCGCACATGAGCAGGTGGGCTCATCTGGGTGAGACACCCAGAGGCCCCCCCACAGAGGGGGTTAGGAGGTTCTGTGGATCCAGGAAAAGGGAGCAAGATTAGCCCATGTGAGTGGCAGGACTGAAAGAGGCCTGGCGGGGGGGTGGGTCCTGGGTGGCCCTCGGAGAGCCATGGGCATGCCACCTGTCCCGGCAGGGCCGGCTGCAGTCTCATGACCTGGGCAAGCACCTGGCTGGAGTGGAGGACCTGCTGCAGCTGCACGAGCTGGTGGAGGCAGACATCGCCGTGCAGGCTGAGAGGGTGCGGGCCGTGAGTGCCTCCGCACTGCGCTTCTGTGACCCAGGGAAAGGTGAACACGGGCTGGTGGGGGGAGCAGAGAAGGGGAGGGAGGGTCTGGGGAGGAGAACATTAAGAACTGAAGCTGCGAGGCCAGGGAAAACCAGGGACAGGAAGGATGAGGGGTGGATGGTAGGTGACTGGGCTAGGGAGGGAGCCCTGAGAGGTGGGGGTGGGGGGGTGGGGGGGGGGTGGAGATTTGTAACCATGGATGGGTAGAGGCCGCAGGGTGGCTGAGTCACAGCTCTCAACCCTCCACTCTGACCTTTTCAGAGTACAAGCCGTGCGACCCACAGCTGGTGTCAGAGCGGGTGGCCTCCCTGGAGCAGAGCTATGAGGCGCTGTGCGAGTTAGCAGCGGCCCGGCGGGCCCGGCTGGAGGAGTCCCGACGCCTCTGGCGCTTCCTCTGGGAGGTGGGTGAGGCCGAGGCTTGGGTTCGGGAGCAGCAGCACCTGCTGGCCTCAGCAGAAACTGGCCGGGACCTGACCGGCGTCCTCCGCCTGCTCAACAAACACACAGCCCTGCGAGGCGAGATGAGCGGCCGGCTGGGGCCCTTGAAGCTTACGCTGGAGCAGGGCCAGCAGTTAGTTGCAGAGGGCCATCCCGGGGCGGGCCAGGCCGCCGCCCGCACAGCCGAGCTGCAAGCGCAGTGGGAGCGGCTGGAGGCCCTGGCAGAGGAGCGTGCTCAGCGGCTTGCCCAGGCCGCCAGCCTCTACCAGTTCCAGGCAGACGCAAACGACATGGAGGCCTGGCTGGTGGACGCGCTGCGCCTGGTGTCCAGCCCCGAGCTGGGGCACGACGAGTTCTCCACGCAGGCCCTGGCCCGACAGCATCGGGCCCTGGAGGAGGAGATCCGGAGCCACCGGCCAGCCCTGGATGCCCTGAGGGAACAGGCCGCAGCCCTGCCTCCTGCACTGAGCCGCACGCCCGAGGTGCAGGGCAGGGTGCCCACGCTGGAGCGGCACTACGAGGAGCTGCAGGCCCGGGCAGGCGAACGAGCGCGGGCCCTGGAGGCAGCCCTGGCGCTCTACACCATGCTCAGCGAGGCCGGGGCCTGTGGGCTGTGGGTGGAGGAGAAGGAGCAGTGGCTCAATGGGCTGGCCCTGCCCGAGCGCCTGGAGGACCTGGAGGTTGTGCAGCAAAGGTAGGCCCCCTGCTGGCTCCCTCGGGGAAGGCCTTGTGAGCTGGGAGGCCAGCGTGTGGGTGGCGGGCCCTGCCATAAACTGCCTGCTCTTGCTACAACCCTTGAGTCTTAACGATTGTGTTTTCATTTTAATGAAAAATATTTTCAGAGAAAACATTAGGGGCCCCTGGGTGGCTCAGTGGGTTAAGAGTCCCAACTGTTGGTTTCAGCTAAGGTCATGATTTCATGGTTTGTGGGTTCGGGCCTCACATCGGGCTCCGTGCTGACAGTGTGGAGCCTGCTTCGGATTCTCTCTCTCCCTCTCTCTCTCTCTGCCCCTCCCCAGCTCTCTCTATCTCTCTCTCAAAAATAAATAAACTTAAAAAAGTTTTTTTAAAGAAGAAAATGTTATACAGCAAGCTCCTACATACCTAATCATCCAGATTCAATAATTGTCAGTATCTTTCTATATTTGGTTATTTTTCCTTTTCTTAAAAAAATTTTTTTTCGTGTTTATTTATTTTTGAGAGAGAGAAAGAGAGCACAAGCAGGGGAGGGGCAGAGAGAGAGGGAGACACAGAATCCGAAGTAGGCTCCAGGCTCCGAGCTTTCAGCTCAGAGCCTGACGCGGGGCTCGAACTCAGGAACCGTGAGATTATGACCTGAGCTGAAGTCAGACGCTCAACCAACTGAGCCACCCAGACGCCCCTTTTCCTTTTAAAAGTTAGCAAATCCCCACATTATCATTTTCACTTCTACATTCTTCAGGATGTGTCCTCTAACATATGGAGAAGTAACATATTCCGAAATATAGTAAATTATTTTTTAATTGCATGTGTGGACTTAAAAGAGCTGAGGCTTTGATGTTACAAACCTTTAGGCAGATACACTGATTAACCTCTTATGAAGTAAGTTTACTTACAGAATAATACATCTTAAAATCATTTAGAAAGGACATTTTTCTTACAGAACCACAATACCATTCTCACATAGAACAGAAACAGCAATTCCTTGATGTCTGTTACTCAGTCCATAATCAAATTTCCTGGTGGCTTAAAAAATGTATTCAAAGATTTTTTTTCTTGGTTTTCAAGATACTCTATGACAGAGATCAGCAAGCTACAATCCTGGGGCCAAATCCAGCCTGCTGCCTGTTTTTTTAAAATAAAGCTTTATTGGAACAGAGCCATGCTCATTCATTTACGTATGGTCCCTGGCTGCTTTTACTTTTTTGTATTGCTCTACAATAGCAGAGCTAAATTCTCTTGACTGGGATCTTATGGCCCAAAGGCCTAAAACACTTGCTATTTGGCCCCTTACAGAAGATGTTTGCAGACTCTGTGAGAATATCCAACGCCCCTAGGAGAAGTTATGCTTCACATCTTTATCATGCAAACAAATTTTTGGTTGTCAATTCATTTTTTAATACATGTTAATAGGAGGGGACCCAGGTAGGCAGCAAAGGGGTTCCAGGAAGAATGGGGAGGTTCCCATAGAGGGTGAAGCCCTGGGCCAGGAATTTGTTTGGCTCGTGCAACTGTTCGTGACATTCGCTTTCATCATCTCCTTGATTAACTCCAGAGGGGATTGCTTTTCTACTTGCTTGGGGGGAACCGAGGCTCCCCACTTGAGCCACAGATACTGCAGGTGTTATACGTGAAGATGTGCAGAGGCTTCTGAAGATCAGCCTCGGGTGGACAGAGAGGAGTTTTCCTGGGCATCCAGGGGAGATGGGCTGGTGCATCACTGCTCCCACAATCCACAGCCACCGCTTCCACCCTCTTCCACCCTCTCAGGTTCGAGACCCTGGAGCCTGAAATGAACGCCCTTGCAGCACGGATTACTGCTGTGAATGACATTGCGGAGCAGTTGCTGAAGGCCAAACCCCCGGGCAAGGACAGTATCATCAATACCCAGAAGCAGCTCAACCACAGGTGGGGTTGGGGAGGGCAACCAAGAAAGGATGCAGCAGACAGGGATGGCAACCAGAGGGAGTTCCGTAGGGCATGGAATGGAGGCTAAAAACGAGGAAGGAAGGTCATCTGGAACATGTTATGGGGCAGAGGCGGGAAATGTTGAGAGAAATGAAGGGGGTAAAGGTAATCCGAAAGGACTTGTGCCTGGACAGGGAGCAATCGAGGGGTCGGGAGGGTGAGCAAGGAGCAGCCTCTTTAACAAGCAGAAGTAGGTGGAGGAATATGCCAGAGGAGAGAGAGGCAAGGAAGAAGCTTCCGAGTATACCTAAATGGGGCAGGAAAGCTGAGCAGCTCTAGACACCAGGCCCTCCTTCTACTCTCAGGTGGCAGCAGTTTCGGACCCTGGCAGACGGCAAGAAGGCAGCCCTGACATCGGCCCTGAGCATCCAGAACTACCACTTAGAGTGCACAGAGACCCAGGCCTGGATGAGAGAAAAGACCAAGGTCATTGAGTCCACCCAGGGCCTGGGCAATGACCTGGCCGGGGTGCTGGCACTGCAGCGGAAGCTGGCCGGCACCGAGCGGGACCTGGAGGCCATCGCCGCTCGGGTGGGCGAACTGACTCGAGAGGCAAATGCCCTGGCTGCTGGCCACCCTGCCCAAGCCCCTGCCATCAATGCCCGGCTTGGAGAGGTGCAAGCTGGCTGGGAAGACCTAAGGGCCACCATGCGACGGCGAGAAGAGTCACTGGGTGAGGCGCGGCGGCTGCAGGACTTCCTGCGCAGCTTAGATGACTTCCAGGCTTGGCTCGGTCGCACGCAGACCTCTGTGGCCTCTGAAGAAGGGCCGGCTACCCTGCCTGAGGCAGAGGCCCTCCTGGCCCAACACGCAGCCCTGCGGGGAGAGGTGGAGCGGGCCCGGGGCGAGTACAGCCGGCTCCGGGCCCTGGGTGAGGAGGTGACCCGGGACCAGGCTGATCCGCAGTGCCTCTTCCTACGGCAGCGACTCGAAGCCCTGGGAACCGGCTGGGAGGAGCTGGGCCGCATGTGGGAGAGCCGGCAAGGCCGTCTGGCCCAGGCCCACGGCTTCCAAGGCTTCCTGCGGGATGCTCGCCAGGCCGAAGGTGTGCTCAGCAGCCAGGTAAGAGCCCTGGGACACAAAGTCCCACCCAGGAAGAGAGGGAACTAGGGGTGGGGAAGTGTGGAGGAGAGAAGTGGGTGGGGAGGAAATGGCAGTGAGGGAGTAGTTGAAGAACCAGGATGGACAGAGAGGGCATGTTAGAAGAATATGGGCGGGGCGCCTGGATGGCTGGGTTGGTGAAGCATCTGACTCTTGGTTTCGACTCAGGTCGTGATCTCACGGTTGATCGATTTGAGCCCCTCCCTCAGGCTCTGTGCTGACAGCATGCTACCTGCTTGGGATTCTCTCTCTCCCTGCGCTCTCTGCCCCTCTCCCACTCACTCATTCTCTTTCTCTCAAAATAAATAAACATCCCCAAAAAAGTTGATTTAAAAAAAAAAAAAAAGAAAAATGTGGGAGTAAAACAAACAAACAAAGATGTAGATACCTGGCTGGCTCATTCAGTAGAACATGTGACTCTTGATCTCAGGGTCGTGAGCTCAAGTCTCACATAGGGTTAGAGCTTACTTAAAAAAAAAAAACAACAACAAAAAAAAAAGATTAAACAGAATAAAAAGATGTTGGTATAACTTACCAAAACTGGCTTGAGAAGAAATAGAAAACCTGACCTGCCATGTAAGTGTTAAGTATGTGGCCAGAAAGAAGGTAAAACGGGATTGGGGCTGTTATGGTCCTCCTGCCTAGTTCCCTTGTAACTTTGCAAGACTGCAGCATAATCAGGCACCCCTCACCCCTCCACTCTGTCTTCAGAGCCAGGCTGTCTCCTCTCCTCTCCCCACCTGGCCTCCATGTCTGATATGTCCTTTCAGGAAGTCCCTTCTGAAAAGTTGACAAGTGCTTTTGAGAAGTGAGCTCTGTACCTCTCCTCCCACACAGGAATACGTTTTGTCCCACACGGAGATGCCGGGGACACTCCAAGCTGCTGATGCCACCATAAAAAAACTGGAAGACTTCATGAGCACCATGGATGCCAACGGAGAGCGGATCCGCGGGCTCCTGGAGGCTGGCCGCCAGCTGGTGTCTGAAGGCAACATCCATGCCGAGAAGATCCAGGAGAAGGCTGACTCCATCGAGAGGAGGTATGGTAAAGACAGTGGGTAAATGAGAGGCCCAAGGGGGAAGTGAGCGAAAACAGCATGGCCTGTTTCATTGAGGAAGAAGCTGGAGAACGCAGCACAGGCAGACAGATGGTGGTGGGGGCTGACAAACAGTAGAGGAGGAAGAACTAAGTGGTTGGAGAGAGACTAAGCCAGGAGCTGGGAAGCCCTGCCTCCCCCACACCAGGGGAGATGAAGGCCACTGGAGTCGCTGGATGCTGGACATCAGGATCCCTGGATTGTCTTGCAGTGCTCCCGGAAGACATTGTCCCCATAACAAGAGGACTGAAGGCTTCTAGGTTAGTTAGAGGGCCATAACCCTTTGACAGCAAGTTCAAGGGTCTCACAAGAGACTGTCATTACAGACACAAGAAGAATCAAGAAGCAGTGCAGCAGCTCTTGGGCCGTCTTCGGGACAACCGAGAGCAGCAGCATTTCCTACAAGACTGTCACGAGGTGAGGCTCTTGGTACCCCCATGTCCCCTCCGACATTCCCTAGCCATCCCTTCGATAAAACGCCCTGGCTCTCTGAGCCTAGAGTAAGTCCATTGCGGTATCACCTGAATAAGTGTCACCTGAATAAGCCACCTGCATGGCTTCTCCCCACATCCACCACTTCTCCCAGCTCACCTCGCCCCCGTATGCTCCACTCCATCTGAAATGTGCTCTGCCCTTCTCCACCCCTGCTCTACGCTTGGTCCAGCTGAAGCTCTGGATTGATGAGAAGATGCTGACAGCCCAGGATGTGTCCTACGATGAGGCCCGCAACCTGCACACCAAGTGGCAGAAGCACCAGGCATTCATGGCTGAGCTGGCCGCCAACAAAGACTGGCTGGACAAGGTAGACAAGGTGAGTGGTGTGACAACAGCAGCAGGAAGAGAGCCCAGGGGCCTCGTCTGGACAGGATCATGGCCACAGTACAGGGAGGGATCCTGGCTTTAGTCTATGGTTCCTTCAGGGTTACAGGTCATGGGGCCTCTGGTACCAAACCTCCAAGGTGGAGAGTTACAGTCTGGGGAACAAAGGTCTTCGGTCCATGAGACAGTGACTCCAGAACTGTGGGAAAGTACAAATTAGTAGTACGGGAGCCAAACTGCAGCCTTGGGTCAACACCGTAACTATCCCTGGGTCCAGAGGAGGATGACGTTCTTCAGCAGGGGTCAGCAAACTTCTGCAAAGGGCCAGATGGTAAATATTTTCAGCTTTGCGGGCCACACGGTTTCTGCTATGTGCCGGTGCGGCACAAAAGCAGCCATAGAGAATACATAAACGATTGGGTATAGCTGCGTTCCAATAAAACTTTATTTATAAAAACAAGTGGTGGGCCACATTGAGCCCACAGAGCACCTTTTTGCCAACCCTTGCTTTTGAGTCTTATTCTTCCTGGTTCTTGGTACCACTTCCTCAAGAGCTGAGCACAGATAAAACTTTATTTCAACTCAGCAAGTATTCCTGGGCAACAATATGTGTGCTCAGCACTCTGCTAGGTACTGCAAGGTATATAAAAAGATACTTTCCTTCCCTCAAGGGCATGATGGTTGGGGAGAGGAGGAGACCAGTGTATGCCCAGTGTTTCCATTTATTCAGCAAATATTACTATTTGCTGCTACTATATGCAAAAGCATTATATTAGGCACTGAGAAGGGTACATAGGCAGTTCCACCCTTGAAGAATGACACTATAGCCAGGCTCTGAGATGTATACACAAATACCTAAATTAAATCCAGAGCAGAATATAGCAAATGCAGTGAGAGAGGGCCTGATAAAGCCTAGGCCCTCTGTGTGTGCCTGTAAAGCTATGTACCAATAAAGCTTTGTTTACAAGGAGAGAAGAGGCACAGGAATCCTAGAGGCTGGAGCCTCCAGGGCAGTCCATGAAGGATGAGTAGAATTTGGACAAGCAGAGACACTGGAGGAAAAATGTTTCTAGGCAGAGAAAACCATGCAAACAGGAAGCCCAAGATGCATAAGTGGGGTACCTATATGGGAGCAAGGGGGTAAGTCAGACTGGCAGGAACGTAGAACGTGTGAAGGGGCCCCATGGAAGAAAAGGTAGGAAAAGCCTGCTAGGCCAAGTCATGAAAAGCCTTGAACACCACGTAAGGACTGTGCATCGAAGTGTGGACTGTGCTGAAGGTTTGTGAAGTTACCCAAGCAGTGCTAGACTCTGACACTCATCCTGGCAGCCATGCACAAAGTGGCTTCAAGGCAGTGTCTTGGCCTGTGTTCTTCTAGAAGCAGACCCTGAAATGAGGTTTCCAGTGCAGGCCACTTTATGACAGATGACCACCGAGAACACCAGTGGGGGCGTGGGGTGATGGGATGGAAAAGGAAAGGCATTTGATAATGGGCCCACGCTGCCATGCCAGTCACCCCAGTGGGCCACTGGTGCTCAGTACTAATGGGGCACCATGGGAACTTGGGAGACAGTGCAGAACATGCATCCACATAATCCCAGCCAAAGAACAAGGATGCTGAGTCTTTGTCCACCGGCTCCCTGTCTGTCACTGGTTGCGGGCTGCTTCCTTGGGCAGTAACTCCTGGGCACTTCCGGTCTGCCTTGCATGCAGGTCAGGAGACCATGCTTCCCTCACCTCCCCAGCAACGAAAGTCCTCAAGCAGAAAGGCTGGGAGTGGGGAGAGCAGGTGGGACTTGGGTGTACATAACTCAGGGAAAGGGTGACTTGCTGGGAAACAGGAGAAGATGGCAAATATACAAGACCATGTGTGGCGTAACCCCAGAAGCCACTAGCACGAGGGAGCCCAGAGTAGGAAAGGTCTCCATGGCTTCTTAGTTGAAATGAGATTCGAGCCAGACCTTGAACAAGTAGGGTGCAACCCAGCAGTGGAGGGTGGAGGGGCTAGAAGAGGCCTGAAACCTTGAGAAGAGCATGTTACGGAGAGTATGCAAGAACCTGGAATTATTGCCTTCACTTCAGGTTCCTACTGCCCTTTAGATCTCTGATCTGTTACCAACCCATAAAGTTCAGCAGTATCTAATTCTTTTTTTTTTTTTTTGGTAATGTTTGTTTATTTTTGAGAGAGAAAGTACAGGCAGGGGAGAGGCAGAGAGAGAGGAGGACAGAGGATCCAGAGCAGGCTCCGCTCTGACAGCAGCAAGCCCGATGTGGGGCTTGAACTCACGAACCATAGGATTGTGACCTGAGCCAAAGTCAGAGGCTCAATGGACTGGTGACGGGCACCCAGCATTATCTGACACTGACACCTTCTTTGTCCTGCCACCCAGGAAGGGCGGGAGCTGACCCTCGAGAAGCCAGAGCTGAAGGCCCTGGTGTCTGAGAAGCTGGAGGATCTGCACCAGCGCTGGGACAGGCTGGAGAGCACCACCCAGGCCAAGGCCCGTAGCCTCTTCGATGCCAACCGAGCCGAGCTGTTTGCCCAGAGCTGCTCCGCCCTGGAGAGCTGGCTGGAGAGTCTGCAGGCCCAGCTGCACTCTGACGACTACGGCAAGGACCTCACCAGTGTCAACATTCTGCTCAAGAAGCAACAGGTGCCCTGCAGGCCTGTGGTGGGGATGGGGAACCGCAGCAGAGAGGAGGAGGGAGTCTGTAGCTCCTGAGATTTGGGAGGTCATTCTCCGGCCTCACAGACAACATCTGTGCCAGTATTTCTCAAAGCAATGTCCATGGGCCACCGTCTCAGAATCTCTGGGAGCATGTGTCCGTCAGACTGAAGTCAGAAGATAGAAACCATTCTCTAACTTGAACGATGAAATTTTAGTAAAAAAGAAGTATCAATTAGTTAAGGGTGGTTAACTACCAAAAGGTAGAAATCGAAAGCAGGGATGAGAAAACATTTTTCTATAAAGGGCCAGACTAACATTTTGGCTGTTGTAGGTCATATGGTCTCTGTCGTAAGTATTCAACTCTGTTCTGGTAGGATAAAAGCAGCCACAGGCAATATGTAAAATAATGGGTGTGGCTGTGCGCCAATAAAACTTTATTTACAAAAACAGGCAGGGAGCTGGATTTGCTGATCCCCGCTCTAAATAGCACAGAAATGGCAAATGTAGGGAGAAGCTACTACCTCTAGTGCTGGGGAGGGGTACCCAAGGAGGACTGAGATGCGTCCCCCCTGACCCCACGGCTGTTTCAGACCTCGTTGGAGAGGGCCGAGGCCCAGGGGTAGGTATTGTAGAACTTTGCTGGGGTATCCTGGGACCAGGCCAGTCTAATGCTGGCGGGCCAACACTGGCCAGCAGGAAGTTACCACTGGGATGCCAGCAAAATTTGCTGGAGGGTGGTTGAAGCCACTGGATTTCCTGCACACCGTGGGCAGTCTTGCTATAGGAGCAAGAGCAAAAAAGCTCACAAGAACCATAAATTTTTGCACCTTCCCCTCCTTGCATTGTGCTGTGCCTCTGGCGCCCTCTAATGACAAGACCCAGCATTGCACCAGCTGGCAAAGGAGAAAGATCAACAGGGTTCAGTCCTAACATCTCAAAACAGGAAAAGATGTACCTGGAGCTGAGGTGATTTGGGGTCTGAGAGGCAGTAAACTGACAACTGGCCCCGTTATCACATCCCCCCCCCCCCGCAGGCTCTTATGTATATTAGAGTTTGAGGTCCACTGAGCTAGGCCATGAGGAGATGCTCTCCCTGGGGTGAACCCCGGGGATAAGAAATCTTGATTGGCCACAGGAAGTGTGGAATCTCCTCTGAGCTTGAAGGCAGATGTGTGGTGACAACAACTCCTTCCTCCCCGGGCTGCAGATGCTGGAACGGGAGATGGCAGTGCGAGAGAAGGAGGTGGAGGCCATCCAGGCCCAGGCGACAGCGCTGGCCCAGGAGGACCAGGGCGCGGGGGAGGTGGAGAGGACGTCGAGAGCCGTGGAGGAGAAGTTCCGGGCCCTGTGCCAGCCCATGAAGGAGCGCTGCCGGCGCCTGCACGCCTCCCGTGAGCAGCACCAGTTCCACCGGGACGTGGAGGATGAGATTGTGAGTCACTAGAGTCTGGGCTGAGGTAGAGTCGTCATCGTGGCAAATTGCTCCCTGCCATTCGCTTTCTAGTCTCCTTCCTGGATGCTGGGGAGATGCCAGCATCTCTTCCCTTTGGCATGGAAAACGGACTCTCGAGGGACTCTTGGGGATGCCCTCTGGGTCCCTGTGCCCCAGACTCAGAGATGACCATTCCCAGCAGGCACACACCAGGAGCCCTAGCAAACCTCTCCCCAAGTCTCCCCACTGTCCAACCCCAGCTCTCACTTTGCCCTCTGGACCTCCACTGACCCCCTCTTTCTCATCCAGTTGTGGGTGACAGAGCGGCTACCCATGGCTAGCTCCATGGAACATGGCAAGGACCTGCCCAGTGTCCAGCTTCTCATGAAGAAAAACCAGGTGAGGCCAAGGCTAAAGGCAAAAGAAAAGGTCTCAAGGGCCTCCCAGACTTGGAAGTTTGTTTTTTCTTAAAAAAAAAATTGGGATTTCTCTGGCTCCCCCTCAATCTGTGTGTCATTCTAGACTTCAGTGCTTGGCCTCTCTTCACCAAAGGAGGGTGGGCTCTCTTTGTAGCAGATCAGGTGGACTGAAGGGGTGTTACCATCCCATTCTTAGGTCAGAGGAGGGGGCAAGTGAGGAGGACTCAGGAAGAAAGAAAGCTGAAAGTAGGGGGCTGGCTGTGGAGCGGGTGGAAGGGAGAATGTGGTGAGGGGCCCCCTCTCAGAGTGTCCTCTTCTACTGCTGTGGACAGACCCTGCAGAAGGAGATACAGGGCCACGAGCCGCGGATCGCGGACCTGACGGAGCGGCAGCGTACTCTGGGAGCAGCAGCGGCAGGCCCAGAGCTGGCTGAGCTGCAGGAGATGTGGAAACGCCTGAGCCACGAGCTGGAGCTTCGAGGCAAGCGACTGGAGGAGGCCCTGCGGGCCCAGCAGTTCTACCGCGATGCCGCCGAGGCGGAGGCCTGGATGGGCGAGCAGGAGTTACACATGATGGGCCAGGAGAAAGCCAAGGTGAGAGGCCCAGCAGAGCTCAGGCTGTGTGGCTGCCACTCTCTTCCCCAGCCCCCTACTCCCTGATGCCCACTGTCATTCCCAGGACGAGCTCAGCGCCCAGGCAGAGGTGAAGAAGCATCAGGTACTGGAACAAGCCCTGGCTGACTATGCGCAGACCATCCATCAGCTGGCAGCCAGCAGCCAAGACATGATTGACCACAACCACCCAGAGAGGTGAACACAGCGGGGAACAAGGGGGAGCACGGCTCCTGGGGGAGACAAGAACGGGTTCCAGGGTGGTGCCGGGACCGTGGAGCCTTCTATGCTACATGTGTACAGAACTATTTAGAAAGCTAGACAGGCAGAGACTTGGCAAGTAGTGGGGGGCGGGGGGGCGGGCAGAACAGACTGGACTGTATAGAATAGGTAGGGTTCAGAGCCATGTGTCTTAAGTCCTGCCACCCCTGCCCCCACAGCACGCGAATATCCATCCGCCAAGCGCAGGTGGACAAGCTGTACGCCAGCCTGAAGGAGCTGGCGGGAGAGCGGCGGGAGCGCCTGCAGGAGCACCTGCGGCTGTGCCAGCTCCGCCGTGAGCTGGACGACCTGGAGCAGTGGATCCAGGAGCGCGAGGTGGTGGCAGCCTCCCACGAGCTGGGCCAGGACTACGAGCACGTGACTGTGAGTGCAGGGCGGGCACCAGCCCACCAGCCACAGAGCTGCTCTGGGAGGTGTGGAGGACGCCCCGGGAGGCCAGCGCCTCCTTCTGGCAGAGCATCGAGGGGCAGGGGGTGCAAGAGCAGGCTGAGCAGGCACTGCCCTTGGGTACTTAATTTGAAGAACCGTGCAGAAAAGAGGTCATGGGACTGTACGCAGGTGTGGGCAAAAAGGAAATTCCAATCGTTTTTTTCCAACAGAACTCAACAGCACAGGTGACTTCCTCTGCACTGTTTGGGAATTTGGGGCCCCGTTAGTGCAGACACATGGACCATAGTTAGGGTATTTTGCCTGACGGCCAAAGGTTCCAAGCACCCCTAATGCTTTTGCTAGGGGCTGGGGCATCAGTCACATGTGGGGTAAATGGGAACCAGTTGTCCTGCTGAAGAAACCTGTTTTGGCCCTTGTGGCCCATGGAGAGAGTCACTTCTCAGTTTTGGGGCTAGAAGTCTCGCCCACTAGACAGGGACTGCATCTACCCGTGTTAAAGCGCTGTCCACGTAACTGCTTCCTCCTCCAGATGCTCCGAGACAAATTCCGAGAGTTTTCCCGGGACACGAGTACCATCGGTCAGGAGCGTGTGGACAGCGCCAATGCACTGGCCAACGGGCTCATCGCTGGGGGCCATGCCGCCCGGGCCACCGTGGCCGAGTGGAAGGACAGCCTCAATGAGGCCTGGGCGGACCTGCTCGAGCTGCTGGACACGCGGGGTCAGGTGCTGGCAGCGGCGCATGAGCTGCAGCGCTTCCTGCACGGGGCGCGCCAAGCACTGGCGCGCGTGCAGCACAAGCAGCAGCAGCTTCCCGACGGGACCGGCCGGGACCTCAACGCAGCCGAGGCCCTGCAACGCCGCCACTGCGCCTTTGAGCATGACATCCAGGCCCTCAGCGCCCAGGTCTGACCCAAGCATGGTGATGTGGGGGAGCGGGGGGGGGGGGGGGAGGAGGCGGTGCTCAGAGGAGACTTCATGGGAAATGGTGGGGGGTTGGCATCCTCTGGAGGGATGCTTAAGGACAAAGTTAGAGTGGTTCCAGGGAAACCTCTCTGGACAGGGTATATCTAGCCACAGCATCCACACCTTTAATGACCAGCCTTCATGGGGGCCCATGACATTTTCAGATGGTCTCAATGGCTGGATTCTTCATAGCATACTAAAATCTGCGTGTTGGTCCCACCCAGGTCAGAGCTCCAGACCCACACCACAGAAGCATAGATTCTTTCTCCAAACGTTTAAACCCAGTCAACCAATACCCAAGTCCCTTCATGGCTGCAAATCTCATTCTAGCAATCGTTGAGGCCCCTTGTGTCCTGGGCAGGCCTCTGGAAGCTCAATTGGCCAGTGGTCTGTTTAAAAGATTGCCCCCGCCAGACTCCCCAGGCCCCATGTTGAGACCCAGCAGGGCAGGGTATGACAGGGCTTACTCTGGGCACCGGCCTTCATTTTTCCCGGCCGCTACCCTCTGCTCTGCCTCCTGCTTCTCTGGCTGGTAAAATGGATGGCAGATTGAGCACAGAGACCAGGACCGGAGAGACCCCTGCTCGTTGGAGTCCCCCAGCTCTGCCTCACTCTGAGCGGGGGTGGGGGGGGTCCACAGGTCCAGCAGGTGCAGGATGATGGCCATCGGCTCCAGAAGGCCTATGCTGGAGACAAGGCTGAGGAGATCGGCCGCCACATGCAGGCGGTGGCTGAGGCCTGGACCCAGCTTCAGGGAAGCTCTGCCGCCCGCCGCCAGCTGCTCCTGGACACCACGGACAAGTTCCGCTTCTTCAAGGCCGTCCGGGAGCTGATGCTGTGGATGGATGGGGTGAACCTGCAGATGGATGCCCAGGAGCGGCCCCGGTGAGGCCACGGTGCCCTGCAGCCTCCGAGGGCTGTGGGCTGGGGGCTGGGACAGGGTTGTGGGCAGCGGTAATGTGGTCTCTGTACCCCCAGGGATGTGTCCTCCGCAGATCTGGTCATCAAGAACCACCAGGGCATCAAGGCAGAGATAGAGGCCAGGGCCGACCGCTTCTCCTCTTGCATCGACATGGGGCAGGGGCTGCTTGCCAGGAGCCACTACGCAGCTGAGGAGGTGGGTGAGGTGTGGGTGCAGCCAGGTCATCCTCACAGGGGGAGGCCTCGGTGCTGATCTCTCCTCTGAGTCTTCCTCCTCCCTCTCGTTCTTCCTTCGCAGAACCACCCCCTTCCCCTTGGTGCTGTTCACGATTTCCCCATTCCAACTTGCCCCCAGAACCGTCTGCCTCCTGAAATCAGAAATCTCTAGTTCCCTGTGTGAGTCCTCCAGAGACCCCAGAAAGGTCCTACTGGGTGCTAACTCACGTCTCTGCCCCCTAGATCTCGGAGAAGCTGTCTCAGCTGCAGGCACGGCGCCAGGAGACAGCAGACAAGTGGCAGGAGAAAATGGACTGGCTCCAACTTGGTGAGCTGCCGTGGGCGCCAGGGAACTGGCTGAGGGCACCAGGCCCTGGGAGAAGGGGCTGGGGATCTTGCACCCTGTAGTTTCCAGAGTGTGTAAGACCAAGAGTCCTGGGCATGGAATTCAAGGTGCCTGCCCTTGGTACTGCCTGGCTCTGCCCTGCGCTCCTGCCCTGGGGCACTAGCTCCCTCTGTGTCCCTGTTCTTGAAGCGCTGTGGCAACAGTGCCCTGCTGGTGCTCTGACCTGCTATCTCCTCCTGACCCCCCAACCCCCCAGTTTTGGAGGTGCTCGTATTTGGGAGAGATGCGGGTATGGCGGAGGCCTGGCTGTGCAGCCAAGAGCCGTTGGTGAGAAGCGCTGAGCTGGGCTGCACAGTCGATGAAGTCGAGAGCCTCATCAAGCGTCATGAGGCCTTCCAGAAGTCCGCAGTGGCCTGGGAGGAACGTTTCAGTGCACTGGAGAAACTCACCGCGGTGAGGAATGCCCTCCCCTCCCACTGCCCCAGACCTGCGCTCTGTCCTGCTTGATGAAGACGTGTCTTCCCTTCCCACTGTACCAGCGTGTCCTGGATGTGAGCCGTGGGTGCCTGTTGTACCACGGCTCCAAGAGCCCTCAGCTCCCCCGTTGCTTCTAATCCCCACCTTCTTTTGAAATTCTATTTTCTATCCTTTCTGTTCCATCAGGCGAGCTGAGGCATCTCAGCTTTCCCCAGTGCCCTCCCTGGTCCTTTTGAGTGCGACCTTCTATGCTCTGACCCCAGAATGTTTTGACAGCTGGAGGAGCAGGAGAAGGAGCGGAAAAGAAAGAGGGAGGAGGAGGAACGGAGGAAACAGCCCCCTGCCCCAGAGCCCACAGCCGGTCTGTCTGAAGGGGACCTGGTGGACAGCCAAACAGCTCCCGATGCCACCCGGGATGGGTGAGAGCTGGGACCCTTGGGGACAGAGAACGCGGCTGAGTCTGAGCAACCCAAGGACTTAACGCTCTGTCTCACCTTCTGCTGTTCCAGAACCCGCCCCCGGCCGCCAGCATCTGCACAGCAGGCCAGCGTCAACGGAGTCTGCACAGATACAGAGTCCCCTCAGGTGACCCCCACTGCCCTGTGCCCCCCCCATCAGGATCTTAGCTCCCCATCTTGCATGTCCTCTTACAGCTTTTTGTCCTCATAGCCCCTGTTGGAACAACAGAGACTGGAGCAAGGCAGCTTCCCAGAAGGACCTGTGAGTTTCACCCAGAGGTGTGGGTGTTAATAACGGGAGATGAAGGGAAGAAGAGGGGTGTGAGCCAGGCGGTGGGGATCTCGGGGATAGGATAAGACAGGGGCCCAGAGGAAACAGGCGGCGGGAAGACCAGCTCTTGGACTTCAAGCTTCATGACATTTGGGCTAGGTATTTCCCATCTGGTCCTTTGACACTGACACTGTTGTCCATTTTGCCCACAGGGGTCTGGCACAGGGGACGAGGCCAACGGGCCACGGGGGGAGAAGCAGACCCGGACGCGAGGCCCAGCCCCTCCCGTAATGCCCCAGAGCAGGTCATCGGAGCCAGCCCGGGTTGCCACCTTGCCTCCTCGAGGCCCAGAGCTCTCTGCCCAGGAGCAGATGGAAGGGATGCTATGCCGCAAACAGGAGATGGAGGCCTTTGGCAAGAAGGCTGCCAACAGGTACTGGCCCTGGCCGCACAGCGTCGGTGGCCTCTCGGCTCCTGCCTTCTAAAGAGGCTTCCCTGGGCTCAGTCGGTTGAGCGTCCGACTTTGGCCCAGGTCGTGATCTCGTGGTTTGTGGGTTCGAGCCCCACGTCGGGCTCTGTGCTGACAGCTCAGAGGCTGGAGCCTGATTCAGATTCTGTGTCTCCCTCTCTCTCTGCCCCTGCCCCACTCACGCTCTGTCTCTCTCTCAAAAATAAACATGAAAAATAAAATAAATAAAAAGAGGCTTTCCTGGAACCTCTTCCAAATAGACAGGGAAGAGGTATGGTATAGGAGGAGGGTCCTCTGGGAGAGGGAGAGGACCCAAGAGAAGAGCAGGGGCCTCAGGTGATGGTCAGGAGTGTGTAAAGATAAGGGGCCCAAAGACAGGAATGGCACTGGAAGCCCTCGGACACCCAAGCTAGGGTTCTAGGCCCCATAGAGACCAGTCACCTGTCTCACCTCATCACCTACACCACATCCCTCCCAGGTCATGGCAAAACGTGTACTGCGTCCTGCGGCGTGGGAGCCTTGGCTTTTATAAGGATGCAAAGGCAGCCAGCACAGGAGTGCCATACCACGGAGAAGTGCCTGTCAGCCTGGCCAGGGCCCAGGGCAGCGTCGCCTTTGATTATCGAAAGCGCAAACACGTCTTCAAGTTGGGGTAGGAATGCAAAGTGCCCTCAGGATGGGAGGGGAGTTGGGGGCGATACGAAGTATAGGGGAGCCACAAGCTAGTAGAGGGAATCGAGTCACAGGGCTGGGTGTTTGGAGACAGAGATGTAGGTGAGGGAACGGGAGGGGGTCTGGTTGCACTCAGGGCGCAGGAGCACCAAGATGCGGGCCTGCCTGCTGATGTCAAGCAAAAAATTATCGTGCATGGGAAATCTGAAGGCGGCCTGCCTCCGGGGACCTCCAGGGGCCTGCCTCTGCCTGCCAGCAAGCAGCCAGTGCAGGAGGCACAGCCTGGGATGCAGGTGAGCTCACCGTGGTCCTCAGCAGCCAAGCAGGAAGGGCCTGCTTTTGCACAGCGCTGGGAAAGTGCAGGATGCGCAGAACGTGCCCTCCAGCCTGCTCTCAGGGTGATCACTGGGACTCCACGAGCGCTGGTGTCGCCGGTCCAGATTCTCAGCTCTGCTCTGAGGCTTCTCTTTCTCCCAACAGCTTGCAGGATGGAAAAGAATATTTATTCCAGGCCAAGGATGAGGTGAGCTTGCCCCTTCTCCCCCCGCGTCTCTATCTCTGGGCCATTCTCAGAACCTTCCAGTTGTAGATTCCCCTTTCTTCCCTCTCCTCTCTTTTTCCTTAAGTGTCTCCCTCTTCGTGAGCAGATAGCTCACAGTGTGCCACCTGGACGTTTGTGAAGGCCACCCAAAAACCTGTTCCCCGTCTTAAAGGGGTCATTTTCTCCAGTGAGACAAAATAGTCCAAACACTTCCCTGCCTGCTCCTCCTCGGCTTCCCAGCGTCTGCAGGCCACAGCTTCAGCCCGGCTGCCTTGACGCTGACCACCTGTCTTCCCGTGCCCTCCGCAGGCAGAGATGAGCTCATGGCTGCGGGTGGTAAATGCAGCCATTGCGACTGCGTCCTCTGCCTCTGGAGAGCCTGAAGAGCCAGCGGTGCCCAGTGCCGCCCGGGGCATGACTCGGGCCATGACCATGCCCCCGGTATCACCGGTCGGGGCTGAGGGGCCTGTCGTGCTTCGAAGCAAGGACGGCAGAGAACGAGAGAGAGAAAAACGCTTCAGCTTCTTCAAGAAGAGCAAGTAGTTGGGGGCGAGACTCCCAGGCCAGCTTCTTCCCTGTATTCAGGAAACTGCCAGGGACTGTCAACAGGGACCACCCTCTTGTCAGGACAACTGCCTGCTGCTAGGGTCTGTTGCCAAGGTCAACCCATCACCAGGAACTGTTGGGGGGTGGGGGGGACAAGTCAGTGTTCCCAAGGGCAATGCTCCTCTTCTGCTATTTAATTCCAGACTGGTGGTGGGACCCAGGCAACCCCCAATTCCACTCCCGCCTCCTGACTTCTTCCCTCTCCCCCAGCCCTATGCCTCTACCCTGACTCCGGTGCGGACAGCCCTGCACCCTCAACATAGGCCATGTGGGGAATGGCTGCCCCTGCCTCAGGTCATTCTCCCACCACGGCTAGGGCATGCCCCTCGGTTCCTTGCCCCTGGGGACCAGCCAGGAACCTCTCAGAGCTGAAGCAGGACCTGGGGGCAAGATTGCCAGATGGCCGAGTCAGAGGTGCCGAAATTCCCCCTTCCCATCCTAACTCGTCCTCTGACTCGAGTGGCTGCCCATCTGCAGCAACGCTCAATGGCTTCCAGGTGTGAGTTGTCCGAGGGCAACCACAGCCTTGAGTCTGGCCAAGGAGGTGATTAAACAGCTCAGCTTGTCTTACTGCTTCTGGGTGTCTTTGCTTTCCCGACCACAAGCCCCTCTGCCTATGCCCACGTTCTTGCCTTTGGCTCTGGTCTCCCGTATGTCAGGTTTCCGCAATGCCCCCAGCCTCCAAACCATCAAAGAACCACATTATCTTGAGAGCTTCCCTACTTTGGTCTCATTTCCCCGTGATAATGACCTCCAGTTTGCTGGGTTGATTAATGGCAAGCCTCAGTTTTAGACCAAAGAAGTTCACCATGGGTCAGGATGTTAACAAGCACTGTTAATGTTAAAGGCAGTGAACAACTAATTCCCCGGTGCACAACTTTCTTTACTCACGACTCTCTCAACTATTTTCAAAAATGAAAGACTGAATTGCCACAAGCAAGTCTCAGCCACTGCTCAGCCCAGCAGTGGAGAGTGGAGCACAGAGGGGGTGGTTATGGACCCCGTCTTCCCTCCCGAATGGAGAGGATCAAGGGAGTTCAGACAGGGATCAGATTAAGTGGCAAATTCCACTGACGGGTAGGATGACATCACCCTGGGAAGCCACGAGGTACATGCAAAGTGTGTAAATACACACACATACAACAGAATATATTCTAGATCTGGTGAAGTATTAAAAAAAAAACAAAACACCCGGTAGCTTTCTCCTTTGTCTTTGGCTGGCAATTGGAAGTTTCAGGCAATAGTATTGCCTTGGTGACCTCCTACGGGAAAAGCTTTGTTCTTTCATTTTTTCCCCATAAATACACAACCATTTCTTTTGGGGGCTCAGAGAAGATCTTTCCAGAGAAGCAGCCCTATCTGTAATTTTTAAAAATTTTAACTTCCAGTATAGTTAATGTACAGTGTTATGTTAGTTTCAGGTATACACTCTAGTGATTCAACAATTCCCTACATCACCCAGTGCTCATCACGACAAATGCATTCCTTAATCCTCATCACCTGTTTCACCCATGCCCCCTCCCCCACCCCCTCCCGTGAGCAGCTCTATATTTAGCATAATTGGCCAAGGGCCCTGGCTCTGTAGACCCCTGACCATCGTCAGCCACGACAGAGAGTCAGGTGTGTGCAGGCCCAGGACTGGCACAACACAGCCCCAGAATGGTCTCCAGACATGAGATCTGGTAGACCAGATAGCTCACCGAATAATTCTCCCTTTCTCGTAAGAAAAGCAGATTCAGAACTATCCTACAGTAAACATGTTGGATAAATGTAACTGAACAATCCGTCGTGGGACTATACATCAGTACAACCTTCTCTTGTTCTTCGGGTACAACTGTAAAATCTCCACTGTATGAAGGAAGAAAAAGTCATACACTGTCGAGCCCTCAGACTCGACACTCCAACATGGCAAGCCTGGGAGTTAAGAGGGAGAGCAAGAATGGGAAATTTTAGAAGGAAATGTATATAGGAGTGAGAAATTAATGAAGAAATGATCGTTTTAACATGTGAAATGTGAATGTCAGTAGGGCAGCTAAGTACAGCAGTCTTGCAGGATGCAGTCAGTCACTGTGAAAGGAGAAGTAATGGAGATGTGGTTTGAGCATCATCTAGGGGGCAGCTGAAGCTACCTGAGGACATGAATCCTTAAGAACAGAACATAGAAGAGGATCAGCATAAGGTCAGGGAGTAAGTCTTAAGAGATCCCTTTGGATATGAGTGCAAGAAAAGAAAAGCTCCAGAAAGAGAATGAAATGGAGAGTGGGGGATACAAGACAGGTTAAAGCACAAAAATGCAGTAAGTGCAGGCACCACAAGTCACGGGGAAATATGGGCAGATAAAAATGGATTGAGAAAAATGTATTTGTCATCTTACTGAACATCACCTCTAAGGATGAACTCTAGATCTGGGCTGTCCAAGACAGTAGCCATGAGCCACATGTAGCTACCCAGCACTTGAAATGTGGCTAGTCCAAATTGAGATGTGCTGTAAGTACAATGCTCACCAGTTTCAAAAATGGAAGAGGAAAAAAAATTAATATTTCATTAATACTTTTTATATTGATTATATGTTGAAATATTTTAGCTTTATTGGGTTTCAAAAGTATTAAACTGAACTTCAACGGTTTCATTTTACTTTTTAAATGTCTTTCCTAGAAAATAACATGTTTTTAAGTTTTTGTTTTTAAGTAATCTCTCCACCCAACGTGGGGCTCACACAACCCTGAGATCAAGGGCCTCATGCTGCACTGACTGGCCAGCCAGGGACCCCTGGATGGCACTGTTTTAAATTGACTACAGACCTAATGTAAAAAGGACAAACATTACTGTTAATAGAGAAAAATGTAGGGGAATATATTTGTGACTCCAGGGGGAAGAAAAGGACATCTTATACAAAAGTTCAAAAGCACAAACTTTAAGACAAAAATGAGATTCCATAAAAAATTAGGAATTTCTGTTCAATGAAGGACATCATGGACAACGTTGATAATTTAGTGGAACGACAGAAAATATTTGAAACCAATAAGAGATTTATATCTAGAATACACAAGAAAATCCTGCAAATCGACAACAAAGAGGAGATTACTACCACTAAGAAAGATGAGCAAAAGATATGAACAGGAAATTTACAGAAGAACAAACCCCAAAAAACTTTACACCTATTATACTGGTAAAAATTTGAAAACTGGATAATGTCCAACATTGGCAGAGTTGATATACAGGGCCCCTCACGTGCTGCAGGTGGGAGGTTAGACTGGTATAATTTTTCTGGAGAACAACTTGGTACTACTTAGATAAGTTAGTTCCAAGAATACCCTATGACCCAGCAAACTAGCAATTCCACCCCGGGTTTATATCCCTCCAAATTCTCACAGGGATCCATTAGGGCACACATAATTAACATAATGGTATTAACTGTAACCTTGTTTATAATGGTGGGGGGTTGGAGGCAACCTAAATGTCCTACATGTAGAGATGGATAGGTAAAATATGATGATTGCACACTAGGGAATATTACACAGTGGTTAGATATCACACAGCAACACCCGGGGGGGGGGGGGGGGGAGGAGGAGCGGTTAGCGGAAAAATTAAAACAATGAGCCATGCAACACAAGTTGCATAAAACATTTACACAATTTACCCACAATTACACGCATTGCACAATTACACAATGCGCAATGGGTGGACCTTGTTTATATCCACATTAGAAGAAACCAACTGCAAAAAGACGTATTTGCAACAATCTAGGAGAAATTTTAATATAAAGATTAGATAATATTAGCATAGTGCTGATGTTTTAATTAGAGGTAGATAGTGAAGGCCTTATAGGTGAAATGACATTACATCTCCGGTTGCTTTTTAAACACTCCAGCCCCCCCCCCCACACACACATGCACACACAAGTATAGAGGATAGATAAGATAAGCAGAATGTTGGTAATCGTCAAAGCTGGGTAAAGTGTCCATTAGGAGTTTGTCATAATATCCTGTCTCTATGCCTTTTTGAAAATTTCCACAACAAAACATTTCTTAACATGGAAAAAGCATATGCGCACTAAAAAGACATGTCTCGCAAAAACACAAAATAATACACATTAAACTCATTAGAATCGTTGCCTGTGAGGGAAGGGGAACTGAGATAAAACAGAATAAATAAGAGTAGGGAAATAGATGGGGGGGGAGGGAGATGGAACAATATAAAAACGCAGGGAAGAAAAGGATGGTGAATGAAATGAAATCTTTAGAAGGGTGAAACGTGTTAAAAAGACATTAGTTTTGGTGACCTCAGAAAATTTGGGGAAATTGGAAAGGTGGACAGAACCCAAAACACAGCACTCAAAGGTGGGCAATAGCAGGTTCAGACTCTATATTTGAAAATAAATCTGGCCTGGAACACAGAGAAAGAAGCCAAGATAGAAAACATTAATAGTGAAGATGAGTGAAAGCGATTTCACAAATGGATGAGGAGGTCCCTATACACGTTTTAAAAGTCTGAGTGTTGGGGCACCTAGGCGGCTCAGTTGGTTGAATTTCTGATTCTTGGTTTTGTCTCAGGTCATGATCTCACGTTTGTGGGTTCAGGCTCTGCACTGACAGTGCGGAGCCTGCTTGGGATTCTCTCCCCCCTCTGCCCCTCCCTCGAGCATGTGTTTTCTCTCTAAATAAACAAGCATTAAAAAAAAAAGAGTGTAGAGAGAAACTGGAAATTACCAAGAGGAGGAGGGAAGGAGAGAAGTAGATAGCAGTAGGAGAAATCATGAGTTGTATTAAATTTGTAAGGACAGTGCCTCTTCTGACATGGTGTGGGAAACAAAAAAAAGAATTCCGTGAAAGAAACTTATCAAAGTAGCTGGGGAGGAGAGCACCCTGGGGAATTTGTGCCTGATGGTATCAGAGAAGCTTCTTTGGAGCCACCACAATGAACAATGGTGATTGACAACCTCACTGGCATGCTCCACTCAGAGATAAACTGGGTCCATCAATCTCTATAAACGTCTATTCTTTGTTCAAGGATGACAGTGAGTAATCCACTTAAATAGCTTCTCTTTTGCCACCAGGAGGTGCCCTTGGACTACAGCTGAATTTTGAATGCTAGAAAGTGCTGAGGAGTCACAGTTGCCTAGACCTCCAGCAGCTTGGCGTGGACTTGGGAGACCCTTTCTCACCCCTTCCCTCCGTCCAAACAAGGAACTTCTCTGGGCCTCTGCACCAAGTATTCTTTTGGTGTGTTCACCACGGACCAGGGACCGTGAAGGACACACATCAGAGTTAATACCCTACCTAGAGAAAGAAAACCAGCCGACATATGTATATGAGCAAACAAAACGTTACTGATAAATGTAGCCTGGATAGCAATGCCTCATAGAGCTATCCCAGCTCTGCCATCTTTCTTCTCTTTCCTCACCAGTGGATAACATGTTTGCAGTGAAAAAAACTAAGTTATATTGTTATATCTAAAGCTCTACAAAAATTGACTACGTCTGCTTGAAACGCTTAAAATGCTTCCTTGTTTCTAAAATGTTATCCCAAGCTACCAAAGAGGTTGGCCAGCCCGGTAAGAAACCCCAGGTTAGAGGACCCAGCGAGATAACCCTTTGTCATCAGCTACCCGCCCCCACCCCCCAATAGCACGACCCATTGTGATGATTAGCGACATCCGAGGCTTCCGATTACACCAAGGCAATGGTTGCGTCCGGAGCCCTTCTGACGCTTGAGCTCCGACCCTCCCCCAACCCCGCTTCCAAGGTACTGATTGGCTAGCCGGGGCTGGGGGCGGACTGACTTCCGCTCCGCAGCGACGTCACCAGTTGGCCCCGCCCTCGTGTCAGGGCGGCTGGGAGCCTAGCCCGAGGCAGCCATTTGTATGCGGCTGCGGGATTGGCCGCCCGGCTCCCGCGAGGGGGAGGGGAAGGAGGCAGAGCGCACTCGCGCGTGCGTGAGCTGGCGCGCGAGAAAGGGCCCGGTCGCGCCGAGGCTCGAGCGGCCGTCGCCATTTTGTAGGGTTCTCTCTGACGCTGGAGCCGCCGCCACCGCCGCCGCCACCCGGAGGTGCGAGTGGGTCTTGTGGGTTTGTGGGGAGCCCGGGGGTGGGCCGGGCTGGGCCTCTGGCGAACGGGGCTTGAACAAGGTTTGGGTTTCTCTGGCTGCGGGAGGTCCGGGGAAGACAACGGGAGGAGGCGGGGCCGGGTCTCCGGAGGGGGCGGGGCAGGGGTCGGGTTGAGTCTAGTCTTTGTTGGGGCGAAAGAACTGGAGGTTGGGTCGCTGGGGGAGTACGAGATTGGGGCCAAGGAAGCCTCTTTATTCTTAGAGTGTCTTTGAAGGTATTACCGCCCGGAGGAGACGTGCACAGATTTCCCTCCAAAACCTCGTTACCGGGGTCACTCAAGATAACATGCCTCTTGTCCCTTTCTTGAGCTCTTTCCTGCCCTCCCCAAACAGTATTTTAAGACAGAAAGCAGCCAACCCTGTTATTTAAATGCTCCTCGTTTCACGGAGATGATAGGCTATGCCACGCATGCTGACCCCCGACCTCCTGTTTGTGTGTCACATCTCACACTACCCCTTAAGTACAAACCTTTCCCCTCTACTGAAAAAATAATGAACGTTTATGTGAACGTTTATATGAATCTTGAAGGTGCCAAGAACTTCTTTGGAGGGCTAAACCAAATGCAATGCACTGGAATTCCCCACTCCACCCCCAACTTTTGGAAATCTTGTTCCTTCCCTCCCAGGCTCTTGTCAGGATGGTGAAGCTGTTCATCGGAAATCTGCCCCGGGAGGCCACAGAGCAGGAGATCCGCTCACTCTTCGAGCAGTATGGGAAGGTGCTGGAATGTGACATCATTAAGAACTACGGCTTTGTGCACATAGAGGACAAGACGGCGGCCGAGGATGCCATACGCAACCTGCACCACTACAAGCTGCATGGGGTGAACATCAATGTGGAAGCCAGCAAGAATAAGAGCAAAGCCTCCACCAAGTTGCATGTGGGCAACATCAGTCCCACCTGTACCAACCAAGAGCTTCGCGCCAAGTTTGAGGAGTATGGTCCAGTCATCGAATGTGACATCGTGAAAGATTATGCCTTCGTGCACATGGAGCGGGCAGAGGATGCAGTGGAGGCCATCAGGGGCCTTGACAACACAGAGTTTCAAGGTGAACTGCTCTGGGATCTGGGTGGCAGAACTGAGTAGTGGGGTCTAGGTCAAGACAGAGATAAGAATGCAAGACCACGTGGCTGGCAGGGTGGTGTCTTCAATTCTATTTTGGCCGATATAATAGATTGCATGTTTACCACTCTTAGGTACGGTTTACTCTTGGGAGAAGCAAACACTTCCCCTTTTCAGATGTATTAGCCAAGATGTTCCTCCGCAGCTGTATAGAATCACAGACTGTGGGTTACTTTATCCCACAGTCTTCATTTATCTGAGTTCTGCTGGAAGTTTACTCTGCCTGGGCAAATGAGCACCTCATGTGAGAAGGGAGGATAAAAGTCTGTGGATTACCTGCTTCTTTTGTTATATTCAGGAAGCCTTATCTTCCTGATAGGAGTTTAAATGCCTAGGATTTTGTACTCTTTACTGCCTTGGGTGATAGGTTGTTGTAGGAAAGAGGAACAGAGACATCTAGAGAGATCCCTGTTAAAAATCTAGATGGTAAACCTGGATTTGGGGGAGTAGTATCTTTTGAGTGCTCAAATATATTCGGTCTGTGAACTATACAAGCAGGGCCAAAAACCATGCCATTGGACTATTCTCTTCGGCCTACTATTATTTAATGGAAAAATAGAGGAAATTTTAAAAAATACTAGGTTGAATGAGGTGATGGTCTTGCTTCTGAGAGGTTCCAGTAAGGGTGTTGTAGAGTGTATTGTGTAATTTTTTTTTAAGTCTATTTATTCATTTTGAGAGAGAGTGAGCAAGTGTGGGTGGGGGAGGGGCAGAGAGAGGATCCCAAGCAGGCTCTGCAGGGTCAGCCAGATGTGGGGCTTGAACCCCCGAAACATGAGATCGTGACCTGAACCGAAATCAAGAGTTGGGCACTTAACCAACCGAGCCACTCAGGCGCCCCTAATTTTACCAGTTGTAAAGGTACATCTGTTCTTCTTAATACCTTGAGGTTGTCTGAAGACTCTGCAGCTGTGCTAATGTAGCCACTAGGCACATGTGGCTATTAAATAAATTTAAAAATTCATTTTCTCAGTTGTACCGCACACATTTGAAGCACTCAGAAGTCACATGAGGCTGGCTAGTGGTGACTGAACTAGTGTAAATACAGAACATTTCTGTCATCATAGAAAGTTTTGTTGGAGAGTGCCGTTCCACAAGAAGTTTTCTGTTGACAGTATCATCTTGGGCCACACATTTACAGCCACTTTCCAGGTTCATAAATTAACACCATTTTTTCTGAGTGCCGCTAAAATTTGTTGAGAAGTATTTAAGTGTCCTCTGCTAAACCTAGAAAACAGTGAGAAAAGAAATGGGAGACAAGGAAAAGTTGACCGGAAAAGGGTAAGAAAGTTTGCGGATAGTGTAGATTGCGAATAGTGTGCATCACATCGCTCTGGCCTCAGCCACTGGTGCCCTGGCCTTTAGGTCACCTTTGTGGTACAGGGTGAAAGTCACAGATAACTTGCTACCGTTAACTAGTTGTGTGACTTTGGCCAAGTGTTTTAACCTCTCTGTGCTTCGTTTTCCCCACTTACAAAATAGAATTAATGATCCCTGCAGTACCTCCCTCACAGGATGGTAGTGAGGCTAGGATGAGGTAATAGATGTGAAAATGTTTTCACAGTAAAGCACTATAGGATGAAAGGGGAGTGTCGTCTGCTACAATGAGTGTGTTTCCATTATGGTTAGAAACTGATTTATAATTTGATAGTTACGCTTTACTCATTTACCTATTTTATTTTTTTTTTATTATTTTGGAAAGCTGTTGCCCTTTAGACAGCTTTAAAAATATTCTTAATTATTTTCACTTGAGACAAGAACATGACTGGACAGTGTTTGGAAAAAATGGGGGGGGGGGTTCTCTCTTGACAGGTAGCAACATGTAAAGAATGCAGTTAAAGCCGGGTACAAACTGCAAAGATATCCTAGTAGTGTAATACTCCACGTCCTTACCTTTTTAATACACGATTGAGTAAAAAGATGAGGGCAAAAGTATGCGTACAGAAGTCAGTTAATTGGGGGGCGCTGGCTTGGGAAGAGCGTGTGTTTTAATAAACCAGGTTTAATTACTCTAGGAAGTGGGTGTTTGAGTAATGGTGATCCATGAATTGTTTAAAACGTCATTATTGGAAAAGAAAAATCCTTTATTTGGTTTTCATGTTCTTAGCCTGGCTTCTCTGGAGAAAGGACTCCACTCCGAGTTATATATAGAGACATTTTTATAACCAGCTCTTTTTTTTTTTTTTTTTTTCCAGATGACAAGAGAAAGTTTAGCATTGGATAATATGTTAAGGGTTTTAAAGAAAATATAATCTACATACCAATTTGTCACATTTTTTGATAAAGCCTTTTTTTAGTCAACTGCTAATGAAGGTGGCCTCTTAAAAGAGGGCCATTTTGAACATCTTTTGAACCTTTATATGTTAATAGCTGCCAATTTAGGCTTCTGCGTTCAGGACTTAAGAAAGGAAACAGCAGAACCTCAGTTACCTGGGTCTTTCAGGACCTGTTTCCTCTCCACGTGTAGCAGTGAACGGGAATTGGGAATGATGAAGCAGCTGAATTGGGAATGATGCATGAGTTCGGGTGTCTTGTTCCCCTCCTCCCCCAACATGTAAACAAGCACTAAGCTGGAGTACCCTTGTGGGTCAGCTACACACCCAGCCTTCTCTGGGTCCAGGCACGGGATAGGAGCTCAGTGTTTAGGACCCCAAGTGGCCCATCTCTCAGGATTTTAATAATCTGTTCCAGTTTTCAGAAGAAAACACCTCTATTAGGTCGGTTTTCTGGGAAACGTTGGCAGCATATTTCAGTGACTTTTGGAGGTCTCAGAAAATCTTTTAAGTTTTTGGCTTCTCCAAGTGTAGTAAAGTGGTAGAATTTAATCTTTCGACATTCTTTGCCTTGGTTCCTTAAAGTAATAGAGAAGCACAGTATTTTTCAACTATAAGGACTTTAGGGGACTTAAAACCCTAGTTTTACAACCTTTGGAACATTGTGGAAAAAACACCTATCACTTCTATTCAGATCTTTCAATGCTGGTTAAAAAAATATTTTACCTGAATCCTTTTCACAGCTACTACAGAGGTAGATTTTGCCATAGATGTTTATAAATTTATGAGTTCTGCTCAATAAAACAGGAATGAAGACTGGGTGTAGTAATAGAAACATCAAGCAAAAATTACTGAGTTTTGTTTCTCAAGAAAAAAATTATTTTAATGTGCTTTTAGGTCTCTCAATTGGCTACTTTTTAGATTGGCATGGTTACTCCAACTTCAGAATTGGAGCAGTTTGTGTCTGTCACACAGGTTCATGTCACCATGCATGTTTGGAAACCAAGTACCTTGTGTCTTCCAGTCTAAGTCATAGGGAACTGTACGTTTGGGATATAAATTGGAGCAAAAAAGAAGCCGTATTTCTGTTCTAAACATAGTTAGCCCAGGGTCCTTACTAACGTCTCAGAATTAGAATGGGAGTATTTAAATCTCTGAAAGCAATAGGTGGCTAAATGCTGCTTTCGGAGAATGACTGCCATTTGGCATCTGGTGACTCTCAGTGGTGATGGTGGATGCTGCATCTCTGCCGGCAGCTAGAAGAAGAACCTGAGCACTTTTGTTTGTGCTAAAGAAAAGGTTTTAACTTGGAGGCGGCAAGTACTAGAAACTGGGGTGGTATGAATCTTAGACACTGGGCGGAACTGAGTTTGACTAAAGTGATGTTACTGCACTAACCCGCTCCCCTCTCAGGGTCAGTGCATGGCACTGTTCTGGCTGCCGTCCTGAATCGGGCTGTTTCCAACAGGATGGTGGAGCACGAGGCCTCCTATCCGCATAGCTGCATCCAGAACAAGGTCTGTTAAAGAGAGAGCAACTTGCTGATTGTGGAGGGGGGATTTGTTCTGAGCAGCCTTTAAGTGTGACGCGAAG
The DNA here is from genome assembly GCF_046562875.1 of Panthera onca. Classification (NCBI taxonomy): domain Eukaryota; kingdom Metazoa; phylum Chordata; class Mammalia; order Carnivora; family Felidae; genus Panthera; species Panthera onca. The sequence goes on from NC_138348.1 coordinate 5,812,454, forward strand.
CCCCTGTTCTCTGCCTCCAGTGGCTGCCTTTTGGCCACGATTTGAGAAGTAACTGACTTTATCTCCAAAGTCTTAGGCAGTTTGGCACTAAATACTGCCAAGAATAATCCTTTCCTCAAACTGCTTTTAAAGACCTTGGATGCTTTCATCAGTAAGGGTCCCTGGGCACGGTGGTACATAAGCCCTGGGCAAAGATTGTTTCTTCTCTTAGCTGTTCCTGGTGCTGGTCATTTCCTGGAGGAATGGATGTTGCTTGTTTATATGGGTGCCCGGAGAGACCTTTAGGTAAATGCTGCATTTTTCTAAGAAGTAGATAATCCCCTGTGAAGATCGTAAGCTACGCTGCAGGACGAAATGCCGGTCATTCCATTACATGGGAACACATTGTCCCGAAGAAACCAGAACTGTTTCAGTATCTTTCTAATTTTTGCTGTTGAGAGACCTTGGTCAAGTTTTCTTTTTCACGGTAGGCATGGATTCACCCTTGCTGAAAAATGTGGGGTGGGGTTGAAATCTGGAGGGCCTTATAACTCCTAGAGGTACTGGAGGTGAAGCAGATGATGAGCCAGGTATGATTTGTGTACCCAACATAGCCTTCTGGTGACATCTGCAGAAATGGCTGGACGAAACAAGATGGACAGAAGATCGCTGTGGTTTTTAAGCTACAGTTAAATGCTCAGGCCTTGTATTGCCCTGAGTAAATCAGTGAGAGGTTGGTAAGATGCTTTTCAAATGTGGCATAACTGAGGTGTCGTTGGCTATCTGATTTGGAAGAAATGGCAGGTCTTGAATCGTTACAGTTATAATCAATCTTAGCAGTGAAAAGTGCTGAACTGAAAAGTTTCTCAGTTTCTGTCTTGCGGGGAGAGGGGGAAGGAAGGGAACGTTGTGGACACAGAAGTAGGAGGGAATCTGGTCAGCCTGGTGTAAGTAGAAAGTATTGACTGATCGCAGAGAACTCAAAGTTCCTAGCTGTCCTCTATATTGAAAAGTAACTTCATCTTTTGGAGGGACTTGCTGAAATAGGGTTGCAGGAGTGTGCGTATGTATGTGTGTCTCAGACCAACTAGTTTACTTTCGTTTTGGGGAGGATTAAAGAATGTCATTGAGTTATAATAAGTCTTCTTGCATCTATTTTCTCAAGGCAAAAGAATGCACGTGCAGTTGTCCACCAGCCGGCTTCGGACTGCCCCTGGGATGGGAGACCAGAGTGGCTGCTATCGGTGTGGGAAAGAGGGGCACTGGTCCAAAGAGTGTCCAGTAGATCGTACAGGCCGTGTGGCGGACTTTACCGAGCAGTATAATGAACAGTATGGAGCAGTGCGCACGCCTTACACCATGGGCTACGGGGAATCCATGTATTACAACGACGCATATGGAGCACTCGACTACTATAAGCGTTATCGGGTCCGCTCTTACGAGGCAGTGGCAGCGGCGGCGGCAGCTTCTGCGTACAACTACGCGGAGCAGACCATGTCCCATCTGCCTCAAGTCCAGAGCACAGCTGTGACCGGTCACCTCAACTCCACTTCTGTTGATCCCTACGACAGACACCTGTTGCCGAACTCAGGTGCTGCCGCCACTTCGGCTGCTATGGCTGCTGCTGCCGCCAACAGTTCCTCCTATTATGGAAGGGACCGGAGCCCCCTGCGTCGTGCTGCAGCTGTGCTCCCCACAGTTGGAGAGGGCTACGGTTATGGGCCAGAGAGTGAGCTGTCTCAGGCTTCAGCAGCTGCACGGAATTCTCTGTATGACATGGCCCGGTATGAGCGAGAGCAGTATGTGGACCGAGCGCGGTACTCAGCCTTTTAAAAACTGGAGGTGAGAGTGGGGTGGGTGTGGTTAAGAGACTCTATTTTGTTTCCTTGAAAGAGACCTGTGCTGCATGGAGGAGGCTAAAGCCACCTGTTTGTTTGCTGTCAGGACGGTCTCCAAGTGGTATAAATTACATAGTAGTAGTTTTCAATATTTCTCTAGCTTAGGCCAGAGGTTCATTTGGCCTCTTGAGGTTTTTTAGTGTACGACTCCAACCAACTTTTTCCTTCTGAGAGAACAACAAACTCAGTGCGAATGTTATTTAATCAAGCGTAAGCAATCTGGGTTACAGAATGTAGTTAAGAGAACATTTGTTGAGTCCCCTCTTTGTACATTATATTATTGAGTCTACACAATAAGCCTTTAAGATGTTTTCTCTTTTACAGAGCAGGGAACAAAGGCTCAGAGAGGTTAAGTACTTTGAGGTCATCTGACAATTGAGAGGTAGAGTTCAAACTCAGGCCTTGCTGACTCCAAAATGACTCTCTTTCCACCATGAAAGTCACTGTGGTCTAAGCTGAAGAGCACGGGTTCAGGAGTTACGAATGAATGTCACGGTGAGAATTTTAACTACAACTTTAGACTTCTCACTTGCCAACAAAACTACTACTTAGGTCATTAGCCTTTATCAGAGGAAGCTCTTCTAATATCCTAGAGCTATAAGCCAAATAAAGATCTATAAACTTCAGGTGTTTATTAGTTCTAAGACCCTTGAAAGCAAAATGTTTTGATGCCACTGTCCCATGGAGTCCTTTCCTTATTGGTAATCCAGAGCATCTTCTTCTGCGTGGGCACTTTAAGCCCCGTTTCTGCAGAGTCTGTGTTACTATCGTGTAGAACCCCAACACTTCTCCTTTCTTCTAGCAGTTTTTGGTTTGTGTTCAAGAGGAACCTATAAGGAACTAGGAGAATAGGTAATTTTCTAACGGGTATAAAATCCCACTGGTGGTGCCCCTACTTCAGACAAGGTATGCCAAAGATGTTGGAATGTCAAGAATAATCAGCAGTAATATCTAGAGATTGATAAATCTCTTCATCTGAGTGGAAGTGGCATCACGACAACTTCTGTTCTCATGGTTTTCCTTGTGCTTTGAAATCAAGCATCACTTGAATTGGAAGCCTACCCGAGAGGTCAAATGGAGTTACCGCTGAGTTTCCAGGGTTCCTAACTTAACCTGTTGGTAAATATATGTGTAGAAGAAAATAAAGCAATAGGAATTTGCCCTTTTATGTAGTGAGAAGCAAATGATGGTTTGAACCTGTGATGAATTATACCCTGTGTGACCATGACACGACTGGGATCTCCTGAGACCACTGTGTAGTGGTGTATCTTCATGTGCGTGTAGGTAATCTTATACTTTGTGTAGCTTGCCTTAATTTTTACTTTTAATGCAGCAGGATCTGCCATGAAGCAGGATATTTCTCTAAAGGTGGTATCATCTACCAGATGACTTCTGTTTTTGTCATATGTGTTTCAAAGTTAAATTAGTGTACTATGGTCTTAAAAGGGTATCGTTAAGGTATTTTAAAGTGAATTTTGACTGCAAGCAGTGGTTGTTCAACTAACCTCTTTTTAGTGATGACTTTTAAAGAAACTTACCTTCCAGGTGTGAACCTCAAATGGACTGAATAACCCTGAGTTGGTTGCAGTCCCAGGAGCCTGATGTTAATGAGGCTGCCAGGATGAAATACTCCAGAACTGTTGGGGATCTGAATTTGGGTCTCACCCTAGCAGAACTGATTCAAGAACGTCACAACTTTTGAAGTCGGTTGGTACAGATCAAGACCAAGATTTGGCCCTTTGTCTGTAATAAGTAGAGGAACTTGGTGTGAGTTAACTTCTTTTCTCCCCCAGCCATTGGTGTCTGGAGTTCCCATCATCAATGGGAGAATTAGGGAATTTTAGGATTTCTTCCTTTGATTTGGTAAGGGAGATGTGATCAATTAGGGGAACTCCTGGAATTATGGCTCTAAATGTGTGACAGTATGACATGTAGGTATGTTGGAGGGTGAATGAACCATTCCTTGATATGCTTTGTGATTGCTGTTTATGAAGCTTGTTTACTTATGAAAGAGTAAAACGAAACAAATTTAGAGTAGTACAGTTGGCCATATTTGAGATCTTGGCATCTTCTGCTTTTTTCTGGACCTAAAAATTAAATTACGGTTTTGGATAATATCCACGTATGCCCTTTGTTGCAGTGACAGTAGCCTTGTATCACAGAGGTTGTCTTGCCTAAAAGATGGTAAGAGAGTGGAAAAGATGTATTTTATCACCAACACAGCAGTCTGCCAGATAGATTGCTTCTAATTCTATACATATAACTAGAAGTAGAGTCCTTGGTAATTACATGGGATGTAAGTTTGATCCAGTCTGACTTGGTTTTGTTTTGTTCTTTGTTCTTTTCCCCCTGGAATACAGGACGGGACCAGGGCCCTTGTGCTCGGAGCCAAGCTGCTCTCCAGGCATTGTGTAAGCCTCTTGTGTTGTGCTCTCTTTCAGGTAGGATAATTGCGGACTGAACCCTCGGGCTGCGGTCATATATGAGAACTTGCTCCGCGCGGTCCCCTTTGCCGGGATGTTTCCATTGCTTCATGTTTCAGTAAACAAAGGAGTTTGTGACCAACTATGTTTTCTTTCTTAATTTAATTCTTCTAAGTTGACTTTTCTTTCCTCCTGATACTAGTCTCTGTAGCCTTTCACTCTATTCCTTATATTCTCAGCCTCTGAGCAGCCCTAGGTAAGGATTATGCTGGCATCCCCTTTTTCCTGTACAGTGGAACCCCTCTTATCTTGCTTTCCTTAGGAGTTGAACCCTTCTCCCTGTCTACCTGCAACATCTCCTTTCCCTTTAAAATGACCATGTAGTGGCAAGCGACCTTTTACTCTTCTCTGTTAGCTCTGGACTCTAACATTGAAGCTAATCTTCTGAAACTGCTAGGACCATTGGGGTTTTGGGGGAGGGGGGTTGTTTTGTTTGTTTTGTTTTTTTATGTCTGACCTGTGATCGTGGTACAGCATTAGCTGAAATTTAGCCTTGTTTTATTCCACTCCTCCCACTTTTTTTTTTTAATATTTTGACAAATAAACGTTTCTAACACTTAAGTACCTTTTTGTGTTATTTACTGTTGTGTTATATACTGTTATTTACTACCAGTTATTTACTACTGTTATTTACTGCCAGTATCTTCTAACTCTTGTATCTTCTGGTTCTTTCTTAGTTGTGCTCAAACTACAAAATTCAAATGAGTAATTGCCTGAAATTTAGATGTAGAAGGAGGGGTTTGGTGCGGTCTAGGTAATATGGCCTCAGTCAGTAATGGGTGAAGAAAAGTTAGCCAGCATCTTGAGACATTGACAAGTATGCTACTGCATATGGTCGGGTTCCTTCTGTCTAAATAATGAGTTGCTCTTTTCACTTTACAGGTTAGCAAACTCAGATTAGAATGCCTTACCAGGAAAAAATAAGCCAGAATATCTCCAACGACATCAGGTTGACTCTATTTGACTTCATCTGTTCAATTAAATTCACTTAAAACTACTCGAGTCTCACTTCCTATGGTATTAATATTCTGCTAGGATTAGACTTTGCCTAAAGTGAATAATAGTTATGAGACCAAAAAGGGAGAACATGTCATATTTTGAGCAGAAAAGCAAGTAGGGTATTAATGATCAGAAGGGACAACATCCTGCAATTAAACATGTCTATAATTTTTTAAAAGATTTATGGATGTTGCTTAGGTCCCTAGAAAAGCAAGGTTAGTGATGGATTCAATGCTACTTAAGCTTTATTTATTGCAACCTAGATGGAAATGCTGGTGTGTAAATTCTGACTACCTGTGAATTTTAGAGCAAAATTTCCCGATTTTTTAGGGGTAGGATACAACAGTCTGGAGATACTAACCTGTCCGTGCACCACTGCAACCAAGTGGTAAAAGTACACGAGGCCCGTGTTAGCTTCAACATTCCCTAAGGAGGCAGGGCTATCCGTTTTACATTTTTAAAAAAGGCAGAGATACTGGGATTCCTTGTCATTCATGTACAAGGTACCAGGCCGAACAAAGATAAGTATGTACAGGTTTTGTTGAGCTCATCAAAATGTCAGGTCCTCCCTGTGTGCTTTGGGTGTGTGGGAACTTTTAATGTAACAGTTTAACATACCTTGATTTCTATCTCCCTGACAGATCAAACAAAAAACCCAAAACCCAGCATTGGCAAAAGTTCTACACCAACTCTGTCCAATAAAATCTTGGCAGTGTTGGAAGTGTTCTACATCTGTGCTATTCTCAATTTATAGCCATTAGCTACATGTGGCTGTTAAGTACTTGAATGTGACTAGTGAAGCTGAGAAACCAGTTTTTTTATTTTATAATTAGCCACGGTGGCTAGTGGCTGCTACTGGACAGCACGGTTTCGATGATAAAATAAGTTATGTAAGGAGGGGGAAACGCCTTGCACAATCATACAAAATATTTTTCCTTTAAAAAGTCCTTTCACTGCACCAGAATAACATACTGGGAAAGGGGTTGGTTTCCAGCCAATGTGAGGACGTTTCGTAGGAACAAATGTATTTCTAAATCTGTTATTACCATGAGAAATTGCATGTTGTGGACACAAAATCCCTTTTATCCAAAGACCAAATTTCTCTTTATAGACCATTTCTGAGTCCCACGAAACCTCTCACAATAAAAGCACCTGAATTCATTGATCAGTGATTTGAATTTCCTACTATGAGCCAGGATTTAGGTGATGAAGGAGGGGAGGCCTATGTGGTTCCTAGCAGAGAAACAAACGTTAATTACATCTTTTGTAAGCACAATGGAGGGTGGAGTACAGGACGCTCTGAAAACACAACAGTGACGGGGATCGGGGGATTGGGCGGTGGACTGGCAGTTGCTAGTCCAAGTGAGGAAGCAGCTCATGTGAAGGCCCCTGATCAGGAAGAGTGTGACCCACACTAGGAACCAAAAAGGGAGCTCTGTGGCAGAAGAAAGTGCAGTAGGAATCTAAAGAGGGAAGTTCTAGGCACAGTTCATTAGAGCCTTACAGGCTATCTTAGGAATTTCACCTTTATCCTAAAAGACTGGGAGCCATTAGAGGGTTTTAAGTTTGGGGGTAACAGGATCAGACTCACTCTTCTTAAAACAATCACTCTTGGGGGCGCCTGGGTGGCTCAATCAGTTGAGTGACCCTTGATTGCGGCTCAGGTCATGATCTCATGGTTTGTGAGTTCAAGCACTGCATCAGGCTCTGCACTGGCAGTGTGGAACCTGCTTGGGATTCTCCCTCTCTCTGCCCCTCTCCTTGTACGCTCTCTTGCTTGCTCGCTCTCAAAAATAAACATTAAAAAACAAAATCACAATTACTCTGTATAGGAACAGAAGTAAATTATTATATGTGAAATTTATGTGACATAATAGCAGCAGTCTGTCCCCTGATCATGAAGCCAAAAAGGGTGACATTTTGTCTTAAAGGGGGAAAACATACCTTGTAAACAGAAAAGGACCGTTCATAAGGACATGTGATTCAAGGGGCAAAGGGGTAGGGTTTAAATCCCTGAGGTTAATCAACCCATAAATAACAGAATGAGCTATGCCTCTCCCACCCTAACATTTGGTGAGCACCTGTTGTTGGCCAGAACCTAAGGGCTTTGCACAAGGAACCACTGAGGGGCAGGAGAGATGAGATTAGGTCTCAGCTGAGAGGATGGCACAATGAAAATGGTAATTGCTGTGAGGAATGTAAAAGTATTGTGTGAACTCAGAGAAGGGCAATTATTTATGCAATCCTACCAAAACCATGGTTTAATTTGTGCCTTAAGACCTCTCTCCTTTGAAACAAACACACTTACCAATTTACAGACAGTGAAAATGGAGGGACGATGGAAGGCCAAGGGGCTATCCCTGGCCCAGTTTGGGGGTGGAGGATAAGAATGAAGAATATCCCCAGATCTTCCATCACCATGAATTTCTTCCTGAGCAGTCTATTTGATGTGGGGTTCTGGGAATCCATCCAAGCAACACCCAGCCATAGTAGCAGCACTGTAAGGCACTTCAAGTACAAAGCAAAATCAATCCTAGCCTGATTTAAATATTACTGCCCAGAAAAGCATCCAGATTCCCCGAGGTGGTGTCTGAGAACTCCCTGGCTTCTACTGCAACACCTTCCCTGGGGTGGTAGGGGAGACAGAGACTCGTTACAGTGTCTACTTGGTGAGAAAATTCCTACTGTAGCTCCAAGGCCTCGCTCTACCCTTTAGGCCTGTGGCAGCAGACAATTCGGCACAAAAAGATACCAAGCTCTCAGCACTCAATGAACTGCACAGAGATTGTCTGAAGGCAAAAAAAGGTTGGCTGGCTTCAAGGCAGCCCAGAAAAGGGAAGCAACTTGCCCAAGATTGGCTTCATGGCTTGTCAGGATTTGGCTCACAAATCTGGTCCTCAAAGAGTCTCTTGCCCTAGATTTTGGAGGAGGAAAAGAGAGATAAAAATACATTCCTAGGAAAAGCTGTCAGCTTGTCAGAATAATTCCTCTCAGGGCTTTCTTAAGATCTTGGCTATGTTCTGCTAAGGAGACCTGAAGTACCAGAAATGACAGATCAGCCCTAGGAACCCACAAGGGAAGAGGTTAAGGTCTGGTGAGAGGATTTCAATCAGTAGTGCCTTAGGTTTGTGGGCCCTTTGAAGATCCCAGCCAAATTCAAACCGCACAACAGCCCTGTAGATTTGATGACTCATCAATCATCTCTGCTAGTCCACAAGAACCCAATGAGGTAGCATCCTTGGCTACCCTGGTAATTAAAGCAACAGAGGTTTAAAAAAGTTAAATGACTTGGCCCCGCTCCTCTGGCACACGATGCTGAGAAAAAAAAGGTTCCTGATTCCTAGTGCTTGTTTTCTAAAGCAGAAAGCCACAAGAAGCTACTGAAGAGCAGCTGGCAAAGGGACCCAGCAGTCCTAGCAGTAGACCTATCCACATGAAGGGGATACAACGGAAGATTTTAAGCTGCTTCACTTGGCAAGGTGAACTAGACTGCCAGTGAGAGTGGCCCCGGACTGACCTTGGCTCTGGTATCTCTGAAGTAGGGCAATGGCTACAAGAATTAGGAAAATGAGTGGTTAAGGAAAGCAGTCTTCCCACCACATACCATCATATTCCCTCCAAGTTGGGGCATGGCCAGGACGCTTCAGTGGCTGTGTGAACTGTGCTCCACCTCTCCATATAGACACAAGGAAGAATTTTAGAGATCTAAATTGGGCGATTGGCCAACACTCCATGGACCACACTGGTGCTGGCACCCGTTGCCACCTGGAACCAAAGTGCACTGGAGACAGAGGCTTGCATCAGGCAGGTATGGAGCCTTGGGACCCACAGGGAAGCCAGAACTCTGGGTGCACCTCACAATAGAGCTCTCACTGCCACTGCACAATCACTAAAGGCTGAAATTTGGGCTCTGGAACTAGACTGCAAAAACTTAAATTCAAGCTCTTTCTGTGGCCTTAGGTGTGTTACTTGACCTCTCTGAGCCCATTTCATTATAAAATGGGAATAATATAACCTTCCGGTTTTGTTGGGAGTAAATATAAAAAACACTGAACTGTCTATTCCCACCATAAATAAACTGGGGACCCTGGGTGGCTCAGTCGGTTAAGCGTCCAACTCTTGGTTTCGGCTCAGGTCATGATCTCATGGTTAAAGGCACTAAGCCCCATGTTGGGCTCTGCACTGACAGAATGGAGCCTGCTTGGGATTCTCTCTCCCTCTCTCTGTCCCTCCCCACTTGTGTGTGTACTCTCTCTCTCCAAATAAACTTAAAAAACTGATGTGGGCAAGCAAAAGAGAAGGTTCCACCCCTTCTGAAGCTCATGAATTAATGGAGTAGGTGGACCTTCAAATACACAAATCTATGATGACAAACTATTAAGAAGGCTATGCATGCTTGCAGAAAGGTGGAGGAAAGCTGTCATCATGCTCTTTAGTCCTTCAAGGATTCCAACTCCCCCTCCTTCAATTTCATACCCAGCTATGAGACCTAAAGACCAACCCACCTGCTCAGCCCTTAGGGATCACCAAATCTCAAAGCTAACTGGCCCTTCTAGGTTATCAAACAGTTCTACCTTCTCTGCTTTTTACTGACTGAACTCTTATGGGATAGAACACAACTCCAGCCCTAACAGTGGCCATCCCCCAATCCTCTGGTCCTACCCCCAGGGTCTGGTTCTATGCTGGCTGGCACTTTTTTTTAATGTTTATTTATCTTGAGAGAGACAGAGACAGTGCAAGCAGGAGAGGGGCATAGAGAGAAAGGGAGAGAGAGAATCCCAAGCAGTATATATCCCAAGTATGTGTGTGTGTGTGTGTGTGTATATATATATATATATATATATATATATATATATATATGTGCTTATATATGTATATACTTACATATATACATTTATTATTAAATGCCTGTTATGTATCAGGCACTAATGCCTGGCACAGGGAATTTAATTCCCTGTCCCACCCCCTCCCCCAAGCTTGCAATTTTGTGAGGAAAATGTTCACTAAATAAGCAAAGAAACTGAGTTAAGTACAAAATACATAAGCTGGCAGGGACAATGGCAGGGAAAAACACAGGGAAAAACACAATGGCAGGGAAAAATGGGAGGAGGCATCTACTTAGAGGTTGACAGGGAGGATCCTCTGATACTTGATCCTGAAGCTCTAAGATCTTAAGGGTATGAAATTAGCCCTAAAGTGGTTATCAACGGAAATATAATGTGAGCCACAAATGCAGGCTACATAAGCAGTTGATCCTGGAACAAGATGGGGGTTGGGACATCGACCTGTATAGGCAAAAATCCACATATAACTTTTGACTCCCCCAAAACTTAATAGCCTATTGACTTGAAACCTGATAACATAAACCTTACTTACACATATTCTGTATGATGTATGTATTATATATTGTATCCTTACAATAAAGTAAACTAGGAAAAGAAAATGTGAAGAAATTCATAAGGATGAGAAAATACATTTATAGTACTATACTGTATTCAGTGGGAAAAAAAAAAAAACCCATATGAGTCAATCCACACAGTTCAAACCTATATTGTTCAAGGGTCTTCGACTGTAATTTGAGAACTTCTACTAGCCACATTTAGAAAAGTAAAAAAGAGGGGCACCTGGATGGCTCAGTCAGTTAAGCATCCGACTTTGGCTCAGGTCATGATCTCATGGCTCCTGAGTTCAAGCCCCACTTCAGGCTCTGACAGCTCAGAGCCTGGGGCCTGCCTTGAATTCTGTGTCCCTCTCTCACTCTACCCCTCCCCCCACACATGCTCTAAGAATAAAGAAACACTAAAAAATATTAAAAAGTGAAAAAACAAAGGTGAAACAAGTAATTTTATTTAACCCAATATATCCAATATATGATCTAATATTATGGTCTTTTAAATATGAATATCTTACATTATTTTTCATACTAAGCTTTAAATACCCATGGGTATTTTACACTCATAGCACCCTATATGGCTATGGCTATCCTACTGGACAGCACAACTGTCCAGTTGGTATACAAAACCAAAGGAATTTATGAAATTGCCTAGAACAGGGTTTCAACCTTAACACTATTGACATCTGGGGCTAGGTGATTCTTTGGAGGGAGAGAGAGATTCTTTCCTGTGCACTGGAGGATACTTAGCAGCATCCCTTGTCTCTACCCACTAGATGCCAGAAGCATCCCTCCACCCCAAGTTTTGACAATTAGAAACTTTACACTGCCAAATGTGCCAGCAGAGGGTGGGGACCAAAGAGTGGAAATCACCAACGATTGACAACTAGTGACCCAGAGGGAGAGCGTAGAGAGAAGAGGGTCCAGGAAAACTATGGGGAACTGCAGATTTAGCATCTGCCTTAGGTAGTATACACAAGCAATTAAAAGGAACAAAAAGAAAAGAAGGGGTATGGTGATTTCCTGTGAAGACCTCAGAGGTCCATTTCTAGCACATGAAAAAAAACCTAACCAATGTCACTAACAGCAACATCAAGAAGTCTTCCCCCACCGTCAAGTTTTTCTCTTTTCTGAACCATTCCTCTAGACCAAGGAATACCCATGAAATTTCAAAAGCATATACAAAGGACCACTGTCCTCAAAGAAAAATTCCATATACCATTTTGGAGAGATTAGGAGTTATCCAAATTAGAGGAAATCATAGGTACAGATTCAAATCTCAAACTATCATTGCCTCTTAGACAGACAGCCTGCTTGAGCAGAGAAGAAATCTGGGGCTGGAAATGCACATGTGAGAATCTTCAGAATACAGATGGTTGGTAAAGCCAAGGGAATTTGTGATACCAACAAAACGAGAAGCATGGAGAAAAGAGAGAATAGAGCCCTAGCCTCATTTTCACTACCCTGAAAAGTTATCAGCTTCCTTTTCACCTTGAAAACCCAAATCTGTTTAAAACAAACAGAAAAGGGACTTAAAGGAACATCCAGAAAATAGCTAGTGTAAATACTAAGGGAGAAGAGGCCTTGCTATAAAAAGCCCAGCATACAATGTGACTGAAGGAGTAGGACAAAGAGAACTAAGATGAGGAGGGGACAGATCATGCAGGGCTTTACAAGCCTTTCGCTGGATTCTGACTTTGACTGAATGAAAGAAAGAGCCCCTAGCTGGGGTGGGTGGACACAGGTGTGGGGTGTTTGACATTATCTGATTTCCATTTTAAAAGGATCACTCTGAGGGGCACCTAGCTGGTTCAGTACGAAGAGCATGCAACTTTTAAGAGCATGCAACTCTTGATTTCAGGGTCATGAGTTCAAGCCCCATGTTGGGCATAGAGCTTAAATATAATAAAATTTTAAAAAAGGATCACTCTGGTTGCCATATTGTGAATAGTTGGTAGATAATGTAGAAGCAGGAAGATCAACTGGGAAAGAACTTCGGAAATCTAGGTGAGAGAGAATAATGGCTCTGCCTAGGCAGCAACAGTCAGGGAGATTCTGAAAAGTAAAACCAGTAAGATTCCCAATGTATTGAATGTGGGGGTAACGAAGTTCTGGGCCAGAATAACTGAAGGATGGAGTTTCCATCAACTGAGATGAGGGATGGGTATAAGAAGTGGTGGTGGAGGGGGATATCAGAAGATCAAAATTATACAAGTTTTAAAATATCACACACCTAAGCAAAAATGTCAAATGGGCAGTAGGATATGAATCTGAAGTTTGCAAGAAAGATCTAGAGCAGAGATTTAACTTGGGAATGTTGACATATAGATGGTTTTTGAATCCACAGCATCACCAAAACCCACAGCTGAACTATGGCGCCTCTAACATCAAGAGGTCAAAGAGAGAAGGGAACCAGCAGAGGAAATTGAGAAGGCAGAAAAACCAAGAGTGTTGTGTCCTGAAGTCAAATGAACTAAGTGTGAAGGAACAGAAAGTAATCAACTATGTCAAAAAACTAATACCAAAGACATAAGTAGGTAGATGAGGACTAAGAATCGACCAGGGGTTGAGGGAATTAACTGCAAAACAACACAAGGGCCTTTGGGGTGACAAAAATGTTCATCTTGTAATTTATCAATGTGTCAAACTGTACTCTTAAAATCAGTATTATTTTTTCCACGGAAATAACTTCAATAAAACCTATTTTCTTTATAAAAGGTGAGTCACACCACACTCCCCTGCAAGACTATTTCACTCAGAGTAAAGGCCAAACAGGTCCTAGATGATCTGTCCCATCACTGAACGATCTGACCTCCTCTCCTACTACTCTCTCCCCATCACTCCACTCTCGCCCCTACCAGCCTTACTGTTAAAACAGGCCAGCTACTATCCTATCTTGGGGGCCCTGCTCAAGTTGTTTTCTCCACTTGGAATACTAGAAGTCTGTTTGTCTCTTACTTCATTCAAGTCTGGTCAAACCTCAGTCTCTCCAGGAGGCTTGGTCTCCCATTCATCACAGTAATCTGCCCACACATACCTCACTCTAGCTCTCCTAATACTCCATACTCAACTCTTCCCTTGCTGTTAGGAAACAAAGCTGTTTCCTAACAATGTATTTATTCAGTATGTTCACTGACTTGGGTAGGAGTGCAAGTTTCAGAGGTGGAACTTCATGAGGATTAACACAGAGGAGAAACCACCACACCAATAAACCTTGGTCTTCTCAGTTTAAAAAAAAAAAAAGAAAGAAAAGAAAGAAAAAAAAGAAAAAAGAAAGTGACCACATGATTCAGCAACATGAAATCACAAGCAATGTTCTGGTAGAATGCTAGGGGTAAAAGTCTGACTAAAGAGGGGTGCCTGGGTGGTTCAATCGGTCAAGTATCTGACTTTGGCTCAGGTCATGATCTCATGGTTTGTGGGTTCGAGACCCGCGTTGGGCTCTGTGCTGACAGCTCAGAGTCTGGAACCTGTTTTGGATTCTGTGTCTCCCTCTTTCTCTGCCTCTCCCCTGCTCACACTCTGTCTCTTAAAAATAAACATTAAAAAAAAATGTTTTTTAAGTCTGATTAAAGTGGATTTAAGAGAAAACAGAAGGCAATAACTGGAGACAGAAACCCCACAGAAAACACTTTTGAGGAGTTTTGCTACAAAAAGGAGTGAAGAAATGAAGTGGTAACAAGCAAGGAAAATAGTCAAAAACGTTTTTTTAGTGGGAATAACAGATAATTTGTAACGCTAGCAAGACCCAGTAAAGAAGAAAACTGGATGACAAGACAGAAAAAAACACAGTAGCAAGTTGGGCCAGAGGGTCTAAGGAGAGCGTTGACCTTAGGTAACAGCAGCTCACAAGAGGGAATGTGATGTGGGTGCAGATGCTGGAGAGGAGCAGGTGTGAGAAGGCTAAAATTCCCTCTGATTGCTTGAAGTCTGAAGCCTATCAGTAGCTGAGTAAGTATATGAGAGGAAATGAATGGACCAGGGACCTATACTCTTGATTGCTTGGCAGAACAATGGGTCTACATGAAATACAAGTTTTGTGATCATTCATTAAAGTGAGACCAGTCACTGAAATTGGTTTTTCTCCATCACCTTCAGCCTTGTCAGTCAGGTAAATGAACAAACGAACTGGATTTAATCTGGATGTGATTCTGTCAAGGTGTATGATGAAGCTACGGTACTAGGTAGCCCCAGGGCTTGCAAGGTAAATGATGTAGGCAAACAAATGATAATGACTGGCTATGTATTTCAAGTTGGGTAAGGAAGAATATTAAGAGGGTGAGGGACAATGAAAAGTTGGATCAATGAATTAAAAGTTCTAGTGGGATCAAAGGGTTGGAATACTGAAGACAGTAACCTGGAGAGACAGAAGATGGCTAATGTTAAGAAAAGGAAGTAAAGGGGCGCCTGGGTGGCTCAGTTGGTTGAGCGTCCAACTTCGGCTCAGGTCATGATCTCGCGGTCCGTGGGTTCGGGCCCCGCGTTGGGCTCTGTGCGGACAGTTCAGAGCCTGGAGCCTGTTTCAGATTCTGTGTCTCCCTCTTTCTCTGACCCTCCCCTGTTCATGCTCTCTCTCTGTCTCAAAAACAAATAAATATTAAAAAAAATTAAAAAAAAAAAAAAGAAAAGGAAGTAAATTCTAAGAAATTAAAAAGATGGCATTTTGGAAGGGTTGTCTTCAAACCAAAAAAAAAAAAAAAAAAAAAAAAACAAGACACCCTTCTACATCAGTCGGTGCACCACTGATGTGATTTACGCATCCCCCCTTGGGGAAGGGGGAAAATACTGCCAGGAAGATTTCTTACCCAACTGTTACCTTAAAAGATGCCCAACATTAAAACCTAAAGGAAATTTGTTTAAAAAAACTGTTTTATGACTAATTTATTTTTGATGATTCCAGCTACTGTTTCCATTATTCACTCTGATACAAATGTATGAGTAGGTTCCAATATTAATTTTCTAAATTTAAAGTTATATGAGCTACGTAAGAAATTAGTTTCTGATGAAAAACAATCAACCAGTAGGAATGTTGGTCTCTATAATACATCATGCCATGTAAAGTCTGTCAAACAGTTTAGTGAAATCAGGGGGAGGCTGTTCCTGTTGCAGCATGAGAATGTTAGAGAACTGGATGCCAAGATGGGGTGGGGGGAAACCATGGCTCTGGACACCAAGAAATTAAGACACCTGCTAATATGTAACTATAATCTATAACTTGACCTACAATCACTACAGAAAACAGGATGGGTAAAAGTTCAGCAAGTTTCCCACTCAGTAGAAAACCTGGGGGTTGTAAGAGCTTCACTTAGGTCCACATAATGATCCATAACTTGGACCAAGTCTAAGATATGTTTTGTAGTCAGATAACTTACATATTGTAAAAGGCAACTAATGGTCTTGAAGCCTAACTCAAGGAAAAGGCCCTAAGACCTGAGTAAACAAGAACTCCTAACAGAGTAAAACGTAAGAATAGGCCAAATATGCCAATGCACCAGATGCAACTGGAGCAGCCAAATAAAATGAGCCTCTTTCACCAAATATGAGGACATTCCAAAAATTTGCAAAAACATTTTGTCTTAGATTGCCAAGTAGTATGATTTGCCAAAGGAAAGTTAAAAAGTTAAGGGGTTAATACTTATGTGTCTGCCCCAAGTTGGTCTGCATGCTTTCGACCAGAGCTAGAAACAGTGCTGTAACTAAGAGGCACAGGTGAGCAGAGAAAGGTCATTCTCATCCATCTGGACCAGTAAAGCAAGATGGTTCCTGTAGGCCCAATCCTGATAGAGAAGTCCCAGGCATTGTCACGAATGACTTGGGGAGTACCACCAGTTAGTTTTTCAGCAAGCTCTGTATGTTGAATACAGAACGAATCCTGGAGGACAGGCAGGCCAACCCCAACAAATCTGATTAACACATCATAAAGTAAAGCCTAAGTACTTTATTCTAAGCACTCTAGGCACAAATTTACAAGGGTTGATTTCTGCCCCCAAAGCCAACCCCTAGAGACTGTGATTTAATTGGTCTATGGCAGTGGTTCCTCCCTGGATAAACAGGATTTGTTAGAGTAGGTAGGAGGCATCCATGTCCTGTTCATTCCAGCCTTTCATCAAAAAGCGTACTAAATGGGCACCTAGGTGGCTCAGTTGGTTTAGTGTCCAACTCTTGATTTTGGCTCAGGTCATGATCCCAGGGTCATGGGATCAAGTCCCAAGTTGGGCTCTGCACTGAGCATGGAGTCTGCTTAAGATTCTCTCTCTCAACCCCTCTGTCCCTCTCCCCAACTCGTGAGCTCTAAAATAAAACTTCCTACTTACATTTGTTTAAAAATCAAAAAAAAGGGTACTAAAATTTCTTCTTATAATCAGAAAAGGAGATATGATTTCTAACAGCGTTACTTTCATCCCTTTAGTGCCACTGCAGCTGAGGTTTCAATTTGTTCCCAAATTGAGTGGCCACCTAGAAAAAAGAGGTTAGAGATCTACATCACATTTATAACAAATAAATCCCAAATAGATAAAAAAAATTTTTTTTTAATTTTTTTTTTTTACCGGTTATTTATTTTTGAGACAGAGAGAGACAGAGCATGAATGGGGGAGGGTCAGAGAGGGGGAGACACAGAATCTGAAACAGGCTCCAGGCTCCGAGCTGTCAGCACAGAGCCCGATGCGGGACTGGAACTCACGGACCATGAGATCACAACCTGAGACAAAGTCGGACGCTTAACCGACTGAGCCACCCAG
The DNA here is from genome assembly GCF_046562875.1 of Panthera onca. Classification (NCBI taxonomy): domain Eukaryota; kingdom Metazoa; phylum Chordata; class Mammalia; order Carnivora; family Felidae; genus Panthera; species Panthera onca. Next base: position 5,829,945 of record NC_138348.1, read on the forward strand.
GCGCCCCTAGATAAAAATTTTTAACTTAAAGATAATGAAACCATAAAAGTACCAAAAAAAAAAAAAAACCAACTTCTTCAAGTGCAGAAATACCAAGTATAATGCAAAACCTCAAGTCTCAAGAAGAAAAAACTGGAAATTCAACTACCATATATTTAATTTTCCTGCACGGCAAAACATCATAAAACAACAAAGTGGAAAAAACACTAGCAACTCATATCACAAAATTTATTTCCTTAATATATGTATTACTTCCACAAATTAATAAAATCAACACTCAACTGTAAAAGGGTAAGGGCTAACAATATGAGAACAAAAAGGAAATACAAATGGCTGTTAAAAATGTAAAGATGATCTACCTCATAAAAATGGATGCTAAATTTAACTATAATATTATTTTAAACCATCAGTTTGGAAAAAACCAACAAACACACTGGATCATGGTTTAAGGAAACATTTTCATACCTTGCTGGTGGGAATATATGAACTGCAATAACTTTTGAGAACCTGACAACATGTACCAAAATGTAAAATGCTATTCCACCTTAAGAATATAGCTTACATGAGTGCCTAGGTGATTCAGTCGGTCAAGCATCTGACTCTTGAAATCTGCTCAGGTCATGTGGTTGTGGGATTGAGCCCCATGATGGGCTGTGCTGAGCATGGAACTTGCTCAGGACTCTTTCTCCCTGTCTCCCTGCCTGCCCCTCCCTTGCTCATGCATGCCCTCTCTCAAAAATAAACATTAAAAAAACATACAGGGGCACCTGTGTGGCTCAGTCGGTTAAGTATCCAACTTCGGATCAGGTCATGATCTCTTGGTTCATGAGTTTGAGCCCCAAGTCGGGCTCTGTGCTGACAGCTCAGAGCCTGGAGCCTGCTTTGGATTCTGTGTCTCCCTCTCTCTCTGCCCCTACACTGCTCATGCTCTCTCTCAAAAACGAATAAATGTTAAAATACTTTTTAATAAAAAATATATATACTTACATTCCTGCAATATGCCGTATTTCATGGACTACAAAATGCCACTGATTTTATGGTGCATCATTACTTTACATACGACTAAAACCAAGGCACCTAATTAAAACTGTGGTATCAAAATACATTCAGAGATATTAAAAAATTGGGGAAAATGTAAGAATTGATTAAATATATAATCCTACAGGGGCGCCTGGGTGGCTCAGTCAGTTAAGCATCTGACTGCTGGTTTCAGCTCAGGTCATGATCTCACGGTTTGGGAGTTCAAGCCCCACATCAGGCTCCATGCTGACAGCATGGAGCTTTGAGATTCTCTCTCTCCCTCTCTCTGACCTTCCCTCTCTCTCAAAAGTAAATAAACTTAAAAATATGTGTATAGATAGATGTATCTATCTATCTATCTATATATATAAAATCCTATAACCTCACATTAATTTCATTCCATATAACTTTTATTATGGAAAGAGCCAGCGAACGCACACACGAGCAAGGAGGAGAGACGGTCAGAGGGAGAGAGAATCCCAAGCAGGCTCCATGCTCAGTATGGAGGCCTACCTCAGGGCTCGATCCCACAGCCATATCATGAACTCAGCCAAAATCAAGAGCCACACGCTCAACCGAGCCACCCAGGCGCCCCACACTTCTTCTTAAATTGAAGTATATATTCAAAAGTTGGTTCCCTATCTTTGCCAGGCCTTCTACATTTTATAGATGGTACCATGGTGAAACTCATCAGGAAACTTTTTTTGGCATCTTAGCTCCCAGGCTGCATCTCTGGCTTTCCAGGAAAATCTCCTTTGTTCACTACAAAGTCTGCTCTTCAATCTGTTTGAAATCTATAAATAAACCAAAAGGTCCTACTCCTGTTCAAGCCAGTGGGTAAAAACTATCTTCATTCCTCTTGCAATAGCCTGGATGAAATAGACAAGACTGGAAGTTTTATACTAAGGAAGCTCCCGACCCTCACATTGAATTTTAACATTTCTTACACAGTGAAATTGAGAGGCTGTACCTTGTTGCATAATGATGTAGGAATAATTCAATATGTTGCATAAAGGTACTCAATGAAACCAGCAGGTTCAACCCTTAGAGAAAGAACCAGCCCTCGTGGACAAAGAATACTGGACAAAGAATACGGTTTCCCTCGCTGGTCTTGACAAGTTAGACAAAACAGGAGCCGTAATAAAACGCTCAATTTAGCTTTTAAGGTTTACTTCCCACTAGCTAAGCATGTCCTTCATTGGAGTCCTACCTTGTATCTGAGGTGCTATTTACCGGTCAGTAAAGTAATACAATACAAGCCCCTGCTCCTGTCAGTTGGAAAGGTTCACGGAGCATTAAGCCATCATCTCAGGAGCTGTTAGCATGACAACTTTTATTTTTATCTTACTTCATCCTCCCCAGGTGCAACAACTTTTTAGCTGTTCTTACCTTTATGTGACTCAATAAGATGGTCATTATTCTCCATTTGCCACTTTTAAAATTATCTGTTGGAGCACCTGGGTGGCTCAGTTGGCTAAGCGCCCAACTTTGGCTCAGGTCATCTCACGGTTCATGAGTTAGAGCCTCACATCAGGCTCTGTGCTGACAATGCAGAGCATACTTGAGATTCTCTCTCCCTCTAGCTCTACGTCCTTCCTCCACTCTCGTTTTCTCTCTCAAAATAAATTTTAGGGGGACCTGGGTGGCTCAGTCAATTAAGCAGCTTACCAGCTCAGATCATGATCTCAGTTTTTGAGTTCAAGTCCCATGTTCGGCTCCGTGCTGACAGCTCAGAACCTGGGGCATACTACAGATTCTGGGTCTCCCTCTCTCTCTGCCCCTCCCCACCTTGTGCTTTCTTTCAAAAATAAACTTTAAAAAATTGTTAATTTCTATTATGGAATGAGTTTTGCTCTTACACATCGCACTACTCACCCATCTACACTTACCCATTCTCCCAATTTAGAGGACAATTATTTTACTAAATACACCACCATGATCAGAACTAGGTTGAGCCCCACTATATCTTACGAACTTTTGTAAAACACTTTTTTTCATTTATTTCCCATGTACTTAGTAATTCAGCTCTGAACTCTTCAAATGAACCAAAAATGTCCTTAAAATATTAAAACAGTAACTCTTAAAATGTCTTGGAGACATTCCCTTATGTAATTCTACTTTCTCCTGCTTCAACCTAGACTACAGTTCTGAGCCCAGAGCAGAAAAGTACTCCTGAGACCTTCCGTTCTCATTATTCTGGGACTTTTTTTTTTTTACCTCAGCATGAAACCACATGGAAAACACCAGAACTGAGCCGACTTTACTTCAGTAGTATGCAACAGCACTTAATACCACAATGCTAGGGGTGCCTGGGTGTCTCAGCCAATTAGCATTCAACTTGTCGTTTTGGCTCAGGTCTTGATCTTGTAGGTTCGTGGGATTGAGCCCTGTGTCAGGTTCTGTGCTGATGGTGTGGAGCCTGCTTGGGATTCTCTCTGCCCCTCTCCTGCTCTTAAAATATTTAAAAAATAAAAAACAAAACATGAGGCACCTGGATGGCTCGGTCAGATAAGCGTCTGACTTTGGCTCAGGTCATCTCATGGTTCATGGGTTTGAGCCCCGCATGGGGCTCCACGCTGACAACTCAGAGCCTGGAGCCTGCTTTGGATTCTGTGTCTCCCTCTCTCTGCCCTTCCTCTGCTTGCATTCTCTCTCTCGAAAATAAAACATTAAAAAAATAAAAATAAAAACAAAACAACAAAACAACTCGCAATGCTCTACCTCTCACTATTCTACCCCTAGAGTGTAGTTTAGTGCTGATGTAGCTCTGGGCTAAGGAGCCTGCTTTAATTGGGCATTCACCCAAGTCAACCCCAATTTTGATGCCTAGAAGACTCTTTTAAGTCAAAGTTAAGGTCTAACACCAATCAAACCCCAAATATCACCCTGGAAACTGTTTTAAGTCCTGTGACCCATCCAGAATCAGCTTGGCCAGATTTGGGCGCAGATGTCAACACTATAGGTAGTGTGACCATTCCCATCCCCACCTGACTTCCAGTGACACACCAATTATCTGCACACCCAAGGCCTAGACAGAGGCAAGGTAAGGACAGGCACCATGCCCTCCCTATTCATCTTTGTATTCTCCAGATGTGTACTGACACACAGTAGGCAACTTAAGAACTGTAAGAACTACAAATCCATCTCTCAGGTGGATGTTAAACACACTTTACTGAACACAACGAATGATAGAAGCCTATACAAAATCAACATATGAAAGCATTACTCTTGAGAAACTACCACAGAACTCCTGAGCTGACAGCAGTATGTTATCCATTACACATACCAGATTATGTGGCCTCAACTCAGAAGTACACTTGATTGGAAGCTTAAAACACCGCTAATTTAAAAAAACTTTATGTTGAAATATCACTAAGTCCAATTTAAATAGTTTTAGAATTCACAATTTTCCCACTGTTCTTAATAGTGTTTTGCCTTTCAACAAGTAAATAACTACAAAGCATAGTAGCGATATAGCAGCCTAGCCCAGATTTTGGCAGTCATGAAAAAGTACTCTTAGGTGGTCTGTTACAGGGAGATCATACTCTCAAAGCAGAAAGTAGGAATGACTCCCTTCAAATTCGTAACCAGACATCATGTTTTATAAAACAAAAATGTATTACTCCCATACATGACTACCGCGATGTGCCATCACCTCAGAAAAGCCTCCCACCATTCCCATATAAATAAAATGCTCTATTTGACAATATGTGTTTTGTCCCCCTCTTAGGCTTTAAGCTCCGTAACTATTCCCAGCACCTAGAACAGTATCTTGCAGAGAATCAAATTAGTCCTTCAATGAATACTGTTAGTCTCTATCTTTTTAAACTTTCCAACTCCACTTATCAGACCAAAGGGTGTATCTATAGCTGTACCAAAGAGTGATGGATCCATCTTTTCAGAGTAAAAGGGATCAAAGTGGGCACCACCCTCTAAAAAGTGGCACTGGAAGAAAACCAACCTACCCAAAGATTAACAAAGACAAATGCAAGACAAAAGTACTTAGACTTTACTCATAATCTTGTTATTGACCACTTCTCATCTGTAGGAGCTAGTAACTCTTCCCATCCCTAATCCCCTTAACTCGACCAATAGTTTTCTTGGAACTGCTATCTTAATCACTAGCAATTATGTTTTGAGGATAAGAGAAATAAAATATTTTAATTGACAGAAAAATGGTTACTGGATTAAATGGAGTAACACATAAAAGACCAATCACGGGGTTTCACACAGAGCAAACATTTAGTAGTTACAAGTTTTATCCCTACAATTATTTCCATTTTGGCCAACTACCAATTAGAACCAGTATGGTACAAGCTTAAGCAGAAAAATCTGAGAAATCACCCAACTAAAGACCAGATCCTTTTTCTGATCTCCCATCACCACAACCCACCTTTCCAAAAGGCATATGGTAGGTACTATTTGTTGAGTGAATGATTCTAGAAAATATCCTACATCCAGGCCTACTATGTATGTTAAAACTGGAACCAAGGTACAGACAAAACAAAAAAAAACAAAAAAAAACAACACAGTCTGAAAGACCATCTGTTGAACCGTAGAACTAAGAGGCAGTGGTTCTTCTTTGCACTCACCCCCATGCTCATTATTAAACAATCTAAAGCTCGCTGCTGGGTTCTGTTTCTGTGCCAATCATTTGAAAGGCTGTAAGTACAAGTAACAAGGTGCTAGTGGGACCATTCAGGGCACTCTTTGGATTTTAGCACAACTATAAAAATAGATGGTGAGAGGCATCAGAAGTGTTACTTACTGGCCTAGGGTAGCAGCAGAATGCTGACAGAGCCACAACTTTGTTTCTCCATATGGCACGAAAACTGAAAGCTCATCTCCTATTCCCTCAAATACTTCCTTTTCCTAGAATTCTATCTTGGAAATAAATCAAACTAGATGTATTGACTAAGTGGTTGAAATGGTTATTAAGAGGTGGGTGAGGATTTATTTCTCAAGCAAGGAAAGACTGATATCTTGAAACCATGAACAAGTGGTTGGTTTCATGACAAAGGTGGACTAGTGGAAGGAAGTCTTTACTGGAATGAAGCTACCTGCCTGGGTTCTTCCTTTGGCACCTTTAAGACCTACCTACAATAAAAAAAAGTAACTGCAGTGATGTTCACCCAGGGCTGAAAAGTCAAACTTTATACCCACCCCTTCTCTTCCAGGGACAAATAAAGAACCCAGACACAAGCCCAAGCAAGAACGCTCTCAAAGCACACATGCCCTAAGTTGAAAAACCATTTATTTCACTGGAAAAAAAAAGTGATCCAACTCTATGTGTCTACCCGCCACAAGCCTTTGGGCCAAAAAGACTCAGGAGCAGTGACACTCTCACCAAGGTCATTCCCAAGTCCAACACCCACCGGAAGCAGGAGGCAGGGAGACAGCACACCCCCCACCACAGTTTCTGCACGCAATGAGGCCTGCTGGGAGAACAGAACATAAATGGGAAACTACAGAAGTATTGAAGAACAGGAAGAACAGGAAAATGGGCAGGAAAGAGGAAAGGAAGAGGTGGTCTGAATTTAGCAAGGTAAATTAAGGTCCACGGTTCCTGAGGGACTGAACGTACAGAGCCGAGAACGTCCCGGAGATGGGGTACCACGAAGGGTGTATTCTCATGCACAACCGCAGCTCGGAATTTCAGCCCACACACATCCCACCTGCAAGAGAGCACAATACAGGGGCTTTACAGCAAAGCTCAAAAGGGCTTCCTACTTAAAACTTCAAAGAACATCTTTACAAACTCTGGTAACTTGACACTCCTTTTAAGTTTACTTGTACCCATCCCCAGTATCACAATAATCTCTAAAAGTAAATAAGCTTAAAGGCCAGAGAGAAACTGGGAAGGTCAAGCAATCCCAGACTGAGGTCCTTCTCTAAATTAAACAGCAAATATTCTTTGATGAGTGTAGGCAAACATAATTCATTTCTCTTGATGTTAACATCAGCATTCCTCAGAAAAGGTAATTCCATGTCCCAAATTGTCACTGGAGGGCAGGAAAGAAAAAAAAAAAAAAAAAAAAAAAAAAGGTTCCAATTAGCTCTCTGGGGTAAAAGTCAAAAGTATGTTTGAATCTGGGTTTAGTACCAAGGTCCAAGTTAAAAATCATTCAAGGTCTAGTCAAAGTAGCATCAACTGAACAATCTTTAAGACCTGAGGGCATCCAACTCTGCCTAGGGAAGAAACTAAAGAATGTAGTAGAGGGCATATGTAATCTACATATCAAGTCATTCACGTTTCTTTTCCAGCCCTACCAGTGATTTTCTATCCAATAATCTCTGGCAAGTCACATACCTTCTGCCTTAACTAAAAGATGACAGAATATCACTCACCCTGACACTACAAAATTACAGATCAATGGTAATGTCTGGGACACACTGGGAACTGGGGGTTCCCCCAAAACAAAGGGTATCTGAGAATCATCATTTAATACAACAGCAATCTCAAAACACCTAGAGCCCAAAGCTGGCAAGTATCACAAAGAATATACTCAAGTAGAGCCAAATGGATCATGAGGCTCAAAATGTATAGTATAGGAAAAAGCCAGAGGACTCAAGGTAGAGCTGGTTCAAGAGTATTAAATGCCCATAACTAGTGGGAAGATGAAGGGAGTAATCTGCTTAAGGCAAAGCTCCCAACCCTGGTGTTCATTCATATTTATATCACCATATCCCTTGAAGAAGCAGAAAGGATGTCCACCAGAACTCTGTGGGACAGTTTAAAAAAAAAATTGAACAGAGTAAACAGGTTCTTTTATAGGACAGATTCAAAGATAGAGCAATAGGGTGGGCACTCTATTCAGGGAATAAATCTGAGCTGAGTGGAGAAGTTGGATTTGAATCTATGCCTCAGACTCCTTATTGAAAGCTTTATAAACTAAAAGATACCTTTTCTTCTCTCTGCCCAACTTACCATCAAAGAAGTTTTTTCTATAAAGCTCATAGGGAGTGAACTGTTCAGCAATGTCAGAAAACGCTGCTTCAAGATTAAGATGATGCCACCTGGATAGTCTTCACAGTAACAGGGACCTGAGCAGTGATGACTAGTTAACTAGTTATGGATTTTATATTACTCTAGGTCATAGCAGACCTTTCACATAGCACAAAGCAGAACAGGAAACTTACAAACCTTAATAATGTCACACACCTAGGAATTCAACAAAGGCTCTGAGAAACAGCACACCTCATTCTGAATAAATGGGTCCCAGGTTCAGTTCAATTACAGCACATAGGTGTGATCCAACATTCATCACACCATTCTTCATTTTTCCAGGCACAAATAGCATCAGATTGACTCCCAATACTAGGAGCCCTGGAAAAGTAGCCATGAGGGCTAAGGATGTTTATATATTTCAAAAAGTTAAGTAATTAAGGACTTCCCCTAGTCTCTGCCATGCTAGTAGTAACCTTACCCTAACCCCGCAAAAGCAAGCAAGCAGGGCAGCCTAACTGGAGCCTGTAGGCTGCAGGAGGGATGGCAAAACCAGAACAGGGGACACCCACCGCTCTCACCTCAAGCTTTAAAAAGCTGAATACCGCGCCCGATCCGCATACTGCTCCCGCTCATACCGGGCCATGTCGTACAAGGAATTCCGCGCGGCCGCCGAAGCTTGGGACAACTCACTCTCATGCCCGTAACCGTAGCCCTCTCCAACAGTGGGGACTGGGGCTGTAGCGCGACGCAGGGGGCTCCGATCCCGCCCGTAATATGAAGTGGAAGCTGCAGTAACAGCAGCAGCGGCTGCTGCAGCAGCAGCAGCTGTAGCAGCAGCAGCTCCTGAGGTCGGCAACAGGTGTCTATCGTAGGGATCGAGAGAGGTGGAGGTGAGGTGACTGGCCATGGCTGTGTTCTGGACTTGTGGCAGCTGGGACAGGGTCTGCTCTGCGTAATTATAGGCAGAGGCAGCTGCAGCTGCCACTGCCTCATAGGACCGGGCAGCACGGCAGCGCTTGTAGTAGGCATCGAGCGCTCCGTACGCGTTGTTGTAATACAATGAATCCCCATAGCTCATGGTGTAAGGTGTACGCACTGCTCCATATTGCTCATTATATTGCTCGGTAAAGTCTGCCACTCGGCCAGAACGATCTATCGGACACTCTTTGGACCAGTGCCCCTCTTTCCCGCACCGATAGCAGCCGCTCTGGTCTCCCATCCCGGGCGCAGTCCTAAGCCGGCTGGTGGACAACTGCACGTGCATTCGTTTGCCTTGAAGAAACAGACGCAAGAAGGGTTGCTATCACTCTTAGTCATAGCCCCCGCCCCTACCCCAGACACTGGTCATAGCAATGGCTTTACTTAGACAACACTAATGCAGGATTCCTTGCCAAAAGATTTTTTTTTTTTTAAGTTACCAAAAAAAAAAAAAAAAAAAAAAAAAAGTCCACTACATAAATTCAATACAATGACCTGTTTAAAGACAAAGATCAGTAAGATGAAGAAATGTTTCAGCTCTAACACTAGTTTAAAGCTTGGGCCCAATAATAAGCACCTCATCCTTTGCCAAGTAACTAGACAGAAACTACCCTGAACAATAGCCCAATGACAAAAGAAACTGTATGAGTGCTCCACAAGATTCTCACATTTCCAATCTTCACCATCAAGACTGATTTCATTAAGCAGGACACTACAAAGGCCAGTTCCCCAGTTCCCCACTCCAAAAATCAAAGAGAATAAGACCTGAAAGTTACCACTGATAGAGAATATAACCCAGACCTGATCCGTGACTGAATGTGATAAGCAAGTTTCAAGATTTGTGGGAAAATCACTCATGAATTGGGGGAAAAGGGACAATCATATGCATTGAAGGACTGCCTTCCCCTTTAACAGAGTCCTTTAAATTGTTGGTCCTGATGTTCATTCTAACAATGATTCTTCACAATCTGACAACTTTAGGGACTTCCTGATAGGGTCTAAGGAAATAGGACAGGCAATTCACAAAATGCCTAAATTTTTAAAAAGATTATGAAAAACATGGAAGAAAAAGGGGAGGGAGATGAGAAAAAATGGGGAGAATAACCAGTAGTATTAGAGGATCAAATAATTCATTAACAAGACTAAAGTACTTTTTCTCCTTAAACTAGGGATCTGAAAGATGGTAAGAACACACACTAAATACTACTTTTTGCTGAATATTACAATTTATATTCTAGAAATAAAAAAATATTACTTCTGAAAACTTAACAAAAGACACTTTTCTGAAGAAACTTAAGGTTTAAATCTTTTCGCAGGAACAGCTTTGACCTAATATGATCTACCAATTTATTGGTAAGCAAAATTCCAGGAAAAACTTCCAATGCAATTGGCTAGTGTACCAAAACATGCAGATGATAAAGTGAATGGTTACAAGCAGAGGAGAGTCAACAGATAGATCATCTACTCATACAACATTACAGAATCGGTAAATAGACAATTTCACATGCAAAATTAAAGTCCTGGGAAGCTAGAGAAGGAAAAGGGAGGTGGAAGGATCAAACTACCCCCCAAAAAATCCTGTTGTAAACATTACATCTATGTGTAGATAGACTGCAAGTTAGAAGCTTAGATACACAATTAAGTACTGAAATGCTTTAAAGTGCTCACCTATGTCCCTCTGGTATTTGCCCTCGGGGCCACCTTGGCACCTAACAAAACCAGAGAAAACAGGTGCAACCAAGGAACTAACCAAGCACATTCATGACATTAAGGTCGTTAACTAATGCCCTGATCTAAGGATGCGTCAATTCCAAAACCAGGAAAAGAAACTAAACCTTTAAAAATATTTACGATAGAGATCTTTAAAATGGGCAAACAAAAGAGAATACACCCAACACTGAGAAACTGAAAAACCATCTTAATAAATTCCATTGCTCCATATACACATAGAACTCTACTAGACAATACTAAGGAGAATGACTAAGTAATGAAAATATAAATAAGCAGAAATAGCACCACAGAGCCTACAGTTCATACTCAAGAGTTATGCATAAGGACAGGTTGTCCTGAGTCAGGACACACTGGTCTCCCTTTACACATGTACCTGCTACAATCAGAAGCTACCACCCACTCGATGAATGGATTGAAGTGGAGAAGAGGGTCCAAAAATTAGGTATTATACCACAAACCCTCCACAAAAGCAGCCTTTGCTCCCAATTAAGTTGTTGGCAGCAAGTTAATTCTCAACTTACCAATTAAAAAAGAAAAACAAACTAGACCTGAGAGACTAGTGACACTTTTCTTTAATAATGCACAGCAATACCCACGACACAGTGCACTGTTAAGTTGGGAGAACGACTGGACCTCCAGCTCTAAGAAAGGTCCAATCTAAGGGAAATAAACCCACAAAACAGGAGCAATGACTGAACAAGAGAGTACTCAGAAAAGGAAGCAGTAACTACCTTGTTTGGGCTAAAAAGGTTGGAATACAGTTTAAAAACGTAGCAAGGAATTATAGGACTACCCCGTAATTTGGAAGTAGTTACAATCAAAGGGAAAAAGCTCTTTTTTGCTACAGGGGACACAAGGGGATGGTGGGATGGAAGAAAAATTAGCAACTCACCATGGTTACCACACTCACCCTTCCTGATTGCCACTCTTGCCACAGGAGCTCAGAACTCAAACTAAGAAAAGATACAACTTTCCAAATAAAGCAACAATCCATACCATCACTCATACTGCCCTCTAGGTACACTAACAATCTAGTCAAGGCTCTAAGATAACACCCATCTAAGGGCTCTATTCACCAAGGATGTTGAGTCCACCCTCAAACAGTGAAAAGACATTGCCATTATTGCCCCCAAACCCCAATATCCCCTCCTCAGCAACTCCTGAAATCAGACTTTTATTCTGGAGTGACCTCATCCTCAAAACAGAACCTCTGGGTACAAGCATAACTGAAAAGGAACAAGAGCGATAGCCCTTTAAAAACACTAGTTATCTCAACACTAGTTATTTAATAACTAATTACCTTTGCTGGGAAGTTAGGAGTTGGGATGAGGTGGGGGAGCTTACCAGGGATTCTGCTCCCCAAAAGTGTTAAGACGCTTTTGGGTTTGTCAGGTTCTTCATATGTAAAATAAGGCATAATGCTGATACTGGGCTGAGGCAATAAATTCAGAGTGAACCACTAAAATGTGCTCTACTATCAAGAAAAAGGGAAGGAAAAAAAGATAAGTGGGAAAATCAAAGGAAAAGACTTCTGCACTAATAGACATAAAAGCCTTAAGAGTTCCAAACTAAAGCCACGGGTGTTTTCCCAAAGGGACTGGTCTAAGTTAAAGCCTCTAATTCCCATGCATTCTCCATTTTAAGTATATCACCCACAATGATTCACCGTCAGCCAGCCAACAGCTCTATTTGTACCCCCAAACCCCTCCCCTTACTTATCCAACCTATTTTCTGCACACAGGCTGTGTTCAGCCCTCTTCCCAAAGAGGGTGGTTCACCTTGAAACTCTGTGTTGTCAAGGCCCCTGATGGCCTCCACTGCATCCTCTGCCCGCTCCATGTGCACGAAGGCATAATCTTTCACGATGTCACATTCGATGACTGGACCATACTCCTCAAACTTGGCCCGAAGCTCTTTGTTGGTACAGGTGGGACTGATGTTGCCCACATGCAACTTGGTGGAGGTTTTGCTCTTATTCTTGCTGGCTTCCACATTGATGTTCACCCCATGCAGCTTGTAGTGGTGCAGGTTGCGTATGGCATCCTCGGCCGCCGTCTTGTCCTCTATGTGCACAAAGCCGTAGTTCTTAATGATGTCACATTCCAGCACCTTCCCATACTGCTCGAAGAGTGAGCGGATCTCCTGCTCTGTGGCCTCCCGGGGCAGGTTACCGATAAACAGCTTCACCATCTCGACACAGCCTGTGTGAGAAGAAACAAAATTTCTAACAAAAGACCTTAGGCTCACATCAGTAAAAACAAAAACAAACAAACAAAAAACCCCCGGCCACCTCCTTTCACTCTAGCAAATTATTTCCAGTTCTCCTCTCTCACACTCCCACCTCCACACAACAATCAAAGGAAAAGTGGAAATAAGGAGGCCTGCCACAATACCGGGTGTAGAACCCTAGAATGATGAGAAAATGTAACAGAAAGCTCCTTAGTAGACAAAGGGTTTGATAAGAGTTGGATAGCTTCTAACGAAAATGGAAATGAAAATGAGAGCATACATGCAGCGCTGGGGATACTGGGCTTTTCTATCCACTGGGAGGTCAGAAAACGAAAGGTCTAACTGCAAGCTGCCTGGACTGACTACTGAAATTGTGAATCAGCTCTTCCTCCCGCAACGGAGTAAGTAGCCACCATTTCCGGAAAAGTGGGCCTTATAATAGCTTCATTTTAGGGTTTCCTTGGGAAGCAGTGAACGGGAGACCTGAGCCGGAGAGCAAGGCATGAGAAGACTACAGGAAGTGCAGGAGTGGGGAACGCCTCTGTCGGGGTGCTGTCCTACGAGCTCCTGCGGGATGGGGAGATGCGTGGCCAGAGAAAGGGGCTTCAGACTCATCAGTCAGACAACAATGTCTCACAGCCTAAGAAATTCTCGAAACAGGTTTCAATTTTTCTAAGTCTAAAGGAGCGCGGTAATCTCTATGGAAACCTCAGAGCAGGAAACCGAGCCAAGTCGGGTAGAGGGCAATGTGGGGATAAAGGAAGGTATTCTCGGGGGAGGTCGTGGGGGAAGGGCTGCTTCAGGCTTACCGCGCAATGCCCAGCACCGAGGTCGGCTCTCAGAGACGGGTGCGGAGGCCGTGACCCCACTAGGATACCCCTGAAGCCCAAAGGAGTGAGATAAGAAATTTAAGAGAGAAAAGAGAGGCAACGGAGGGGCTCGGAGTCTCTCACCCGCACGGAAACCAGCAGGGGCTCTTCCTCGCGGCGCAGACGCTTCTGACAAAACGCTAAAATGGCGACGGCCGCAGCAGTGACTCTGGGTAGAAGGGGAGGTGAGCCTACCACCGGATTGGCTGCTCGGTAAAGTTAAAGGCAGGCGTTCCCGTGGTTCCTCTTCCTGATTGGTTACCACCAACGCCAATTACCTGAGAGGCCGGGAAGAGGTGGAAACGTCAGTAACCCCTGAGCTTTTACGCGAATGCCAATGAGCGCCTATCTCGCGAAGCCGAAGTCACTGATTGGGTAAGAGGTCGGCGTGAGGGAGGAACTACAAACGTGGGCTTCGCCCGGGTGCGACCCGCCATTAGGCGGAGCGAGCTAAGGCTCCGGTGTGGCGGTCTTTAGCTTCGTGGCGCCAATTTTGTGAAGCTTCTGAAATGTTTCGCCATCAACACGTGCACATCTTGACACTATCCCCCGCTCCATTTTGCCTTCTCCAAATTTCTCCCTCTAAACTCCCAGCCACCACGCCTTCGCAGCCAGGATGCTACGAACCATAGCTTACGCAGACCCAAATGCCAGGTAAGAAAAATAACGAAGCGTCCCCACCGGAAGAACCAACCTCCTCCTTTGCCCAAGAATCCACACCGTAGCCCTCGGAGTCCCGGAGCTCCCCCCAGATCAAAACTACTGTCACGGGTGGTGAAAGGAACTCTGGAAACGGTTAATGGGCGCGGCTTCAATTAGGTTATAACGGTCCCAAGTGAGCCCGGTTGAAGGCTGCGTTACTTGGAGGCACTGAGGAGACAAGTTCCCTCGAGGAACCAGCCTCCCGGAGTGGGTCCAAGATGAAGAAACGGTTTCTGTGTGACCACGTAGACTGAAAACACCCCCACCCCACCCTGAGAAAAAACTGGAGCAGCGAAGTTTTTTGTTTTATTTTATTGGGTGCCATGGGCCAGAGCTGTAGGTTTAAACTCCTAGAACCGACCTTAGAGGGAAGAGCCTAATCACATGAAGCTATAAACAAAATACAATCAAAACAGCATTCTCCAGAGCGTCTGGCCTGCCTCATCACATTTTCTTTCTCATCCTTTGGCTTCTTCACAGAATTCCATCCTCACTGAGCAAGCAATGACCCTTTGCAAGGCAGCTTTTGAGGAGGGAAGTGGGGAAGGTGCTGGATGAAAAGAGCATGATAAAAGCAATGAATTCTCTATGAGGAAGGGGATCATGAGTGGAGATGACATAACACACGACTGTCCACAGCAGCCCCAAAGGGGGAGGGAGGGCAGAAAGAGAAAGGAGTTGAAGTTATGGAAATGGGTTTAAAAACCTGACATGACTCAGGAACCAAATGCTGGAAAACCGGTCAAGAACTTACTCTAGAGTGGGAAGAGCAAAGGACCTAAAAACATCAAAATAATACATTTACAGATGTGGTCGACACTAATCTTGGTCCATTTTCATTGTGGATTCTTATATACGGAATCTGAGTAAAGGCAATATAATCAGTGACGAAGAAAATCAATTCTATGTTAGTCAGCTGCATGTGTGTGCCCTTTTGAGGGGGCCGGCATCATGTGGGGTTCACCATTCAATCTGCAGGGAAACTCATCTGGTATAGAAATCCTCTTAGGTCCTTTCAGTTTGATCTTCCAAATTCTGTGTGTCCCAACAGCCCTGGAGATAAACTTTCTTCCAAAATACCAAAGCAGAGGAGATCAACTCGCTCTATAAAACTAGGAATCTGTCCAGGTCCAACGCAGAGAGGACTGGGAATATAAATCTCAGGATCACAATCCATGCCAGTTTGCAGATCACAGTACCGCCGCCCCCCACGCCCCCCCCAGCCCAATCTCATTACTTGATTTACCTTCTGAAAAGCCTTTAAGGTGGACTTATATTTGTTTCATTTTGCAAGCTCATCCAACTGTATAAAGCACATTAAATCATCCCCCTCTTCTTAAAATACACTGCACTGGAAAAATTTCACTTACCCTACCTGATCTGGTTCTTGCCAGAATCTCCTAATCTGTTTAACAACCCCCACTCGCCTCACCCCACTCCCACCCCACCCATACATACTATGCTCCACCCCACTGGCCTTTTTGTTCCAAGTTCATTCAGACTGGAATGTTCTTTCTCCAGGTGCTTCAGTGGCCACTCCATCTAGACATCCTCCTACTCCAAAAGCCTACCTTGGAACTCCATCCCATGACTTCATGTTATTTTTCCAAATACTTACCATCACTTGAAATCCTATTTGTTCATTCCATTTCTTTCTCCTACCTCCTACCTCCCATCAAATAATTTGTTCGAGGGCAGGGAGCTTTTCTTCTTCCTTACTCTATCCTCAGTGTTAGAAATGCACCTGAAACATGGTAGGCACCCAATTATTTGTTGACTAAGTTAACACAAAGGTGAATGCAGGAGTTAACTTCTTGGAAACCAAAAGGAGAAATGACGAGATTTTCAGTCAATATCAGCTTAAGATCATGGACACTTAGTTCTAAAAACAAGCACTTGATTCATGTCACCTAGTATACTTTCCAGTCTCCCTCAAACAGAAAAAGCAGGTGCCCAAAAGCCAGGGGGTAACCTATGCTACAGCTTTTCATCACCAGGATTACCAGTTTGACAAATGCTGCAAAATGAAGCTTTAGGCAGGAAGACATTTGTGGTTCGGCTGTCTCCACACTGATGTTCACCTATCCAACTCTATTTTACTGAGTACTAAAGGAGCTTAATACTCACCCCTTAAGGTTTATAAATTAAAGACATCTGGTCCAAATCTTCTACCACCCCAAGTATGCAAAATAGGATTGAATGCAGTATTTTAAAAGCACCTTGTCCAGGGGCACCTGGGTGGCTCAGTCTAAGGTTAAGCATCTGACTCTTGGCTTTGGCTCAGGTCATGATCTCATGGTTGGTGGGGTTCTTCGGATTTTCTCTCTCCCCCTCTCTGCCCCTTCCACACTCTCATTCTCTCTCAAAAATAAATGTACTTAAAAAAAAATTTTTTTTTAAAGCACTTTGTCCAGGACACTGTAAATACCATCTTGGTGATTCTTAATTTGCTGATCAGGTTACCAAGCACCTCAAAGGTAAACTGACTTCTTCAAAAAGTCATCTAGAAAGCAGGTATCTGTCATAACCAAGCATAAATATACATTCTGACTGCAGATTTTGAAAAGACAAAAGTGCTTGGAGCCTGGGCTCTTGAAAAGGAAATGAGGGACAAATCCAAACTTAGGGGGAAACACAGATATCTGTGAAAAACATTCAAATGTGAACAAACAAGCTATTCTTTCATACCTTTTGGGGTGAATATGTGTAATTTATACATGTTAATTACCGGCTCCTGTCCAGAAATGAGTACTGGTTTAATAAAAGTTCCAATTAAAAACCGGTATTCTCCAGGAATATTCAGACTGGCCTTCCTTGACTAAGCCAGTCAAGCAAACTTCCTAAGCCTCCAATCCCACTGGCAGCTACACTCTTAGCCTCCCCTTAATGTCTCTGCAGGTTCCCTACCCCTAACCTTTCTTTTCCATACCCAAGGAGAATATGATCCCAGGACACTGAACCGTGTTGCCTGAGACCGGACGTGACAAAAACCGGTGTGATCCATGGCCTACTTCACTCCTAGGTAGCACTCGGTTAAAAAAATCCACTGCTTCACTGTTGTTCTGAGTGCACTGAGTGCACTGTACTGCACTCACACCTACATCCACAGTCCTTTGCTCAGCTGTGTGACAGCTCCACCAGGCCACCCCAATCTCCCCAGAATGTCCTAATTCGGGTCTATGAGACGGCTAGCATTTAATAAGCAGTGACTATACATGAGGCCCCACACTTGTCACATGTTCTCATTTGATCCTTCCATGGCATTATAACAATTACAAGCAAAGTCCTAGACAGTTCAATTCAAAATGACTCAATTCCTTGATCTACTGCTTTCTAACCATATGATCTTACGAAAAGTTTCTTAAGGGGCACCTGGGTGGTTCAGTGGTTGAGCGTCCAACTTCAGCTCAGGTCACTATCTCCCAGTTCATGAGTTTGAGTCCCACATTGGGCACGCTGCTGTCAGCCCGTTGGCACAGAGCCCGCTTCCCATCCTCTTTCCCCCTCTCTCTGTCCCTCCCCAACTTGTGCTCTCCCAAAAAAGAATATTTAAAGAAACATTACTTGATCTACAGCCTTAATTTCTCCATTTAAAAAACAGGTTTAGAAATAATGGCATTTGGGTTGCAATGAAGATTAAATGAAGTTACTGTATGAAAAGCACTTTATCAGTGCTTAGCAAGTGTTCAATAAATGTTTTCATCTATAAAATCTCCATTTTATAGATGAAAAACCTAAGACAGAGTTCCTGACAGGCCCAAGATTACACAACTAAGTGACAGAAACACAATTCAGACTCAGGAAACCTGATTTTACAGCCAACCCCCCCTAGTCATTCTGTGCCAAGTCAATTTTCCATTCAAACAAATCCCATCTCCGGAACATTTTAACTAGTGGAATTGCCCCTTATCTTCCACTACACTAGCATTGCTTATTAACCGTAACTAGTTCAGTGAGGTAGGTCCTGCCTCCCCACATTATAAATTCAAGGTCAGCCCAAGGGCTCAGCTACTTAATACTGTATTTCTGGCACTACAGACACAATATTTCAAATGATTTACACTACGTTTGAAGTAACTTTTAAGAACTACCCCCCGCCCCCAGAAAACTTGATTCTACCCTTTATGATCTAAAGGTAACTACAATTTAGGTGAATATAAATTTTTCACTTGCTTTACATCTTATCTTCTCTATTACCCAAACTTTGATTACATATACTAGTCCATAAATCTAGGAAATTATTTTCACTATAACCCAAATCATCCCCTATTAGGGTCAGCTTACTTGGCTTGATAGGACAAAATGACTGGAGAACCACCAGTCTATACATAGACTTTGGCCAAGCTTAACTGATGGGCAGGACTAGAAAAGCAGCCTACCCAGAGGGTGACCACTGAATGATACTTCCATTACCTCCACTAGAAGGGATGGGGTCCCAGGCCTACCCCAGACAGAATGTGAAACAAGGTCCAAACCTCAGAAGAGAATAGGCTGACAAGGCTAGAAGCCTCTATGTGGTCTCATTCCAGGAATAAATCATCTTTAACTTCTCCAATGAAGGTCAAGTTGTAGAGGTGATAGATGCAGGAGTGCAAAACCTGGGAGTCCACATTCCCCACCCTCTTATCCCAAAACACCCATTAAATGTATGTCCTCCCATTCACTCAACCCAACCATCTCCAAGTTAAAGGACCCAAGAACTCAGAAATCCACAAAAAGCAAAGTATGAAGAGTGGGCTACAGGATTAACACAGATGGCGTAATTTAAATAAAAGAGAAAGAAGGAAATTTTAAAACAATCTGCAAGAAAGAAGAGAATGACAAATGATTTAGCTTTGTAACCTCTTCTGCTTGAACAACGAAAACCTTGAGGGCTGAGGCAGCAAAGGCATCAGGACCTAAAGATGTTAGGCAGTTAAGAGTGATCATCTAGGCCACATCACTCTGAAGAACTTGGGCTGCAATAAAGAACATCAACACTGGCCCCAAGAGCACATTAAGCTGTTTTTCACAGGAACCATAGGATTGGAATAGTGGCAGAACCCTCACACTGGAGAAAGGAAAACAGAAAGCCATATGACAAAGAAATATTACAAATGCACAGGCCACAATCACAGCCCTGTAATCAACCAACCCCTCTATTTTCCAGAGTAATAACCAGAGCTAAGTTTGTTAGCTTGGTCCTCAGATCACCCCACCCTCCCTGCAGAAGTGACAAGAAACCTATCAGACTCCCCCCTCCCAGTCCTTCAAAGAAATGAAAAGGAGCAGCAAAGCACCTGGAGGTAAAGCAGTGAGCAGAAAGAGCAAGGAAAGAGCTATGGCCCCAGTACCCCACCCCCCAAGATTACCCCAGTTACCATCCACAAGAGCTCATTCTTATAAAGATCATATGCTTTTTTGCCCACTGGGCAGAGGGAAGGGAACACTTGGGGCAAACTCCTCTGTCACAAGGCAAGTTCCCAAGGAACCAGTGAAAGGCAGAAAAGAACCCACCTGAACTCCACTTGATTGACACACACAATTCCCCAAAACCACCTTGCCCCAAAAGGCTCCCAAATCAAATCTCTAAAGCCCCCTTTCCCAAAGGAACAGCAGTAGGTTCCTACCCAACCAGTCTTCTGTTCACTCATTTATTGGTGAACCCAAGCCTCCATTTTGTCCCTGGCTGGAACTTTTTTTTTTTTTTTTTTTTGCCCAGGTCCTCTCAACCCCAGTCCCAGAATAAAAGTACAGAAAGAATCTTCAATTTCTCACTCTATCCCAGCATCCCTACTTGGGTTATGCTTGTACCTCACCCCCCTTTCCAGTCTGTGAGGACACCTTCAAATATAAATCCAGGAAGAAAACATCTGGAAACCCTAACAAATGGAGACGGGGTAAGTCTCAGGGAACTGATGGCAGAAGATGGCAGGACGCAGGAAGGACACTCCATGGTGATGTTCAACAGGCGAAATACCAGGTTTATGGCCATATCCCCCATACCTGCTTCCAATCGTCCCTGCTCCTCCTCTCTCCAACCACAGGGAAGAACCAGACAGACACCACCCTTACCCCACTACTGGCTCCTTTCCGGATCCCAGCTCCAGCACTCACTCAAGCCCACTGCCTGAAGGATCCACTAGCCTTATAAGCACCAAAGCAGTCCATTTCCCCACTTCTCACTTGAGAAGCCATACCCCAGAACCATCCTGCTTGGAGCACAGGTTGTTTCCGAACTGGAGATAAATCAGGGGGAAATGGGCAAATAAACTTACTGCACTTGGTGTGATTAATTCAACTTAAGGGCTGAGGAAGTCCGAGCAACTTGGTCTGGACTCTCCAGTCCTAAAGATGGCAGACTAATGGGACGACGATGACCTAAATCCCTCTGGGCAGCAGGGAAATCACTAGTTCCCACATACAAACCCCTTTCCTCATCTGCCCTGGATTCTCCAGCTGCCTTTCCTTTAGCTGTCATGTCTTCCTGGATGTCAAACTGGCTTCTCTGAAACTGAGTGCAATCAAGACAATGACAACCAGGTTTCCAAACTGCAAATTGCCCCAAGTTTTATTTGTAGTCCATACAAAAGGGAAAAAAAATTAAGGTTTTCTAACACCACCTACTTGGGGAGATGGGGATGTGGGACTGTGCCACTCAGCATCAGCTAGAACATCAGGGGGTCAGTAGGGATTTGGACATATACCGACCGTCCCGACAGGAACTCAGTCTCAACACAGTCTATAGCGGGACAAAGTCAGGGCCCCCTGGACTGCTGGCACACTGGCGCACAGGAAATGGTTAAGCTAACCTTTTCCTGGCCTCCCTCACATCTAAAAAGAAAAAGGCGCCGCCGACCTCAGTTGCAGGTTGCTTCCCCATCCAGACGACCTTAAATATCGCGCACAAAAATAAAAGGGAGCCAGGAAAAAATAAAAACATAAAAGAAATTCCCATCCTGGGGAGATGGGAGGCAGGGGAGAGGGGAAACCGCAGATCTAGAGCCAGTAGCAAGATTTGCTGCTGAGGCGAAGGAACAAAGTAGGTTACTGCCGAACACTCAAAAGGATCATCTCCTGGGAAGGCCCACAGGGTAGAGGGGATGAAAAACCGCAAACGGGAGAGGTATGGGCCAGTGGTTATAACCTGGGCCTGCACCCTACCCGACCTCTCCTCTCCTTCCCTCCCTGTGGTGCCCCATGCCAGGATGGCCCTACATGCGGCGCTGGTAGCCAGAGTGCATCTGAGCTGCCCGCAGGTAATCATTATAGGAGCCCGAATAGCGTGCGTAATCGGAATGGGCATCGGGCAGGCGACGGTAATCCAGCGAGGACTTTGTCGGCGAGCGGCGGAACGAAAGCTGCGACTCTGATAAACGGCGGTAATCAGAGAGCTCGGCTAAACGCCGGTCGGAACCATACCTAGTCGAGAGAAGAAGACAGTTGGTGAATGAGACAATTGAGGGGAGGGCTCCAGGTGGGCATGGGGGAGATGCCAATAGGGATAGGGAGGGTGTGATCAGATTGGTCTCCAACAAACAAGATTTTGTCCGAAGGCTCATCACCCTATCCAGGGCAAGAAATCAAGCCTGGTTCAACCAGTGGGAAACCAAGCCCACCACTGAAGCCCTCCCTTCTCAACTGGCCAAGGTAGATTTTAGTCTACATTCCCAAACCACAAACAAATTATCCCCACCCTGGGCCCTACACAGAAAGACCTTGGTTGTTTATCAACAGAACGGCGGACGAAAGCAAGGTCCCCAACTTCCCAAAGAGTGGACGCACCTCATACACCTTGCCTTCAGCCAGTGAGTGCCAAAGGGACTACTCTTTCAAACCCACCCTACCAAAGCCAGGACAACCACATAACAGGCTTAAGGATCCTTGAGACGGTGGGAAAGGCTATGGGCCACAATCTTGCAGGCAGTAGCTCCAATGGCACTTGGGGTAGCCTAGACAGGTGACACTGTTCCCAGCCTGACTAGCTGGTACCACCCCAGGCTGAGCACTAATGCTCCACCTGAACCCTGGTGATCAAAAAAGTTTACAGACATCACCCCCCTCGGCCTTTGGACATCCCATGGGAGTAGATGAGAGAAGACCAAAGGAGGGGCCAATGGCTCCAGTTTCCCTCCCATGCCAACCTCAGCCCCTTGCCCTAAGCCCCAGCTGGGGGCAGAGGCGGGGGGGCATACAGTACCTTTTCGACATGGCGACAGCCTTTTTGTAGGGATCGTCGTAGCTGGCCCGGGGTGGGGAGAGACGGGTACGCTCATAGGGCGGCGGGGTGCTGTTGGCGTTGGCAACGGCCCCCTGGGACATGGACAGGTAGGCTGCAGACGGCTGACCTGCCCCATCGTAGGCATTGCCCGGCTGGCCACGGTAGGAGGCAGCAGCCTGGGGATGCTGCTGGGCAGCATAGGAAGCAGCCAATGAGGCTGACGACTGAGCGCGGTACGGAGCTGCCAGGGTGGCAGAAGGCTGGGCCCCATAGGCAGCTGCAGCACCATAGGAGCCAGTGGCCGCAGCAGCTGATTGAGCCCCATAGGAGCCTGACAGGCCCATCGATGCTTGAGCCCCATAACTATTCAGCTGGGTCTGAACAACCGGCTGGGCCCCATAGGAGCCAGCCATTGGGGTAGTGGCTTGTGCAGCATAGGCAGCTGGTTGGCTGGCATAGGCAGCAGCTGTAGCTGGCTGTGCCACATAGGCAGCCGGCTGGGAAGAGTAGGAAGCAGCCTGCTGTGCAGCATACGGGGCAGACTGGGCATTGTAAGAGGCCGAGGGCTGGGCATTGTAAGAAGCTGCCTGGGCCCCATAAGCAAGTGAGGAGGCTGCAGACTGGGCTCCATAGGAGGCTGCCTGGGCCCCATAGGAGCCTAGGGAGGAAGCTGCTCCCTGGGTGTTGTAAGAGGAGGCAGCCGCACGAACCCCATAGGAGGAGGCAGCCTGCGCGCCATAAGAGGATGGCTGGTTACCATAGGAGGCAAGGGAGGAACCCTGAGCCCCATAGGAGTTGAGCGAGGAAGCCGCAGCTGGCTGACCCCCATAGGAGGAGAGGGCTGAGGCCGAGGGCTGAGCTCCACCATATGGGCCAAGCGAGGAAGCTGCAGCAGACTGGGAGCTAGGACTAGCCAGCTGGCCCCTGTATGGGGCCCCAAGGGAGACAGAGGGCTGAGCGCGGTAAGAGGCTGCCTGGGCTGTCATGGGCTGAGTCCGATAGCCGACACCCAAAGAGGCAGAAGGCTGGGCCCTGTAGGCAGCTCCCAACGACACTGAGGGCTGGGCCCGGTAGGTGGCTGGCTGGGCCGTCAGAGGAGCCACATAGGAGGCTCGGGGAGGTGAACGGCGCAGGGGGCTGCGGTCGCGACCAAAGAAGGGTGGTGTGGGCTGACGGGCTTGCCCATCAAAGCCACCAGTGCTGTTGCCAAAAGCCTGCTGGTAGTCGAAGGTGGCAGAGAAGCCACCAGTTCCAGGGAATGCCGTATCCCCAGCCCCTGGTTTCTTGGTCTTGTCCCCAGACTGGATAGCCAGGCCGGGCCCCTTCTTCTGACCCTTGGTTGAGAGTTCCACGTTGATGCGCTTGCCCTTCACTTCTTTGCCGTTGAGCTGCGCGATGGCGGCTTTGGCATCTGCTTCCTTCTCCATGTGAACAAACGCGTAGTCTGATAAAGCAGCAGACAGAGGGTTAGCGATTAGGGGGGCAGGGCATGCTACCTGATGGGTCCCAAACTGGACACACAACAGCACCCAGCTGTTGCCAGCTACCTCCAGGCCTCCAAACCCTCCTCTCCAGGAGTAGGTCATAAAACATGGTTCCCACATAACAAAGCTTCTGTCTCAAGCGGTCACCTTTCCCTACGTGTTCTCCCTATTCTCCCCTTTCCCCTGCCACATCACTCAACTCAACTCTCTGGTGAGAGAAGAGCAAAGATGAACTGCAACACAGGATAAAAATCTTCACAGCTCTCATGAGTGTAAATAAACCACCAGACAAAACACAGAAAGGGTTCCTGGATCACTCAATTATTTAGCATTCTCTAACCCAAGGTCACCAAACACTACTGCTCACCTTTGAAGCTTAACTCTGAAATACTGGAAATGACCACTTATGTCTTGGCATGACCCGTATCTCAGCCCAGGGTCCAACTAAATCAAGAAAATTAAAGTGCAGTGCACAGTTCATGAACGTTCTCCAATTTTTTTTTTTTCAGAGTACTTCTGTTCTCAAAGTACTTCCATGCATTGGCCTTCATTTGGGCCTCACAACAATCCTGTGAGGTACGCAGAGCAAAGCATCATTATCTCCATCTTACAGGTGGACAAATGTGCTCAGAGAATTTGTACGGCTTGCTCTAAATCAAAATGTCTTGAACCCAGGAACAGAATCCTAGCTCTTCCTTGCCCTTTCACTACACCAGTCTATCCCTGAGAAGTCAATATATAAAGCGAGACCATATTAACACAACAAGAAATTCAAACTTACAAAAGGAGAAGCTGGAACTCATGTAAGCCAATGAGGCGTGGGAATGGAAACCGAGCCTCTTGGCTGAGATCAGGCCCGAGCCTCTATCCCCCAGGCTACATTATATCCTCTACTGGTTCCTCTTCAAAGTACAGACGTATACCTTACCCCCTTGGGCTCCTGTTCACAGAACAGACAGTTTACAGGAAAGATCTTGTTTCTTAAGCTTCAAGGTGAGAAATTGCAGTAAGGGCAGCTTGCAGGCTCTGCTAAATAGGTTACCCCTGAAGTCCTCATTCAGGATTTGAATGAACTGTGGTGGGATATAAGCTTAAGATAGGATGTTGATCTCAAAGTCCTACTCATCTACCACACAGGAGAAAATTTTAGAAAGGGGAGTGGGAAGAAATTCTTATTCATGTCCAAAATCACATATCACAATGGTGCAAGCAAGATCTGAAAAACAATGATAAGACCATGCTCATGGCAAATAAGGCCATGCACTTAAACCCATCTGGATCCATGGCTACTTAAGTACCAAGTACCAAGATACCATCTCACATCAATTTAGGAAATGAAAAACTACCTAGATGAAATCACCAGGTTCCATTCCTGCAGATAACAAATCCTTTTAAACGACCTCTAAACAAGCATCCTAATTTCTAGATTCATACTGGGATGCCCTCTCTGGCTGCTCCCAGAAAGCAAGTCATTTTTCTTCTTGTGAGGCAATGCCACCAACCTGCTTCTCATAGAAATGAAAAAATAATCAACAAGGCATAAATCAGAAGTATGGTATGCACAAGGAATCCTTGGTTAGGCACTTAAAAGCCTCAATTATAGATCCAGATATCTGCCCTACCCACCTCCAAGTTAGGAGATTCAAATAAGAAGATAAAAGCGCCTTGTAAAATATAAATAGCTATATGATAACAAAGAATTATGACGATTATTCAGGCCTAGGAATAACCACAGGCTTCACTCCCTACAGAATATTATCTTTTATCTCTAATAATAAAAAACAAAAGCTACCATACCATTTATACATGCAAACTTGGAACCTGCCAGAGAGGATTAAAAAAACAAAATCAACTATCACAACTCTCAGTCCTCACACCCCCATGGTTAGAACCTGATTCCTTACCTGCCAATTAAGGCAAAAGTGTTCCTTTCAGCCTAGCCACAGAGTACTAGAACTGTCTTATGATCTCTCATCTCCACTTTGGGTAAAGGGAATTAAAAATAGATACTGGTGGTCAGTGATGTCTTTAAAAGCAGAGACTGAGCTGACCCTCCAGAGAATGCAAGGACAAACAAAAAGTGGGAGCTTATAGGCAGATTAAGGGAAATGGAAAAAAAACCTCCAGGCAGTGTGAGAGACTATTAATGAATGATATTATAGTCCTGGCTAAACTATCCACAAATTCCTGAGACCAGAACAAACTAGGGGAAAAAAAACACCCAACAAAAACAACAACAACTTCAAAAGGTTTACAAGAGCAACAGGACATCCCACTGTCTACTCCCTACCTTAGCCAGGTTTTATTAAGAAACCAACCAAGTTGAAATTTGAGAACTGAGATTTCACATGTACAATTTCAATTTACCACCCAGAGGAGTTCTAGAAACTGATTTTTTTAAAAGCCCTCAGATACAATTATAACCAATTTACATCAAAATGTTCCTAATCCTGACATTAAAGAGAAGTGTGACTTAGTGATCCAGCTGACTCAATTGTATCAGGGTTAACCCTGTTACAGCCAGAAGCCAAAATCAACACCTAACCCTATCAAAGATGCCCAGGAATCCAATTACTCTTAGGACGATGAAAAACCAGAAACCTAGAGAACTCTGCTTGGAAAGCTAGTTTAAGAAACAGTAACCTGTGAGGGAAATCCACTGCATTTAAAGGCACTAGAGCAAGCAATGTTTTACAGAGATCACCTATTGGTCTGGTGGCATCACAATTCCTCTAGAACCAAAGTTAAGAGAATCCAGAGTGGCGCCTCAGTGTCTCAGTCAGTTAAGCATCCATCTCTTGATTTGGGCAGAAAAAGGAGTTTTCCTATCCTGAGAAGAATTAAAAACCTCTAACTTTACACTACAGATTTGTGTATAGGAGGAAAAAATGGCCACCCACCAAGAAAAAAAAAAAAGGAAACAGTTTCCTCTTCTGCCTTTCACACCTCCCCTGAAGCCTAAATGGTTCCTAAAGCTGTCAGCAACTCTCATACTTCATCTTTGAACACCCAATAGCTGTGGAGAGTGGTTACAATCCACTGTTGCCACGGAGATTTTTGCTTCATAAATCAAATCACATAGAAGCTTCAGGGGTAACCAAGCAACTATGTTTTTCCCCTATGAAATGAAATAGAACTGGTTGTCTTATGCAACCTTAAGCTTCTGTGCTTTTCAAAGACCTGACAGCCAACACCAGAGGACTCGATCATCGAATGCCCATTCCCAACCCAAGAAATGCGTTTTTATAGAGCCAGAGCCAGTCTCTTCTGCTACATTCCCAACTTAAAAGCCACACTTTCTTTCACCCCAGAGAAATAGAAAAGCATCAGTGGAGGACAAGACAGTCAAATCTTTCCCAAAGTCTCTCACATCAAAGTATAGCAGAAGCTCTGTTACTTACCAGGATAACCACAAATAACAACTAACCACTACTGAGGAAGTTTAACACATTTCTGGGTGTTTACAAAAGGACAAAATAGACAAAACTTTCACTCTCTCGGAGTCAGCCAAGAGTTCTACAAACCACATGCAGTTATACACTTCACCCTCCCCGCCACTGTCACTTGGTATCAGTCCAGAGCGAATCCGGGCAAATTTTTAGTTTCCTCTACCACCTGAAAGCAAGTTTCTTGACCAATGAGTTCCATGGAGACTGTCCCCCTCAGATGTTAGTTTCTAGACTCCCAATCTAGTAGCCATCTTGCCTAAGAACCGCAAAAGACATGTGGTAGGTCAATTAACACAGAACTGTCATCAGGATCATGTACCCCCACTGGTTTCCTGGCCAGATGCCCAATCTGGAGTCCTTCCTACTCTTTAAACAAAGCAAAAATCAATGCACCATACAGCCTGCCTTAAGAGCACCCAGCAGGAAAGCCCGATTCCGGAGAGTCGTGGACTGGCATAACCTGAGTTGAGGAAAATAGAATGCAATATTAATGCAGAACAAGAACTGCTCTTAGTAGTGGAGACTACAACCCTTTACGCTTCCCCAGCTGCAGAAAGGACAAGGAATGGCCCCCAAAATATGCCTTATTAGGACAGCAAATGAAGTGTCTTGGTGGAAAAAGGCACCTGCACCCATTTAGTTCCTATCCCCAAAACTTTTCAGAGTATGGGTAGGTATGAATTCAACACCAGGAGTAGGGCATCAGATACTCCCCCAGGTTGCATCCTTGAAGATGGCAGGGCAAAGTTAATTCTGATCTGTTCACAAGAGGAACAGAGACTGGCCACATACACAAGGACGATCCCACCAAACCTTGCCAACATAAAAGAAAAAGAACTTACAGGATAGGAACCTAGACTACAAAAAAAGTCAACTGGGTCCCAAAAAGGAAGCCAGACCTAGATTACAGTGATACATTTTCCTCAAAGAAAAGGCAAACTGGGGATCTGCCCTAAGAATTAGACTACTCCAGCAAAGCCGATGAACAAGTAAATTTGTTTAGCCAATGTTTAACGAAGACCTCTCACACACCCCTCTCCACGTCCCCCTCAGCCACAGAGTATATGCCCCTTTGCAAAATCACCAAGTTATAAAAGAACACTGCCCTGAGGGCATGGGCTTGGCAAGTAAAGGCTAAAGAGAAGAGGCCTTCATAAAACAAGCCTCCTTCCCCATTCAAAAGATCGGGGTTTTCAGTTTATATATATCTATATCTATAGTAGAATATAAATATATAGACATACATATATAGATATAGATATATACATACAAAATCGATCCCAAGGAAAAAAAAAAAACAAACCCAAGTTTGAGGGACTTGGAATACAGCGTTGCCACGCCTAACCCACCTAACAATGTTGAAAGGCCAAAGTGGTTCGGAAGGGGTCCCTCCTGTACCCACGAGTAACTATATACCCATGAGTAGACCCATGCCACACAATGCTAAAAAATCCCAGCCCGAGAAACGTCCAAGGGCCCCGTTACCTTCCGCTCGGGAGCATTCATCGGCAGGGAACACGAGGGTGGCCTTGGGGCGTCAGCCCCCACCTTTTCCCTCTTCCCTTGCTCTGACCGACGTCTGGAGAGGAAGTGGGGAAGTGGCGAAATCTTCCCCGCTCCATGATCCGGCTTGTGCCCGTCACTTCCCAATTTCCGCTCGGTGCCAGGCCCAGGAGACCAGTGGAAGGCGCGCCCCCGGTATACTCGCAAGTCTCTCAGGCGCGTCCCCGGCCCCGTAGCTCGGCTCACAGTGGCCGCCGAACCCACCCAGAGCCACTTCCTCCTATCTGGAGAATGGTGCCTGGACCGCAGGGAAGGAGGGTGGCTCTACCCATCGCGCCCCCAACACCTCCGGCCTCGCTCCCGCGACTTCCCCACCCTCCCCAACCGCGCGGTGACCGACCCCCGGGAAAGGGGCGTGGCTAACAAGCAGAGTGCCCAGAGCGCGCCCGCGCCCCCGCCCCCGCGCGCCTCCGCGTTACCTTTCACCACGTCACACTCGATGACGCGTCCGCGGCGCTCGAAGAGGCTGCGCAATTCCTGGCTCGTGCACGCAGCCGACACATTGCCCACGAAAATCTTCCAAGTGTTAAGAGGCCGTGGGCGCGACATCTCCACCACGAGCGCGCGCCCAGGCCGCAGCTCGTGGCCGTGCAGGGCCTCGATGGCGCGCAGCGCGCCTGCATTCTCGCGCATGTGCACGAAGGCGAACTGTTTCATGACGGCGCAGCTCATGACCGTGCCGTAGGGCGCGAAGAGGGCTGCTAGCTCCTCTGGCGTTGTATCTGCCCCATCGACGTTTCCCACGAATATCTTCATTTTGCCGCCGCAGCCGCCTTCCCGGGGAGCCGGGACCTCTCCTCCAGCGACAGGCAAGACGTCCGACCGGCCGGCAGTCCTCCCCAGGAATGGCTGGCGACCGAGAACCCCGCCGCGCAGGCGCTCTGACCAAGCCAATCGGGGCCCGCATCCCGCGCGACCCGCAGCCAATCAGAGAAGCTGAAAGAAGATGCGCTCAGGCGCAGCCAATCCCAGAGGGTCTGGAGCCCGCTTGTTAGCCGAGGGGGCGGGAAAGGGACGGCGGCGCGCGACCAACCGCCACTGCCGGGGGGAGGGGGGAAAAGAAGGGTTGGAGAAGGGGGAACGCGCGCGGGGAACGTCGGCGGCCTAGAGGCCTACTCGGTGAGACGGCCTCTGGCCCGGGTGGGGCAGGGATCGGCGGACCCAAGGAAAAACTTTGTTCAGCCGGAAGTCAGAGCTCCTCCCATTCTGACTGCCTAGGCCAAACCCGCGCCTGGAGGTGGCAACGAGCTTGTCCACGAGAGGGTCGGGCCTGGCGGAAGAAACCAGGACAGCCGCCTTCAGTCAGCTAACTGTCCCCTCCGAGACTGCTGGGCTGTCTGAGGGGGCCTGAGAGGCATTTGCCCCGGAGGACCCTCGTGCTATTAATTCATTCTTTGGAAACACATTCCCTGATGTTGCTGAGGTCCTAGAAGTAGATGGAGAGTGACAAATCAGAGTTTGGCAGAGGCCTTTGTGGAATTTTCAAAAGAGGAATAATGAGTTGTATCTCCCTTGGTGTGCGCTTGAAATTATCCACAATAAAAAGTTTAGGGAAACGATATTGGGTCAAAAGAATGGTCCCTGAGGGGACAAAAGTTGAACCTTTATAGAAAACAGAAAATTCAAAACCAACAGATGTATGCAAAAAAAAAGTATTTTGCATAGCAGAAGAGAAAAACAAATCCGTGTGCCAAACTCAGGAAAATATTTACCTACATGTTCATGCTACAAATTTTTTGAGCACCTACCAAATGGGCAGCACCAAGGATATAGCAGTGAACAAAAAGTGACCAAAATTCTAACCTTGGAGCTTATACTATGGTGGGAAGAAATATAATAAACAAGTCAGACTTATAGCCTGATAGTGCTAAAGATTTGAAGCAACAAAGCAAGTAAGCTCTCCCATAGGGGAACCATTCCAGCCAGAAAGTACAGGTCAAAAAGTCCTGGGGCAAGAGTTTGTCTGCTTGTTCAAGGACTAACATTATGGCCGGAGGCTATAACAGCATAAGGATGTAGGGGGAGGTAGTGGCACCCTGTGGGCCAGTGAAATGACTGGCTTTCACTCTTTTTGATTTTTATTTTTTTAAGTATTCAACAATTCCATACCTCACCAGGTGCCCATCAGGACAAGTGGCCTCCTCAATCCCCATCACATATTTAACCCATCCCTCCACCCACCACCCCTCTGGCAACTATCAGTTTGTTCTCTATAGTTAAGAGTCTGTTTCTTGGTTTGTCTCGCCCTCTTTTTTCCCTTTGCTCTTTTGTTTTATTCCTTCAATTCCACACATGAGTGAAATCATACAGTATTCCTCTTCTTCTGACTGGCTTATTCTGCTTAGCATTATACTCTCTAGATCCTATCTATGTTGTTGCAAGTGACAAGATTTCATTATTTTTTATAGCTGAATAATATTCTTTTGTATATGTATACCACAGCTTCTTTAACCATTCATCAATCAACGGACACTTGGGCTGCTTCCATATCTTGGCTATTGTAAATAATGCTGCTACAAACGTAAGGGTGCATGTATCCCTTTGAATTAGTGCTTTGTATTTTGGGGGCAAATACCCAGTAGTGTGATTGCTAGATCATTAGGGTAGTTCTATTTTAAACTTTTTGACGAACCTCCACACTGTTTTCCACAGTGGCTGCACCATTTTGCAGCACGACCAACGGTGCAAAAGGGTTCCCCTTTCTCCGCATCCTCGCCAACACCTGTTGTTTCTTGTGTTGTTGATTTTAGCCATTTTGACAAGTGTGGAGTGGTGTTTCATGGTGGTTTTGATTTGCATTTCTCTGATGATAAATGATGATGAGCATCTTTTCATGTATCTGTTAGCCATCTGTAGGTCTTTTATGGAGAAATGTCTGTTCATATCTCCTGCCCATTTTTTAATTGGGTTGTTCTTTGGGTGTTGAGTTGTATATGTTCTTTATATATTTTGGATACTAACTCTTTATTGGATATGTCATTTGCAAATATCTTCTCCCATTCCATAGATTGCCTTTTAGTTTTGATAGTTTCCTTTGCTGTGCAGAAGCTTTTTATTTCGATGTAGTCCTGATAGTTTATTTCTTCTTTTGTATCCCTTGCTTCAGGGTTCCTATATATAAAAAGTTGCTCTGGCTGATGTCAGAGAAGTTATTGCCTGTGCTCTCTTCTGAGATTTTTATGATTTCAAGTCTCACATTAAGGTCTTTAATCCATTTTGAATTTATTTTTTGTGTGTGGTATAAGGAAATGGTCCAGTTTCATTCTTGTACATGTTGCTGTCCAATTTTCTCAGTACCGTTTGCTGAAGAGAGTTTTTCCCATTGGGTATTCTTTCCTGCTTTGTCAAAGATTAATTATGGATTTATTTCTGGGTTTTCTACTCCTGGGTTGCAAGAGTGGTTCAATATTTGCAAATCAATCAATGTGATATATTACAGCAATAAAAGAAAGGATAAGAACTGTATGATCATTTCAATAGATGCAGAAAAAGCATTTGACAAAGTATAACATCCATTCATGATTAAAAATAAATAAATAAAAATAAATAAAAACAAACCTAGATTTTACTCCTGAGGCTGAAAGTCTGTGGAGGACACATGATCCTGTAAGTCTACTTTAACATACAGAAATTCCTTTGGAATCTTCTTTATCTCTCCCCGCTCCCCCACCCCCCCCGACCGAGATATATGTTAGTCATCACAGTCCAAGCTTATGGCCCACTGATAAACATCTGAAGGGGTTCATTACTGAGTTTTTTCTAAACAGTAATAAATGACATTTTCCTAACAGTAGCTAGCCCCCTCAAGGTCCTGGAAACCTTGCTTCCAAAATTCCTTAGAGATTTATGCTACCCCCTAACCCCTTCCCAATGTGAAAGTAGATATCACCAGTTGCAACCCTGGTGCAGCTCTTTCTGCCCATGGGCTCTGTTTCTGTGCTTTAACAAAACCACCTTTTTGTGCTGGGGGGCAGGGAAGGACCTCTATGGAGGGCAGAGGGCAGAGGGGTTCATCCGATATGGCTTATCTTCCATAGTTTTTAAAGTATCATTCAGGCTGCTATTGAAATGAGCAAAAACCAATGGAAAACAGCTGTTTGTTCAGAACACTATTGCTAGAATCCAGGAGAAAGATGGTGGTGACATGGATCAGGGTGGCCCCAGCAGAATTCAGAGGAAGTGGACAGATTTAGATGTACATGGACAGTAGAACTAACACGATACACAAATGGATATGAGTTGTGAGAAAAAGAGGACTCACAGATGACGCTGAGCAGCTTGGAAGCATGGAATTGCCATTTACTGAGATGGGGACATTGTGGAAGAAACATTTTCTGGAAAGACCAGAAATTCAGTTCGGGACATGATAACTTTGAGATGCCTCTAAGTCACCCAAGTGGAGATGCCAATGGGCAATTAGATAGGTTTGTGAAGTTCAAGGTAGAGGTCTGAGCCCAAGATATAGATTTGGGAGTTTAAACAGTTAATATCTATACTGTACAAAGAACTATAAATTAGTTTTAAAAAAAGAGAGAGAGAATAATAAATGGGCCAAAGAGGTGAACTGGCAATTTTGTAGGAAAGGAAGTGCAAATAGCTAATAAACAAGAAACTTTAAGGGCACCTGGGTGGCTCATTCAGCTAACTGGTTAAGCATCCAACTCTTTTTTTTTTTTTTTTTGTAATGTTTGTTATTTTTGAGAGAGAGAGAGAGCAAGCAGGGAAGGAGCAGAGAGAGAGGGAGACACAGAATCGGAAGCAGGCTCCAGGCTCTGAGCTGTCAGCACAGAGCCCGATGCAGGGCTTGAACTCACAGACCACGAGATCATGACCTGAGCTGTAGTCAGCCACCCAACCGACTGAGCCACCCAGGCACCCCAGCATCTGGCTCTTGATTTCTGCTCAGGTCATGATCTCACAGTTCATGAGTTTAAGCCCCATGTCAGGCTCCACGCAACATGGAGCCTGCTTAGGATTCTCTCTCTCTCTCTCTCTCTCTCTCTCTCTCTCTCTCTGCCCCTCTGCACCCCCAAGATAAATAAACTTAAAAAAAAAAAAAAACCTTCATTGGTAACCAAGGAAATGAGAATGTTTTGGGGCACCTGGATGGCTCAAGTCAATTGAGCATCTGACTCTTCCCCCCACCCCTTTTTAAAGGGAGAAAGGGACAGAGTGCAAGCAGGAGAGGGGCATGCAGAATCCAAAGCAGGCTCTGGGCTGTCAGCACAGACCCCATCAACAGGGCTTGAACTCACAAACTGTGAAATCATGACCTGATCCAAAGTCAGATGCTTAACCAGCTGAGCCACCCAGGCACCCCACATTTGACTCTTGATTTCATCTCAAGTCATGATCTCACGGTTCGTGAGTTCAAGCCCCACTTTGGGCTCTGCACTGATAGTGCAGAGCCTGCTTGGGATTCTTTCTCCCTTTCTCTCTACCCTTCCAGGCTTGCTCTCTATCTCTGTCTCAAAATAAATAAAAATAAACCTCAAAAAAAAAAAAAAAAAGAAAATGAGAACATTTTTCATCCTCAGATTTGAAAAACTTAAAGAAAAAAAGAGGGTTTAGATCTGTTGCTGGTAAGGGTGTGAGGAAAGCACACACATATTGCTGATGATAGTGTAACCTCTATGTTCTTCTTGGGAACTATTCTGGCAATGTCAAAACTGTCAATGTGGTGATTCTTTAACAGAGTATCCCGCTTTGGAAATCTACCCTACAACAAACTTATCAATAAGAATTTTGGTATAAATTTATTTATTGTACCATTGTTTGTAGCAAGCAATGGAAGCAACCTGAATGTTTGTAAATAAGGGAATTGGTTATTGCCATAAAATGCAATATTATATTGCTACTATAAGTAGTTCAGAATTTATTGATATGGAAGGAGGACCATAAGAGGGACAAATACAAGTGTACAATGTTACATCTTTCGACGCTATAGGGGAAAAAAATCCTCCATATATAGGTGCATATGTTTTTTTCAGCACAGAGAAATAGCATCGGTTACCTGAAGAGGATGAGATGGGAGTTAATTTTTTTATACTTTTCTACGTCATTAGACTTTCAACAGTGAGCATCTGATTCTTTTACAATTTTTTTAAAAAGTACATCTTAAGGAAGGAAAGTGGGACACCATTTTGATACCTCTCTGGTATCCTTGCAAATCCTAACTGCTGGCAATATTCCCAGACTGGGTATCAGCAGACCCATGGCCACCCAACAAGCACAGCCTTTTTAACGGTATCATGGGGGGGGGGGGGGGGGCAGTCCCATGTTTTCTCCTATAATGCTGGTAGGGTTTACAGTCAAAACAGTGTGAAACAAAAATATAATGTAAAACCCATACAAGCTTTTCATTTTTCTGCTAGCCACCTTAAAAAGTAATAAGAAACAAAATTAATTTTAACAATATATTTTAGGGGCACCTGGGTGACTCAGTTGGTTAAGCATCCGACTCTTGATCTCGTCTCAGGTCTTGATCTCATGATTTGTGGGTTCAAGCCCCTCATCGGGCTCTGAGCTGACAGCATGGAGCCTGCTTGGGATTCTGTCTCTCCCGCTCTCTGCCCCTTCCCCATTGTACTCTCTCTATCAAAATAAATAAATAAACTTAAAACAAAGAAAATCATTAAAAAACACCAAAAAACCCAATATATTTTAACCTCATAGATCTAAAATCTCATGTAATCAATATATAAAAATTATTAATATTTGGGGCGCCTGGGTGGCTCAGTCGGTTAAGCGTCTGACTTCGGCTCAAGTCATGATCTCGCGGTTTGTGAATTCAAGCCCCGCATCAGGCTCTGTGCTGACCGCTCAGATCCTGGAGCCTGCTTTGGATTCTGTGTTTCCCTCTCTCTCTCTCTCTGCCCTGCCCCCACTCACACTCTGTCTTTCTCTGTCTCTCAAAAATGAATAAATAAGAAAAAATTTTTTAAAAAACTGCACCACAGCACCTGGTGGCTCGGTTAGTTAAGAATCCAACTCCTGGGGCGCCTGGGTGGCGCAGTCGGTTAAGCGTCCGACTTCAGCCAGGTCACGATCTCGCGGTCCGTGAGTTTGAGCCCCGCGTCAGGCTCTGGGCTGATGGCTCAGAGCCTGGAGCCTGTTTCCGATTCTGTGTCTCCCTCTCTCTCTGCCCCTCCCCCGTTCATGCTCTGTCTCTCTCTATCCCAAAAATAAATAAAAAACGTTGAAAAAAAAAAAAAATTAAAAAAAAAAAAAAGAATCCAACTCCTGATACGGGCTCAGATTGTGATCTCATGGTCGTGGGATCGAGCCCTGCATCGGGCTCTGCACTCAGTGTGGATTAAAACTGCACCAAAAATACTTTGTTTATAAGTGCAATAATTGATAAATAAGTTAAATAAATTATGTTCTAATTATAAACATGTTTTCACCTACAAGGATATCTGGTAGGACTTTTGAAAGTTGCGCAGGTTATAGGACAGTTAGCCCTTCATTTTGCCAGACCATCCTGCACACTGTAGGTTGGCAAGGATCCCTAGCCTTCCCCCCAAAAATGCCAGGAGTCCTCCTGCCCTCATTCAGCATTGTCACAACCTGAAAACCCTCCCTCACAAACTCTCAAAAGTCTCAAAAGAGCTAAGTTTGGGTAAAGATTCATTTCTGTAATAAAGCAATATGATAGGAAAAGTCCTTATCTCTTTACCATGAATGGAAGGAAATGTTAGAGAGAAATTCTGTCCTGTAAACTAGAGAAGAGAGCCTAGCCAAATTTACTTATGACCTTTGCCTTAATTAGAACAGCCCAAGTTCTTTGGTTTAATAGGTCATTGTAATAGGCCAAAGGTATCAGGTCCTAATCCCTGGCATCTGGAAATGTTACCTTATTTGGAAAAGGGGTCTTTGCAGGTCAAGTTAAGGATCTTGAGATGAAGAGATTATACTGGATTATTCGAGTAAACCCTAAATACAAGCACATGTATCCTTATAAGAGGGAGGCCGAGGGAGATTTGGCACAGATAAACAGAGGAGACAGTGTGGGGAAGACACAGCAGGGAGAGATCTGAAGATTGGAGTGGTGTGGCTACAAGCCAAGGAATGCCAGCCATCCCTCTAAATTGGAAAAGGCAAGGAATGAACATTCCCCTAGAAGCCCTAGAGAGAGTATGGCCCAAATGTCACTCTGATTTCAGTCAGTGGTACTAATTTTGAACTTCTGACCTCTAGAACTGTAAGACAATGAAGTTCTGTTGTCATTTGTTACAACAGCCACAGGAAGCTAACAGTCATATAGTATGTTTTCTTAACAACATGGATGAAGGTATTTTTGCAGCATGGACCTACGTGATTTTGTTCTGTATTTGTTCCTCCCTGATAAAGGGCGAGAACTTTTCCCTTTTCAACCTTCTTCCTTCCTGCTGTCTGCCCTGACCTTGTTATGTGTTAGCATGTGAGGAAAAGAGGCTTAACTGTGCAACCAAAAGAGGAGAGGGGTGCTAAGAGAAACCACAGTTCAGGGTGATGTAGTGTCCTGACACCGTGAGCCACTGGGCTCACATGAACAAGAAACGTCTAGTCTGCTTATTTTAAGAGATAATATCA
Source organism: Panthera onca (assembly GCF_046562875.1). Taxonomy (NCBI): domain Eukaryota; kingdom Metazoa; phylum Chordata; class Mammalia; order Carnivora; family Felidae; genus Panthera; species Panthera onca. The sequence goes on from NC_138348.1 coordinate 5,867,693, forward strand.
CATCTTTATTGCTCTGGCCACTACTGGTCAGAACTCTTGTTTCCTTGCAGAATTCACCTTAATATAGAATTTAAGAGACAATATCAAGATTGCAAACGAGAAATAGCAATCCAGGGGCACCTGGGTGGCTCAGTCAGTTAAGCGTCTGCCTTCTGCTCAGGTCGTGATCTCAGGGTTCTTGAGTTCAAGCCCCACATTGGGCTCTCTGCTGTCAGCTCAGAGCCTGCTTTAGATCCTCTGTCCCCCTCTCTCTCTGCCCCTGCCCCACTCACACTCTCTCTGCCTTAAAAATAAATAAACTTAAAATATAAAAAGAAATAGCAACACAGTCACGTTGCCTAAAAATATGAAGGTAAATCCCAGAAGAAATGGCCAAGGGAGTTGAAAGCTAAAACCTAATAGAACTAGGCTTGACTTTTATGTGCACATATTACTTAAGTAAAAGTAAATATAGAATTTAAAGTATCTTTAGTGAAAATAAAAGAAAATCTACAGGACACAATGGGTATTTGAAAAAACTTTGAATTAATTTTTTTTTTTTTAAAGCTGGGGTGAAGCACCTGTGGCCCACCTTTTTTTTTTTTTAATTTTTTAATGTTTATTTTTGACACAGAGAGAGACAGAGCGTGAGCGGGGGAGGGGCAGAGAGAGAGAGGGAGACGCAGAATCCGATGCAGGCTCCAGGCTCTGAGCTGTCAGCACAGAGGCTGATGCGGGGCTCGAACTCACAGACCGCGAGATCATGACCTGAGTCAAAGTCAGACGCTCAATCGACTGAGCCACCCAGGCGCCCCTTGAATTAATTTTTAAAGTACTCTACTAAGTTTGTTATCAAATAAGGTAAGACTGGACAACATTTATATTCTGCTGACCTACAAAGCACAGAAACAAAGTGGTCAGAAATATGGGGGAAAGTTCTTACTTAACATTATATTTATACAGATTCTACCTCCTCATGTGGCTAAGCAGCAGCAGAAACTTCCTAAGATGGTCACAGTTTCTTCCTTAATTCCCTGATGAAAGAATGAACTGAGTGAGTGAATGATAATAACAGTTCACACTGGACATTTACTAAATTTACCAGATGCTATTCTTTGCACAGGCAATCTTATTTGATTATCACAATAGGCCTGTGAGATTGGCTTGTCGTAATCCTCATTTCACAGGGAACACTGAGAGGCATTCCCCAAAGTCACAGAGCTAGAAAGTAGTAGACCTGGGATCTGGACCCAAAGCCCAGCTCATCACTATTATGTTTTCCTGGATATATGCATGAATAAGAATGATTAGTAAACATGGCCATACATAGTGTTGATGACACCCATCAAGGAATTCATTCATTATGTAAAGATGCTTCTATGTACATTCTCAGAGCCAGAAAAAAAAAAATCTGTCCTTAGAATGTCTTTGATTATGGCCAAAAAAAGAAAGAAAGAAAGAAAGAAAGGCCAACTTCTGATAGATTACTCAGGTTTAATTTAATTAAATAGAGAAGAGGAGAAGAACACTACAAGTGTGCGGGGGCAGGGGGGCAGTTTACACAATTTTCATTGCCTAACTCAGGTAATAAATTCAAGAGATTGTGAAAACATACCTTACAGGCCTAATCTGAATTTAGGAACCACAGTTTGTAAAGCCATTTGTAGGGTTTGGCCTGAGAGTTCCCTGTTAACACAGCAACAATGAAAAAAAAAAAAAACTTAAAAAAAAAATATTTATTTATTTATTTTTAACGTTTATTTATTTTTGAGACAGAGAGAGACAGAGCATGAACGGGGCAGGGTCAGAGAGAGGGAGACATAGAATCTGAAACAGGCTCCAGGCTCTGAGCTGTCAGCACAGAGCCCGATGCGAGGCTCGAACTCACGGACCGCGAAATCATGACCTGAGCCGAAGTCGGCTGCTTAACCGACTGAGCCACCCAGGCGCCCCAAAATATCTATTTTTTTGATTGAGAGAGAGAGAGAGAGAGCGCGCATGGGCAGGGTAGAGGCAGAAAGAGCGAGGGAGACACAGAATCTGAAGCAGGCTCCAGGCTCTGAACTGTCAGCACAGAAACCAACACAGGGCTTGAACTTGTGAGCCTCGAAATCATGACCTAGCCAAAGTCAGCTGTTTAACCCACTGAGCCGTCCAAGCACACTACCACAGCAACAATTTAAGAAAGACCCAATTTAAAGGAAAAATCGCCCTTGACACGTGTGGCCCCAGAGGCAAGCAGTCCTGGTCCTGGGGATTCTAACCCCAAATTCTTTTCAGCTGACAAAGTGTCCCTTTAGTGGATAATCTATCTTAATACTGAGAAGATCTAGATTTAAAAATAAACATGATGAAGTAAATGAAACACATAGTAATACTTTTAAGCTCGCAAGTAGATTTTTGTCGTATTTGGAGAAATCTGAATATATTTGGTATTTACAGTGTGTGTCATGGTAAAGAAATGTTGACATACTAGAGAATCTGACAGGTCAGTCTTGGTTTTCTAATTTAAAAGGTGTAATTAAGAAATTGAGGGGCGCCTGGGTGGCTCAGTCGGTTAAGCGTCTGGCTTCAGCTCAGGTCATGATCTCACAGTCCGTGAGTTCCAGCCCCACATCAGGCTTTGTCCTGACAGCTCAGAGCCTGGAGCCTGCTTCAGATTGTGTCCCCCTCTCTCTTTGCCCCTCCCCCCTGCTCCCACTCTCTCTCTCTCTCTCTTAAAAATAAATAAACATTAAAAAAAAATTAGGGGCACCTGGGTGGCTCAGTGTCATATCTTCGGATATGTCCAACTTCGGCTCAGGTCATGATCTCAATGTACGTGGGTTCGAGCCCCGCATCAGGCTCTGTGCTGACAGCTCAGACCCTGGAGCTTTGGATTCTGTGTCTCCCTTTCTCTCTGCCCCTCCCCTGCTCACGCATGCGCTCTTTCTTGCTCTCTCTCAAAAATAAACATTAAAAAATTTTTTAATTAAAAAAAAGGAATTGACTTCATGATCCAATCACAGAAGCACAAATATTGTATGATTCCACTTACATGAGGTCCCTGGAGTAGTCAAATCCATAGAGACAGAAGGTGGCTGCCAGGTGTTGGGGGAGGGGGACGTTGGTGTTTAATGGTGAGAGATTCGGTTTAGGGAGACAAAAAAGCTCTGGAGTTGAATAGTGACGTTGGTTACATGACAATGCGAATGTTTGTAAGTCACAAAAATGTACGCTTAAAAATGGTTAAAATGGTAAATTTTAGGTTATGTATGTTTTGCCACAATTAAAAAAAAAAAGGATTTTAGATGCTAAAACCAGTAGGCAAAAGTCTGATGAGAAATGGGATATTTATATAGTCTCCAAGTAGCTCCCCACAAAAGATTTACTAATTGCAAAGGAGAAAATTTTAAGGTTCTGTTGGAGAAATGCAAGAGACCCCACCCTAACCAAGTGATCCCATTAAACCGCAGCAGTAATAAGATATGTCAACATGATATACTGAGAAAGGCACAACTTCACTTCTGTGGTATTGGAACCAAAAAGACGTACCCTCAACCTAATCACAAGAAAATGCACACAAACCCAACCAAAGGATAAGCTACAAAATACCTGACCAGTACCCATCAGGAGTATCAAGCCAAGAAAGCAAACACCAGGAGAGTCTGAGAAACTGTGACAGATCGGAGACCAGGGAGACAGGACAGCTACCAGCAATGTGCCATCCAGGATTTGATCCCAAAACAGAAAGTGATCATTAGCAGTAAAACTGGCAAAACCCGAATCAAGACCTACCTACGGTTCAGTTGCTAGTCTTGTCTCAGCGTTAATTAACTGTGTACTATATGTGCACAAACTAACATGAGAGGGAGCTGGGAGAAGGCAACATGAACTCTCTATTGTTCTTTCTTAAGTAAATGATTGTTAAACATTGAGATATAATTCATATGCCATAAAATTCACCCTTTTAGTGTACAATTCAGTGGTTCTTAGTATATTCACAAGGTTGGGTAACCATCACCATCATCTAATTCCAGGACATTTTAATCACCCCCAAAAAGCAACTCTGTGCTCGTTAGCTCTCTGTCTGTCCCCTCCTCCCTAGACCCTGGTGACCACAGATCCCTCTGATTTTGGATTTGCCTCTTTCAGACATTTCAAATAGAACCACACAAACATATGGCTCTTGTGCCAGCTTCTTATACTTAGCATAAAATATTTTCCAGATTCATCCCACTGCAACTTTTTTGTTAATCTAAAACAATTTCAGAAGAAAATGTTTTTAAAAACTGATTTGGGGGTTGGGATTTTTAGCTAAAATACATAATATTTTTTTAAGTTTGTAAATTGTAGCAGCCTGGTTTCACTGTATTTATCAATTTAAGAGAGAAGCACGTTGGGTAGTTTACCTTCTGTCCGGGCATCCTTGGATATTTAAGAGAATTAGATGTGCAAATACAATTTTATTTATTTTTAATTTTTTTTTAGATAGAGTGTGGGAAATGGGGGGGTGGTGGGGAGAGATAAAGTGGGAAAATGGTCACAGGGAAAGGGAGGGAGAGAATCCCAAGCAGGCTCTGTGCTGTCAGCACAGAAACAATGAGATGATGACCCGAACTGAAATCGGATGTTTAACCAACTGAGACACCCAGACACCCAGACGCTGCTCCCTACAAATACAATTTTAAAACTTTGAGGGAACTTATGTTGCAAATGGATATGATTATGTAAGGGAGCCCAATGTATCCAACCTGAGTTTTGTCAAAAAAAAAAAAAAAAAAGGTAAAGAGAGTAGTTTTTATTTTACTCGATTTATAAATAGAATAGTAAGTTTTATAATTTGAACTTAAAGCCTTAAGGAAAACTAAGTTTTAAATGTGTTACTTTAATAAAATTGAATCCTAACTGCATCAGTTTCTTGTGGCTGTTATAACATCTCAGAATCTTTTTTTTTATTAAAAAAATTTTTTTTAATGTTTATTCATTTTTGGGAGAGACAGAGCACGAGTGGGGGAGGAGCAAAGAGAGAGGGGGACACGGAATCGGAAGCAGTCTCCAGGCTCTGAGCTGTCAGCACAGAGCCTGATGCAGGGCTCGAACTCATGGACCATGAGATCATGACCTGAGCCAAAGTCAGGCACTCAACCGACTGAGCCACCCAGGTGCCCCTCAGAATCTTTAACTTAATCACATCTGCAAAGACTCTTTTCTCACATAAGTTCACATTTACGGCTTCCAGGGATTAGGATAGGGATGGTAACATTAGGGAGCATTGTCAGCCAATCACAATGATTTTTTTTTAAGTTTTTATTTCTTTAGAGAGAGAGAGAAAAAGAGAAGGAGCACAAGTGGGAGAGGGGCAGAGTGAGAGAATCCCCAGCAGGTTCCATATTGTCAGCGTAGATGCAGGGCTTGAACTCAAGGACCATGAGATCATGACCTGAACCGAAGTCAAGAGTCGGACGCTCAACTGACTCAGCCACCCAAGTGTCCCCACAGTAATTTATTTCTAGAAAGTAACCACTAATCGTCTTTTCAGTGCACCAATACCACTAATGTGCATCAAAAACCCAGCGACAGTTCTTTCGTACCAGAATTGTTAGTGCTATTAGCAGGCAATGAGGCCCTGGGAACCCTGAGTTCTTTCCTCTTCACCTTAAAGCTGAGCACTGTCTGTTATGGTGCTTCCCTCACCTAGGTATTTAGGTATAATCTCCTCTTTATCTCTGGCTAAGCTACACCGAGTCCTTCTTGGAAGTAGATATCATATATGTATTTAAATTTGAGAAGTATGTGGGGGCTGGAGGATGATCCTGGACTCTGCTCCTACATCACGATAGAGAACAGCAGGCTGACATACTGCTCTGAGAGCCCTAAGCCAACCATTTTTTAAAAGATGAGACTAGAGGGGCGCGTGGGTGGCTCAGCCGGTTAAGTGGCTGACTTCGGCTCAGGTCATGTTCTCACGGTCAGTGAGTTCAAGCCCCGCGTCAGGCTCTGTGCTGACAGCTCAGAGCCTGGAGCCTGCTTCCGATTCTGTGTCTCCCTCTCTCTCTGCCCCTTCCCTGCTCATGCTCTGTCTCTCTCGGTCTCAAAAAATAAATAAACATTAAAAAAAAAAATTTAAAAAAAACAAACAAACAGATCTCCAGGGGGCGCCTGGTTAAGCATCCAACTTCAGCTCAGGTCATGATCTGGCTCAGGAGTTCCAGCCCCACATCAGGCTCTGTGCTGACAGCTCAGAGCCTGGAGCCTGCTTTGGATTCTGCGTCTCCCTCTCTCTCTCCGCCCCTCCTCTGCTCGCGCTCTTTCTCAAAAATAAATAAACATTAAAAAAATTTTTAAAAAAAGAATTACAAATAAAATACAATAAAATATAACGGATCTCCAGGCTTCACCCACAGTTTCTGATTCAGTAAGTCTGGAGTGAAGCCCTGAAATTTGCATTTCAAACCTTTCCAGGGGATGCTCATGCTGCTGGTCCAAGGACCACAAGAGCCCTCACCTGAGAGCCACTGGTTGTGGAAAAGTCAGAGAAGACAGACAAGAGGAACAGGGAAAAGGATTTTCAGAAGCCAGAGTTGCACTTGCCTTGGGAAACAGCCCCATCTCTTCCAAGGACCACCACCTGCAGCCAGGAGTCCTCAAGAAGAGGTCTGCCACTGCTCCGAGGAGGGACTCCAATGGGGACCCTGGGCTGGGATTCAGCTGGGGAGAAGTTCTCATACTTGGGAAAACAGAAGTTTCCTTCAATGTTCATAGCTCTCCAAACCCACAGTGTGGAATCCCAGAATGAATGGAATTGTCAGAGGGGAAAACCCAGAGAGAAGAGGGAGGGAGAGACAAGAGGTCCCTAAGACATGGCTAATGAGGTTGGGTGCTGGGCGCCACTGAAAAAAAGTTGTGGCAGAAGAAAAAATAATAAAATGGTGGCTGACAAAACAGGAGGCAAAAGGAAGTGTCTGGGTTCGGAGCACCTGGGTGGCATCCAGCACTTGATTTCAGCTCAGGACATGACCTCACAGTTGGTGGGTTTGAGTCCCACATTGGGCTCTGCACTGCCTGTTTGGGATTCTCTCTTTGCCTCTCTCTCTGCCCCTCCACCTCCTTGTGTTCTCTCTCTCTCAAAATAAATAGATATTTAAAAAAAAAGTGTCTGGGTTCCCTGAAATGCAGTGCAAAGCCACTGGAGTTATACACAATGTTGGTGCAGTTCGTGGATGAACAATTTTTATTTTAATTGCTATGTATGCTCTTTTTCTAGCAAACTTCTATTTATGACAAATGTATCTTACTTTCCATACTTTACAAGAGCACGAATAGAGTGGTTAAGAGTATAGACTTGGAGCCAGACCACAAGTCTGAACCTAGACTCTGCCACATTACTGTGTGACCTTACACAAGTTACATAGCCACTCTGTGCTTCAGTTTCCTCATCTGTAACGTGGGATAATAACAGAAGCTGCCGTGCAGTTATTATCTTGAGGATTAAGTGAAGTATTGCATGTAAAATGTTTAGAAAAGAGCCTAGGACTTAATAAATGACTATATGGGTATTACCTAATATGATTACGTTTTTAATGAAGTTTAAAAGTGAATAAAACTCTTATTTTATTTTATTTTTATTTATTTATTTATTTATTTATTTATTTATTTATTTTTAAATGTTCATTTATTTTCGAGGCAGACAGAGCATGAACGGGGGAGGAGCAGAGAGAGAGAGGGAGACACAGAATCCGAAGCAGGCTCCAGGCTCTGAGCCATCAGCACAGAGCCCGACGCGAGGCTCGAACTCACGGACCATGAGATTGTGACCTGAGCCGATGTCAGACGCTCAACCGACTGAGCCACCCAGGGGCCCCTGAATAAAACTTTTAAAAAGTATCTGGTAAATGACAGTACAAATGGTTTATGGACATAGCAGAGATTGAGAGCTCACACAAAAATGATGGAATTTGGCAAAGATTTTCACACTGTTCTCCCAGGAGCCCCAGGACTTTTGGGAAGGCCTATAGTCTGGGCTAAGCATCTTTGGCCGCTCTTCTACATATGTGTCACCGTTGGGCCTTCAAGATGTTTGAAGAGTGTTCTGTTTTAAACCAAAGTTTGAACACTACATGTTTAAGAGTTTAGAAGATGGGGGGAAAAAGGTTTAGAAGAGAGAAAAGCTAATGGGGGTGTTGCTCCCTTAAGTTTGCTAAGAGGTTTAGTCATAAAAGGGTTAACTCCAGCTGTCACTCCAGAAGGGAGATGGGAGGAGGCCAGGGGCTGGCTGTGGGCAGCATCCAGGAGCAGCTCTTGCAATGCTCTGGAGGGAGAATAGGGGAGACAGCCCGGGCCCCGTGCTTGAAAGGGTGGTTCCCAGGAATCAAGGGAGCTGGAAAGCAACAAGCATAGGTTTGGCAGCATAGGGCAAGAAAGAGCAGGGTTCAAGGGGTGGGGCTGGAGGCAAAGCCAGCAGCCGTGACCGAGCAACAGGCAAGGCCAGGGGGAGTGGGAGCAGAGCCAGGCACATCTTAGCCAAGGCCAGCTAACTGTAAAACCGCCTGCCCGGTTCCAAGCAGGCAGGGTAAGGGGCAAAGTTTGTATTCTGACAGTCCACTGTGTCAAAAATACCCCAGTTTTGTCATGGATGAGCAAGCATGACAAGGTCCAGTGGGGGGAAGGGTAGGGGGGCAAAACGGTAAGTGGGGAGGCCCAGAAACCCTGGCCCCACACATTAGTCCTTGGATATTGGCCATCCCTGTGAGAGGAGGGGCTTGGCTGGGCAGCTTCCAGGGGCCCCGTTTGGCCTCAGATGCACAGCCACTGCTCCCTTGACCTCCCATGTGCCACGTTCTGCGCCAAGCACTTTATTAGATTAATTAAGAGTCTTTTACTTGTGAGTAAAGAAATCAACTCAAGCCAGATTAATTTCAAACGGGGGGAGGGGGCGCTGCATGGGGAAAATCCAGGAGTGTCTCTTGACCGCCCCCCCTCCCGGTCAGGAAGTAGCTGGCCACAGGAAAGGCCCAGAGTGGGGACCCTGGAGCCTCTGGCATTATCCAACAACTCTCAGGTTCTCCCTGTGCGTCTGCCTCATCCCTCTCCTCAGCAGACAGTCTTTTTCTGATACTCAGTTGACAAGGCGGGGAGAAGAGGGCCGCCTGCAGCCCCCGTATTCCTATGTTACAGGTCCATCCACAGGGAGGAACTCAAGCAGGATCTGCCCTGACAGAAATAGGAGTGCTGGGGCCCAGCACTGACCCTGGGGAGGAGGACGCAGCCCTCGGGAAGTGTGTGGATCTGAATCCAGTTTTGCTTGGCTCCGAAGCTAGGAGGTGGTCCTCAAAGGGAGGAGACAGGTAGGGGAACTGTGTTCACCAAGGCCATAAAGGGACGTTGTTGGGACACGGACAAAAGCCAACGTTCTGTATGAAAATAAAACTTTAATTTGCCAAGGGGCCATCACAGCAACCCCACACCCTGTACCCGAGTTCTCCTGGGACCGGGCAAGCAGGGCCTCCCTGCCCACTCTCTGCAAGTGGAGGTGCTCAGCTGGGAGAACAGTCACACGTCCGAGGCTGAGGCCGTGCTCAGAGGTGGGCAAGGGACTTGGCCGGCTCCTTTCGTCCCTCACCAGCGATGGGCCGGTGTCGCTCCTCCCAGATGGTGAGGCCGTCGCAGGAGCAGATCTGCTTGGGGTTCTGGAAAAGGCCAGCGGAGCGTGCAATGATGCCACAGGCCAACCTGAGGAAGAATGTGTGGTCAGGAGCGGGTGCTGCAAACTGGTCTGGCTCCTCCAGGGCTGCCCGTGCACCGCTGGCACAGCACAGCCTCCTGCCGGGGGTGGCATCACTCACCTCTCTCCTGAGTTCCCTGTGACCTTGGATAAGGGATGGCCACCCCGGCCCAGGTCGTCTTCTCCCTCATCGATGACCAGGCTTCGGCCAATCACATCCCACACCTTTGAGGGCAGATAACAGCCTCAGACAGTGGACCTGTTAGGAAAGGTCCCCACCCTCTTTTCCACCTCACCTTCAGCTGCTTATCCTCTATCCTGAAGACAGCTCGGCCATCAGTGTCAGCGCAGACATTCCCCAGGTCTCCTCGGTGCTGCGGTGACATACAGGGGTGAGGAGAGGGGCACATGGGGCACAGCCGCCAGCTTCTGGCTTCCCAGTATCTGATTCCCCTTCCCCAAAAATATCAGTGCCCTCCTCTGGGTGCAGTCTGGTAAGATAAGGAATGGCCCAGGACACAGGATGGCAACTAGATGCTCCCTCCCTGGGACTGAAATCCTGGCCAGTGACCCCCTTCCTAGGAAGTCATGCCCACTGGACCAGACTGTTTCTCCTATAAGGTTGTCACCCTCCCTGCAACCCAGCCTCAAAAGCCAGCCTGGTTCCTTCTTCTTTACAAGCCCCGTTCTCCAGCCTCTTGTTGACTCTAAGCCCTTGGCGGTCTGCATGCAATGCCCTGGGCTTAAGTTGGCCAGGTTTGGCTTTCTGACCACAGGAAGCAGCCAGCACTGGTCCCTGACTCCCAGCCTCCAGGAACACAGAGAAGAAACACAGGGAGCAAGGAGCCTATCCTGCCCTCCCCCAGAAGTTGGCTCTGCCTACCTTTTCCCTTCGAAGGTAATAAAAAATGTCCTAACACATATACCAAGCACTTCCTCCATCAGACACACTTTGCTGGCATGCTGTAGCGTGCACATGCAGTCCTCACCCTCAAGGAGCTTGAAGCATGGTGGGGAGACAGACGTCGAACAGACTAGCGATTATGAAACACAGAGTTAGTACGGCAGTGAGTAGGTTTGCAGGTGACTGGACCTTACTGGTAAGTCACGGAAGCCCACGTCTGTACAGATAAATTGTGCCCAATCGGACGCTTTAGGCAGAAGCAAGTGCCTGTGCCTGTGCGGGCTGGTGCACATGGCTTTGCTGTGAAGAATGGTCACAAAGCAGGTCACTGGGGGACGGGGGTGACAAGCAGCAAGAAGTGCCACTTCTGCTTTATCTTGTTTTCCAGAGAGACATCTGCTGCTTACACCTGGCACTTTTTGTTATCCTGCGGTGGGGGCCTTTATGGCAGAAAGATCAAGGAAGGGGAGGTGATACTGAGCCTTGAGGAGCATCTTCAGGATTGGGCTGAGAGAGCAAGCAGCCTAGCAATACGGCTCAAGAGGCATGACCCAGCAGCACGGTCCACTCCTGCCCCTGCACTTGGGCAAGTAGAACTGGGCCGCAGGGCCTTGAATGTCACACCAAGCAGCTGGCCAGGGTCTATGCCCTTAGGAGCTGGGGAGCCAAGAAGGGCTTTGGGCAGGGGCATGGCATGGTTACTCTGTGCTTTGGGGCAACCTCTAGCACAGCGCATGAAGAGGAAGGATTGGGGGGAGGCAAGAGAAGGGAAGGCAGCTTGGGGACCAGTTAGGAGAGGTGCAAAGGGACAGCCAGGCTCTGGTGTAAACCCCCTCACTGAATTCACTTGCAGCTGGGCAAAAGCAGATGCAGAAATCCAAAAGGAACTTGTCAGTCACCATGGCAGCCTTGGCAGCCCAGCTCTTGCTCAAGTCTTTATCTCTATCAAGGACCTGTGGACAGTAGAGCAGCTGGCCCCAGCCCCTTCTCATCCCCCGCCCTGAGGGGGCCTGGGCTACAGCAAGGCTGCAAGCTGGTCTCTCACCCTTCCGGTCTCCACTCCCTAAAGACATAGGGCTGCCAGTTCCCAACTGCTCCCTGTTGGTTCATGCCGCAGGGCCTCTGCCTATGGAGTCGCCCCCACCCCCACCCCCACCCCCACCCATCTGTGCCTGCCATTCCCACTCTCTGTTCTTCACCTGCTTAATTCTTGCGCAGCACCTTGCAAGGCTCGAGGTGCTCTAAGATGCACCTTCCCTGTACTGACGTCCCTCTGTGTTCTTCCACTGTGCACGTGCTAGACCTAGCATCACTTACGAGGCTAGGTTACAAAGATAGAATGGTTCCGTCTTGGATGCCCTCTCTTGCATACTCGCTCTGGGGGAAGCCCAGCTGCCGTGTTGTGAGCTGCCCTAGGAAGAGGCCCACGTGGCAAAGGACTGATGTCTCTGGCCAACAGCCAGGGAGGACCCAAGGCCTGCCAACAGTGACATGAGCCTTGCGATGATTGCAGCCCCAGCCAACACCTTGATTATAGTCACCCCAAGCCAGAGGCCCCCAGCTAAGCTGCACCCATGTTCCTGCTCCGGAGAAATGGAGATGAACGCTTGTTGTTTTAAACCCCCAAGTTGGGAATGATTTGATTCACAGCGATAGATCACTGCTACACGGGACACAAACACAGCACCACACAGTGGACCCGACAGAAACCCTTCTCTGGCTTCCCAGGGTGGGAGGGGAAAGGAGTCAAACTTTTGACCATTGGAAATGTGAGGGAGCTGTCAAAAGTCCAAGAAATCAGGTACATGAGTTAAGAAACACGTACCATAGCTTCATTTGTCCTGTGCCAGAAGGCTACAAACCTTCATCAGACAGAAATTACAAATCCAGGAAGCCTGTGAGTCCTGGGAGGGTGTAAAGAGGGGCTGCCAGGTCCCGGGAGAGGGACCAGGCCCCAGAGCCTGCCCTGGTACTGAATCTCCGAGTACAGAGGGAACACATACCCCAGAAGTGAAGGAGATGTGACCGGGTGTTAGGAAACATTAAATCCCTGAGTGAGGGCAATCATCCTGGATGACACCCAGGACAAAGGTTTAATTCAGTCTTCAACACCTTCTCTAACATTCACTAATCTCCACATAAAGGAGAAAAAGCAGGCCTTCCTCAGTTCTCAGACCTTGCAGGCCAGAACCCAGCAGGACTGCACTAACGTTTAGTTGGCCTCCAATGGTCATTTTTGCAATGACCCTGCTCTTATGGCTACAAGTACTGGTTTTCCATTCTCTGTGGCAGTATTAGGTTTCTTGTTAAAAATAAACCGACCTTAATTACATGAAATGATGTCTTGATTTGCTTCAAAATAATGGTGGAGAAAGGCTGGAGGTGTAGATGAAAAATGACTGGCCATGGGGCACCTGGGTGGCTCAGTCGGTTAAGCGTCTGACTTCAGCTCAGGTCATGATCACACCGTTTGTGAGTTCAAGCCCCATGTCGGGCTCTGTGCTGACAACCTGGAGCCTGGAGCCTGCTTCAGATTCTGTGTTTCCCTTGCTCTCTGCCCCTCCCCGACTCATGCTCTGTCTCTGTCTCTGTCTCTCAAAAATAAACATTAAAAAAAAAAAAAACACTGGCCATGAATTGGTCACTGTTGAAACTGGGTGATAGGGACACGGGAGTTTAGGACAAGTTTCTCTCCTTTGGAATGTTTGAAACCTTCCATGATAGATTATAGCATTAAAAATAACCCAATCTGGGGCGCCTGGGTGGCTCAGTCGGTTGAGCGTCCGGCTTCGGCTCAGGTCATGATCTCACGGTCCGTGAGTTCGAGCCCCACGTCAGGCTCTGTGCCGACAGTTCAGAGCCTGGAGCCTGCTTCAGATTCTGTGTCTCCCTCTCTCTCTGCCCCTTCCCCGCTCATGCTCTGCCTCTGTCTCTCAAAACTGAATAAACATTAACAAAAATTAAAAAATAATAAAAAATAAAAAAATAACCCAATTTACCTAAGGAAAAACCTGAGTTAACTTACAGGAAACTGTGGAATAACTAACAGAACAAGCAATACTCAGATAAGCAAAAACCAAGGCAGCATAGAACTCACTGCCGACGGGAAACAATTCTCTGGTGAAAAACAAAACTCCAAGCTGGGAGTTGCACCATCAGAAATGGCCTTTTTAGTTCAGGCAAAATCTTCAACTTCCACACCTTCAGTTCTCCAGAAAGCTTTCTCCTACTGCCCATGTCCTTGGGTTCAGGCCGGATCGGGTGCTTGCCCTGGGCTCCCGGGGCCTCCCGCAGACTCCTGCAAGGGTCATCTCACTGCTCTGCAACCATGGGGTCCTCAAGGGTCTCCCTCACCAGACGGTGAGCTCTTGGGGTCAGGCCTCAACCACAGGGAGGGTCAATGTTTCTAAATTGGAACAAAATAAAATGAGGGGACCCCACCAAAATGGAATTGTCTGCTAACGCCCCAGGAGCAACCTGCCCTGCCTGAGGCCTCGGGCCCCCCCTGCAGCCTAAACTTCACCCAGATGGACACTTACCCGGTCAGAGTCCTCGGGGCCCCCATGAGATGCTCCATCAGGGTTAAAGTGGTCTCCACAGCTAAGAACAAAAGGTAAGCAGGAGGGCAGCAAAACAGTGGCTCGCAGGCCATCCTCTCTATTTATTTCACCTACTCACTCAGCAAACAGACTTACTCCGTACCAGGCTCTGGGTTGAGGGCACTGAGAAGAATCAGATGTGGGTTCTGCCCTCAATAAACTTTTGGGGGAGACACAGATGAGTAAGCAACTAATGGCATCACAGCATGACAAACACCATGACATGAAGACCTGCCTTTCTGTGTCTAGTAGGAGTTACTTCCTTCTCAGAGGCAGTAAGGTGGCTACGAGCAGGAATATCAAGGTTCAAATCCCACCCTACCATGTACGTGCCCTGGGGCCTTTGACTGAGCCTCAGTTTCCTCATCTGTAGACTGGGTGTGTGTGTATATGTCTTACAGGACTTGTGAGGAACAAGTGTGAAAGCCTGTGTAGATGGCCGAACACAGCCTCTGCACGGAGTGGGTGCACAACTGGGGGAATGAAGATGCCACCGGGGAAGTTACAGATAACTTACCTGCTGCAGTTCCCTGTGAGGTCCCCAAACTGATGGACGTGGAGTCCGTGCGGCCCAGGCTCCAGGCCATCAATGGTCCCCTCGATGAGGCAGCGCTCAGGGGTCAGCTGTAGGAAGCGCACCACCCCTTGCACAGGGCCAGGCCCCTCCAGAATGGCAACTGCTGCCCCCAGATTCTCTGCAAGGTATCAAGACACCTGGGCTGGCTCGCCACCTCAGCCCCACACCTTCATCAGCTCAAAAAGGGCAAAGAGAGAGCCCCGCATAACTCTCATGCCTTCCCCAAGGCCACCTGAACCCCCAACCCCCAAATCCTACCGTTTAGATGTGTACCAGCCCCCTCCCTCCCAGAGAAGCCAAGGCCAGGGCTGTAGCGGCTACTCACGCAATAGGCCACTGCCCATGCCCTTGAGCACCGCCTGCCGCCCTGTGCCTTCTAAAAGGGCCTGCACCTCCTGGCTGGGCAGGGTGGTCTGCACCAGGACCATCTGGTTCTCCAACTGAACCTCCACACTCTGGACACCTGTGGGGAGAGGGGGGGCACGGGCAGCAGAGGGCTGACACCCCATCCTCATCTTCACCAACCTCCCCACGGCTGGAGGCAAGCTGGGAAGCTGCCTGCTGGCTGTTAAAGGCCCTCAACCTCTCTGAGTCTGTGTCTTTATAAATAAAGTGGGGATAATGCCACGCGACCTCCAGGGTTATTGTGTGTCCCTGTTATAAGCCAGGAGTTATTTGTAACTTAAGAAACACAGGTAATTACTTAAGATGTTTTCATAAAAGTGGGCCATCAGTATTTCATTATTTATGATAGCCCAGAGGAGAAAACAACCCACATGCCCATCAACTGATGAATGTGCATCCAGGGGCGCCCGTGTGGCTCAGCCGATTGAGCGTCCAACTTAGGCTCAGGTCATGATCTCATGGTTCATGGGTTTGAGCCCCACATCAGGCTCACTTCTGTCAGCGTGGAGCCTGCTTCGGATCCGCTGTCCCACCGCCCCCCCCCAACCCCGTCCCTCCTCCGCTGGTACTATCTCAAAACTAAACAAACATTAAAAAAAAAAAAAAAAGGAAATGTGCATCAATACAATGGAATATTTCTCAACCATAAAGAGATAAAAAGGAATCAAAGGGCTGATAATGCTACCACAGGGATGCACCTAGAAAATATCATGTTAAGTGAGAACCAGTCACAGAAGACCACACATTAGATGATGCCGTTATGGACAAAACGTCCAAAATAGGAAAACCTATAGAGACAACAGATTGGGGGGTGGGGGAATAGGAGGGTGATCGCCAAAGTGTACAATTCCTTCATGAGGGGATGAAATGTACAATTGATAGTGGTGATGGCTGCATAACCCTGATCATATTAAAAACCACTGAATTGTATACTTAAAATGGGTGTATTTTAGGATATCTGAATTACATATCAACAAAACTGTCACACACACCTAAAAGGGGGGGCTGGGTGGTTAAATGTCAGACTCTTGGTGTGGGCTCAGCTCAAAATCTCACATTTCGTGACATCGAGCCCCATGTCAGGCTCCACACTGACAGCACGGAGCCTGCTTGGGGTTCTCTCTCTCGTTCTCACTCTGCCCCTGCTCCTGTTCTCTCCCTCTCTCTCAAAGTAAATTAATTTAAAAGGGCGGGGGGCTGGGGCACCTGGGTGGCTCAGTCGGTTGAGTGTCCAACTCTTGATTTTGGATCAGGTCATGATCCCAGGGTCAAGAGATTGAGCCCTGCATTGGGCTCTGTGCTGAGAGTGGAGCCTGCTTGAGATTCTCTCTCTTTCTCTCCCTCTGCCCCTCCCTACTGCATGCACATGTGCTCCCTCCCTAAAATAAAATAAAATAAAATAAAATAAAATAAAATAAAATAAAATAAATAAAAGGGGGGGGTGCTATCACCATCATCATGAGAGCTAACATTTCCACACATGTACTGTGGGCTTTTTATACTCTACCCATATTAGCTCATTTGATACTCAAGTCACCCTGTGAGGTGGGTATTAACATCCCTGTTTTACAGATGAGAAAACTGCAGAGACTTAAGAACCTTGCTCAAATGCACGGTGTAGTAGATCAGGGAACTGGAATTCATCTCAGGCAGCCTAGCTCTGGAAACCTGCCCAGACACTCCGCTCACCCTGAGAAGCAGCCCCTCCTCTGTCCTCCTGTAGGAGCTCCCTTTTCCCCCAAGTAACTCACGCTGCACTGCTTACAGTCCCCTGTGAGTGCAGGAGCTCTGTGTGGTCCACAGGGGTCAGCCTCCAAAGTCAGTGTGTCTCAGGTGCCCTCCAAATCCCTGAAGTGACCCTATGTACACACAGACTGCGGGATGATTGACCCACGCCTAGCTTTGAGGGCCACTGAGCCGACTCAAAGAAGGAAGAGAAGGGGCTTCTCTTTCATTCAGATATTTGGCCCTCCCAAGCCTTTTCAGAGAGCTCTCAAACCCTTAGCCAGCACACGGGTGATGTGTTGGGAACTATAATGCAGCTTTCACCAGCAGGACTTCCACCATTCTGCTTTCAACTTAGTAAATGTGTCCATTGCTCTGCAGGGTAAAGCCCAGGGGAGCCGTGGGCCATCCAGAGAACAAAGGTTAAATAAGCCACTTCACCCTTTTGAGCTGGTGCCCTGTGAACTGAAGTCTACATGGACTACTGGTTTTCCCTTCATCTTTGGTTTCCCTCCTCCATATTCTTTCAACAAATGTGTGCTAGGCACGGAGGAGGCCAGGGTCAGGAAGAGCGCTGGTCCTTGTCCTCAGGGAGCTCACAGGCTGTGGGGGAAGCCAGACTCCGAAGCCAGACTCCCTGTGGATTAACCATCAGGCAGAGATGGGAATAACAGCCCAGGGGGCAAAACTGGGAAATGCCATCAGGGAGAGGTAGCACCTAAGAGACAGGAATCTCTCTCACAGGCTCGTGTCTTCGGATCCCCTGCAGCAGCAGCGACACTGTTGGGGGAGCGGGAGAGGGGCAGAATTTGTAAGACATCAGACGAACACATGCATCCCCTCTCCTGCAAGTACAGGGTGACTCTGTGAGAAGAAAATCCTCCAATTACCAAACTGGCCCTCACTTCAAACAAAATTTTATCCTGAGCCACCAGGTAGCTATGAAGCGTTGGGCACTCTGGGTCCACTTAGAGATACCTTTGGATGCCAATGGCTGCAAAGGGGGTACAGGGAGGGTAATGGGGGAACTCTTGTGGTCTGACTCCAGGGTATGCCAAGAGCTGTGCTCTGTCTGACACACATCAGGATGATGATACTGTCCTCATCTGGCAGGTGAGGAGATGAGGCCAGGAGGGGGTCACCACTGGCTTGGAAGGCAGCCTGTCCAGCCCCAAAGCTGATGTTTGGTCCCCTTGCCCCACAGAAAGTAAGGTTGAGTCCCCTAAGGCTGATGTTCTGAGGCTCCTGGGGCTCAGATAAGCACACAGGGTGAGAAACTTTTTTATTTGCCTTAACTGACCAGCATACACTAAGCACCTGCCACGTGCCATGTTCCAGGCAGTGCAAATAAACAGGGAACAGGTCAGGTCACATCTCTGACCCATGAAATGGCACGTGTTCCAGTGCAGGGCCACAAATGCCCAATACACACATAACAGAGTTTCAGATAGTGAAAAGCGCGATCAATGAAAACAGGTGATAGGGAACAAATGCGGGGCAAGCCACTTAGACTGGTCAAGGAAGGTCTCCTTGAACCTCTAAGTGAAGGCCTGAATGTAGTCAGGTAAGAGTATTCCAACAGAGGGAACAACGCTGGCAAAGACCTTGAGGCAGGAACAACAATGACATGTTCTAAGAAGAGAGGAAGGCCAATGTGGCTAGAGCTGAGAGTAAACAGATACAGGGTGCCAGGGTGGCTCAGTTGGTTAAGCATCCAATTCTTGATTTTGGCTCAGGTAATGATCTCAGGGTCATGAGATTTAGTCCTGCTTTGGGCTCCGCACTGGGCATGGAACCTGCTTAAGATTCTCTCTCTCCAGGGGCGCCTGGGTGGCGCAGTCGGTTAAGCGTCCGACTTCAGCCAGGTCACGATCTCGCGGTCCGTGAGTTCGAGCCCCGCGTCAGGCTCTGGGCTGATGGCTCGGAGCCTGGAGCCTGTTTCCGATTCTGTGTCTCCCTCTCTCTCTGCCCCTCCCCTGTTCATGCTCGGTCTCTCTCTGTCCCAAAAATAAATAAAAAACGTTGAAAAAAAAAATTTTTTAAAAAAAAAAAGATTCTCTCTCTCCCTCTGGTCCTTCCCTGCTCATGCATATTCTCTGTCTCTAATAAATAAATTAAGTAAGTAAGTGAATAGTTAGATATGAAGCTGTAAGTGGAGACCAGTCAAGCAAGGCCCAAAAGGAAAGAATCTGGATTTTAATTTTAATGCAACGGGAGGCCACTGGGAGAAGCCACAGTGTATAGTGGTTAAGAATGTGGACTCTGGGGGCGCCTGGATGGCTCAGTGGGTTAAGCGTCTGCCTTCGGCTCAGGTCATGATCTCACGGTCCGTGAGTTCGAGCCCCGCGTCGGGCTCTGTGCTGACAGCTCAGAGCCTGGAGCCTGTTTCGGATTCTGTGTCTCCCTCTCTCTCTGCCCCTCCCCTGTTCATGCTCTGTCTCTGTCTCAAAAATAAACAAACGTTAAAAAAAAAAAAAAAGAATGTGGCCTCTGGAGTTGAAATTCTGAGTCTGCCACATACTAGATGTGTGGCCTTAGCCAAGTTACTCAACCTTTCTGTCGAGTTTTCTATTCGGTTTGTTCATCTGCAAATGGAGATACTACTACCTTCTTCAGAGAAATATTAAAGGCCTAAATGAGCAGTGCTTGGCCCATGGGACGCTCTCAAACATTATTACTTCTGGAGGATTTTTTTTTTTTTTTCAACATTTTTTATTTATTTTTGGGACAGAGAGAGACAGAGCATGAACGGGGGAGGGGCAGAGAGAGATGGAGACACAGAATCGGAAACAGGCTCCAGGCTTTGAGCCATCAGCTCAGAGCCTGACGCGGGGCTCGAACTCACAGACCGCAAGATTGTGACCTGGCTGAAGTCGGACGCTTAACCGACTGCGCCACCCAGGCGCCCCTTTTTAAATTTTTTTTCAACGTTTTTTATTTATTTTTGGGACAGAGAGAGACAGAACATGAACGGGGGAGGGGCAGAGAGAGAGGGAGACACAGAATCGGAAACAGGCTCCAGGCTCCGAGCCATCAGCCCAGAGCCTGACGCGGGGCTCGAACTCACGGACCGCGAGATCGTGACCTGGCTGAAGTCGGATGCTTAACCAACTGCGCCACCCAGGCGCCCCACTTCTGGAGGATTTTAAGTTGGGCAGTGATATCATCTAAGTCACAATTTTAAAAATCACCTTGGCTTTTGTATGGAAAAGCTATTGGAGGGGGCTACAGAGGCAACAGGGAGCACAAAGATGAGGTTCTTGTGTGGTTCAGGGAGAGCTAAGGTGACCTGGATTGGTGTGAAGGCCAATGTATGGAAAAAGAGAGGCTAACTTCTGAATATATTTTAGATATACAGCAGACAAGACTTTCTGATGGACTGGCTTCCATGCAAGTGGGTTCCTCTTCTGGGGTCTCCTAAGAGCTGATTCTCTGCTTCTCAAGTGGGAGGGCCCCAGTGGGAAGCTCCCTGTAACTATGCACTTCCTCAACTCTTGACCTTGGTCTGAACCAAGAAGGCTGGCTCCCCAGCTGAGCAAGATTCAGTGCAGCTGGTGCAGAGGGAGGCCGGGCCAGCCCTTGTTTAGCTCAAAGCCTAGTAAGAAAGAAAACATAAGACCACAGGGAACTCTAGGACGTGTTACAAGGGTTCAAGGAAGTGAGCCTTGGGCTTGGAGCTTCTCCCACTTATTTACGAGAAGAGCAGAACCCTCTTCTCCAAAGCCCCAGGCCTCCCAGAGAGGGCAAATCTCTCTCTCTCTCTCTCTCTCTCTCCCTCTGCTTCAATATCTGTCCCCGAATGCCTCTGCCCAATCAGATTGCCACCTGTAAGCCCTTCCTCTCATAATTTCCAAGATTTAGTGAGCTCTCACTACATGCCAAAGATTTTTCTAAAGTGCTTTACATGTATTAACTAACTTATTCTTCATGACAGTCCTGAAGAGTAGCTTATGGCCATTTAAATGCTGAAGAAACAGGCCCAAGTAGTAACATGCATGAAGTCTAAGTGCCGTTCAGTGGCAAAGAGGAGATCTGACCACAAACATTCTGACTCGAGAGCACATACCCTTACCCACTACTGCTGCCCTATACAGGCTAAGTGCCATCACTGCCCTAGCTTCAGAACCCATCTCATTCATCTCCTCTCAGAACTGCTCTTCCATGAGCAAGGCTTCCATGCTTATCATTACCTGAGGGCAGACTGTGTCTGAAACATTTGTGAACACTTCTCCCTGAAAAGCCCCCAGTGTCTGGTCCATACCTGCTGAACGACTGGATGAACATTTAACAGAATCAAAGGAAGGCAGTTCCCAGTGCCTTTGCCCTCTCAGATATTTCTGTTGTGCAAGGTCACCTCCAGACCAGTTAACTGGCTTATAAGAATCAGGAGCTGCCTGGGATGGAACACCGCCAAGGCTGCTGTTTGCGTTGTCAAGATTATGCTGTTGGGCAGCAAGAGCCGCCGCCGTATCCAGGGAACGCCCTCTGTAGGTGGGGCTATCTATCCTCTGCCTAGCTCCTCATTCCCTGGGCACCTGAGATGCACAATACCAGTGTGTCAGGGCCGGTAGAGGGCTCTGGCAGGGCAGGCTTGAGATCTGTACTCTAGGCTCTGCCTCTGCATCTCCGTATGACTCTAAGAACATTCCTTCCTGTCACTGGGTCTCAATTTCTACACCTGTAAATGGGAGTAGGGTTGGTCCAAGAGACTTGCCGGCTCCTTCCAGAGCCCTCAAGACTGTCCGCAGTTTTTCTGGCTCTTACCTGCCACCCCTTGTAGGGACGTGCGCACCGCGTCCACGCAGCTCTCACAAGTCATCTGCACCGCGAACTCCAGCTGCAAGGGCGTCAGGGACGCGCAGATGAGAGCTGGGGACCCCTTCTGCGTGACCCTGCTTCATTACCTCCCCTGTGGCCGCCCCGAAGGCCTAGGAAAACGTCTTCACGTGACCCCTCCTCAAGCGCCCTCATTATCAGTCATGATCGTTCCGGGACCAACACCCCAACCCTCCAACGTCAACGCCAAGAGCCCCGCAAGTCTCGAAGCGGTTTTCCGGGGAGGTCCCAGGCCCCGCCCCAGGTGCCTACTCTTTCCCTTCTTCCTGCGTTAACCCCGGGGTCCGAGGCTCTCTGCCCAGAGAGGCTCCCACACGAGGCCTCGACCCTCACCGTGCAGGCGGTCCCGCGGTCCCCGGAGTCCGAAGCCATCCCGGACCCAGTCACCTGCCAGAAGACCTGAACTGCTCGAGGTCTCAGATGCAAACCTCCAACTGCGTCGCGGAGAGGCGGGGCCTCGGAAGTCACATTTTGCCCCGCCTCCTGGTGCGCGCGCACGTAACACCCCTCCCGCACGTCTAGCTTTGGCACTCACCGGCTGCGCAGGCGCACTCGGGCCATCCGACCCCCTGGTTGCCTTAGTGACCCCTGGTTGCCTTAGTATCCTCCGGCGCTCTTCTGGCCAGACCTCCTGTGCCGCCAGCGCTAAAATGGAGCCCTATAAGCCGGACCCCGAGCTCCAGCGGTTTTACCACCGGTTGCTGTGTCCGCTGTCGCTCTTCCCCCGCAAGGCGACATGCTCAGAATCTCAGAAGCGCCTTCCGCCGGAGGTGCCCATGCTGCTGCCCTTGCCGGTCTCACGGCTGACGGCGGAGTCTCTGTGCCGCCAGGTGGCCGAGCGGCTGGCCAATAGTGGGCTGGCGGTGCGCGTGCCTACCGAAGGTCGTCTCCGTTTCACTCAGGTCATCCTGGACGAGCTCAAGTGCAGCTGGCAGGAGCCTCCCACCGAACCTAGTCTGAACCACTTGAACAACCAGAGACTGCGAAAGCGACTCCAGGTCTACGTGCTGCTCAGCAGTGAGCAGCTTTTCCTACACTACCTGCACCTGCTGAACACCATGTCGACCCCCGCAAGTGTCTTCACTGAATCCGCCACGCTCACCCGTTTGACCGCCAGGCTCGCCAAGGACTGCACAATCTTTCTTACCAGCCCTGAGGTCTATCATTGCTTGCTCGCCGACTTCCTCACCCTGCTGAAGATAAAGCAGGCCCACCGCGGCATGCACAAGCTGCGCCCTGCAGGCTCTACTGGGGCTTTCAAGCTTTTCCCTAGCCCATTGCTTCACAGCTCCGGCTTCGCCCAAGTACCGTGCTGCACCCTCAACCTGAACTATCTCATCCAACTCAGCCGCCCGCGGGAGTTTCTCAGTGAGCCTGAACTGGATCCACTGAAGGAACTGAAGTCCATCCCGCAACTGAAGAAGAAGAAGCCTCTCCAATGGCTGTCCTTCGTGCAGAAGAAGAGAGAAAGCGACTTCAGTTCCGCACAGATTGTGTCACCGCCCAGGTACTCTGTGACTCCCACCAGCGGGGCTCCCCCTACCTCCCACTTGCCCCTCTGCTCCCAGTTCCAGAGGGGCCAGTCCATGCCCTCTCTGCGGGAGGGCTGGAAGCTAGCAGATGAATTGGGCGTCCCTCCACTCCCCCCTCGCCCCTTAACCCCGTTGGTCCTGGCTCCAGAGAGCAAACCAGAGCTGGCAGGGGACACGGTGGCTGAGGACCTGAAGCAGATGATAAATAACATGAAATTGGAGAGGACTCACTACTCATCACTGGACACAGGCCTGCCCCCACTCGTAGGGGCCCTGACCCGCCGCCCAGCTGCAGCACATCGCCTGGAGGAGCTGCAGAGAATGTTGAAGGGCCTCGAAGAGGAAGAAGCCACTGGGCAGTGGGGCCTCCAGTGCCCCAAATCCCTTCCATTTCAACCACAGCCGGTGACTGTTACTTTGAAGCTAGGAAATCAGGTTGTGGTCCAAGCAGCTGCTGTGCAGGTCTCTGAGAGAAACTTTTTGGACTCCTTCCACATTGACAGGGCCGGAGTTCTATACAACCACCTGGCTGGTGAACTAGAACCCAAACTTATTGAGGAAATGGATGTTGGTTGCTTTGTTGGCAATAACATCAGGGAGGTCTACAAGGAGTTGATGAGCCGTGTCTCTCTTGACCACTTCTCTTTTGACCAGGGACCCCTCATTGAGCCTGCAGCCAATAAAGACTGGTCAACGTATCTGTCCTCGGCCTTTCTACATCAAGAAAAACAGTATCGCATCATCAATCCCAAGTTAGCTGGACTTTATTCCCAGAGAGCAAACATGTTACAGTCCACCTCTGATAAGATATCCTCCCTCACATCACTGCAAGCAAGCAAAGGCTGGGAGAAGTGGTCAAACAAAGCCTCACGGGTGAACTGGTGGAAAACCACCTTGTCTGTGAGTGACTACTTCAAGTACCTCACCAGCCAGGAGACGGATTTCCTCCACGTCATCTTCCAAATGTATGAAGAGGATGTTCCTGTGGAGGTCAAGGCCCCTGTCAGAGAGTCCATAAAGATTCGGCGCCCACCTCCCTTGCAGGAAGATGAAGAACCAGACTTTGTGCCAGGGGAGTGGGACTGGAACACCGTGCTGGGGCACAGGCTAGGAACTAAGAGGAGCGGCCCCCTGGGAGAACCCTACAAAATCCTGAATCTGCAGAAGCGTCTGGAGCGGCTGTGGTCCATGCTTGAGGTCCCAGACAAGGATCGGCTGGACATGGCCATCAAGTACAGCTCCAACGCTCGTCTGAGGCAGCTGCCTTCGTTGGTGAGTGCCTGGGAGCAAGCCCTGAAACCCATTCAGCTGCGGGAAATGTTGATGGGGAAACTGGAATGGTTTGAGCGACAAGCCTCTGACCCCAACCGCTTCTTCCAAAAGACTGACATGGACCTGAGTCGCCTCCTGGAGGAGAATCAGTTCCGCAGCCACCTACACAGAAAGATCAGTCTAGTGCAGACCCCTCTGGCTTCCCTCCTGGAGGAGATTGAGTTAGTTTTTGGTGAGCCAGTGACCTTTAAGGGGCGGCGGTACTTGGACAAGATGAAGCATGACAAGGTGGAGATGCTCTACTGGCTACAGCAGCGGCGACGGGTCCGCCACCTGGCCCGGGCTCAGAAAGCCTCCCACCAGCCAGGGCTGTTCCAGAAGCTCAGCAGCCAGCCTCTGATAGCTCCTGGGAATACTCCCATTATTCTTTGACAAGGCCAAGTGCCCTCAAATCTCCCCCTCACCCCCAAGCATCCAGCAGATCCTCCAGACCCCTTGGGTGCTTTAGAAGATAAAATATCTAGGAGTGCAGGGTTCAGGAACATTGTTTTCCAACTACCAAGGGACTGAGATTAATACTTTATTTTGACGTGAGGTTCTCATAATGCATCCCCAAGCCCAGAAGCCCAGTATACCCCTTTATTTCAAGCCATGCACAATAGAGCCAAAATCTCATATATCAAAAGAACCGAGACTCTCCCTTGGAGTTCACTGTAATGGGAAATGTCAGAGGAAAACCTTCACCTTTGGAACACCTCAGCTTAGCATTTATCATACTACATTAAATTGGCTGATTAGAGTCCCAAATCAAGAGGTTCTGTGGCATGATGCTTATGAGCTATTGCTCTTGGGGTGTCAGGGTGGCTCAGTCAAGCATCTGACTCTTGATTTCAGGTAATGATCTCACGGTTCATGGGCTCGAGCCCCACGTAAGGCTCTGTGCTGACTGCATGGAGCCTGCTTGGGATCCTTTCTTCTTCTCTCTCAGCCTCTCCCCTGCTCATGTGCATGCTCTCCCTCAAAAATAAATGAATAAACGTTAAGAAAATGATAATAAAAGAGCTGGGGCCCTGGAGTAGGAAATGTGGATTTAAATCCTGGCTTTGTAACCTCAGCCAAATTACCTAACTCCTCTGTACCTGGACCCTCATATGTCAGATAAAGGGGCTAGGTCCAGCTTGTTACTTACACTTCTAGGATCCTGTTGGTTGAGGTAAAAATCTGTATTACATTTTTACCAGTTAACACAAGCACGTGGTACAAAGAACAAAAGAGTATATACTGAAAAGTAAGTCTCCTTCCCATCCCTACCTCCCATACCCCAGTTCCCCCACTGTGGGACCATCACCAGTTCTTGTGCATCTTTCCATTCTCTTATTCAGCAAATAGTCACCGAGCACCTACTAGGTGACACATGCTTGGTCTGTATCACTAAACAACAAAGATCCCTACCCTTCGTAGAGTATATACCTACGTTACTTGGGAGAAACAGACCATAAACCGTAAACATAGTACCTAAGCACACAGAATAATAGAATGTTAGAAGGCGATAAGCACTGTGGACTAAAGAAAAAGGAGAGTAGGGTAAGAGGAAACAGGGTGAGGGATGTCATTTTAATTAGGGTGGTCAGTGCAGGCCTCACTGGGAAGGTAAGGATTGAACAACGTCTTGAAGGAGGGAAGAAGTGAGCCCTGTAGACATTGAGGATAACCTCCTTGACACCCACTACAAAGCCCT
Source organism: Panthera onca (assembly GCF_046562875.1). NCBI lineage: Eukaryota > Metazoa > Chordata > Mammalia > Carnivora > Felidae > Panthera > Panthera onca. Next base: position 5,893,963 of record NC_138348.1, read on the forward strand.
AAGGCAGGCAGGTACCTAGAGTGTTCCAGAAAAGCAAGGAGGATAACTTCGTTGACACCCACTGCACAGCCCTAAGGCAGGTGGGTGCCTGGAGTGTTCCAGAAAAGCAAGGTGGCCAGTGCAGGTGCAGTGGAGCACAGGGGAGATGAGTCAGAGGAGTCAACATGATGCCAAGGGGTAGGTTAGATTATGTAAGGCCTCATAGGCTAATGTATGAACTAGTTCAGAGAGACCCTGTACATATATGAGCATATATGCTTATGTTATCTATGCATATGTTTATAACTACACCAATAGTAGTAACGCCCTACACTGCTCTCTTGCCCCATTTCTTATTTCACGTAACATGCCTTGAGCTCATTCCATATCCATACACATAGAGCTGCCTTATTCTCTTTGATAGCTATACAGTATTCCACGGTGTGTAATTTTATTTTATTTAACTAGTTCCTCATTCATGGACATTTAAAATGCAAAATGTTCTAGAAAACATCCTTGTTCACCTATTTAGAAGGTGCATCTATTTCTATAGTTTAAATTCCTGGAAGTGGAATTATGTCTAAGCATAAGCATTTGGTGGTAACAATTTGCAGTATCATCAACATTGCATGAGTATATTTCTTTCCCCACTCTCACCAACAGAATGTTATCAAATTTTTCAACCTTTACCATCCAGCAGGTGAAAAACAGTAACTCATTTGAGTTGTGTTCTCATTTCTCTTATGAGTGAAGTTGCATCTTTTCTGTTTAAAAACTGTATTTCCTTCTCTGTAAAACGTCCATGCGCTTTGCCCACTTTGCAACTGGTTTTGACTATTTTTTTCTTGATTTTTCAGAGCTCTTTACGTATTCAGGAAATTTAGCTGACATGTTAGTAGTTAACACTTACTAAGTTCTTACCTTGTTCAGAACACTTTCCTGCATGTTAATCACCATTTTATGCTAAGGAAATGAAGGCTCGAGTAAGTAAAGTTGCTTCCCCAGGGTCATAAAGGTACTAAGTGGGGGATCCAGGACTCAAGCCCAGGACTGACCCCAAAACTCAGAAGCCTGCGTGTGCCTTTTTGGTGTACTGATTCTGTGAGATATGGTAAAAGAGCTCTTAGATACAGCCTGCCTCACCTGCCGGCATACCATAGGTAGTGTGAACGCCTTCACTCATCGTTGGCTGACACACAAACATCAACTTTGTTTTGGTTTCCCAACAAAACAGCATTTCTCAAACATCACCCAAATTCCCCTTGGAATGGAGAAACATAAACATTTTGGTTAGGTACGAGGGATTGGGGTGGTCGGGGAGGGTGTACTGATACAGGGAAGCAGTGCTAGCTAGCCTAAGGCCTGAGAAATTTCTTCGAAGTATTTTATTTTTGAAATTTATGCAAAATTTGCATTCTACTCCACGGTATGTCCAGTTTTAAAATATAAAATGATGCTTGAAATCACTTATCTTTGCATTAACCTGGCCCTCCAAGCAGATGTGCCATATGTAGCATTCATAGTGTGGCTTCACGTCTCTTCTGGTGCTGCTTCTCCAGAAGTTATACCTAACCCAGTTGAGCAATGCTTCAGCAGAGGTCAGCAAACTTTTTCTGTAGAGGGCCAGATAGTAAATATTTTAGGCTTTGTGAGCTACGTGTTCTCTCTCATGAGCCTCAATTTTGCTTTTGTGGTGTGAAAGCAATTATAGACAATGTATAGGTACATGGGCGGGGCTGTGTTCCAATAAAATCGTATTTACCAACACAGGGCCAGATTTTGCCCTCATGCTGTAGTTTGCTAACCAAAACGCCAGCACATCAGCCCCTGTAAGAAGCAAAAGACACTCAGGAGGAGTGAGACAGGAAGCTTAGTGTGGCATTTCCCAAAGTGTGTTGCACAGTAAACTAATCCTGGGTGATAGTCCTGGAGTAAGGTTTCCATGGTCAAACATTTTTGGGAAACATCACATATACATTTCCGCATTCCCTCAGAGATTGACAGTACGTATTGGCATATTGAAAGCTCTGATAAATCTTGCAAAAAAGACACTTCTTTAACTTTGACCAAAGAACCCTCTTATTGCTCGATAGCCATTATGATTACTGGAAAAGTCTTGGGGGAAACAGTATCTCACTGTGAATTAGTCCTTTGGAATTCTCATTGACAGTTCTAGATAGTGTTAGTGCCCAGAGATAGGACAAAGAGGGTACATTCCTAGACACACAGGTCTACTTGGGATATCTGGGCCTCAAGTGGCATAAAAGGGTATCTTAAAACCCAAGACAGGCTTGAGGATGAGAAGCCACAGGAGATGGAGACTCTTAGACCTGCTTCAAAGCACTCCCTCAGTAGATTCTGCCCTTCTACCCGGCATTCAGATGTGGAAATATACAGACCTAGGACCACCTCTCCCAAAGTTCCAGACCTAAACCCGTGGCTCTGTGATCCTCCCTGTGCTGATCCTATTTATGGTTTATGAAGTGCTTTTCACATTCATTCAGCTGAGAATCAGTTGAGTGTAACTTGCTCCTAAAGTGGTAGAGTCTTGACTCAAACCCAGGTTTGGAGACTTCAAATCCTTTGCCTTGGTTGTCTGGCTGCAGTGAGGACCCTTGCTCTGTGCCAAGCCTCCAAGCAGCCACGAGGCCCCTGAGCCCATCCCAGCAAACTCAGCTGTGCCGAGAACTGTTTGTGAAGTGTCATGCTCGGGTGCTTTAGGGATATTATTTCATTTAATCCTGAGAAACAATCTTGCAAAGAAAGAGAAGGCATTATTACCTCCCTCTAGGGAGACTGGACTCCAGGAAAACCGGATGAAAATCAATCCTCTAAATTCCTGAGGATTTTTGTAGACATTTCAGTTTTGCCCCTGCCAGAGGCCATCAGAAAAATACATTAAATCTGGCTGGGGTGATTTGCTGCAGGCTTTTTGCTGCCCAGGCAAGGGGCAGGGCCCAAGCCCATAAAAGCCCAAAGTCTTCTCTATTTGCTACGACATTAAAAGGATGATTTGTTCATTTGTCTGTTTAAGTATATATATTTAGGGGCGCCTGGGTGGCTCAGTCGGTTGAGCATCCAACTTCAGCTCAGGTCTGATCTCACTATTCATGGGTTTCAGCTCTGCGTTGGTCTCTGGGCTGACAGCTTGGAGCCTGGAGGCTGCTTCGGATTCTGGGTCTCCCTCTCTCTCTGCTGCTCCCCTGCTTGCGCTCGGTCTCTCTCTTTCTCAAAACTAAATAAACATTAAAAAAAATTTTTAATATATATATTTACCAGTTATCTAAATTAACATTCATCTCATCATATATTAACAGAAATAACACAGTTTTGTAAAAACTAACTTTTCCAAAACAAAAACTGTAGGGAAGACTGGCTGTTTTAGTCTTTTGCAAATCTTTTTAATGTCTGGCTTAATGGGAGATTGCTGGATTCTCCTATCTGTTTCTGCATACATCTGTTGTAATATCAGGGGTCACATAGCCTCTGGAAAAACCCTACTCTTGAAAGAGTGAGGTAGAAAAGGCAAATAATGTCTTAGCAGTATTATGAAAATAGTTTTGACACCATGAAACCCTAGAAAGGGTCTGGGGGCCCTATTTGTAATATTTTGTTGTTGTTTTAAGTAGAAGAAGGGGCAGACATGGGGCAAGGGCAGTGGTGAGGGTAGTGGTAGGGGCAGAGGGACATTACTGGATCAGGGAACTACTGGGCAGTTGCTGGGGCAACGGCAGTAGAAGCAGGGAGACGGGGGGCGGGGGGGGGCGGGTTGATCAGGAATATCGGTTTGTTATAGAATGTCAAGGGCAAGGCCAGAGGGAAAACTACCACTTAAAAGAAAAAAATTGATCATCTGCTGGTCAAACAGACTGGTTTTTGGTGATCTGGCCACTCTGGGAAGCTGAGAACCCGAGAGCCGAAAGCGAGTGCTGAGGCACACGGGTGCTGGTGGGGACCAGATTTGAGCCCAGGTACTTCTAACTCCACTAAGCCCACAGCCCCACCCCTCCTGGCCTTGAGGTTTCTGCGTTTGGTCCACCTTTTCCTTGTACTGTCATTCACCAAGCACTTTTCTTCATGCTGACTCACTTTTTAAGCTTATTTTTTTAAAAAGCAATTTAAACCATATTACCAAATACCTATATAGTGATTGATTATGAAACGCCAGCCTCGGTTCTACACACCTTACATACAGTAATTCATTTAGTCCTCATGGCAATGCAATGAAGCAGGTACTACTATTATTTCAAGGTCCAGATGAGGGAGCTGAGGCACAGAGAGGTTATATAACTTGCCCAAGGTCACACAACTAGGATCATGGCAGAGTCTGAATTCAGACCCAGGGTTCTGACTCCCAAGTACATGCTCCTAACCGCTACACTGTCTCTTATCTTAAAATATAGAAAACAAGTCTGCCCAGTTGAGGCCCACGGGATGAAGCTTCATATGATCAAATTTTACTTTCATTATTGCCTAAACACTGAGGTAATCAGGCTTTCTCGCAGCTCACCTGATTCCCAGAAATGACTCTGAGGCCCTTATCGCTATTCTCTCAGATTTAGAGTGCATTCCCTGAGCCTCTCCCAAGGTCCAGAGGCTCTGCCAAGAGGAGGGAGGTAGGGAACTGGAGGAAATCAGAGAGACGCAGTCCCTGTTGCTGATGAATCTAAAGTTTGGTGAGGAATATAATTTCAACAATGTAGCAAGCGAAGGGTACAGTGGGACCCCACAAAAAGGCCATTCAACAGAGCTGGGGGGGGGGCGGGGTAGGAACAGTGGTAAGTGTGAGAAGTGAGGGAGATGATTCATTTTCAGAAATACCAAATAAAAGCTGTGCTGTCTAGTTAACAATAGGTTTACAACCTATGGGAAATATGTACGAACCTCCCCAACAATGGAGTCCCAAAGCCTTAGACCTTCACTTCCTGGTTCTTCTTCCCCTTTCCATTTTGCAGGCTTATTTTTCTCAGGCTTTGCAAAGAGCATGTGCCAAAGAACAAAAGGAGGAGGGAACTGAAAGTCTCTGCATCACCTCAGGGAATATACATTTGTTCCAACCAGACTATGTTTTGCCTTACATGGGCATAGGTGACTTCCGGGTAAGGCTGTAACCTCTGCTGTACTCAGCCAATGAGGAACCAGGGGAGAGATTTGCATTCTAGGAAATAAATTGTCTGCTGTAGCTGCCCTGAGTGTGTCTGTCCATCAGACACCTGCTCTTGCAAGAATGTTGATTAAAGCCCGGCTTCACTGTGCTCCAAATCTCTGCATCCCTCCTTTGATTGGGTCAGTGGGCTTCCTTCTCGCAGTGAGGGAGAGCTTTCCTGGAGGAGGCTACATTCAAGCAAGATCTAGTTTCTAGAAGATTGAGCAGGAGTTATCAGGCACATGGTAGCAGAGGAGAAAGGGAGAACATTCTTTTTCTTCCTTTCTTTCTTTCTCTCTCTCTCTCTCTCTCTCTCTCTCTCTCTCTCTCTCTCTTTCAGTAGGCTCCATGCCCAACGCAGGACCAGAACTCATGACCATCACATCAAGAGTCACATGCTCTACTGACTGAGCTAGCCAGGAGCCCCAAGGAGGAAAGCTTTCTAAGCCCAGAATGAGCAAAGGTATGGATCACGAGCCTGGTGTATGTGGAGGAAATACACATGAACAACCTTGAAAGTTCCTGGAAGGAAATGAGGCTGGAGGGGGAGGCAGGGTTTTGTTGTGTGGGTGGTGGCAAGCCATGTATTCCTCAGCAAATGCCTACTGAACACCTGCTCTGTGAAACCACACTAAACAACACAGACAAGGATCCCTCACATTCTGGTGGGCGACACACAGTGGTCATGCAGGTAAAACAAATCATCTCTGAGATGGTGACAAATGTTATGAGGGGTAAGAAGAAAAAGCAAAAAGGGCAATAGAAAGTTCAGAGACTAGCAATTTAAAATAGGGGATCAGAAGAAACACAATAGACGAACATAGGGGAAGGGAAGGAAAAATAAGATAAAAACAGAGAGGGAGGCAAACCATAAGAGACTCTTAAATATGGAGAACAAACTGAGGGAGGTGGGTGGGGAGATGAGCTAAATAGGTGATAGGCATTGAGGGGGGCACTTGTTGGGATGAGCCCTGGGTGTTGTATGTCAGTGATGAATCACTGGGTTCTACTCCTAAAACCAATACTACACTGTGTGTTAACTAACTTGAATTTAAATAAACAATTTTTAAAAATAAATAAATAAAATAGGGATCAGAGGAAGGAGTATTTGAGCAAAGACTGGAAGGAGTGGGAGGAGTCATGTGATATCTGGAGAAAAAACATTCTAGGCGGGGAACTCATGTAAGTGCAAAAGCCCAGAAGTAGGTGTCTGCCTGGTGGGTCTACAGATGCCGGAGTTGCTGGAATGGAGTGAACCAGGTGGAGAAGGCTTGGGAATTAGGTCAGAGAAATAATGGGGTTTAACAGGCTTTAGTCGGAGAGGTGACATTTGGCTGGGCCACGGGTGACGGTTAGCAGGCTGCCAGGCTGGAGGTAAGCAGACCAGGGCAGAGGCTGCCCTGGGGGGAGCAGAACCACTGTGTTGGGCCGATGAACAGGAATAGAGTGTTTTGGAGGCAAATTTGCCAGCATTTGGTGATGAGTGGGTATGGGGAATGGGAGCAGGGAGTCAAGGGTACCTCCTGGGTGTGCCTGGCTTGGGCCGCTGGTGGAGCCCTTCTTGAAATGGGAGTCTGGAGGGCGTGGTGGGAGTGGGGTGGAATGGGGTGAGGGAAGGTGATGAGTTCAGCCCTGAAAAGGTTAAGTTGCCTGCAGAACATCCGAGTGGAGATCCAAGGGCAGATGTTTCTCCTTAGACTCTGCTAAAGATAGGAGCCCTCTCTGAGCAGCACGCTTATACACGTATGTCTTGTGTAGCTCCTATCTTAAGTCTGTAATTTTCCTAGCTATTTTTAGACTGAAAGTGTCTATCTGGGGCCTAAAATATGTGTAGAAATGATTGGTTTGAAATTTTACCAAGGCTACACTTTTTTAAAAAGCTGTTAATTACTGGGGTGCCTGGGTGGCTCAGTCAGTTAAGTGTCAGACTTCAGCTCAGGTCATGATCTCGTGGTTCATGAGCTCGAGCCTGCATCAGGCTCTGTGCTGACAGCTCAGAGCCTGGAGACTGCCTTGGATTCTGTGCCTCCCTCTCTGCCCTCCCCCGCTCATGCTCTCTCTCTCTCAAAAATAAATAAATATGTTTTAAAAAGGCTATTAATTATAAACACAAAGTTCACCTAATACCACGGAGTTAGGCATTGCTGTGGACTAAATGTTTGTATCCCCCTAAAGCTCATGTATTGAACCTCTAACCCCCAATGTGACAGTATTTTGGAGGTGGGGCCTTTGGGAGGTAATTAGGGTTAGATGAGATGATGAATGAGCACCCCCCCCCCCTAAAAAGCAGAGGAAACCAGAGCACCGCCCCACCCCTACGTGAGGACAGAGCAAGAAGGCAGCCAATGGCAAAACAGGAAGTTAGCCTTCACTGGACACCAAATCTTCTGGCATCTGGGGATCTTGGACTTTCCAGCTTCCAGAACCATGAGAAACAAATGTGTGTTTAAGCCACCCAGTCTTTGGTATCTTGTTACTGCAGCCCAAGCTGACCGAAATAGGCATCATCAAGGTATACCCTGGCCAGGAAGCTAGAAGTCCCGCGTTCCGTTCCTTGTGTGACCTTGGGCAAGGGATTTCTTCTCCTTTTCATTCATTCATTTGTTACATATTTGATAAGCACTCTCCGGGTCTGGTGCTGTGCTAGGCCCTGAGGGCACAACAATGAGCAAAGCCAACAAGGTTCCTGACTTCAGGGAGCTCCTGCTCTGGTGGATGAAGACCACAAACAGAGAGTAGAAGTTATGGGGAGAGTGGCCTGGGGAGGCCTGTGGCTCACCCTGACCTGGAGCCTCGGAGACACTCCCCTCCTGCCCTGAAGGGCTCAGCAGAGTGTAGGTTTTGTCCCGGCCCAACCAACCCCTGTGATCTGGGCTTTCTGTGACTCTCCTCTCGTTGTACTGTCATCACATTCCCTTAAGACTTCATTAGGCTCACTCGGCAGATGAAGAAATGCTCAAAGACGCAGAGCAATCTGCTGAAGGTCTTATAGTTAATAAGTGATACGTAACAATTTAAAACATGTGCGTCCATGGACACCATCAAGAATATGAAAGACAACTCACAGAATAGAAAGAAATATTTGCAAATTATATATCTGATAAGGGAATTGTAACTAGAATATATTAAAACAAACCTTACAACTCAACAATAAAAAGACAACCCTTTTTTTTTTTTAAATAGGCAAAGCATTTGAGAAAACATTTCTCCAAAGAAGAGATACAAGTGGCCAGTAAACACATAATACGATGCTCAATATCATTATTCATTAGAGAAATGCAAATCAAAATTATCGTGACAGGGGCACCGGGGTGGCTCAGTCGGTTAAGCATCCGACTTCAGCTCCGATCATGATCTCCCGGTTCGTGAGTTCGAGCCCTGTGTCAGGCTCTGTGCTGACAGCTCAGAGCCTAGAGCCTGCCTTGGATTCTGTGTCTCCCTCTCTCTCTCTGTCCCTCCCCTGCTTGCACTGTGTGTGTGTGTGTCTCTCTCAAAAATAAATAAACAGTGAAAAGAATATATCATGAGAAACCATTTCACAAACAAGTGGATGGCTATGATAATAAAAAGACAACAAGTGTTGACAAAGATGTGGAGAAACTGGAACCCTCAGTAAAGCAGGGCGGCCGCTGTGGTTAATGGCCTGGCAGTTCCCCAGAGTGTTAAACGCGGGGTCACCGCACGTCCTAGCAATTCCAACTTGTAGGGATACACCCAAGGGAAATGAAAGCATATGTCTGCACAAAAATTTGCACACGCATGTTCACAGCAGCGGTACACCTAATGTCCTAATGTGGTGGCTCCATCCAGTCAAAAGCTACTCAGCAGCAAAAAGGCACGAAGTGAGGACACACACGACGTCACAGGTGAACCTTGAAGACACGATGCTCCGTGAAAGGAGCCAGGCACAAGAGAACACATATCGTATAATTCCCTTTGTACGAAATACCCAGGGGCGCCTGGGTGGCTCAGCTGGTTAACGTCCCACTCTTGATTCTGGCTCAGGTCATGACCTTGAGGTTCGTGAGATCGAGCCCCCTGTCAGACTCTGTGCTAACAGCGCGGAGCCTGCTTGGGATTCTTCCTCTCCCTCTTTCTCTCTCTCTCTCAAAATAAATAAATAAAGTTAAAAAAAAAATCCCAGAATAAGCAAATTCATAGAAAAAGTAGAGTAGCAGTTGCCGAGTTCTGAGGGAAGACGGGGAAAATGGGTGGGAAACTGTCAACATTAGAAAGATAAGTGGTAGAGGGCATCTGGGTGGCTCAGTGGGTTAAGCATCTGAATTCAGCTCAGGTCATGATCTCGAAGTTCGCGGGTTCAAGCCCTGTGTTGTGCTCTCTGCTGTCAGCACAGAGCCGCTTCAGATCCTCTGTTTCCCCCTCTCTCTGACCCTCCCTTGCTCGTGCTCTCTCGTTCTCTTTCTTTCTGTGTCTGAAAAAATAAATAAATATTAAAAAAATAATAATAAATCATGGTAGAGACTGGGCAACTCCAGAGCCTGTGTCTTTCTGTTACCATGTGGGGAGGGGAGAATGACACACTGGAAGGTCCTTTTTGACATGGGTACCCCCTTACCTCTGCCAGGGCCCTGTACCCATTGACTGTCCAGTGGTCCCCATTACCCTTCCCACTCCCCCCCTCCCCACACCAAACTGTCCTCCAGTCTCCTGATTTGTGTCAGCTTTTACCTCCGAACTCAGTGAAGAGACTAGAGTACTGGTCTGGGAGGGAAGAAGAAAAACCAACCTTAATGAGTATCTACTGCATGCTGGACAAGTCACTGTGCCCGGTAGGGAGTTTCCCACAATCCTCTCACTTAATGCTCAGAAAGACCTCCTAAATCTCAGGGCTCATATTCTGTTCTCAGCGCCAAGCTGCCTTGAAGGCAGTGAGCTGATAGCAGATCCTTTCTTCTTGGTTTACATTCACCAACTGAAGGGGTGGCCGTGGACCGTCTCAGAGGTCCACTCCAGTTCTGACCTGCTCTGCAAACAAGTCAATGAAAGCTACTCACAAAAGTGGGAAGGATTTATGACGCAATAACAACTAATAATTTGAAGGATTTGCCACGTGCCGGGTCATGCTCTGAGGGTGTTTCAGGCATGAACTCCTTCATTCTTCACAATAACCCGCGTAGCATGGACACCAGCCCCTGTTTTGGAGATGAGGAGAAGAGGCGCGCATGGTCAAGTCCCGCTGTAGGTAGCCTGATCCAGGGCAAGAACGCAGGCTCTAGGGGAGCTTTGCTGTAGACTTTGGACAACTTAATCTCAGAGTCTCAGAGGCCACGAGCTCAGAGGAACTAGTCTCTGGTGACAAAGGAGCTCCCCTCTGAAACACAGGACTGGCTCAGGTGTTATTTGGAGAATCTGTTTATAGAAAGATACCCACAGAAGACCAAGATTTGGCCCCTGGGGAAGGAGACTGCTGCCTGGAGTCTGGAGCCAGCCTGAGGATTGGGGCAGGAGGGAGCATGGTAGGAGGGCTTCCCAGGGAGGGGCGAGGAGACTGGCACTGAAGCACACCGTGGGCATACAAGGGAGCCCAGCCCCCAGGGCTCTGGACCGGGACTTGGGGATGGGTGTGCTCTGTGCTTACCCCCAGCAGATGAAAGTCAAGTGACTGTCATTTCCCCCGGGTCTGTATTCCCCCACCCCAGGAGAGTCTCTATGCCAGCCTACCCCACGCCACCTGCCAACAGCTTGGCCCGTGACCAGTCCCACCATGCTGTCAGACAAACCGGACAAATTGGTTTCTTGCGGCCCTTGCACGCAGACTCCCACACTTGCTCGCCACACTCCCACCCCACGAACGGTGGTATTAGCCTAGACTTGGGTCTAGTTTCAGGTTTTAAATTGCTGTACCTCATTTGACCAAATCCTCCAAAATAACAACTTGCTGGCTAGTTAAAACAGAGACTTAAGTGGCTTCCGTTGTGAAAGTTCTTAAGATGTCAGCCTTTCCTTCTAGGCCTGAAAGCCTCACATCTCCTGGAGATGACTTTTTTAAATCAAAAGATGATTCCCGTGGAAGGTGTAGCACAGGGGCACTGAGTAAGCACTAGGTATGCATTATCATTGCTGTTATTGGATGACTCTTCCTAGTTATGCAAGCAGGAGTTAAGGTCATTCTGGGACTAGGGTGTAACAGGAATTTTGGGGGGGCCCTCCAAAGCTGCGGTAGCCTGAGATTTTGGCCACAAAGCAGGGAAGATATGAATCAATTTACGCACGAAGATATAGAGCACTTGCGATTGGAGGCAAGGAAGGTCATTACGCTAACCCTTGGCCTGATGATTCAGCCAGGGAGACCTGCAGGTGGACCATAGCTGTTCAGTCAAGGCTGAGAGATAAACCCACCTCCAGGAAAAAGAGTTTGGGCTGAAGTCCTGGGGCCCAGAATCTCCACCCATCCAGCCATCTGTCCATCCATCCATCCATCCATCCAGTCACTCAGCAAATACTAGGGGAGACCCACTAATGGCCAAGGCAACATCATTCTTTGGCCCTTTTTGGTTCCTCACCCCATATCTTACCACATCTTATAAAATGCACCTATGTCCCATATTAAATAATATTTTGCTATAAAATTTTTTGAAAGGAGTGTTATAATTTTGTTTTTGAAATGATCTGACTTCGTGTAACTTGTTTAAATTGTGATTTGCTGTGAGTTTTTAAAATGTTTATTTATATTTGAGAAAAAGAGAGAGTGCGAGTGGGGAGCACAAGCAGGGGAGGGGCAGGGAGAGAGGGGGACAGAGGTTCCAAAACAGGCTCTGTGTGACCTGAGCCAAAGTGGGATGCTTAACCAATTGAGTCACGCAGGTGCCCCTGCTGTGATATTTGTAAGCAATCATCCTATATACTCCAGATGGTCTTGGGTCGAGAAATTATAACTCAAAAATCCTTCTCAGTTATACCAAAATATTTATGAATATCAAGTTTAACAATAAAGTCAATGAGGCATTTAATGAAATATATAGCAATTTTTATTTTTAAGAAACCTGTAGACTCTGTAAAATTTTTTTCCAGACTCTAACATCTTCATAGGCCTTGGAAAGCTAAGAGGCCTAGGGTGTCTGATGGGGAAAATGGCCCCAAGGGTCAGGCATATGAGGATAAAGACAGAAGGGAGTCAGATAATCAAGGTCCTTGCTCTCAGAAGTTTCCAGTCCAGTGGGAATAAGCAAATAAGGGCATGTTATGATAAATACTGAAATATATAGCGTTTTGAGAAAAGGGCGGGTTCTTTAGATATCAGTGGTCCTACTCTGAAGAAACAGCATTTAGGCAGAGACTGGACAGTTGGGAAGAAATGTGACCTCTGCAGAGCAGAAGTCTCTCCAGGCAGAAGGGACGGACAGTACAAAGGCCCTGAGACAGGAGAGCAGTCAGCTTGTAGACAGGGAAGGAGTCACGGTGGCAGGGGCATAGTGAAGGGTAGCACAGGAGACAGGAGATAAGTTCAGACAGGAGGGAGGGACCAGATTGTGCCCAACCTAACAGGTCATGGTATGGAGCTTGTATTTCATTCCAAGTACATGGTGTCACTTAGGTTGGGATCTGCAGGGAGCAGATTCTAAGACAGGGTTTGGCAGGCAGGATGTCTGTGAGGGGTGCTCTCAGGACCAACACCAAGAAAAGAGAGGGAAAGTCAAGACCGGGCGGAGATAGCGAATGGCTATGCAATTTCAGTGGATATTATTCCTCACCCCTCAGGGGTTCTGAGGCTAAGGTGACCCTTCAGATTTGTCATTAGGTAGCAGCTGCTTGGGGAGGGGAGCACGACAATCCCTGAGGAGTTGACAGCCGAAGGCAGCTCTCCCAGTAGCTGGACACCAAGTCCATTCACAAAAGGGGCTCTGGTCTGCACACCACAGCCCACACTTGGTCCCGTTTATGTTTAAGGAGGTCCCTCTGGTTGCTTCAGGGAGAGTAAATTATTGGAGGCAAGAGTGGATCCAGTCAGGCAAGCAGTGATGGTGGCTTGGCCATGAAGGGTGGCCATGGGAACGGAGATAAGTGGATGAATTGGGAGATACTGAGAGGTGGAATCCAGATCATTTGAAAATGGGTTAGATGTGGGACATGAAGGAAAGGGAAGAATCACGGACACTTCTGGTCTCTGGACCGAACAACTGGGGGAAACAGCGATGCCATACGCTAAGATAGAGGATTCCGGAAGTGTGGTGGGGATTAAAACGATATGCAGTTTTGGCCAAGTTTGAGATGCAAGAGTTGACGTCAAGAAGGTGGTGTGAGGCTCCGAGGCCAGAACTTGGCTTTAATTTTTAGATGCGTGTAGGGAGTGTAAATTCGGGCTAATTTTCGTCCGGTGAGGCCAGACTCTTCTCTGGTCCTGCCTTCCTAGCCCAGCGATCACGCTTGGGAAGACAGTGGTTGCGTGAGAGGTGGGCGGGCACAGGAATAGGCGTCCCTGAAGTTCTTGCCGGGATGGTGACGCTCGCAACGTCCAGGACCAAACCTCAACAGCGCCACCGCGTGGCGATGATGCGTCACAACAGCAGTGGACTCCCACTCCGGGGCCCTGAGTGGTACCGGAAGACGTCGCCCAGAGCCAGGGCCCTCAAAAATCAGGCCCCACCACTCTGTTTGGCACTGAATAAATCACTGGGGATTCTGGACGACTTAGAGCCCGGAGGGAGAGGAGGAGCCTCAAAATGCAGAGATAGCTAGGCAATGGAGTTAGAGGAATTATCTGAGAAAGAGAAAATGGTTTTAGAATACCGATGCCATAAAGAAATCGATTTGCATAGTAATAATGCTGACAGCTCCCATTCAATGAGCACATATTCCGGGAGGCTTGATCTCATTCAGTCTACAAGGACGCTGAGGCTCAGAGAGGTGAAAAGATGTGTCTCAAGTCACATACTAGTCAATGGTTGTGGGGCTAGGATTAAAATCCAGTTTAGCCTACCAGTGGATCTTGACTGTGTCCAACAGGCCTTTTAACAACAAATATTTTGCAATGCCCTGTCACATCCCCAGCATCTAGATAGTGCCTAATACATAGCATGCACTTGGTCTATATTTTTTAATGAATGAAGTGAAATTTATAGATAATATCCTATCTACCCACATCATTTTAAAAATCAAGGAAAAATGAAGTGAAAGTACTTTGTGCTACAGAAACCTGCATTTCCACATGCACGTGCTCAGTCAGGATCACATGAGAAGACATAACTGAAGCCATCATTGTGAACTGGGATGGCTCCAAATACAGACTCGTGTTGCCTACAGAGACACAATCTTCTGAAACGGTGAACGTCTTTTGTAAAGATCTGGATTCATACAAGGGAAATTCTCGTAATAAATGCTTCAGTAGAATTCTTGAATAATTCAGTGTGTACTAAAACTATGTATGTAATATTATGTGTGTACATATAAACAGAGTTAAGGGTCTCGGTGCAGAGGATTATCAACAGGTTTTTTTCTTTTTCTTTTTTTTTTATGTCTTTTTTTTTTTAATTTTTTTTTTTTTTTCAACGTTTTGTATTTATTTTTGGGACAGAGAGAGACAGAGCATGAACGGGGGAGGGGCAGAGAGAGAGGGAGACACAGAATCGGAAACAGGCTCCAGGCTCCGAGCCATCGGCCCAGAGCCTGACGCGGGGCTCGAACTCACGGACCGCGAGATCGTGACCTGGCTGAAGTCGGACGCTCAACCGACTGCGCCACCCAGGCGCCCCTTTATGTCTTTTTTTGAGAGAGAGAGAGAGAGAGAGAGAGAGAACGTGCGAGCGGGGAAGGGCAGAGAGCAAGGGAGACACAGAATCTGAAGCAGGCTCCAGGCTCTGAGCTGTCAGCACAGAGCCCAATGCAGGGTTCAAACTCACGAACCGTGAGATCATGACCTGAGCTGAAGTTGGACACTTAACCAACTGAACCACCCAGGCGCCCCTCAACACGTTTTTTTTTCCACTTACATATAAATGACCAGTGGGACATTAGAAACTCGTGCAGGACATGGAAGAATTCTCGGTAATGTGGGTCTGTCCCAAACACTGAAGGATGTTAGGAATCTCTGGTCCCCGTCTGCTAAGGACCAGAAGAGCCCCATCAAAGTGAAAACCAAAAGTGCCCCTACAAATTCCCAAATCCCAGTTTCCAGGGACAGCAGATCTGCCTTTGAGACCTCTGATCTGTTAAAGCCCCGATGCCTAAGCTTTGCTTTGATGGTCTTGTCCTCTTTCGGGGCCCTCCCAAAGACCTGGGCTCCCACACTCTCACTTCTTTATCCCTCCCTTCAGCATTCTCTGCAAGTCGTTTGGTTTTAGTTTGTTTTTCTTTTTTTGTTTTGTTTTTTCGCTAGAAGGTTAGAACTGATGTGATAAATGAGGTACAT
Source organism: Panthera onca (assembly GCF_046562875.1). Classification (NCBI taxonomy): domain Eukaryota; kingdom Metazoa; phylum Chordata; class Mammalia; order Carnivora; family Felidae; genus Panthera; species Panthera onca. The sequence goes on from NC_138348.1 coordinate 5,909,454, forward strand.
TTCTATCTTCCTACTTCTACAAAAAAGTCTCGGGCAGGTGAAGTAACTTGCTCATAGACACAGAGCCAATCCGAAGTGGCAGAACCAGAATGAGAACCCAGGTGAGTCAATTTGACTCTAAAGCCTGTGAGTTTTGCCATCTTTTCTAATCCCTCCTCACTGTCTTCCACCTCCCAGTCCCAGAAGATTTCTGTTGTCACGGGGAACCAAGGCTGAAGAAACCCAAGTATCTCACTTACTGGGTAACGTTTCTGTAAGTTGTCCACCACTCTCAAAAGTCAGGAGGTGGGTCGGAGGGGTCTGGAATGAATTCAGACCGTATAGTTGTTAATTGTCGTTCTCATAAAACATTGCTGGAAGGAAACCCTGCTGTTTGCTCCCTTGTCCTAGGAAGGTCAGTTCCATCTGGTCGTGACCTGTGTATTGGGTCATCTCCTAGATGCTCTCATTTCTTTTTTTTTTATTTTTTTTTAAATTTTTTTTTTCAACGTTTTTTATTTATTTTTGGGACAGAGAGAGACAGAGCATGAACGGGGGAGGGGCAGAGAGAGAGGGAGACACAGAATCGGAAACAGGCTCCAGGCTCCGAGCCATCAGCCCAGAGCCCGACGTGGGGCTCGAACTCACGGACCGCGAGATCGTGACCTGGCTGAAGTCGGACGCTTAACCGACTGAGCCACCCAGGCGCCCCAAAGGATGAAGTTCATTTTAAATTTATGTTCTAGGGGCACCAGGGCGGCTCAGTCAGTTAAGTGTCCAGCTTCAGTTTAGGTCGTGATCTCGCGGTTTGGGAGTTCCAGCCCCGCATCGGGCTCTGTGCTGGCAGCTCAGAGCCTAGAGCCTGCTTCAGATTCTCTCTCTCCCTCGCTCTCTGCCCCTCCCCCACTCGTGCTCTGTCTCTCTCTGTCTTTCAAAAATAAATACTAAATGGGGCGCCTGGGTGGCTCAGTCGGTTAAGCGTCCGACTTCAGCTCAGGTCACGATCTCGCACTCCGTGAGTTCGAGCCCCGCGTTGGGCTCTGGGCTGATGGCTCGGAGCCTGGAGCCTGCTTCTGATTCTGTGTCCCTCTCTCTCTGCCCTTCCCCCATTCATGCTCTGTCTCTCTCTGTCTCAAAAATAAATAAACGTTAAAAAAAAAATTAAAAAAAACAAAAAAATAAATACTAAAAACAATTAAAAATAATCAATAAAATATTAAAAAATATATTTAATTTTAATATATATTTAATATATTTAATAAATTTAATATATATTTAATTTAATTTTAATATAAAATATTTTTAAAAATATTTAAAAAATTAAAAAAGTATGAAAAGCATACTTTTTCAAACATGAGTGCTCCTAAGATTGACCACATGTTCCAAATTCCTTACCTAGACCTCCTGAAACAGAACCTGGGACCTTGCATTGTCAATGCCTTTCCCCCCCCCTCCCCCACACCCTGTACCTCCCAGGGACAGATCCCTTAGTCCATTTCTTAGTCCATTTCGCCTGCTTGGAGGAAAAATGCTCCCTTTATGCTTTCAATAGCCCTGAGGGGTCTGCAGAGGCCGGTGTGAGAAGCAGAATCCTTACTGGTATTAGGACTGGTTTCAAACCCAGCTTCCATTTACCATTTCTGCAACTTGGGCAAGTTACGGATTCTCTTGTTGCCTGAGTTTCCTCCTGATGGGAAATGTGGGGGTTCAGGAGTGAATGGTCAAGAAAGAATTCTTGAGACGTCTTCGGTGCAAAAAGGGTGTTTTTATTAAACTATGGGGACAGGACCTGTGAGCAGAAAGAGGTGCAGTGGGGTGGTGAGAGTGCATGATTTTATACCTTCAAGTTGGGAGGGGGTTAGGGCTAGCTGTTGTTGGGAAAAGGTCATTTACTACTGCCTAGTAAAACTCTAGTCACAAGACCCTTCAGAAGTGTGTCAGTGCACCATATGCTTGGAGGATGATCGCTGACATATATGGGGAACCGGGGAGAGAGAGATAAAGGAAGTTTCCCAAGGAATTTTTTACAGGATCCTGGTGGTTGGGCTAACGTCAAGCTAAGGTTGCCTGTTGCTTTTTGCCTGCAGCAACATGTTAACATTGAGGCAGCTGAGCTTTTAAAAAAAAATTTTAAGTTTATCTATTTTGAGAGAGAGAGAGAGAGAGAGAGAGAGAGAGAGAGAGAGGGCATGAGAATGATTGGGGGAGGGGCAGAGAGAGAATCCCAAGCAGGTTCCAAATACGGAGGCCCATGCAGGGCTCGAACCCATGAATCCTGAAATCTTGACGGGAGCCCTAACCAACTGAGCCACCCAGGTACCCTTAATCTAGATTTCTTGATGAGTAAATAACAATGTATACAAGGGTGACTTTCAGTTTCTACTCTCTGTAGTTTTGCTCTTTTCGTACGTACACTTCATTCTCCTGTGTCTAAATAGGGGCACCTGGGTGGCTCAGTCTGTTAAGTGTCTGACTTTACCTCAGGTCATGATCTTACATTTCATGACTTTGAGCCCCACATCAGGGTCTGTGCTGACAGCTCAAAGCCTGGAGCCTGCTTTGGATTCTGTGTCTCCCTCTCTCTCTGCCCCTCCCCTGCTCACATGCTCTCTCTCTCTCTCAAAAATAAATAAACATTAAAAATTAAAAAAAAAAAAACTAATCTAGACTGCAGACATGCTGTAATCAGAACTGTGGAGTATAGAAAAGCTAACTTAAGTATAAGTGCTTAAACTATGAAATTTCTAAAAAGAAAACAGTAAATAATTTTGATCTTAGGGACGATTATCTTTTCATAAATTATTACTGAAGTATAATTGACATACTATGTGACATTAGTTTCAGGTTGGGACAATTTTCTTAGGTATGACACCAAAAGCGTGATCTATAAAAGAAAAAATATGATAAATTGGATTTCATCAAAATTTAAGTGTAAAAGGTGCATAATCTTTGATCCAGAAATGCCTGGAGCCAGGAATATCTTGTTACACCAGATAGCAAAAAGCTATCAAAGAGGGGGTGGGGCAGAGAGAGAGAGAGAGAGAGAGAGAGAGGGAGAGAATCCCAAGCAGTCTCTGCACTGCCAGCCGGGAGCCCGACAAGGGTATGTAACTCACAAACCACAAGATCGTGACCCAAGCCGAAATCAAGAGTCAGACACTTAACCAACTGAGCCACCCAGGTGCCCCAGAGGTAGCTGAACTTCTTGAGGAAGTTCACTCTGCCTGTGTCGAGTACTTCCCCATGGGCTGTAAGTTGTAAGGAAATTTAATTTTTTTCTTTTGCCTTTGTTTTCCCCATCAGTCAGTGGCAGCATACCTGTCTCATAGGGTTGTTGTGGGTTAAATGGGCTAATGCATATACGTGCTGAGAACACTGAAGGCCTAGCACGTAGTTAGTGCTCACGAAATGTGAGCTATCATTTTTACTGTTGTTAATGTTTTTATGTGTGGGGCGCTCTTCTGGGGAACACCAGAACAGATGCTCAGGTGACCCCGATGACCCCCACCTCCTGGTGTCCACATCTTTGTTTAGGCTCTCCCCTCCCCCCTCCCTTGAGTGTGAGAAGCACCTGTGACTTCCTCCAAAACCAGTAGAGTACAGCAGAGTTGACGGACACCAGATTATGTGTATGTGATTATACAAGATTGCAATATCTTTACTTCCCCTTACTGGCTTTGAGGAAGCAAGTGGCCATGTTGGGAAGGCCCACACGGGAAAAAACTGGGGGCAGCTGATAGCCATCAGCCAGCAAACAACTGAGGCCTCAGTCTGGCAGTCCTCAGGGAACCGAATGCTGCCGTTAACCACTGAGCTTCCGAGCAGATTCTTCCCGAGGCCAGCCTCCCATGAGACTGCAGGCCTGGCCGTTCATTTTGTGATCATGTTTCACACAGTAACAGATAACTAATATACAACCCCTCACCTCCTGATCTCTTTGCTCCTGCAACTGTCTCCTCTTTCTCCTAAATCATCAATATCCCCCTTTCCATTTGGTCATTCACACCAACCCATAAGCATGCTCGAGTGTCTCGTATCTTAAAAAATACTCTTCCGATGCCTGATGCCTCTTACCTGGCTAGCTACCACCCCATTTCTCTACTCTCCTCCACGGCAAAACTTCTTGAGATCCTTGTCTCCAGCCATGTCCACATTTCTCAGATTCTCCCCTCAACCCACTGCCATTAGTGAGGGCTCCGGTGACCTACATGTCAGCCAATCCAAAGGTCACGTGTCTCTCCTCGTTATATTGCCTTTTCCGTGGCATTCGACGTAGCCGGCCACTTCCTTTCCTTGAGATGCACTCTCTTCTCCCACTCTGTTGACATCCCCTTCTCGTCCAATGTCGTCTTCTTCCCAGTGTCCTCTGTGGCCTCCCTCTTCCGTCCTCAGCTTCTGAATGTTGGCATGCCCCCGGTTTCGATGCAGGCAGGCCGGGTCCGAGGACCCAGAGGGGTGTCTCCTGCAGGACCAGCCAAGAGGGTCCTTGGCTTCATGCGGGATGGAAACCAAACACGGGCCAGCAGCAGGCGAAAGCAGAGTTTACTGAACATAAAGAGCAGATACAGATGGAGTGCCCGGGGAGGCTTGGAAAGGAAAAAAGGAGCATGAGTCTCGTCTTTGCTTGTGATCTGGTCCTCGCCTCCCACCAGGCGTCCAGGAACTGATGGGGCGAGGACAAGCGCTCAGGCGTCCTCCTTAACTCATTCAGGCCCTGAGTCAGGGGTCTTGAAGTGTATGGCCCCTCCCAGTTACTCCTTAGCTGTTATCTCTCATGCTGGAAGACTCCAAAGAAATCATGAACTCCTCAACCTTCACAAGGAGGACACATTTTAAGGCATATGTAAGGTGGGGGTGTGGGTTCTGGCCTGAAGAGAAGGAGGAAAAGGAGCAAAGAAAACTCAGCTTTTTCTCTCAGGAGGTCCCATCAGCTTCCTCCCTGGTGAGATTTCCCTTCCAGGTTGTTGTGAGAATTGCCCAAGGGAACATATGTGCTCCTTAAAAAAATATGCCTCACCTCCACCCACTCTATTAATTATAATTATGCTCTCTTGCCTCACTCTGGTGAGAAAATGAGCCACCCTTCCCCCCCCCCCCCAGACACTTGTCAAGTGGCTCCAGTGTCAAGGGAACAAACTTTGGGGAAGATGACTGTTTCCCACAAAGGCCAATGTGGGTTTCTGTTATCCTGAGTCTAAGAAAAGCCCATGGCTTCTGCTGGTGCCTTAGAAATCCCTATTTTAAATTCATTCAGCCTCAGACCTCTCAGGAGATGAAGTGTGTGTGAGCGTGGGTATGTGATCTTCCGTAGACACAGGTAGGAGGCCTGGGTCAACGATAGCAGGCGTTTCCGAGATTCTTCTAGCCATAGTAACACCATTTATCCTTCTAGAAAGTGAAGCTATGCATTAAACAACAGTTGGGTGACATCATGCCCACTCCGGGGCATGCCAAAGGAGTCACTAATTCATTCAACAAACATTTATTACGCAGGTTTTGTGTCCGGCGCTGTACTATGTGTTGAGGAAACAGCAGTGAGCAGGACAAGGTCCCAGCCCTTACAAGCTCCTGGCCTACTGGAAGACATCCACAAGTGAAGAGGAATTTGCAGTCCAGCATGAAAGGAAGTTCACAGGGCTTGGCATCTAGGAGTACAGCGACAGTGGCGGCTAGTCCGGCCAGGGGCAGTGGGGTGGATCAAGGATGGCTTCCTGTTGGAAGTGTCCTCTCAACTGAGAACTGAAAGATGTCTGGGTGTAGGGCAGAGGGAAGAGCAGTGTGAAGCTTCCGAGGTGTGCCTGACCTTGAACTTCTGAGGAGATGCAAATAGATCGAGGCTGGGGTTTCAAGTGTGAGGCACAGGGTAAGGACCCAGGCAAGACGGAACCTCGAGGGGCTTGGGAAGCCGCATTAAGGATCTGGGACTGTCTCCTGTAAGACACACAAGGGGAGCCCCCGGGAGCTTAAACTGGGAACAGCATAACTGGGAGAGAAAAGTATCTGCTGGAATCCTTCAGGCCATGCCCTCTCAGACCACAGCCAGGAAGGAGCTCAAAGCTGGCCCTGGTCTGGCTCCAGCACTTATTTCTGAGTAGCTGGACAGTCACTTCACCTTTTTAGACCTCTGCTGCTGTAACAAGTCAGATTTGGATCAGGTGACCTTTGATATTAGTTCTTCACACTCTCCAAGCCCACACACCCTCCATCCCCTTCTGGGATTTCCTCAATTCCCTTAAACTCTCACTTCCCTGCTTCTCTCCCTAGCTGGGAACACCTTGTGGGACAATTTCTCTTTCTCATCTGGCTCTCACTAGAGTGGGAGCTCCAAGCAGTCAGCACTATGCCTAACGCATCTGTTCATGCATCCTCTTACCAGGCCCTGGAACACAGCTGTGAACGCTTGAATGAACCAAAGACAACCTCCCACCTTCCTTTAGTAGTTACCTAATGCTTGCATGTTTGTGTTTGATCCTCACAATGGCCTGAGGCACTGCCAGTCCAGGGGAGATTACCTGCCATTTTGCTGATTGGCAAAGGGGCGTCAAAGAGGGGCAACTGAGCCGTGAACCCAGGTTCTAAAGCCAACTCTCCAGGTTCAAGCCCAGCTCTATCACTTACCGGGTGTTTAGTAAACCATTTAATCTCGCTAAGCTTCTATTTCCTCAATTATAAAATGAGGATAATACCTACTTCACGGATTGCTACAACGATAAAAGGGAGATGGGATATAATGAGTAACATACAATAAGCATGCAATAAATGTTAGTTACCATTTTCATTCTCAGGCTAGCGTCCGTTCCTCTCCCCAAACAATAACTCTAAGACCTAAAAGGATTATTCCAAGACTGCAGCGCGGGCCATGGGTCTACGTACAGAACTGCTGCCAGGCTGCGTTGTACCCCCTCCTCCCGCCCCCCACCCTACCTCTCCCCTCCCCCTCCCCGCCCCCTCCCCATCTCCTCCCCGTTCCCTTTCCCCTCCCCGCTGTGGCTCCAATCCGCCTTGCGGCCAGCGCGCCCCACGTGCCTCACGTAAATAACCGAGTGCGCAGGCGCCCGGGACCCGCGCCCGTTGGCCGGCGCCCCGCCGCCCCGGGATCAGGGGGAGGGACGCCGGCCCCTCTGGCCGCGGGCCGCTCCGCCCCGTCGGTTGGTCCCGGTCTGTCCGTCGGTGCGTCCGGGCCTCCGGCTTCGCCCTCGCCATGGCGCCCTGGCTGCCGCTGCTGTCGCTGCTGGGGTTGCTCCCCGGCGCCTCTCCCGCCCCGCCCCACCGAGCAGCCGACGCTCGGGCCCGGGAGGCGGCGTACCCGGAGCTACTGGGGCCCGCCCGCTTCGCCCTGGAGATGTACAACCGCGGCCGGGCTGCCGGGACGCGGGCGGCGCTGGGGGCCGTGCGCGGTCGCGTCCGCCGGGTGAGGACGCGCCGGGGGCGGGGGCTCCCCAGGGCGGGTGCGCGGGGCCCCGGTCAGTGGGTTGGCAACTTTGGTCTGGACCAGGGGTGTGGGCGCTGGACGCCCGAGAGACGAACCTCTGGTAATCGGGGAAAGGGAAGGGGGTACGGCGGGGTCGTGGGAAGGACGGGCTGAGGAGGGAATGGATGTGCCTACTTCGCCCGCCCCTCCATCCAGGCGGGCGAGGGGTCCCTGTACTCCCTGAAGGCGACCCTGGAGGAGCCTCCCTGCAACGACCCCACGGTGTGCCAGCTCCCGGTGTCCAAGAAAACCCTGGTGAGTGACGGGGCTCCTGTAATTCCCCGCCCCCACAATGCGTCTGGGTCAAGTCAAGGGGAAGGGATGAGAGGCACCAACTATCCAGCGTTGAGTCACTTCACAGGCCCTGAAGGCTAGAGACTGAAATGCTCTAAAAGGGGGTGGTGGTGACAGGGTGCTGGGTGTGCCTCACTCTACACTGTGGGGGCGATTGCCTTGGAGGCGGTCTTCACCTGAGGACCTTCCGGCTGCATCTTGCCAAGGCCTTGTTCCCATACCAGCCCCCAGACTCGCTTCCTCCTCTCCCTCCAGCTCTGCAGCTTTGAAGTCCTGGATGAGCTGGGAAAACACATGCTGCTGAGGCGGGACTGTGGCCCAGTGGATACCAAGGTTACAGGTGCTGGGATAGCCCAAGGATACTGGCATAGTTCAGATAAGACTTCACTCAGGGTTCAGCCTTGATTTCTCCTCTGTTCCAACCCCATTCAGATGACAGAAATGAGACTTTAAGTTCAGTCCTTCCACTGTTGAACAAGGACCCCCTACCCCAGGTGAGGAACCGATTTCCATGTAGGAAGTTGGCTGCTGCTTTATTTACCCCCTCTTTCCCTCACCCTGGCCTGGGCTCCCTGGTCAACTGAGAAGGACTCCTTGTGAAGACCCCTGTGCCTTTCCAGGATTTTTCTGTGAAGATGGCTTCAATCTTCAAGGAGTTTGTTACCACCTATAATCGGACATATGGGACACAGGAAGGTGAGGACCCAGCCTTGGCTGTACCTGTCCCAATCAGATCAGGACATTCCCCTCCCCCCACTTGGTATCTTGGTGTTGGGAAGGGGAAGGACACAAGAGGCAGTGCCTCCTTTCAGAGACCCCTAAGTCCCCAAGTTCTTGCCCACCCTTCCAGGACTGGACAGCTACCTCAGGTACCTGGTCCCTTCTCCCATCTGATTTTCCTGGTCGGAAAGCATGGGCCTTTATCATTCTGGATAGAGTGGAATGGGGCAAAGACCAGATTTTCTCTGCTGGTGCCCCCACTTCCCTGGCATGGTAGCCGTTCCCCATGACCTCCTATCTAAGGATGCCCTTAGGAGATCATTTTGGTTCTGCCTTCACTCCTAGGATACCGTCACCCCAGCGTTGCCCCCAAAGTTGATCACACCTCCTGCTCATCGCTTGTGGGTCTGGGCCTCCCCTCACCTCCAGCCCTCCCCAGGGTCTGTCCTTAAAAAGAGCTTCAGGCCTGATCCTGAGCCCACCTCCTCCCAAGGGAGACAAGTGCTAGTTAGTCCTAGTGCCCCTCCTTTTATGATCTGCCTGGGGTCTGAGACTTTCCTCTCCTGCTCCTTGGTTCTCAGAAGCCCAGTGGCGCATGTCCGTCTTTTCCAACAACATGGTCCGAGCGCAGAAGATCCAGGCACTGGACCGTGGCACAGCTCAGTATGGGATCACCAAGTTCAGTGACCTTACAGGTAGAAGTGGTGGCCAGAGCTCTCGTGGAGCCTGAAAGAGTCAGGGCCTACTCCCACAGCCCCAGATCAGGGCTGCCTAATACTTTTCCCCGCCATCCCCTGCCCACCTTTGCCCACAGAGGAGGAGTTCCGCACCATCTATCTGAATCCTCTCCTAAAAGAGAACCACAACAAGATGATGCGTCTGGCCAAATCCATTGGTGACCATGCCCCACCTGAGTGGGACTGGAGGACCAAGGGGGCTGTCACCAACGTCAAGAATCAGGTTGGACCCCTAAGAAGCAATGGTGGGACATGAAGACTACCTTGGGGTTGGAAAGGGACCCAGCCCTGACTTTGTCCGTATCTTGCAGGGCATGTGTGGCTCCTGCTGGGCCTTCTCAGTCACCGGCAATGTGGAGGGCCAGTGGTTCCTAAAACAGGGGGACCTGCTCTCCCTCTCTGAGCAGGGTGAGCATCCCACTCTACATTCCTGTCCCCAGCCCAGCCCCTCCAGAGGGCTCCTCAGGACCAGCCTTCTGTCTCCTAGAGCTCTTGGACTGTGACAAGGTGGACAAGGCCTGCCTGGGTGGCTTGCCCTCCAACGCCTACTTGGCCATAAAGAATCTGGGTATGCATTCATGGGATCAGGATGGGCAGTGGGAGCCACTTTTGCCTCCAAAAGAAGTCACTTTGTGAGGGGGAGATATAGGAGCATGGAAGTCATGTGAACTGGGTTCAGGTCTTAATGCTGGCCCTTAACAAAGACCTTGAGCAAGGCAGCTCTTTGAGAGCCTCGGTTGCCTCATCTGTGAAATGGGGATGATCTTGCTCACTTCATAGGATTGCCTTGAGTATCAAGTGAGGAAATACATATAAAGTTTCCGGTGCATAGCAGGGGTTCTTGGTGTTTTTGCTGCTTGGAGGTCTGTATTTCCGTAATACCACTAAACCAAGTAGCACACACCTCACCCTTTAGAAGAGGTATTAAACTGGCAATTCAGTTCAGGGGTGGGCTGCAGTGGCACAGGGATGAGGGGCTGAGGGACTGAGGTGGCTGTACAGAGACTGGGGACCTGGCAGGTGTCTGGACCAAATTGGGAACAGACTGTCTGAGCAGGACAAGCAAGTCATGGTGAAGAGTCCCAGGAATGCCAGGATGAATGAAGATCAGAAGTTGGGAATTGAGTTCCATCTTAGCCACATTTCTCGCTGGTTACTCCCCCATCCCGCTTAGTCTCTGTTTTGTCATCTCTAGAGAGAGGCTGTTGTTCAGAGGGCATGGCCTTGGTCTGGGATGGACGAGGACCTTGAGACCTCACATATAAGGGGCTGATTATAGCTCCTGGCCAGAAGACAAGTGTATGGTAAACGGGGGTCCACCTTTTCTCTCCCCTCCCCACCCCACCCCCACCATTCCCTAGGAGGGCTGGAGACAGAGGATGACTACAGCTACAGTGGCCACTTGCAGACCTGCAGTTTCTCTGCAAAGAAGGCCAAGGTCTACATCAACGACTCAGTAGAGCTGAGCCAGAATGAGCAGAGTGAGTAAGGGACAGGGTAGGGACAGGCCAGGTGGGGCTGGGGCCTGCGTGTCCCTGATGCTGTCCCTCCCCGTCTCAGAGCTGGCGGCCTGGCTGGCCAAGAAGGGCCCCATCTCCGTTGCCATCAATGCCTTTGGCATGCAGGTAAGGTCCCTGTCTCTTGCCTGTCTCTTGCTGACTCCTTTCCCACTTCTCCTTGGAGTTGGCTCCCTACTCCTTATTCTCGCCTCCCCCCCCCCCCCCCAGTTCTACCGCCGCGGGATCTCCCACCCACTGCGGCCCCTCTGCAGCCCCTGGCTCATCGACCATGCAGTGCTGCTCGTGGGCTACGGCAACCGTGAGTTCCACTGACGCCCTCTCTGCCCATCCGCCCCAGCTACAGGCAGAGATTGGACCACAGCAGCTCAGGGCCTTTGGAGGGGGAAATTGAGGGAATGCCTAGGAACCCTGTCCTACTCCAGCTTTGGGCCACGGGCCAGGCAGGAGCCCTCGGTCCCTTCTGTGGATGGCAAAGCTGAGGTAGTGGAAGGTTGAACTGAACTGTTACAGATGAATAATCTGCCAGAGGAAGACGGCCGGGTGCCCTCCCCAAGCCCCAGAGCCGCACCAGGAGGGTGGCAGGTGTGGGCCTGTCTTGTTTTCTGCTCTTTTCCTAGTGTCTGTCACAGTAGGCTACAGCAGATACTGGGAGAGGGCCAGGTGCTGGGGGCCCTGACTCCTTGCCCTCTGCCCTGCTCCTCAGGCTCTGGCATCCCTTTCTGGGCCATCAAGAACAGTTGGGGCACTGACTGGGGTGAGGAGGTGAGTCTTGTCCCCTTGGCCGTGGCTCTCCAGCTCCTATCCTGCCCTAGTGCCCTTACCAGCTCCCCTGACTCTCTGCCAGGGTTACTACTACTTGTATCGTGGGTCCGGGGCCTGTGGCGTGAACGCCATGGCCAGCTCGGCCGTGGTGAACTGAGGAGCATCAGCACAGGACCTGGTGCTGACCAGAGCAGCCCCTTCCTCAGCCTGACCTGCGTGTCCAGGCCCCTCCCCGGGAGGCACAGCTGGCTGAGTGATGGCCACCGGCTTACCTCAGGGTGAGAAGGCACTGGGCTAGGGCAAAACCCCTACCCCTCTCCACTCCACCCCACTCCTACCCTGAAGTTCCCCATCTGCACCTTTGTAGACTTGTGGTAGCTAGGAGGCTCTTGAGCTGAAGGATGATGCCCCTGCAGTTGATGCTGGGGCAAGAACCTTGGGCTTGGATAAGGAATGGGTGGGAAGAAAATATTCTGGTCTTAAACCCAGCTCTGTCTTCAGCTGGCTCTGGCTTCCCGTCCCGGCTTTCCTCTGATGCTATAAATTCCCCTGGATTTAGGGACAGTGTTTCCTTCCACATCTAGAGAAACTATTGTAACTACCTTTTTCTAACAGCAATAAAGAGGTGTCCTAGGCCCCAGTGTGGTGTGATTGTTCAGTACCTTTGGGCAAAGAGGGGTGGTAGGGATCCCTGGAAGGTTAAGGTTGGGCAGCTGATCCTGCTCAGGAGCATGAGGGCCCAGTGTCTGCTTCCGGAACCAAAAGGAGATGGAGAGAGGCTCACGGATGGCTCTTTATTCAGAAGTACGTGGCTGGCCGTTCTCTGAGGCCTTTGCTCCAAGAGATGGATGGAATCAGCCAGAGGGAGTCTCCTCTCTCTGACTCACGTAGAGAACCTTAGGGATTGAGGTCAGAGGTCACTCTCCCCATAGAGGGCACTGGAGAAGGCCACATAGTCCAGAGCACCAGCTGGAGCCCCGGAGCCTTTGTAGGGTGCCATACGGCGGATGCAATACTCGGCCTGCTCAGCTGGGAGCTCCCGCCGCAGCTCCTCAGGGGTGATGTAGTTCTGGGGGAGAAAAGGTTATTGAGGACCCCCAGATCCTGTTCCCTGTCCCAGCCCACCAGCCCTCTCCACCACCCAGGACTCACCTTATCTCCTGCCAGGATCTTGAAGGAGGCCACAACTTGCTCAGCTGTGTCGGTCTCGGCTGTCTCTCGTGTCATGAAGTCAATGAATGCCTGGAAGGTCACAACTCCGGCTGCGTTGGGGTCCACCATGGTCATAATGCGAGCAAACTCCACTTCTCCCTGCAGGGATAGAGGCCAGGCACCATGCCCATGGGTGCTGAAGCCAGAGGACTCCTGATGTCCCTTTCTGGGGACTGTCCAGCTTTGGCTTGATGACCCCAGTTACAAAGTGCTCTCTTCCCTCCATAGATGGTGCCGCAGCTTAGCTCTGGCTTTATAGGAAGTCCTTTCTACTAAGCTAAAAACTGCTTCCTGTTCCTGGCAATGTCCCCTATTGCCCTTTGGTCCTGATCTTTTTTTCTGGAGCTCTCTGTAGTGCTGTTTCTCTGGGGGGAAATGTTGCAAGCTAAGGCGCTTTTGTTTTTTTCTTTTAAAACTTATTTTTATTTTTGAGAGAGAATCTTAAGCAGGCTCCATGCTCAGCACAGAGCCCAACACAGGGCTCAGTCCCAGGACCCTGGGATCGTGACAGCCAAAATCAAGAGTTAGACACTCAAACAACTGAGGCACCCAGGGGTACCACAAGCTCAGGCTTTCGAGTCACGTAGAACCAGATCCAAATGCTAGCTGTGTCCTTGAGCAAGTTAATTCACCTCTCTGAGCCTTTGATGGCCTGCGTGAAATGAGGTAATTCTGCCCAGCCCCGGTGGGTCTGATGAGGAGATGAAGTGCACGTGGAGGGGGGAGGGGTGCAGTAGGTGATCGGTATGCAGGAGAGAGGCACTGATGGGGCTCCTGCGATGCGGGCTGGGGCACTCACCAGGTCATAGCCCATGGAGATGAGGCAAGCTCGGAAGTCGTCAGGCTCCATCATCCCATTCCGCTTCTGTAGCGCATGAGTGGATGTCAGGCTTGGTCTGCCAACCCCCCGCCCTGGCCCCCAGGTCCACCACCCCACAGGGCTGGGCCCCTGCTGACCCGGTCAAAGTGGTTGAAGGACGCCCGGAACTCGTTGAGCTGCTCCTGGCTCAGGCCCTTGGCGTCTCGGGTCAGTACCTGGTTCTCCACCTCATTGATAGTGCGGGCGATGGAGGTGAGCAGCTGCTCCCAGCCTACGCGGATGTGCTGCGGGGTCGGCGGTGGGCCAAGTCAGCGGGCGGCCAGTGCCTGGCCGCTGGCACTAGCTTCACTTCCAATCTGCTGTGTGCCCCTGGGAGAGTCTTCCACCTTATTGGGGCTGTGTCCCTATCTGGAGGTTCCACTGAATGGCCTCCAGCAGCCCTTCCTGCCTTGCAGTCTGGCGACTTGTTTCGTATTAAGTGTTGATCAACCGATCGTGGCGAGCCCTGGCCTGGCTTTAGATTCCTGTGTGACTCTGGACTGGTCACTTCCCCTCTCCAGATCTCAGTATCCCCATGGATACACTGGGGGACCTGGACAAGCTGAACTGGGGACCCTCCTGGGGCAGACGTGCTGTGTCCGGCCACGGCTGCCCCAGGCTTCCCTGGCCAGTGCCACCTCCCCTCTCTCCTCAGCAAGTGGATCCCACCTCCATGCTGTAGACGGTGTGCTTGTTGTCGAACACCAGGCTCTCCTGCAGAAGCTGGTGGTCGCCCTCCAGCCGGTCAATGTTGCTCTTGTAGTTGATGATGTTCTGCTCCTGTTGCCGCAGCCCAGCCATCTGTTCCTCCAGAGACCCGGCCATCCCTGCTGCTAGGCGCCCCACCTCCTGTAGGGGGACCCAGGCGGGATGTGAGCTCCCTGTGGCCTGGCCCTGGCCCCACTCCCCCAGCTCGACCGCACCACCCAAGCCTTACCTCCACCTTCGCCTGGATCCAGGGCCCAACAGCATTGGCTTGAGCTGCAAACTGTCTCCGGAGCCTCTCGTTCACCTGCTGCCGGGCCAGCTCCTCCTGCAGCGTCTGGTCACGGCTGGGCACCAGCTTTCGGACCTAGGAAGGAGGGTGCTTGTGCGTGGGTCAGCTCTGGGAGCGAGAAGCTGGCTTTGAGGGGAGGTGGGCTCCGACCCCTAAAACAGCCCCTGCAGCTCTGAGCCAAGATGTCTGGGCTATATGGACAAGCTCTTGGACAAGTCATTTGACCTCTTGTTTCCTCATCTGGGAAATGGTGCTGATGATATAACTGATAGCTAACCTAGGTTGTTTTATAAAGATGTCCACACTCAGGCTCAATACAGGAAAATGCTGCTGTTATAGCCATTTTACAGATGGGGCCATGACAGGAAGGGTGACTTATCCAGGGCTACATGAAGTCTGAGAGACCCCAGATCCCAAGGTGGACTTGGTTCTCCATATCTTGGGACATCTGAGGTTTCAGGGCAGTTAGAATGCACAGGAGTGGGTGGGAGGCAGGGAGAGGTCACAGGCAGTACTGACCATATCCCACTTAGCGTTGATGTCCTGCGGTGTGAGGTTGATGTAGGGGTTGGTGGAGCTGGGCCGCAGCCCGTACGTTTGGCAGATCTTCTGGATCTCACCCTGGATACCCAGGATGGCCCCTCTTTCTCGGTCAGCCTCGGGCAACGTAGCCTTGAATTGGTCGTGTGCAGTCAGCAGGCTCTGGGAACGACAGGAAGGAAGCGTCAGCCAGCACCCTTCACTTCCCACAGGCAACAGGGCAGCAGCGTGCTCCGGGCCACCCAGCAGGTCCCCGGCAGGGCTGGCTCAACCCAGGCCTCCAGTCTCCCAGCCTAACACTTGGGAACTGGGGTTTCCCTCCCACCCCCCTTCCCCAGGAACCCAAAAGAACGGCTGACGGGATTCGAGGCCAGCTTCCCCATCATCCCATCCAGCACCCCCGCACCCAGAACCCCCATGTCCACCTGGGTCTCCTCCACTGAGTGCACCAGCCACACATCCTGCAGGTCCTCCACGGCACCATCCAGCCAGTTGTTGAAGGGTGCCGCCCGCCGGGCGAACTCCAGCTGCAGCTGGTCAATGGTCTCCAGGAGCTTCTCCATCCGCTAGGAGCCATGGGGATGGTGAGTCAGCAGCCTGCCCACAGGCCCCTCACCAGCCTCCGGTCTCCAGCCCCCAGTTCCCTGGCCCCCAAGCCCACCTCCAGCGCGTCCCTCCTCTTCTGGGTCAGTGTGCCCAGGTTGTCCCACTGGTCACAGATGGCCTGGCAACGGCTGTTCACCGAGGCCGCATCATGGTAGTCCAGCTCACTGGGGGCGAGAAAAGGGATGACGGTGGGGTCAGACCACAGCCCAGATTTCCACCTGACTGTCCTCCTGGGACTGGAACCTGTGCCCCAGATGAAGGCGGGGGTGTCAGGGGAGGTGTGGGGGAAGCAGGGCAGTCCTGGGGGTGGAGATGGGGGTTCCAGTGCGATCCCTGGGTAGGGGGTGCCGGCAGATCCTCAGCTTCGGTCCCTCGGGGAGCTCGGATGTGGGAGGTGGGTCGTGTTTCAAGGGTGGGATTGCTCGAGAAGGGGCGGGTGTCCTGGAGGTGGGGGGCGTGGTCAAGGCTGACGGGGAGGTTTTGGGGGAACCGGCCACGGAGCTGAAGGGGGCTGAAGGGGGCGGTCAGGTTAGGGGTGGCCCAGGAGGGTGAGGCAGGCCAAGCACGGGTAGGAAGTGCGGGTCCCAGGTGGGGACAGGACAGGATTACGGGAGGAGGGGAGGAGCAAGTGGTGACGGGGAAAGACGTGAGCACCAAGGCAGGGCTGCTGACTTGAGGAGGGCAGCGGGGAGCCCGGGCGGGCGGAGGGACGAAGCCAGGTAGGGGCGTTGTCACCGGGGCGAGCCGGGAGGCGGGCCACGCCTACTTGAGCTCCTGGGCCAGAGCGGCGATGTGCTCCACGCGGTCCTGGTGCGCCGCCAGGTCGCTCTCAAAGGCCTCGTGGCGCCGCAGCAACGCCCGCACCTCCTGCAGCGAGGCCGACTCGTAGTCGCGCTGGCTCAGCATGTCCTCCTTCCCTGCTCAGAGAAAGGACCGGCTCGGGTCACCCAGCGGCGGCCACGGCGGGAGAGGGGGTTCGAGCGAGGCTGCGTGACCTTGGAGATTCCTCATCTGTGAAATGCAGGTGATCACACCTGCCTGGCCTATCGGCCTATCGTAGGGGTTTGTTCTGCGGCGCTAGGGTGATAAAGTGAAGTGAAGCTCCTGTTCCAGGGCATGACCTGTAAATCACGTCAGTGTCCCCGGATCCTGCACGTTTCAGGGTGGCCCTTGGTACATTTCGGGTATTATTGCATATCAAACTACCTCCCAACGACTAATGAGCCCCTGACCTTTGCTCACCAGTTTCCCCAGTGCCTGCCACAGTGCCTGACCCTTGGTAGACCTTCTAGGAATATTTGTTGGATGAATGAATGATGAATATAAAAGTGCTTTCAGAGTGAATTACCATAATTACACAGATAAAACTATAATAATAATAATTGCAGCAGCGACAATTTGTTGAGTACCTTTGCATCTTGCCGAGCTGGTAACAGGCTTAAAGATTCAGAAACCCCTTAAGAGTCACAAAATGGCTGTTTATTTGGGGAGTTTTTATATCAAAGCATTGTTATTCTTTGTGCCCATAATCCATTATCAGTTGTTTGTTCATTATTTTATTTATTTGTTTGTTTGTTTGTTTGTTTATATATTTATTTATTTTGTTCATTATTTTTGACAGAATTCATTTATTTGTAGGATTAACATCCCTGGTAGAGTACGGAATGAATGTTTTCGTACAGAGTGTTATATTTGACTCGTGCAGTATTTTGCCATCAATATGCTTTGAGTACAACATAATTGCTGTTAGCATTGAGGACTCACCTGCTACATGTACAAATAAAATGCTAAATGACAGATTAATCAGAGCACACCTACAGAAGGCCAGAGCTGGGAGACAGGGGTTGAAGTTCACAGATGAAGAAACCGTGGCACAAAGAGGAGAAGGGACTTGGTCGCACAGCAAGTCAGGGTAGGGCTAGAAAACAGGTCCCCGTCCCCACCCCCACCCCACCTCCCTAGCTCCTGGCAGAACAAGTGCCCCTGACCTGCGCATTTTGCCAGGATCCCCCCTCCCCCACCTGCCAGTTTTCACCCCAGGACAGACCCGAGCCCCATGAGGTGTACCCACCCCGGGTCCAGGTTTCGTGCAAGGAGGCCTTCTGCTGGAATTTCTCAGCCAGGTGCTGGAGCCGCTGCAGGCGACGGATCTCCGAGAGCAGCCAGTCCTCGTAGCCTTTCTCCACCTGCTCCAGCCCACGCCATGCGTTGGCGATGTCCTGTGGGACAGGCAGAGGTGTCTTCCATCATGGTATGCCCATTGTACAGACGGGGGCACAGAGCCCAATGTCGCCCAGAGGATGTGGGCAGAACGGGGGTCACCCCATCCCCGGCCTGGCTCACCGAGACGAGCTTGCCCTCCGAGGGCATGAAGGCGGGCCGGTGGCTCAGCCGCAGCTTGGTCTGCAGCGTATTGAAGTTGATTTCCAGCTGGCACTTCTCCTGCACTCGGGGCGGCTTGTGCAGGCGCCGGTAGTCCCGGAAGTCCTCCAGCTTGCGCTGCATGGCACTCATGCTGGGCTCGCCCACACGGTTCTCCAGCCACGGTATGGTGCGGCGGATCCATTCCAGCAGCTGCCGGGGCCAGGCAGGTGCAGCGCAGAGAGCTCTGAGCCAGTCTGCTCACCCCTTCCACCCCTGTCCACCCACACCCCGGGCTGTGGCCGGAAGGAGGGGCCTCCAGCAGAATGGGGGTCCCGGCTAATCAGGGAAGGAGTGGGATGGTAAATGTCTAGTCCAGGGACCAGCATAGGCTAGCACAGAGCAAAGGGTCATGAGATCGCCTAAATGTGAGTGAACAGATAAATGAATGAGTAAAGCAATGAGTGATGAGGGAATCAGTGAATGACCAGGAGCTCGGACAGGCAGCAGAGGGCAGGAGACGAGTGAAGACGGCAGGAAGAGGCTGGAGGAGGCCAAGGCCAAGGCCCTGGGGTGAGGGAGGCTCTGTGGGCCCGGGCTTGGGCCAGGGTTGGCGGAGCACAGGTAGGGGAAGGGGAAGGGCCCTCTCTGGCCTCAGTCTCACCTCACTGGCAAGCTTCTCGTACTCCTCCATCAGCTTCTCGTTCTCCTGGTTCACAGCCAGCACCTTACAGATCCTGTTGGCAGCCGTCTCTGCCTGTCGCGGGAGGCCGAAAAGGTGGGCACTAGAATGAGCTACTGCTTTCCCTGACACAGCTTTCCTCTGTAAAGCCCTTAAAATTTGGCTCCGTGCAGATAGGGGAGCACATCTTTTAGGATGAGGAGGGAGCTCCCAGACCAGATGCCTCTGCTTCTGAGTTCCCCAGAGCCTGAGCATATGTGGCTGGGACAGTGGCACTCCCACCCACATGGGGCCCAGCACCTCCAAATGTCGGACCACAAGCCCAGCCCAGGCAGCAGGAGCGGGGGGCCCCCTTACCTGCTCAGCCCCGGCGAAGGCGTGGTAGAAGCAGGAAACGTAGGTCATGATGGCCTTCTCATCAGGCTTTGGGGTGTTCACGATGTCTAGGGGACAGCAGCGAGATACAGGTATTTATTGCCCAAAGCCAGGCTTGAGGAATGGGCTCACGCCCCTAACAAGGCAGAGAGCTCCCTCGAGGCGGTAAGGGTGGAGACATCTAGTCACAGTTACCAACCGCCAGCGACCCCAAACCTAGCGTCTGCCTCTTCCCTGGAGCCCTCCCCAATCACCCCAGTGTCCAGCAACCTGCCCCTCTGTGGGGTGAGAAAAGCGTAAGGGAGCGGGTGAGTGAGCAGACACGCGGCCCTCAAGAAGCACCAGCCCACACTGCCCGGTGTCTCTAACCATCCCATCCCTCTGTGGGTCTACCTGTCTTCTGTCTTTTCCCCAAGTCCTCATCCATTGGTGCCCACAGACCCAGGGCACCAGGCACAGTAGGTGCTCAGAAAATGTTTGCTGCTTCAATTGACTGAAGACTTGACTGGGCACAGGGACAAGAGGCAGGGCCTGCCCTTAAGGAGCTCCATGCTCCCAGGTACCCAGGTCACAGATCTGAGACAGAAGGTGGCACCATGAGGGAAGAAGAGGAGAGGCTGCTTCCACTGGCTGGTGAGGGGTAGGCAGGCATGATAGAGGGCTCCTGGAGAAGGGGGCCTTGGGCAGGAAGGATTCTGACGGAGATGGGGGGGGGGGAAGGGGGAGGGGAGAGAATTCCAGGAGGAGGGAAGAGCAGGGGCAAAGGTGAGAGGGTGGGACCACGCCATTGGTCAGTAAGTGGAGTCCTCGCCCAGGCTAGACTTCCTCTCACCTTCGGCATCCAACATCCTGGGGATGTCCAAGTATTTCTCCGCCACCTCAAAGGCAGTGTTTAGGTTGCCAATGGGGTCATCCTAGATGGGCAGGAGCAGGGACAGGTGAAATGGCAGCTGAGGGCAGAGGTGGGGAGTCGGGGCTGGGAGTGACAGAGGCCTACCTTGCGCAGTTTGGCATAGTCGATGAGGTCAGGGCGGTGTCGGTGGATGAGAGCACAGAGAGCCAGGCCATCCTTCCAGCTGGACAGACAGAAGTGGGGGTCAGTCCCGGATTCGAGCTGAGGCTCTGTGCTTCCCTCACTCCAGGAGCATCCCCATCAGGACAGCCTCATCAGTAAAATGGAGTTGTCTAAACTCCTTGGCTTGGCATTTGAAGCCTTTCGTTACCAGAGCTGGACCATCTCCTCCAAGCTTATCATGATTCCTTCACATACCCTGTCCTTGGGCCACACCAATATCTAGATGTTTTTGCTTACAAGGTCCCCTCTGGCTGGAATGCGGTTCCAGGGATGCCCCCAATGCACCCTCCCTCACCCTCCTGGATTCCATCACAACATCGACTGAGTCCTCCTATTTTCAGACACTGTGCCAGGAACTTGGCTGTGACCTCTCCTCTCCTGGGGCTTGTGATAGGGGCCAGCTCTGTGCCCCAGAGCCCCGCAGAGGCCCGCATGCATGTGCTGACCGGCTGACAGACCTGGTGTGGAAGTTCTGCACATTGACGTTGCGGTACGGCGCTGTCTTCCGCTGGCACCACAGGAGCAAGCCTTCCTTGGCCGAGGTTTCTGGGTGGGGATGGGGAGAGATATTAGCTGGGGAGAGGGGTCTGGGCCAGCCCTCCCACTCTATCGCTTCCCCACCACTCACCCTCCACAGAGATGTCCTGGATGGCGAAGCGAAGGATGATGGTCCAGATCATGCCCAGGGTCATCTTCAGGTTCCCGTCAACAATCTCTGCAGGGTGGGGAGTGGGGACAGATTCCAGCTGACATTCAAGGCCTGTACCACCTCAGCTGCCTTCCCTCCTGCTCCGCTCTCCGGCCCTTGTCCCCCATCCCAGAGCCGGTACCTAGTAAGTGTTCAATCCCGGAACACCTACTAGCGCCAGGTCCTGTGCCGGCACTTTGGGCACGTTTGCCCCTTAACAGCCCCTCCCAAGAGGCATGGATGGTCGACTCCGTGGGTGAAGAGACTGAGGCTCACAGAAGCGACTTGACGCCGGGACCGCCCTCCAACCCCCTCCCAGGTCTTCTCCTGCCACCTCCCTACCTTCGGCACCAATGGACACCAGCTTAACCCCCTTGCTGGCAATGAAGTCCAGGGCCTTGTTGACATTGGCGATCTTGTGGAAGCGCATCTTGCCTTTGTCTGGCCTGGGTAGCCTCTCTCCTGGGTGTAAGAGGAGAGGTCAAGGGTCAAAGGTCACAAGAAAAAGCTGAAGACCCTGTCCTCAAACTTCCCCCTCCCCCACTTCATCCCCTCCAGCACTCTGCTGCCGCGTTCCCCCAGCTCTCCGGATTCTCCTAGGTCCCAGGGCCCCTGTGCATTGATTTGCGCCCCTCACCTGAAATGACCTCCAAGAGCAACATGAGTTTGAGGCCATTGCGGAAATCCTCCTCGATGTTTTCAATCTGGGTGCCGGCCTTGCGCAGGTGTGAGTTGCACCAGGCAGTGAAGGTCTGGGGGGCAGAGGACAGCACTTAGACCCTAGCGCCGGCTCTGGGGGACATCAGGGTAGATCTCAGAGCCCGGGCCCCAGATTCAAGTCCTGGCCCAGCCACTGACTTGCCATGCAAGTCCTTGTCTCTCTCTGAGCTTTAATTCTCCTGGAAAAGGAAAAGTGGGCGCTGGGGCCCACACAGGTCCCACTTTGGACCTGGGACACACCAGTTCCGGTCAGTCTCAAGCACCTGAGGGGGATTTAGAAAAATTGTAAAGCATACGCTCCAAAGTGTGGGGCCTTCCCACACACAAGGGCCAATGCAGGGTGATACCGCCCTTCTAAGGCCTGAAAAATTCTGGACTGAAGCATGTCCGGCTCTGAGGGTTGTGCCTGAGGAACTGTGCACCCGTGTTACTATTATCTCAGCCCCACTGCCCTCCCGGGGCTGTTGTGAATTGGCCTCCAAGTAGAACGTGAGGGTGCGAGAGCTTTGCAGGTCGCAGAGGATCATCTGGGCACAAGCGCGGCCTAACACGGCTCCTGGAGGTGACTGCCCTTCCCGTCTCCCTAGAGTCATCCTCAGCCTCAGCCTCTGTCTGGGATGGGAGGGGGGCGCTGCTGTGCAGTTGGGTGTATATTGAGGATGGGCGTGACCTGGTGCAGCCTGGTGCACAAGTTTCCACCAACCTGTCAAGCCTTCAAGCCCTGGATTCTGCCATTAGCCACAGAGTCCTTGGTAGGATCTATCCTTGGGCTCCAACTCACTCACTGTGGCCCAGGGTGCACCCCTTGCCCTTTCTTGGGCTCAGTCTCCCCATTTGTACAATTAATCACCCAGACTTCACGATGTCCCCAGGTCCTTCTTCCTCCAATCTGGCAGGATTCTAGAATCCAGAGCATTCCCCCACCACAGAGCAATGGATTCTGGGAGGTGGCCCTGGAAGTCAATTGGAATTATTTCCCTCAGATAGCTTCCCTTCCCCAGACCAGCTTTTCAGCTGTCCTTAGAGCTGGACGTGAAAGATGATGCTTTAAATACTTGAAGGACTGTCGTTGCTAAGGAAAGAAAGTGAGCTTCCCGTCACTGGAGGTATACAAGTGAGTCTGAGCACTACTGGTTGGGGCCCCAAGCATAGGAGAAGGCAGTCGGATTCTCTGTAGTTCCCTCCAAACCCAGAGTCTGAGATGCTCTGGGTCTAGATAAGGCAGGGAGGAGAGGCAGGACTGGGTGGGGGTTCCATGGCGGAGGAAGGGGCATTCTTTCCTTTGACAAACATGACTCTTAATGAGATGTGGTCCCTGCCGTAAAGGAGCTCACGGTCAATTAAAGAGTCACGTTGGTCTGAGAAGTGCTGGGAGAGACTAGTGTCGGGGAGAGGAGGGAAAGAACTCTTCAAATCAGATGGGGGGCCTCCTGGAGGAGGCTACTATCTGATCTGAGCTGCAATGGAAGGGCAGGAATTATTCAGACAGAGAAGGGCAGGCAAGGGCACGCCAGGCAGGGCCAGCGCCACAGGCAAACGCTCAGCAGGGAGAAACAGCTGTGAGGTCTGTGGGGCTATAGCTATCTGGGTGCCGCTGGAATGAAGCTGGGGGTGTTGGGGTATAAGTGGTGAGAAGCAGGCCGGAGGGGCGGCAGGGGCCAGGTCATGCACGATCTTGGGTGCTAAGCCAGGGACTTTCAACTTGATCCTGAGGGCAACAGGGAAGAGAGGGAAGCTTTCAGGCAGAGGGAGGTGGGCAGAAAAGTGTCTTAGAAAGCTCTTTCTGGTTACAGAGTGGAGGCAAACGGCTTGGCAGAGCAGAAGGGAGAGGTGAGGAGGTGGTGCCCAGGACCAGGGTGAGAGAGGAAGGGTGCCAGTGAGGCGGCATAGGGCAGGATCAGACAGATGGGGTAGAAACACTTTTCCTTGCTGAACTGTAAGCTCCCTGAGGCAGAGGCTTTGTTTTGTTTCCTGCTGAATTCCTGATGCCTAAAACAGCACCTGGCCCATAGTAGGATCTCCCTAAGAAATACCGAATGAATGTTTTTGAATGAGGTTGAACGAAGAGGACTCAGGCATCGAGCAGGAGCAGGAAGGAGTGCTCCAAGACCCAGAGGAAGTGCAGGGGTGGAGTGGGGCTGAGGATGAGCACAGAGATGCTCAAGTTGGAGGAGAAAGAAACTCTGGAATGGCCAACTCCCAGAGATGCTGATTAATTTCCGGAGCATCTACGTTGTGCAGCCGTTGAATGAATGGATGAGGTGGGTGGCTCTAGGTTGAGTTAGAAGGATATCCCTGATATTTTGTTAAGTGATGAAGGCAAGTTACAGACTAGCACGTGTCTAATGAAGGGCGGGCGGACCTGGACCTGAGAGAAACATGGTGGGTGGGGTAGGGATAGGAGTTGCGGCAGAACAGATGGCAGCTGGAGCCAGGGGCAGGGATGACATCACCGGGAGATGGCCAGACCCAAGGACCGCAGCCTCGCTCGGAGACAGGTGCAGGAGGAGCTTGAGGGGAAACGTGTCACCGGGGGCACCCCAGCCTAGTCAGCTGAGCCTCCCAGACTCTGGGGTCATCTCCTGTCATCTAACCCAGCAGGAGTGCTCTGATTCTAAACCCTAGGATTCTCAGATCCTGCAAATTCCACTGAGCGCTCCTGTTCCCTGCCCTTTCCTGGAGTCGCACACTGTTGGCAAATGCTGAGCGGGGTCCGATGACTTCATGGTGTCCTCCCTACCCCTGGCCTGCCACTCCCCAAAGTTTCCTCACTCCAGCCCGGATCATTTTCTCTTTTGGGAACCCAGGTGTTCTGCCCCCTCCACTTGGGAAAGTCTGGGAGTGAAAATAGATCAGGGAGGGGGCCCGAGTGCCCTACAAGGCTGGGCCTGGGCAGCAGCTGCCCGTGTGCCCCACTCCAGCTCCCTCAAGGCGCTGCCTCAGCACAAAGTGTCCATCTGGCCGGAGCGTCAGGTTACTGTGTAAGGGGACCCAGGCTCCCCTCCTCCTTGACCCTGTGGCCTTTTCAGCAGACTTAGGGCCTCTGGGTGGGAAGGGGTATCTTGAGAAGGAGTGGGGGTGGGGCAGACAAGGGGCAAGGACTCTCAGGTTGGGTGGGGGGTCCTGCTTTATGACAGCATATGATTTGGGTTCTATCTCTGCCCCTTTCGGGGCTTCAGGTTCCTCATTTGACAATTGGGATGGAGTCGAAATGAACCCCAGGGTGGAGAGAATAGAGACAAGCGAGTGGGGAGGGGTCTGGGATGGTTCCCTCCTCCCGCACGCTCCCAGGCCCACCAGTTGCCCAGCTGCAAGTCCTCTGGGTGGGGTCTAGGATATTTAACTAGAGGGTTGGTGGTGTGGGGAGAAAGACTATTCTCCCCACGCTCCCCAAACTTGGATCTCCTGGGCTTCACCCAATCCTTTTTCGCCAACAGAAGTGGGGCAGTGGGCACTGGGTAATGAACCCTGAGGGGTGGGGACCCCAGAAACTCTACTGGTTATCCTAAACCCCTCATGAGCGCTCCCAGCCCTCTCTTCCAGCCCTAGGGGACGGCAGAGGACTGATGGGCAGAGCCTGGGCTAGGGAGTGGCTCTCCGGGTTAAGACAGGCTCTGCCCCAGACCTGCTGAGATGCCAAGGACAAACCGCCCGTCTTCTCAGGCCTCAGTTTTGCCATGTGGAAATGGGTGAGCACTCACTTTCCGCTGCTGCTTCTCCCAGGCCGGGTCCAGCAGTAGGTCGCGGTCCCAGTCCTCCTCCTGTTCCATGTACTCGCCGCCCCCGCCGCCGCCCGCGAAGGGCCCCTCCCTGACCCCCAGACCCTCGGGCTGCATAACCATCATCATCTTGCTCGGGCTCCTGGCTCCGCTGCGCTCGGCGCTCTCCAGAACACCGGGGCCGCGTTAAGTAGCTCCCCGCCCAGCCCCGGATCGGATTCGCGCTAAATATGGGGGAGGAGGGAGGGGCCGGATGGGGGCGAGGGCGCTCGGGTCGGGACCTGGCGAGAGGTTGCCCTGGGGCCAGGGGACTGCAGGGTTTGGGGGTGCTGGGGGGATCCCATGGCGGAGATTCGGGGTTCCCGTCCCGGCTCCGCCTCTTGGGTGCTGTGTGGCCGTAGGAAAGCCACGGCCCTCTCTGTTTCCTCATGTGTACAACGGAGATGACGATAATAACAGTGACTGTAGACCGCTCTAGAAGCTGCCCCTTAGGCCTCCTCCTGACCCTCTCCCTGCGCGGCGCTGGTGGGAAACATAGAGCCCTATCCCCATTTCACAGTCAGAAACAGCGAGGCGCTGAGCTGTTTGAATGTTTTCTGGGGTGATGGAGACACTCGGGCATGGGAAGGGGTTCCAGGCCAGCTGGATGAGCCGATGCAGGGCTATTAATATCGGGGCGGCTGGGGGTTGAGGGGGAATGAATGTGCTGAGCCGGGAAACCCCGATGCCACCGAGTCTGCAACTCAATCCTCCAAACCAGCCAGCGAGAGCAGAGGGCGTAGCTTCGGTGGAGGGGCGTGGCCTCCGCTGGCGGGCGGAGCTATAACGTGCTGTCCTTCCCTGCTCCAGCGCCAACGGGATTCCAAGCTTCTCGCTGGCTCGTTCGGCCGTCCAATCACATGTCTGCATCTTCGGGCCGCTCCCTGTGACTCTAAGCCCCCTTCGAGCTTCTATTGGTCGTAGAGGGCGTCCGTCTGCCATTATCCCCGCCCCAATACGGAAGCGGTGGTGTACTAGGGACCCGGTAGCCGGTGGGGTCCAGGCCATGGGGCAGCCCTGGGCGGCGGGGAGCGCGGAGGGGGCGCCCGCGCGGCTGCCCCTCGTGCTCACTGCGCTGTGGGCCACGGCTGTGGGCTTGGAGCTGGCCTATGTGCTAGTTCTGGGTCCCGGGCCACCCCCGCTGGGACCCCTGGCTCGGGCCTTGCAGCTAGTGCTGGCCGCCTTCCAGCTGCTCAACCTGCTGGGCAACGTGGGGCTCTTCCTGCGCTCCGATCCCAGCATCCGGGGCGTGATGCTGGCCGGCCGCGGTCTGGGCCAGGGCTGGGCGTGAGTGGGGCGCGGGATCTGGCGAGGGGGGAAAGCAGGAGGAGCCTTGGACTGGGGGAGGCGCCCTAGGACCTGAAGATGTTAGAACCAGATTATAATAGGATCCGCTTGTTAGAGCCGGAACACTCTTTTAGAACCTGGATGGTAGATCCTGAAGACGTATCATTCATTCACTTGCAAATATTTAATGAGCACCTGCTATGTGCAAGGTACTGTTCCGGCCACTGGAGGTACAATAAAATAGATTCCTGACACCCTGGAGCTGATTTCAGTGGGGGAGGGGGCAGATGATTAGTTACAGGCATAATAAATTAGCAAATTGTATAGAATGTTAGAAGATGTTGGTGGTATGGAAACAAAAAGAGCAGAGTAAACGGTGTGCAGGTTGCAGTTTGAAATAGGGTAGTCAAGGTAGGTATTTGCACAGACTTGAAGGAGGTGGGGGAGTTAACCATGTGGGGATCTGGGGGAAGAGCATTCCAGGCAGAGGGAATAGACAGTGGAAAGACTCTGAGGCAGTTATGTGCCTTGCATGTTCCTGGAACAGCAAGAAGGCCATGGTGGCTGGTGTGGAGTGAGAGGGGGAGGAGAGAGGTTGGAGATGGAAAGACCTTGCAGGACACTGAAGGCTTTGCTTTTACTGGCAGTGAGATGGATAGCCACTGGAGGGTTTTGAGCAGAGGAGAAGGGCACGACTTAGACTTCTAAGGATCAGTCTGGGTGCTGGCGTGAGACTAGACTAGGAGGAAACAAAGCTGGAATCAGGGAGAATAATTAAGAGTCTGTTGCAGTAATCCAGTGATCTTTTGGTGACTTGGACCAACGTGGTGAGCACAGAGGAAGTGAGAAGTTTGCTCCTGGGTGTTAGAGGCCTTAGGACGGGATGTCTGAGCTGCAGGAGCCCTCGGACCTGCAGTGCTAGAACTGGAAGGGCCCAGGAAGTGGTGTTCAGCCTGCATTTATGTATGATGAACTTGAGGCTTAGTGAGGACAGCGGCTGTGCCTGCTTCCCCAGGATGGGCTCAGAGGCTGACCGGGCCTGACGAGGTGCTCAGAGCTGCTGGGGGAACTGACTCTGTGGTTCCTTCTCTGCAGTTACTGCTACCAGTGCCAAAGCCAGGTGCCACCACGCAGTGGGCATTGCTCCGCCTGCCGCGTCTGCATCCTTCGTCGGGATCACCACTGTCGCCTGCTGGGCCGCTGCGTGGGATTCCGCAACTACCGGCCCTTCCTGTGCCTGTTGCTTCATGCTGCGGGCGTCCTGCTCCACGTCTCTGTGCTGCTGGGTCCTGCCCTGTCGGCCCTCCTGCGAGCCCATGCACCCCTCCACATCGCGGCCCTCCTCCTGCTGCCCTGGCTCATGCTGCTCACAGGTGGGGAGCTTTGCAGTGGGCCATTCTGGTGGGGGATGGGATTTCTGGCTGGTTCTCCTGGTAGTGCCCTGGGGACCCAGTCCCAGTGTCATTTATGGGGGGTGAGGGCAGCCCGGGATTCAGCTGGGTGTGCAGTACAGTAAAATACAGGGTCTTGACACAGGTACAGAGTTCTGGCTGGGAGAATCAGGGAAGGGTTCTAGGTGTGGGCACAGAAGGAAAGACTAGTGGGGATTCAGGACATAGGTTGGGATGGGGAGGGAGCATTCTAAGTGGGGGTGCATTCTGAGTGAGGGGAGCAGCCTGAGCAAAGGCATAAAGGTTGGACAGGGAGTAGGTTCAGACTGGATGGTGGAGGTCCTGGATGCTGGTGTGAGGAGATAGCCAGCCCTGACTTGACTGGACAGTAGGGAGCCAGTGAAGTTTATAGTCAGGGGAAGCTCCAGGCTTTGGAAGTTGGGAGGAGAGGACATGGATCAGGAGGTTGATGGAGAGGCCATGTTCTGGATGACAGACTTATTCCTCTTTCTTCTGACGACCCCCCGCCTCCCTGAGATAAAATCCACCCCCCCCCTATTTTTTTTTTATACTATTTGTTGTCTCCCCCTGAAATGCTTTGGGGTTTCTCTCCCTTGACTCCTTCCTCCCGACTCCTCCGTGGTCCCCTTTGTAACCTTGTCCTGCGGTTACTAAACTCCATGACCATTCAGTGGTCACTGTGTCTCCTTATCCTCTCCAAACCCCAGTCTGTCCCAAGGGCCCCTCCCTGCAGCCTGGGGGGAGGCCTTGGAAGGCCCAGTGGGGATGGCAGTGTCTTCCTCTGCCCACTGGCTCCCTGAGCGGCCTCCTTGATGACCCCCTGCCTCCGCTGAGACCCAAGCCCTCCAGCTGCACCTCCCTGTGGCCATTGCCCTCTGAGCCCTGGGCCCTGGTGAAATCCTGGGTGTCTGAAAGTCTGGGTGAATGGCCCAATCAGTGTCCCCGTTGCTCAGCCTCTTGCCCTTCTCCTCCATTTGACTCCCTCCCTCTACTCCCACATCCACCCTAGACCTTGTCAGAGGCCAAACTGTGTCAGAGCCAACACCTCCCAAATCACGCTATGAGCCTGTCACCCCTTTCTCTGCTCCCCACCTCCTCTCCTTCTCGCCAGCTCTCACTCTGACACTCCAGGACGCCTGCTTCGTGAGCGCCTGGCCCTCACCTTTCTGTCCATCAGCCCTCCCCACGTCACTGCCCCCACATCCAGCTTAGAATCCTCATTCTCACCATTCTTCTGCCAACATCTCAATCCTCTTGCTCTGTCTGCCTCCCGCTGTGCCTTCCTGGCTTCTCTGTGTCTGCCCCTGGCTGCTGCCAGCTTCCAGAGATGCTCGGTACTTCATGGCAGTTGGTACCATGCCGTGTTCATGGCTGTGGACCCCAGCAGATCCAACCTGACTGCCTCCGGCTTCTCCTGATGTCTGGCCCGTCCTCCCTGCTCAGAAGCCTCGCTGTGGGCCTGCTCTCCTCCTGCCAACCCAGGCTCTCTCTGCACGCTTCCTCTGGGTTTTCCCATCGGTACAAAGCCTCTCTTCACCCCACATCCTCCTCCTCCCTAGCTCTTGCCTCCTGGCTCTTCTCCTGTCAGCAGCCAAGCTGCTGCTACTGCTGCTTTTTTTTCTTCTTCTTTTAATGTTTATTTATTTATTTTTTAGAGAGAAAGGGGGGGGGGGAGAGAGAGAGAGAGAGAGAGCGAGTGAGCGAGCAAGCAGGGAAGAGGGCAGAGAGGGAGACAGAGAATCCCAAGCAGTTTTGAGCTGTCAGTGCAGAACCTGACGTGGGGCTCAAACTCAAACCATGAGATCATGACCTGAGCTGAAGTCAAGATTCAGACAGATGCTTAAAAGTCAGACGCTTAACCGACTGAGCCACCCAGGCACCCCTAGCAGCCAAGCTTCTTGAAGGACTTGCCCGGGTACAAGACCTTTCTGCCTCAAGACTGCTGACCTCCAACCTCCTGGATGGCCTGTATCCTGGATTCTCCAACAGCCCTTCCTGCATCCTGTTTCCTTCTTTCTTTCTGGTTTCCCTCTCTCTTCTTTTTTTTTTTTTTAATTTATTTATTTTGAGAGAGAGAGAGAAAAAGAGAGAGTGGGGGAGGGACAGAGAGAATCCCAAGCAGGCTGCACACCAGTAGTCGCCGAGCCTGACTCAGGGCTCAGACTCACGAACTGTGAGATCATGACCTGAGCCGAGATCTTGGGTAAGGAGCTGTGTCTGCCCAGGTCACCAATGGGGGCTGCCTAAGGAACAGCCAGAGTGTTTGCTGAGCAGAGGAACGAGCCCCTGCTTCGCAGTAGAAGGTGAGGGCAGGAGCTGGGCTTTGGGAGGACTGGGCCCGCTGCTGCTCCCTGACCCTCTTGCTTTCTCCTTGCAGGCAGAGTGTCTCTGGCGCAGTTTGCCCTGGCCTTTGTGACCGACACGTGTGTGGCAGGTGCACTGTTGTGCGGGGCTGGGCTGCTCTTCCATGGGATGCTGTTGCTGCGGGGCCAGACCACGTGGGAGTGGGCTCGGGGCCAGCACTCTTATGATCTGGGCCCTTGCCACAACCTGCAGGCGGCCCTGGGGCCCCGCTGGGTCCTTGTCTGGCTCTGGCCCTTCCTGGCCTCCCCCTTGCCCGGAGACGGGATCACCTTCCAGACTGCAGCTGATGTGGGCCTCACAGCCTCCTGACTCCAGGAAGAGCCAGAGCTGTTCGGGGAGAGGGGAGCAGGAGAGGGGGCTCCTAACTCATCTCAGGCCCATCCCTAACCTCAGGAGGGGAGGTGCACTGGTACTTAATGCCTTTCGGCAACTCCAGTCCCATCCTTGGCCTTGCCCCTGCCCAGCTTGGACTCCAGTGTCCAGGGCTTGGGCCCTGCAGCTCTGCCTCATTGGCCCTCTGGCAGAGTGGCAGGTTTGGCAAGGGGCTGCTTGGCCAGCCTAGTCACCCCTTTGCCAAGTTAATAAAGCGCCCACTTGGTTCTTGGACTCCCTCCATCTTTCTAGGTTTCTGGTTCCTCTCACTGTCAGGCCTGGGACCCACAGAATGCCTGAGGGCATGAGGGGCCAGGGCTCTGCCTCCTGTGGCCTTGGTGGGGGCCAGAGCTGGGGCACAGCAGGCCAGGGCTGCATGTAGGGATCCAGGGAAAGAGAATGCAACATTCTTTCCCTGGTTCAGTGCTTTATAATTAGAAGCATCTCCACGACACTCACTGTGCCTCTTTGGCTAATCTGGTACCAGAGGCAGCAGTTATGAGAGTTGATGGGTTGAGATCATGGGGCAATGAATGGAGGAGTCAGGATTTGAACCCAGATATTTGTGCTTTCTCCTTCGTCCTTACACAGCTGAGGAAAGTGTGTAGGCAAAACTGAGGCAGAGAAATCAGGTGGAGATGTTCAAGCATCTGAAGGATGATGCTCAGAAGGCCAAGCTCTTCCTCTCTGGAGCTACCTGTTAAACATTTTTATTTAAATATAGTAAATAGACTTCCTGTTAAATGTGGCAGGTTTAAACACATGGGTTTACCTCTGTTTCCTCTTAAAATCTAAAATGAGAGTAAAGAAATAAAACAGGTATAAATTTACAAGGAGAGAGAAAGTAGGAGGGAGACAGTAATAGACCAAAGGACCTGATGATGTTTTGAAACATGGGAAATGGATGGAGGCTCATAAACTCTCTTAGCAGAGAATTAGAAATTAATTAAATGTTCCTAGAAGGAGGGGCCAAGAAGCAGCCAAATTGTCCCCCAGAGCCCTGGAGGCTCAGGAACTCTCCTGGCACCATGAAAGGCAAGGTTTGGGACGGACAGTAGGGGGACTGATCCAAAGGGCAGCTGGGTTGCCCTCCCCCCAGGGCACTCCCTACCCCTGGCAGCCAAGCAGCTATCCTCCTAGGGTAGAGATGGGTGCTATTCGAAGAAGCTTTG
Source organism: Panthera onca (assembly GCF_046562875.1). Lineage (NCBI taxonomy): Eukaryota > Metazoa > Chordata > Mammalia > Carnivora > Felidae > Panthera > Panthera onca. Next base: position 5,941,417 of record NC_138348.1, read on the forward strand.
GGTCTCAGGGGCACTGGGGGAGGGGGGGGGGGGAGGGGTTGGACCCAAAACGGGGTTAACTGAAAAAGTCTACAGATGCTGCCAAGGGTGGGGGGTTGTCATCCCGTGACACGGCAGGCTTGTCACCCAGGAACCCTCAGAGAAGTCCATCCTTCTGACAGGCCCTGCCCATGCCCACAGAGGTTTGAGCTGCTAGGGCTTCGTTTTTTCCAAATGGCATGTTCAAGAACTATTTTGTAACTGTTAGGAATGTGGTGTGCCTGGCACTCTGTGCTGCTTTACCCCTCCAGAATACTTTTTTCTTTCCTTTCTTTTTCTTTCTTTCTTCCTTTCTCTTCTTTCTTTCTTTTTTAATTAAATAGTAAGGAGAGGCAAGAAGATATTTATAAAATAAAGAGAAACTCCCTCCCCAGCCCCATTTAAGAAGAGATGGAACCCACTTCTTTGAAGTCCCTGCTGTGCCCTCCCTGGTCGAGAAAACACTGTGCTGTCTTCACCATTCCCTTGCTTTGCCTTGTAATTGCATTACCTAGGTCTGTATCGGTTTTGCATGTTTTTGAATTTTATATAAATGGAATCATACCGTTTATTCAGTCACTCAATATTATGTTTCTGAGATTTATCCAAATCAACGTGTATAGCTGTGGGGCATTCCTTTTCCTTGCTGGATAGTGAGCCACTGAATCTACCGCAATTTATTTGTCCCATTTTGTCTCACGGGTCATTTTATCTGCCCCTGTTGTGTGACTCCCTAAGATCCATCCATGGTCCTTGCTCTTCCACATAAATTTTAGAATCCACTTGTTAAGTTCCACCAATAAAAATCCCTTTGAGATTGTGAATGGAACCCAACTGAATTTACAGATCGGTTTGGGGAAAATCAGCATCTATATGAAATTGCATTTTTCAGTCATGAACATGGTGTATCTATTAGATGTTTTCAATAAAATTATATACTTTTTCTCATAAAGATCATGCCTCTTTTGGTCAGATTTCTTTTTTAATGTTTATTTATTTTTGAGAGAGAGACAGTGTGAGCAGGGGACAGGCAGGAGAGGGAGACACAGAATCCGAAGCAGGCTCCAGGCTCTGAGCTGTCAGCACACAGACCGACATGGGGCTCGAACCCACGAACTGTGAGATCATGGCCTGAGCTGAGGTCAGACGCTTAACCTACTGAGCCACTTGGGCACCCCACATTGCTTCCTTTTTTATTCATTTTTGAGAGACAGCAAGAGCGCATGAGTGGGGGAGGGGCAGAGGCAGAGGGAGAGAGAATCCCAAGCTGGCTTTGCACTGTCAGTGCAGAACCTGACTCGGGGCCCGAACTCACATACCGTGAGACCATGCCCTGAGCCGAAACCAAGAGCCAGACGCTTAACCGACTTAGCCACCCAGGCGCCCCATGGTTAGATTTATTAAGTATTTGATAATGTTTTGTTATTATACATGGTTTATGCAAATAGATTGTGTGTACAGCAAACCAAAAACTTACCATTAACTTATAAACTCTTCTGAGTTTTCTATGTTTACAATAAAATAATCTGTGAGAAGACAGTTTTGTTTTTCCTTTAAAATTTTTATACCTCTTAATCTTCTTGCCCCTCCTGTATGGGTAGAGGAAAAGTAGTGGGCACCCTGACTTGTTTCTGGCCTTTGAAGAAATCATTTCAATATTTCACTATAAAATATGTTCACGGTGGGTTTAAAACAGATGCCCCTTCCTGTTGGGATGAGCACTGGGTGTTGTATGGAAACTAATTTGACAAATTTCATTAAATAAATAAATAATAAAACAGATGCCCCTTAAGTTCCCTTCTAGTCCAAATACATTAAAATAATCTGTATCCTTTTACTTTCAATTGTCTTGTAAAATCAGCCTACAGATGGGGGCGCCTGGCTGGCTTAGTGGAGCGTGTGACTCAATCTCAGGATTGTGGGTTTGAGCCTCAACATTGGGTGTAGAGGTTATTAAAAAAAAATCTTAGAAAGAAGAGATCAACCTATAAATGGATTTTTAAATCTAGACAACACTGTCTTCCAGTTGAAACATTTATATTTATCGTAATTGATGTACTTGGAAAGATTTCTACTTTGTTATTTGTCCCACCTTTTCTTCGCTTTTAGTTTATCACCCTTCTTAAAGTTACTTTTTACTGGGTACAGAATTCTAGGTTAATAGTTATTTCCTCTCATATGTTGAAAATAATATTCTTTTGGTCTCCATTGTTGCTATTAATAACATCAGCTGTTATCTATTTGTTGTTACCCCTTTGAAGACACTTTTGTCTCCAACACTTTTAAGACTTTTTTGTCTTTGACATTCTGCAGTTTACTGTGATGTGCCCAAGTGGTGTTGTCTTTGTATTTACCCTAATGGTATTCCTTGGGTTTCCTGATTCTATGAATTGTCTTTCATCTGTTCTAGAAAATTTTTAGCCACACCTTCACCTGTTTTCTCTGCCTCTACTGAAACTCTGATTGGACCTCTCTACTCCATCCTCCTTGTCTCTTAATAACTCATATTTTCTGTTTTTTGCATTCTGGATTATTTCCACACATCTTTGGGTCTTTCTTCAGCTCTGAAACCAATCTATTTAGTTGTTGGTTTTTTTTTTTCTTTTTTAAGTGGTTGTGCCGACTCTTCCATTGAGTTTTACATGTCAAATATCTTATTTCTCCTTCTAGTTGTTTGCTTTTCAGATTTGCTTGGTCATTTTATATGCTCTCTACTTCTATTTTAGGATCTTTTTCTTTAAATATATCAAAAACACACATCTTATATTGTTTGGTAATTCCAGTACTTTTTTTTTTTTAATTTTTAATGTTTATTTTTGAGAGAGAGAGAGAAAGAGAGAGCATGAGCGGGGAAGGGGCAGAGAGAGGGAGACACAGAATCCGAAACAGGCTCCAGGCTCCGAGCCGTCAGCACAGAGCCCGACGCGGGGCTCGAACTCACGGACCCCGAGATCATGACCTGAACCGAAGTCGGATGCTCAACCGACGGAGCCACCAAGTCACTCCTTAAATTGCCCTTCTTTTTCTTGTTTCCCAGAGTGGAAACTTCTAAATTACTGATTTCAGATCAATGCTACCAGTTTCCCTCTAAGCACTGCTTTTGCTGTATCCCACAAATTTGGTAAGTGTGTTTTCATTTTCATTTAGTTTAAAATATTTTTAAACTTCCCTTGAGATTTCTTTTTGACCCACATGTTATTTAGAAGGGTGTTGTTTCATCTCCACGTATTTGGGGGAAATGATGAAAATTTAGGGGATTTTCCAGTTACCCTTCTGTTAGTGATTTCTAGTTTAATTCCATTTTGACCTGAGAACAGACACTGTATTATTTCCAGTCTTTTAAATCTGTGAAGGCCTACGTTATGGACCAGAATGTGGTCTGTCTTGGTGAATCTTCCACGTGAGCTTGAGAAAAAATGTGTATTCTGCTGATGTTGAAATAAGTCTATAGAAGTCACTTGTTGACTGATGGTTTGGTGACCTCTATATCTTTTCAAAGACATTATAAAGATTGACCACAGAACAGAAAGAGCTGAGAATTAAAATAGTGGAATTTTAAAAAACAGTTCCAGAGAAGAGCTGAAAGAAAAATTTCTCAGAACATAGGACAGAAAGACAATATGAGAGAAGAGAGAAGAAAAACAGACAATCAATCCTGTTCTCTCTGGAATTCCCATTTGTCAGGTGCTCGGTTAGTGAGAATTCCAGAGAGAAGAGAGAAAATGGGAGGAAATCGCTTAAGAAACAAAATTTTGTAGAAGTGAGGGATATACATTTCCACCTCAGAGCACAACAAATAACGACACACATGTAAGTCATGTCCTGACATTTCAGAATAAGAAGGCCAGGAGCAAAAATGGCATGCAACTTCTCAACAGCATTACCAAAAATCAGAGCACAAGGGAATACCGCCGTAAAAATGATTTTCTTGCATGAAAACTATTTTCAACTTCAAATTTTATGACCTGCTATCACACATGTATGTGAATGGGATAAAGAAATTTTTAGACAGTGTACTAAACTTTTTTAACTCTAGTGACTTTTTAAAGGCAGTACTGTGGATACACTCCACCAAATGAGGGGTAAAAGAACTGTAAGGATGAAGAGAAGGGGCCCAGGAGTCAGAGGCTCTAGTCAGGAGAAATAGTCTGCAGTAGTTCTAGAGAGCAAACAGTCCTCACTGAGGCAGGGGATGATGGAAAGTATCCAGAAAAACAAACTGTCAGAATGGATGAGGGAAGAATGAACAATTGCTACATACAGAAAACTAACCAAATGGGAAAAAAAAGGCAATTATTAACTCCATGAAAAATTAAAAGGTAATTTAATTATATCCCAATTTTGGCTCTGCAGGGAATAACTTTCATATAGTAAGATAAACAGCCATCTAAACAGTAAGTATTGATTTACCTAAAAACTGGGGAGAAAAGGCGCAAAGTACTCCACAAGAGAGCTAAAGCCTCGCCTTTTACAATAGGGACGCAACAGATAGTGTCTAGAATGATAAATCAAGCAAGAGTAGTATAAGCATATTTTTAAGATAAATAGCTAATGGATACCTGGCTGGCTCAGTCAGTGGAGTATGCGACTCGTGATCTTGGGGTTGAGTTCAAGCCCCACCACTGGATGCAGAGATTACTTAAAAAAATAGCTAAAAGAACTGAAAATGATTGTAGCAAGGGAGCAGTAGTGGGGAATGGGGAGAATTTTCTCGTTATAAACTAATTCCATAGTACTAAGTAGGTACGTGGTTTTAGATAAATACTTTTTTAAAAGATAATAACTTCCCTCATCCCTAATGTACACAATCTCCTGGAGCTCCAACCAGTGAGTGCACTGGGTACCATGACTGTTCCTGGTTTCATATTGCTTTATGTATACTTGTCCACATCAGTGCAGTTCATGTATTTTTAATAATAGATACATAGTATTACATCACACAAACTCTCTTTAGGTGCTGGGCATAGGAAGCTTCTCCACTTCCATCATCATGAATAGCTACAAACTAGACTTGGGTTTTCCGAGCTCACACAGTCATCACATGATCGGGGAAGAAGAGATTGTATGGTCATATGGCCCAGTGAAGAGCTAGCCCAGCCCCAGTGACAGAGCTCCAGCGATAAGGGGCTTACTACCTTCTAGAGAAGGACTTTCCATCTCTGCCAAGCTCTCTTAGGAAGCTCTGCAGGTTAAACCTCCTGCTTCGTCCAACTGTGACTCACTTGGCTTGATCTAGAGACCCTTCACCACCCTGACCCAATTAATCTATGTCTACAAGCGGCCAGGCTCTGCACAGAGGAGGGGGATGGGCTCTTTCTTTGGTCCATACCCCATTCTTTCTTAACCTGGCCCCAGAATGCATTCCTTGGGAGAGTTTGGGGTGAGCTGAGAGCTGTGTCACCCCAATCCCTTGCTGGGGTCCTGGACAAGAGGTTATTGCCCAGCCATGGCAGTTAGTGTGGGGCCCTTGGTCTCAAGGGCAAAAGCCCTGCAGTTACTCCTGTCAAATCCCCCCTTTCTGGAGTGGAGTCCTCATTTCCTCTAGAGCGGCTGCCAAGCTCACAGGATGCTAGAGCTCAATTTGGTCACAAACTGCCTCATTTTACATGTGGGGAAACTACAGCCTAGAAGGATTTGGTTACTTCCCACAAGCCCGAGGTACCATATGCTAGGCTGCACCTGATCATACAGAGGAAAAGACAGGTGCTCAGGGAGCAGGGTTCCTGGCTCCTAAGTGGCTCAAGGTGGCCCTGGTAGCACCAGCCTAACACTGGCCAGGGCTCACGAGGCACTGAGGTCCGGGACTGTGGGTCTAGGGCCTTTGTGGTCTGAACATGTGCTTTCCCTCAGTCTTTAGCCTCACTCAACACCTCTGGTCCATGCCTTTCCAGCTAATGCCACTGCCCAGTAAACTTTCCACTTATGTGATTGATCTGGGCTCCAGGGCACAGAAGAGCAGTTCTGGGCTTCTGCCTCCTGTGCCACCTCCCCAGGGCCCGGAAACGCCTCTCCTGCGCACCCCAGCCCCACTTGTGCTCTAACTGAGCCTTCCTCTCCTGGGACGCTCTTTCTGGACACGAGCGACAAAGTCAGGAGCGGCAGTTGTGTGGTGTTCAGAAGCCCGGTGAGGGCTGGGGCCACTAGCTCCTGGCATGGGCGCCCTATGCTTTCCTGGCACCACCTCCTCCCTTGGCGATCTTCATGGAGCATCACAGGCCTGAGACTTTGGCTGAGCCCAAGATTTCAGGAAAGGCCCCTGTGGGGAGGCAACTACTCCCTAGGCTCCCTTGTTTGGCTCACAAGGAGAAATCAGAGCATGTGTTTTGCCTGTAATCTGACCAGCATCAGACAAGCCTCTGGAACCCCAGGGAGCAACAGCGGGCTCAGTCTCACCCAAGAAAAGCCTCTGATTACCCCAGGCCAGGCCGTGGCCAATTCTGGCCTGGGCCTGCAGCAACCCAGGAGTAATGTGCCTACAGAAAGCAGCAAAGGAGAAGGCTGGGCCCGAGCCCCCTCATCTCACCTTGACCACTTCAGAGATCTTCCTTCGGCCCTGGGGGTGATTTCTGGACAAAAGTGGGGAGGATGAAGGGCAGCAGTAGTCCGGTGGGCAAATGCCTGGGTTTTCCTGAGGGGGAAGGAGCTGAACCTCCTGGGTACTCACTGACCTGCTGCTATCAGTCACCCAGCAGTCAGGGTGGTGAGAAAGGGGACACTTAGGAGAGGAGAAGGAAACCGTGGCCCCAACATACTGCTGCTCGGGGACTGGGCCATTGACTCTGCCCAGCTGAGTGGAAGCGGCTGAAACTTCCTGGTCCCGATTCTACAGGGGCTTTTAACACCAGTCCAGGGGTCAGGCGGCTGCCAGCCCCTCGCTCACGGGCATGTTGATGTGGGCACTCAGGAGGGGTGCACTCTGGCCTTCACGAAGCACCAGCACCTACGGAGGAAGTGCCGTGGCAGTAGGGGCATGCCCCCTTTACTTCCTGCTCCCTGCAAAGGCCAAGCCCAGCCTGGTCTGCACTGGTCCCAGTGACAGGCCACCAGGGCTCTGTCAAAGGGGATGGGGAGGCTGCAGACACCCACCCGGACCTGGCAGCCATGTGGGGGCCTTGTCCACCTCACTCTGTTTCCCCGACGTGGTACCAACAGTGGGCGACCTACCTTGATCATGTCCGAGATGCCCTTGTCACTGAGACTCTCCACAAAGGTCTCTAGTGGGTAGCGGAGCCCTGGCACCAGCAAGGGGACCTGGGTTTGGGGACAGACAGGTAAGGAAATCAGCTCTCATGCCTGGACAGTGTTTGGCAGATTCCAAAGCACTCTCACACCTGCTACAGCAGCTGAATTCAGCATAGGCCTGGCAGGGCGGGTGGGGCTGATGGGCCCATTCACAGGGCATATGGGTTCAGTGAGGGGAGTGGACGCTCGAGGACCACATGTATGTCCAGGATTAAACTCAGACCAATCCCAGAGTCTTTCTCAGCCTCTGGTCCTCCCAACTTAGGATCAAATTGGATCTGAGGGGGAAATTAGGCCCTTCACTCTGTGGAAAATTTTCCTTGGGGCAGAAAGAGGCTCCCATTCCCACCGCAGGCATGGCTGCGAGGCAGGATGGGCTCTGGGTTCTGGCTCTTCTCCTAGAACCTTCTGTGTGGCTCCTTGAGACCTCTCTCAGGCCGGGAGAAAAGCAGCCAAGGCAGGTCTTGGGCATTCTCCCCAGGGGAGGACCCTGCCATACCCCAGCCTGGTCTGTGGCTGTGGCCACCTGCCAGCTCCCTCACCACTGACCTGTTAGGGCTCGGTGGGCACCTAATCAGGCCCCAGCCTGGTCTTCCTCAATCCATGTCTCAGTGGGGCAGCCCAGTACCTTGAAGAAGGCCCGGGGCAGGGCGTAGAGCACCTCGTTGTACAGGAAGCAGACCAGCAGCCCCAGGATGGGTCGGGCTGCTGAGGTGTTCTGCAGGTGAAGTGTGAGCTTAAAGGTGGGACCCAGGCCCTGAACCTGTGGAGAAGGTGGGGTGGGTGGAGGAAGCCCTTAGGAACAGTGGCCTTGGGCACTGAATCCCACGTGCCCCGGCCCTGTCCTCCTGCTTTGTCATCAATGTTCTCGAGTTACTCTCTGCCAACTGCTCTAATGTATCGTCCTGCCCCTCAAAAGGCCCCTCGGAAGGCCAGAGGCTAGTTCCTGTTTGTACGGGGATCAGCAAAGGCCAAGTGGGGGAAGGGGCTTGACGTAGACTGCTCAGGAAGCTGGTCAGAGGCAGAGCTGGCCCAGAGATGAAAGCCCAGCTCCCACCTATGGCCTCACCACTGTCCCTGCTGCTCTCTTCCCAGGATCTGACTTCCTCCCACTCTCACCCTAGGGTAGGCACAGGGATTTCATGTTCCTCCCTTTCATTCTCAGTTGCTTTGCAGCCTCTCCCTCTATCTATCTACTTCCTTTAGGGAAAGAGAAATTGGAAACCCATTTGGGTCAGACAGCACGCCTCTGGGACCCATCTAGCCCAGATGACCTTGAGGTTTCTTGTGTCTGAGTGCAGGGTCTCCTCCTCCCGTGCACGTCTCAGGACTTCCCTTCCCTGTAGCAGGCAGTCCTAGGCCCCAGGCTGCCCACAGTTACTGAAACAAACAGCTTTCTTCCTTGTACCGTAGCCGTCAGAGTCCCTCCAGTCCTGGGAAGAAATGTCCCAAGGTGACTACTTGTGTGCCCTGCCCCAAATGCGGGGGCTTGTTTTGAGGCACGGCATGGGCTGAAGGAGCTGGAGAGTGTGGCCCACTCCACGGCCCGCTGAGGGGAAGAGGCAGCACAGCAGAGGGGAGGAGAGAGAGCACCCTCCTACAGGAAGACAGACACTTGGTCTCTGGGCCTCTGGGAGGGGAGAAGGGGGCACAAGGCCTAGTGGGCTCAGAACTGGCTCTGGGGCTGAGGGGTTCCTACCCACCCTTGCCCTCTGCCCCTCTGGCCCTGAGGTGGCCTGACTGCCCCCTAGCCCTGGGTGCTCACCACAGCGTGCAGCTTGAGGGGCTCCCGGGCTGTCACAGATACAGGATTCAGGCTGGACTCAAGGGCCTGCACGTAGGCGCGGGCAGTCCGGAGGCGCAGCAGGTAGAGGTCGGTCTGGAAGGTCCGGTGCATGGCTGAGGAGAGGCGCACAAAGGGCTGGTGCCGGAGGGAAGGAGGGAAGGAGGGAAGGAGGGGGCAGAGGCAGGGGAGAGGGTGTCTTGCGCGGGCTGCTGTTCAGACAGCACAAGAGGAAGGCAGGGGCCGCAAGGAGCTGGGAACGTGGGAAAGGGAGGACCAAGGTGCAATAGCCTGGCCTCGGTCCGGTGACACTGGACGCTGTGGGCCACACGCTGGCTGCCTCCTGCTTTCTGGTTTCCTACCACCGCACAATCCCACTCTCCGGGATGGCTCCTTCGATTTCGCCCTAAGGGCTAGTGTTCCCTTAAGTCTTGTCCTTGGTCCTCTTCCTCTATGCCCTGCCCCGGCTGTGAGCACTCCACTGAGGAACAGCTTCGAGCTCCTGAGGGTGGGGACTTGTCACTACCGAGGCTGCAATGCCCCGCTCAGGACCAGGCCCACGTCCACCCTCCGTCCTGCTTCCAGCTGCCTGATGGGTCACCACCCGGACGTCCCATCGACATCTCGAACTCAACACCGCGGACACGCACGTCATTCCCCCGACTCCGTCACTGCGTCCCCATCCACCAACGTGCCCAGGCTCACCTCTCGCGGTTACTCATTTGCCAAGGTCTGAGGACTCTTCCTCAAAGCCGCCTCCAGAGCCCACGCCCTCTTCGTTCCCCCGGGACCCTCTTCCAGGCTTAGCACGCTGGCTTGCCAGTTGGTCCTCGCCCTTCCACGCATGTCAGGCGCCTCCCACCCCTCAGAGGTCTCATGTCTGGACGTTAGCCTGTTAGCCCGTCTATTAGTCTTTCCTTTTTCCTCTAGTACTTTTACAACTTATTTTTAATTTACTCAGAATTCATTTTTGTGTCTGGTACGAAGCAGAGTTCAAACTTTTTTTTTTTCTAGAAGCATGCAGTCCCAATTATGTTTTTTGGACAGGCTTTCCTTTCCCCACTAATTTGAAACAACACCTTTAACATAAACTGACTTTTCCCATACACGAGGGTCTGTTTCTGGGCTTTCTAAATGTGCCCTGGATCGATATCAATCTCCGTATCACACCACAGCTGCTAATTCCTACAGCTTTCTAGTTCATATAGTTCCTTCTGCTGAGAGGCTACGTCCCCTCATTCTTTTTATTTTTTTTAATGTTTATTTACTTGCGGGGGGTGGGGGTGGTGGAAGGGGCAGAGAGAGAATCCCAAGCAGACTCTGCACCATCAGCCCAGAGCCTGATGAGGGGCTCAAACCCACGACGATGAGATCGTGACCTGAGCCAAAATCAAGAGTTGGATGCTTAACTGATGGAACCACCCAGGCACCCCAAAGGTCCCCTCATTCTTAAACTCCATCCCCCAATTTCTTAGATTTACTGAAAATCAACTGGTCAAGTCCTCAAAATAAACCCTATAGGGATTTTCACTGTAACGTTGCTATGTTCCTAGATTAATTTTAGAAGCTGTTAATTAATCAGCAGCTTTAAAGCATTAGGTCTTGCTACCCTGAGAGTCTCATCATTGAAATATTCAGATGGTCTTTTACGTTCTTGAGAGCAGTTTTATAACTTTCTTTCTTAGACTGACATTTTCTAGGGATTTTGTTGCCATTGTGAATGGAAACTTTGGATTTTCCAACTTGGTATATACCAAATTATTGAATTTTGCATATTTTACATTTGGTCACTTTAGAGAACTTCCTAATTATTTCTTGAATGTTTCAATTGTTTCTCTTGGATTCTCTCAGCTACAACAGCCTGCTAGCTCTTTTATCCTCTAATTTACCCTTTAAAACTATCAGCAAGGTCCCTTTATAAGACAGAGCTGGTCGAGTCACTGTATTTTTCGGCTTAACATCTTTCCCAGCCCCCACTACCTAGAATCAACCAAACATCTTAGCTTTGCACTCCAGGCCCTTTCGGAGCCAGCTCTGCCCTGCCTTTCCAGCCCCTGCTCTGGCCCCCCTGGCCTTCCTGCACTACACCCGCGACCACGTGGAAGATGCCACTTAAATCCAGGTAGGATCCTGTGACTCTACTCACGCCTCTGCCTGAATCTCCCTTCCCTATCCTTCTCTGGCTGCTGGACTTATAATCATTTTAGGGTGAAGTCCAGTGTCACCTCTCTCTAAAGCCTCTCCCAGGCGCCCAGGCAAACTTCCTCACCCTTGTGAGTCTCAACAGCCCTTTGCAGAGACCTCTTCTACATCTGTCACGCATGTGAAATTAGCAAGGTAGACTGAGTTCCTAAGGTAGGGGTCTAAACCTATTTCAAGGCATTTGGCACAAGGCCTGGCATAATCCTGGGTACCGAATGAAGGGAAGAATGAATGAAAGAGCAAGAAAAACTGAATAGGAAAAGGAAGAACCCTGGTCAAATTCAGCTTCTCTCATGAGAATCCCTGCATCTAGAAGCAAGTGTTCTCCCCTCTGCATTCGAAGGGCGTGTGCCCTCACCCACAGGATCTCCCACCTTGAGGCAGTTATTGGAGGCAGGGGACACCTCCTAGGCTGTCTCTGGACTTCCAGAGGCAGGAAAGCTGCCTGGTTGCCCAGTGCTTGGGGCACCCAGGCGGGTTCACCCAGTTCTTGCTGCTTTAGAGCAATGGAGAAGGAAGAGGCAGGACCTGGCCTGAGACTCACCGGTGCCAGCCTCCCGCTCTCGCAGCGTCTGATCCACGTAAAGCCGGGTCTTTCGGGGCACGTTGAGTTTCAAGGCCTGGGCTGGTGGGGGGCCCGCCTCACCTCCCCCTTCCACAAACACTGCCGTACGCTTCAGGATCTTGATAATCAGGCCACCGCCTAGGGAAGTGGACAGACAGAAACAGATCTGTCCTCCCCAGTTCTACCCTACATTCCCATTCTTTCCTCCCCAAACAATCTGCCTCATTATAGACCCAATTCTGTCCGTGTTTGTCGTCCTGCTGAGATTCTGGGTATCTAGAAGGAATAAAGGATGTTTTAATGTCCTACTATCCATCCGTTCATTCAGTAGTTACTTATTAACTATTGTGATGTTAATAGTTAATTAACATAATAAATGTTGATTAAATATTGTGATGTCTCCTCAGACACTGAGGAGACTGGGGTGAACTGGAGACACTGGCGCCTGGGAAGTGAAACCAAACTGCTGATGAGCTGGCCTCAGACAGGACATGTGTCTACAAGCCTTGCTTCCCAAACTCAGGCCTGCCTATGCTTCACGTCCACATCTTCTTTCCTAGGATCTAGCCTGTCACCTTTGCGTCTAACTCTAAAACTCTTGCCAGGTCTAAGTCTGCTCACCTCGTGTGGTCATGATGAGGGTGTTATCTTCCCGTCCATACCGGCCAAAACAAAGGCTGGTCACTGCATCCTGTGGTGGAGACACTAGGACTTAGTTGGGAAAATACCATGGAGAGGAGAGCAAGACTGGGGTGGAGTGATAAGGCTGGGAGACCCCAGATATGATATAATAAAGAGATGTGAGGTAAGGCCTGGGGCAATGCTGCCTCTGACATATTTCCTCTATTTCTCATCTCCCATCCAATCTCACTGCCGCAGTCACAGTTCCAGACTGAATGTCATTGGGCTTCTGGGGTCACCTTTCTAACAGGTCCCCAGCCTGGTCTTTCTCCTTAATCTGTCCTTCACACTGATGCCTTTCAAAAATATAAACAGGATCGTGTCTATTTTCTGCCAAAAAAATTCCCATGGCTTTTGTCCTCCTGGTTAGAACAACTTAAGGCCTTCCACATCAGACTCCAACCTCCCTTTACTGTCCCTCTCCTCTTTACGCTCCTCCCACCCCTACAGCAGGCCTATAGTTCAAACCAACTGCTCTCAAACTTTACACATACACACGTTTCACATGTGATATAACCTGAGCTTTCTTTCCTTTTTAATGCTTATTTATTTTTGAGAGAGAGAGAGAGAGGGACAGAGACAGAGACAGAGTATGAGCAGGCAAAGGGTAGAGAGAGAGAGGGAGACGCAGAATCCGAAGCAGATTCCAGGCTCAGAGCTGTCAGCACGGAGCGTGATGTGGGGCTCGAACCCACGAACTGTGAGATCATGACCTGAGCTGAAGCTGGACGCTTAACTGACTGAGCTATCCCGGTGCCCCTCTTTTTCTTTTCTTAAGTAGGCTCCACGCCCAATGTGGGGCTTAAATTTCTGACCCTGAGATCAAGAGTCACGTGCTCTACCCAGCCAGCCAGGTGCCCCCTCTGAGCTTCCTTTTTTATGTTGCTGGTTGTGGCCCGTTAAATTAATTTAATGACCCACAACTTAGTGTTTGAAAAACTCTAATCCAAATTCCTCGAGCCACCTGTATTCCTTAATCAAGAACATTCATGCCTCTCAGCCTTTGTTCATGCTGTTTTCAGTCTGGAATATTCTTTATGTATTCACTTGGCAAATTGTTTCAAGGCCCAGAGGAACTGTCACTTGCTATGAAATGGCTTGTGAGTTCCACCCCCATTTATCCTTCACCACCACCCCCAGGTGCTAGGCCCCTCTGTGCTTTTTCAGTACTTTGTTCCGCTTTAGACTTGCTTGTATTTGAATTAGCGGTGTCTCTGGCTAGCTGTCATCTTAAATTATAAATTCCCTGAAGGCAGGATTTAGACATTGTTTTATCCCCCACATGGGCTGTGCACATGAGATGCTCAACAAATGTTTCTGAGATACATCAAAAGTCAAGGGCATCGGGTGGGGATCAGGAGAGGCAGCCAAGAAGCCCCAGAGGTGGGACCAGAACAAAGAGGAGTCAGCAGCTCACCGGGGTGCGGATGACATTGAGCAGGGTCTTATCACGGTAAATGCGGACTTCTCCATTGGCCAGCCCAGCCATGATGGCCTGCAGGCCCCGGGAGTGCTGCTCCAGGAGATTCATGGTCAAGATGGCTGCTGGCATTTGCACTGTCCACAGCTTTTTACCCTGGGAGAGAAGAGCTTCTTACCCTGGGAGCGTTCAGGACACAGCGTGGAAAGAAGGGGTGGCTGGAGTTGCAGGGAAAGAGACACCAGAAGGAATCGCTTGCTAAGGGGGACCAGAGACACATACATGGAGGGGCTGGGGGGTGATGCTTGCCCAAAGGCCACACCTTGTGGGTGAAGCCATGCAGGCTGTCTTGGGTGCTGCCCACCGCCAGGACCTTGTGTACCCGGACAAGCCCCACAGGCTGGGCGCTCAGCTCGATGCAGTACTTGGGGCGCTTGGAGTCTCTGTGGAATAAAGACACACTCTCCAAGCTCCAGAGCCTCTCCAAGCCTCGCCTTCCCTGGCCGACACTCCTCTTTCTAAGCCCCACAGACTATCCCTGAAGGAACCTTGGCCCCAAAGTAGATGACCATAGTATTGTTTCCACGTTTACCACTTAGCAGCTGTGTGACCTTGGATAACGTGAAGTGTGTTTTCTTTCCCAGTCTCCCTGCTGCCTTTACTACAGTGATTTGTGTGATAACCTGGCATTTAATGGTTTACAGTGAGTGTACTTAGGCTAGGTGAAGTGCCACTGGACTTAGGCAGTGTAGCAATTTATCAGAAATGCATGAGAAGTCTGCTATGTGTAGATGCACTGTTTTCAGTTTCCCAGCTTCTAAATCTTTCTCTTATCAAGAAAGGAGGGGTAATTCCTGCCTACTAATCACAGGCTATGGCTCCCCTTTCTTCATATGATGGCCATCAGATGATCATATCCCATCTGATGACCCATCCGAGAGCCTCCCTCTGGTCTCTGGTCCTCCTTCCAATCTACTCTCCACCCAGCAGAGTAATCTCTTAAAAATATAAATGGCTCATAATATTCTTCTGATTAAACCCCATAAGAGTTTTCAAACTCAAAATCTTTATCATGTCCTAACAGGCCATGCCTGGTCTGCACACATCTCTTTCCACCCTCCCCCCTGCCCATCAAGCCTGAGGAGCACATGGCAATGTCTTTTCTATCTTGAATTTGCTTAAGTTTTCTCTGCTTACAACACTTCTTCCCCACTTTTGGAATAACTGGCTCCTTCTTAACCTTCCAAATTATCTCCATAGACAGGTGTTCACTGATCACCTTGGCCCTATTATTTTTGCCCACTGAGCTTGCATTTTTCCTCCAAAGCATGCATCCAATTCAAAATACATCTTGCTTTGTTGACTTTAACATCTGTCTTCCCCTGAGGGCAGGGCCTATGTTTAGTTTATATCATTTTTTTTTTTAAATTTTTTTTTTTAACGTTTATTTATTTTTGAGACAGAGAGAGACAGAGCATGAACGGGGGAGGGTCAGAGAGAGGGAGACACAGAATCTGAAACAGGCTCTGGGCTCTGAGCTGTCAGCACAGGGGCCCGATGCGGGGCTCGAACTCACGGACCGCTAGATCGTGACCTGAGCCGAAGTCGGAGCTCAACCGACTGAGCCACCCAGGCGCCCCTAGTTTATATCATTTAGCAATACATCCTCTATGCTTTATATAATGCTTAAAACATGGTAGGTCCTCCAAAATATTTCTTTAATTAGAAAATGATTATCAGCCTAATGCATAAAGAAGCGTCACATACCTATAAAGCAATACAGCAAATGGGAGGCTGTTTTTGTTTCTTCCCATCACTGACTGCACTGCTCACGTGCTACAGCCACCTTACCCAGTCTCTCACTTTGCCTGCTCATCACACAAGCCTGCAGGTGGCCCCCTATGCACGTGAGCTCACCTGCCTAGCCAAGTTCCCAGCTCTTTCCACTCCCAAATACCAGCCCCAAAGCCCCTGAAACCAGCCGGTTTCTGAATGTTCCTTCTGGCCCCACAGACCACGATGCAGTTACCTTCTCAGGATATAGATGTTCCCGTTGCGGCAGGCAGCAGCAAGCCGGAACTCCACATCAAACTGGCCAGAAACATCCAGGAAGACGGGGACGCTGGGTAGGCTCATCTGCAAAGGAGAGGCTCAAACATCCCAATTTTTCTGGTGCCCATCTTTCCCTACCTTGAAATAACGCCTGTGAGTTGGTTCCTTGTCCAAAGTCCCAATCTCCTCATTGTCACCCTGCTGGTCACAGTTTTTGTATACTTTTCCCGGAGGGAAACTCAGCAACAGTTTTGTCTATACCTTTGACAAAACTATGCCACTTCTAGGAATGTACCCTAAAGACGTATTTAAATAAACATGCACAGGGGTTTGGGCAAGGAGGCCTACTGCACTGGTGCTGACAGTAGTGAAAACTGAAAACAATGTAAACATACAGTGAGTGATAAGGTAAATAAATTATGGTCCATTTATATAATGGATGTTGTGTGGCCTTTAAAGAAGCTAATGTGGTTTTATACAGATATAGAAAGACACTGATGAGTTCCTAGTATGTGAAAAGAGGTTACGTGATCCTTACCACAAAGCCGTTTTTGCAAAAAAAAATGTATTTATGAGTTATATATCTGTGTCTCAATATAAAAATGTCCAGAAAGACATGCCAAAACTTTAATAGTAGATATTGTGGGTGGTGGTATTTTTGGACATATACTTTTTTCTTTATGCTCATCTACATTTTATAATTTTTCTACAATGTGTATTACCAAGAACTAGGGGCAGGAGATGGGGGAGGGAGTAGAGGGAGGGAATGCAGCCTGGGCCTCAGCTGTGCCGAGGGCCTGGCCCCATACTGACTGACCTTGGCCAAAATGATGAAGGCCTCCGGGTCCAACACCAGGAGCTCCTTGTTCTCAGTGCCCAGCACCAGGCAGGAAACAGCATCCTCGTCAGCCAGGTTCTTCTTCAAGGTGGTCATGGTGGTGATGACTGTCTGCAGAAGAACTCTAGGAGTCAGCCAGGGGGTCCCCACCCACCATCCCCACAGATACCCCAAGGACACCACAGGAGGGAAGAAAGAGAGCAAAGGAGGAGGAAGAGTATCAGAGATGTGATGTAAGTTTTATGTACAAAAGTATTTATGGCAACAAACCTAACTTTTTTTTTTTTCAAAAAAATTTTTTTGATAGTTATTTATTTTAGAGACAGAGCACAAGCCGGGGAGGGACAGAGAGAGCCAGAGACAGAATCCGAAGCAGGCTGCAGGCTCTGAGCTGTCAGGACAGAGCCCAGTGTGGGGCTTGAACCCACGAACCATGAGCCTGAGCCGAAGGCAGACACCCAACCGACTGAGCCATTCAGGTGCCCCAGCAACAAACTTAACTTTCTAACAACAGAGAACTGTTTAAGTCAATTACAAATTTCCATCTGATCAAAAACCACATAGTCATTAAAGAAAAATCACACTTTTAAAAGAAGATTCAACGACAGAGAGAACACTTCTAATGTATTCAGAGAAAAAATGGGTAAAATGTTATGTTATATGTATAATCCTCGTTTAAAAACATATGAATAAAAAAGAACATGCTGGCAGGTGAAACTCATATTTACTCAAATTGGTTCTATCTGGACAATGAAATCACAGGTAATGTTTAATTTCTTCATTGTGCTTTTGTAGAATTTCTACAGTGGGCACATGTTCCTTTTATAATTGTGATTGGAGAGAAAACTTTTATTTTTTATTTATTTTTAATGTTTATTTATTTTTGAGAGACAGAGTGTGAGCGGGGGAGGGGCAGAGAGAGAGAGGGAGACACAGAATCTGTAGCAGGCTCTGGGCTCTGAGCTGTCAGCACAGAGCTTAGACTGACATGGGGCTTGAACTCATGAACTACAAGACCATGACCTGAGGACGCTTAACCGACTGGGCCACCCAGGCTCCCCTGGAGAGAAAACTTTTAAAAGAGAAGAGGATGATCCCTTTTTTAGAAATTTGTCCTATGAAAATAATTTAGCAGGACCAAAATTTTCTCTGGATAAAACTGCTCATTGTGTCTTTTTTTTTCATGTTTATTTTTATTTATTTTGAGAGAGAGAGAGAGTATGCATGAGCAGTGGAGGGGCAGAGAGAGAGGGAGGGAATCCTAAGCAGGCTCTGTGCTGTCAGCACAAAGCCTGACTCAGGGCTTGATCTCACAAACGGTGAGATCATAACCTGAGCCAAAATGAAGAATCAGACACTCAACCAACTGAGCCACCTACGCAACCCATGTGATTATCTTTAAGATTAAAAAAGAGGAATCATTCTCAATGCCTAGTGGAAAGAAAAAGGTTACAGAAACATGGATGTTAATGGTTCCCAATTATATAGCTATGACATATATCTTGGAAAGATTGCCTCACTCCCCTAAACTGCATCTTTGAAGCAATAATTAATTCATTTCATGATTTTATACGTACTCAAAGATACCGACAACAGTGGATTTAAGCTGCTGATCAGCAGGAGACAACAATATTTCCCACAGAATTGGTCTAAGGCTAGCCAAAAGCTGAGGCATGCGTTGGCCAATGTGTTGGCTCAAGTGGCTTCTACAGGAAGTGGAAGGTTCCCATGAGGCTTTCAAAAATGCAGAGAACAGTTCTGGGATGGGACTGAAGGTCAGCCCCTAGGTCAGGAATCACTAGAGTTTACTGAACAGGTTCATCAATAAAACCATTAAAATGATAATTAAGAAAAATATGAAGTGAACAAAAGGGATACATTTCTTAGCTAATGACCTGCATGTGAACAGTTACATAAACTATGAATGAAATAATTGACAATTAAGGAAATAATCAAGGGGCCATTAAGAATGGAGTTCTTTTCTTTAAATTTAAACCTTTTTTAAAAATTTATTTTAGAGAGAGAAAGAGAACAAATGGGGGTGAGGGGCAAAGGGAGAGAGGGGGAGAGGGGGAGAGAGGGGGAGGGAGAGAGGGAGAGGGAGAGGGAGAGGGAGAGGGAGAGGGAGAGAGAGAGAGAGAGAGAGAGAGAGAGAGAGAGAGAGAGAGAGAGAATCTCAAGCAGGCTCCACGCTCAGTGCAGAGCCCAACATGGGGCTTGATCCCACAACCCTGGGATCATGACCAGAGCTGAAATCAAGAGTCGGATGCTCAACTGACTAAGCCACCCAGGCGCCCCAAGAATGGAGTTCTTAAAGACTGTTTAAATGCTCAAGATATAATGTTACATACTCAAGGAAGACAAATTATAAAGCATATTTGTAAGAAAATGTACCAAAATGGTAAGAATGAGTACCACTGGGTAGTAAGATTATAGTCATTTCTCCTTTATACTTCTCTTTATTCTCTAATGAAAATATGTTATCTTTACTCTTAAGAGAAGAAAAGGTATGTAAAGTTCTGTAACTACATATGTTAATTCAAAGCTGCCACTGTTGAAACGTAAGGCCCTGCCGCTTTGTGACCATTACGTGTGGCAGGGGCTGGAAAGGAAACTATAAAGTGACACTAGTGGGGGTTGGTTGTAGAATTTACCACTGATGTTATGAGGTCTTTAAAAAAATTGCCCACCTTTTTTACAGGGAAATAAAGAGTGAAGGGGCATTACCTGCCGCTTGATGGACTTGGATTTGTGCTGGCTCACAAATGCCTCCATTTCACTCAGCTCCAGCTGTAGAAACCTGCACACACAGAGAACTGGCACCTGCATGCCCTGGGCCTACTTCCCTCCACAGGCCATTCCACAGCCACTCCCTCCCCCTGGAGCTTCTGGAGCCCCGGTCCTCCACAGGGCCCTTACCTGAGTGACTGTACCGACAAAGGCACCTCTGCCTTCTCCCTGAAAGGAGAGGGGCAATCGTGGCAGATTTAGTCGAGGAACAGGGCCCTGGGGTTCAGACCAAGCATGGGATGAAGGAGAAGGGGTGGGGGGTTAAGGGAGGGATGGGAGACATATGAAGGGGAAAGTGGGCTCTCACCGGATGCCTTCCAGCATCTCCTTCAGCGTCAAGGGGTCAATCCGGTCCTGTGACAGCAAGGGAATAAGGTTAAGTCTGTGAGCTCCAGAGGCAGGCAGGGAATGAGGATGACTCAGTGGCGGCCATCTTTGCCTTCTCAGTCCCATCCCCGACATCACTTACCTCCTTGGCCTGGTTCCAAAGATCTTGTTCCAGGGGGTTTGGCGGCAACTGGGGCAGGCTGAACTTGAAGTAGGGCCTAAGATTCTTATACACATACACACAAGGGCCTGAAGCGAGTGCCAGAGCTGGTGTCCGGGGTTCATGTTGCTCCATAAGGAAGGTGGCGGCCGCAGCTGGCAGTGCAGGTAATGGGCTTTCAGTCAGCACTGTGGGTCCTTTGAGCACCTTCAGGCGGGGATGCTGCCCACCTGGGCCAAGATCCCCCACCACCAGCTGTAGAAAGAGGCTGGCTTATTCCAGGCTCAGGGTCTAAAGACCTCTCCACTGACCCCCTTCTTGGGCTTAGCCTTTTTGCCAGTGCACATTCATTCACTCCTATATCAATGCACCAAAGGTGTGGGGCAAGGAGACTCTGCAAAAAGGCTTGCAAGTTATATGACCTTGGGAGAGTTGATTAAACTTCCTGAGCCTCAGTTTTCCTACCCGCAAAATGGGAATATCTATCTCATGACACTTGTAGTGAAAATCAAATGAGGTAACGAATTAAGCAACCTGGTGAAGGCTAGTGAGGAGTAGGTGGCAGATGATGTTTTCGTTATTCATTTGGGAATCATTTCTTCAGAGCCTGCTCCATGCCAGGCACTATTCTAGACAGTGGACAGTGGCAAAAGTCAGTGAGGTGCTGGAAACTCATATCTGGGCCTCTGAAGCCTGGCTTCCAAGTGGGAAGAGAACACAAGCATGCATGCAGACAGGATGTGCTCTGTGGACAGAGAGAAGAACCAAGCTCCCCGGTCTCTCTTTTCCACCCTCCAAACTATCCTCCAAGCTACCGTGTCTGCCAAGCAAGCCCATTCTCCCAAGTGAGGCCTTCAAGGCCTCTCTGATCTGGTTTCCAACCTGTTTTCCATCATCTTCCAATCTATGCTATTCTCCAGCCAGGATGGGGGCTGCCACAGAACATCTGGATTCTGAGAATGTACAGTGTGCCAGGAGCAGTGTGTACAGTGTGTACAGTGTGTACAGAACGTACAGTGTGCATGTAGTGCAGGCACTACATGCATCCTTTCATTTAATCCTTTCAACAACTCATGGGATAGGTACTATTATTAGCCCCATTGCACAGATGGGGAAGCTGTGACTTAGAGATGTTAGGTAACTAACTTACCTAACTTAGAGATGTTAGGTAAAAGTCACTCAAGCAAGTGGCGGAGCTCGGACTGGAATCTAGGTCTGTCTGAGTCTAAACCAGTGGTATTGACTACTAGTGTACTTACTTACTTACTTATTTATAGAGTTTGAGTGTGCGTGAGCAGGGGAGGGGCAGAGAGAGATGGAAAGAGAAAGGATCCCAAGCAGACAGCACTGAGCCCGACTCGGGGCTTGAACTCACAAACTATGAGATCCTGACCTTAGACAAAATCAAGAGTTGGACACTGAACCTAATGAACCATCCAGGTGCCCCTTAACTACTACTTTTATTGGCTTTTACTTTCTAACTTCAAATTTACTCTTTCAAAATATGCTATAAACTTCCAAGTCTCTGTGCCTCTACTTGTGCTGTTCCCTCTGACTGGAATGCTTCCCCCCTCCCCTCTTCCATACCTTCTTGATACATTTCTTTCATCCTTCAACACCCAGTTCACATGTTACTGCCTCCTGGTGCCTCCGGATAGATTTCACTATTCTCTCCCTGCTGCTCCCATAATACTTTCCATATATTCAATTTTAACATCCTTTTGTTTACTCCATAAAAATTTACCAAGTACCCAATTTGTGCCAGGCACTGGGCTAGATTCTGGGAATCAACAAACTAGCTCTTAAAAGTTATTTCACAAAAGCATCGAATATTTCACATTAGTTATTGGAGCTGTGATTTCTATACCTTTCACTGCTATAAATCCAGTGCCAAGCACACACTAGGTATTCACTCCATATCGATGGATAAATTAAGGGCAGTGTCTGTATCTCTTCCCGACTGTGTACTGATTCATTTCTTTTTTTTTTTTTTAAGCATAGGTTTTTTTTTTTTTAATTTTTTAAGTCTTTATTTATTTTTGAGAGAGAGACCAAGTGTGAACAGGGGAAGGGCCAGGAGAGGGAGACACAGAATCTGAAG
This sequence comes from Panthera onca, assembly GCF_046562875.1. NCBI lineage: Eukaryota > Metazoa > Chordata > Mammalia > Carnivora > Felidae > Panthera > Panthera onca. The sequence goes on from NC_138348.1 coordinate 5,963,596, forward strand.
CAGGCTCCAGGCTCTGAGCTGTCAACACAGAGCCCGATGTGGGGCTTGAACTCACGAACTGTGAGATCATGACCTGAGCCGCTCCGATGCCCAACCGACTGAGCTACCCAGGCACCCCGATTCATTTCTGACTTTAGTGTCTGCACAATGCCTGACACACAGTAGAGGTTCACTGCACACTTGCCAAGTTGCAGAATGCTTTAAGGACAGGAATTGGGGGCATATGTCCACCGTATTCTCCTGTACTCTCCGTGAAGGGTAGGGTTCCAGACCTATCTTCTAACTGCCCAAATAACATGCCCACTGTGGGTTCAGTGCCCATGGTTGAGCCATAGTGGAACAAACACATGACTGGGAATGCAACCAGACCCAGGTCTGCCACTTTTTACAAACTCACTAAGCTTACTCACTCTGAATCTATTTTCCCATTAACAAATTGGGAATAATATGTATGTATGTACGTATGTACGTGAAAATGTTCAAAGAGGGTCTAGTCCAGAAATGGACACTCAATATATGTTAACCCACTTTAAGCCCAAAATATTTCTCAACCTTTTAAAAACCTGTACCTTTAATTTTAAAATTTATTTATTTATATTTTACTTATCTTTATGTTTTTATTAAACTTACAATTTAACCTTTTTATTAAAGTTTTCAGTCATATACAAAAGCAGAGAGATTAATATAATGAATCCCCACATACTCACCATCCAGTTTCAATAATTAGTAACTCATGGCTAATCTTAAAATCTATGCTCATTATATATTTTTAATTTTTAATGTTTACTTATTTTTGAGAGACAGAGACAGAGCATGAGTAGGGAAGGGGCAGACAGAGAGGGAGACACAGAATCCAAAGCAGGCTCTAGGCTCTGAGGTGTCAGCACAGAGCCTGACGTGAGGCTCAAACCCATGAACTATGAGATCATGACCTGAGCTGAAATCGGACGCTTAACCAAGTGAGCCACCCAGGCGCCCCTATTTATTTATTATTTTAGAGAGAGGGAGAGCATGCAAGCGGTGGAGGGAGCAGAAAAAGAGAGAGAGAGAATCCCAAGTAGGCTATACTCTCAGTGCAGAGCCCTAGGTGGGACTCCATCCCACGACCCTGGGATCACTACCTGAGCCAAAAACAACAGTCGGACATCAACGACTGAGCCAATCAGATGCCCCTTGCTCTTTTAATAAACATAAAGCTCTCTCTTCCCTCCCTTCTACTTGCTCTCCAGATTCCAACGCCCCACTCCCAACCAACGGATGTGCCCTTCCAGCAAGGAATTATGTCAAGTTAACAAAATTAAGAGGCTTTGTGTTGGTAGAATCCCCAGCAGCATTTTGTTCTGCTTTGCTTTCTGCAGTCTGTATTCTGAAATCAACAAGTTCTCTTCACTGTCCACATAAAAATAAAACTTAACACTAAATGTACTTTTTCAGGGTACATGAGCTCCAGATTACGCTGAACTCCTTTGGAGCCATCAGGAAACCTCATTTCTGATATCTCCCCACCCCCCAATTCTCTTTCAGCTGAGGGGATATGCTTACCTTGTACTCCCCATCCCCATGCAAATCTGCCAGCGCTGGAAAACACAAAAGGGCCAGGGGTTTCAGAAGCTTTGAGGCTTCACTACAGAACCATTATTTGACCCCTCCACCCCACCCCACCCCCCACACCCAGAAGCAGGGGTTCCTGGTCCCAGAGACTCACCCAGGCAGCTGGAAAAGGTGTGGATGTTGGCCACGGGGTCGTAGTGTGCGTCCAGCCATTTCGAACTGGCCTCGTTGCTGGGAGAGGAGGGAAAGAGTTGGGCGCTGAGTCCCAAGGGAGAGTAAGAAAACTTTGAGGGGGCTAGTCTCAGAGTGAAGTGTGTAGGGCGCTCTGAAATGGGGATACAGAACCTCTGGGTCCAAGTCCAGGCTCCACCACAGGCTCCCTGAGTGACCCCGAGTCACACACACGCATATTCACTCCTTGCGCCTCAGTTTCCCTACTTGATCCCTAAAATCCGTTCAAGGACACCCGGTGCCTTCCGAGAACCGCAGGTGCCCAGATCCCAGGGCCCAAGACGCCCTCTTTACATTTATAGGAAAGGAGGCCTCGAAGACCCCGGCCTTCACCTCTCAGCTCGGCCGCAGTCGGAATCAGACGAAGACGCAGCAGCCATCTTCGCAGACGTCGCCTTGGCAACCGGCTTCGGCCAGCCGCCGCGCAACGCCCAATAACTCCCGGGCTCGGGGAAGCGCGCGTACAAAGGTTCCGGGCACTCAGCTTTCCGGCCCAGGGCAGGGAGGTCACCGTGCGGCAGACGCTGCACTCGGTTTCTGCCTGCTGAGGCGCAGTCTCTCGTCCCAGCTCATAGGTTTTACCTTTGCTCCTTCCCAGCTAGAACTTGGGGGCGCTGAATCTCTAGGCTATTGACAGGACCCTCTGGCCTCAAGGCCTGGAGGGAAGCCCTTCTAGTGTTTATGAGCAGTGAGAGTAACTGCTTACCCTCTTCATCCTCATGGTTAACCGGGCTGGAAAGATTCTATGTCCTTTCTTCCCATCTTACTCTAGCGGTCTGGGCTCGGAGAAACAAAACACGGGGTTAAGAGATTAAATCCTAGGATTGACTGACGTTGAGAGTTTCTATAGTTTTTAGTCTCCTGTAATATTTTATTTTATTTTTAATTTTTTTTAACGTTTATTTATCTTTGAGACCGAGAGAGACAGAGCATAAACGGGGGGGAGGGTCAGAGAGAGAGGGAGACACAGAATCGGAAACAGGCTCCAGGCACTGAACCATCAGCACAGAGCCCGACGCGGGGCTCAAACTCACAGATGGCAAGATCATGACCTGAGCTGAAGTCAGATGCTTAACCGACTGAGCCACCCAGGCGCCCCTCCTGTAATATTTTAAAATACAGGAAATGCCACAAAGGAGGACTGCAAAAATGGTTCTCTGTTCCTCTTTGTGTTTGTCTTGTACCATCTAGAGGTGATATCAAAATCCTATTGTAGAGGGGAGCCTAAAACTGACCTTCCTTCCCTTCCCCAGGGCTCCCATTACCCTCCTGGGAACAAATGAGAAGTGAGGCAAACGCAAGGATTCACACAGATCACAAAGATGGTGGTTGTTTCTAATATTTATTTTTCTGGTTATAAAAGTAATACATGAAGAGCACTGGATTGGGAGAGGTTTTGAGTCCTGCAGGATCTAGACAGGTCACTTCTCACAACTTCCATTCCCTCACTTGGGAAGCAGAATAAGGAGCCTGGCCTTGCCCACTCTACCAAGGGCAGTGCAGATCAAATGAGATAACACAGGAGAAGCACTTGGTAAACTGGAAAGTGCTGACAAATGGAAGAGGTTAGTGTCACCACCCTCGGCTGAGGTAGCACCAAGGTCTGAGCTCCTGCTCCTCCCCTAGCATACACGTGGTTTGATGGAGTTGAGGGAGGAGCTGCATAAATCGGTCTCAAGCCTGGCCAGATGGGGCCTCACTGGGGCACTTCCAGAACCGGGCATCAGCTGTGGCCAGTTGGGTGAGGATCTCCTCCAACTCGGGCCCGTCCTCTGGGAAGCGCTCAGAGAAGGATTGGATGAGACCAGCAGCCGAGGCCTCATACTCGAGGAGCTGCACTTCTGAGCCTGGGGAGGAGGATAAAAAAAAAAAAAAAAAAAACAGCAACAGGGAAAGGTCTTAATAGGGAAGCAGATAATCATAATCATAGAAGCAGGTAGTTACCAGGTGCCAAGAATCGTGCTCGGTGTTTTATTATCTAATTTAATCCTTATAATAACTCTATGAAGAAGGAAGTGTTAAAGGGGGAGTAGTCAATAAATTGCTGCACTCATTCACTCATTCATTCATTCATTCACTTAATGAGTATATACTCTAGTGCCATGTTAGGTTAAACAGATAGTCCTTGACCTCCAAAAGCTTACAGTCCAGCAACTGCTTCATCTCTGACTACTGTGGGACCTTGGGAAAATTTCACAAGCTCTCTAAGCCTCACTTTCCTCATCTATAAAATGGGAATGAGCATAGTACCTCTTCTCTCAAGAAGCTATGGTGACTAAATACAACAATGCACAGGGGTACCTGGGTGGCTCAGTCGGTTGAGCATCTGACTCTGCTCAGGTCATGATCCCAGGGTCATGGGATTGCGCCCATGTCATGAGTTCAAGTCCCGCTTTGGGCATAGAGCTTACTTAAAAAATAAAATAAAAATAAATCCTCACACCATAACCCAATGAGGTAGGTATTACCCCCGCTTTACAGTTAAGAAAACAAGCTTAACTGTATGTCAGTTAAGGCTCCATGCTAAGCATGGAGCCTGCTTAAGATTTTCTCTCTCTCTCCCTCTGCCCCTCTCCCCCACTTGTGCACTCTCTCTCTAAAATGAAAAGATAAATATGATAATGCATGGAGTAAATGCCCAACAGGTGCTAGGTATCACTAGCATCGTTATCTCTGAACCCAGCAGAGTTAAAAGGACACCCATTTAACTCACGGGCTGTTCTGGGGGTCCCCTGAATACTCATGGGAAGAATTTCCCTCCAACATACTTCCAATGCTTTACCACTCATAGAACCTTGTTGTGCTCTTGTGGCATTGTGGGGTGTATGTAGCTAATACCACAGGCTTTGGGTTCAGACAGCCCATGTTCAAATCCTGGTTCCGCCACCCACTAACTGTTGACCTCAGACAAATACACAGCTCCTCTGTGTCTCAATAGGGGTAATAACTTCCTCAGTGGGTTGCTGGGAGTTAATCACAGGAAGTTTTTACCCAGTGACTACCACATAAAAGTCCTCAAAAGTTAGTCACCACCACCACCACCACCACCACCACCGTATCTTTGAAAATCCAACCTGCTCTTCAGGCTTAGTTTAACCACTTCCTCCCCAGAAGCTTCACCGATTCCCCTGAAGGTGAATGTGACCTTCTCTAAGTGTTCAGATCACCGTTTGGGCCTCTTGGGTGCTTATTAACACTCCCTGGGTGTGATCATTTCTCTCTAGGCCTTATTCCTAATGGACTGTGAACTCTTGAGGCAAGGGCCTGGGTCTGATTCATTGCTCCATCCCCAAGGGCCCACATAGGGCTGGACAAGCAGAGCAATGCTGTTGTAATGAGCATTTATTATGTGTCTGGCATGATTACTCACTTGACATGCATTGAGCAGCTCCGGTGTGCCAGGCCCTATACTAGCTACTTGCTGGGGATATGCCATTTTCGCTGACATGGAGGCAAGGCAGACAAGGAAAATAGCAGAGAGTGACAGTGCATGAAGGAATCACTTTAGGTTGAGGGGTCAAGGACAGCCTCTCCCAGGAGGTGCCATTTTAACAGAGACCAAAATGACAAGAAGGACCAACCAAAGATCGGGGGAGGACTGTACCCAGCAGGGGAAACATTGAGCGCAAAGGCTATGGCAGCGGGGCAAGCTCAGGGGGCTGGAGAAATGGAAAGGCCATGAACCTGGAGGCCAGTGAGTCAGGGAAGAGGGGTCCCAGAGGCCTGCTAGGGGTCCGGGCCAAATCCCCTGGAGCCTCTGGAGTGCAGTGTGAAGAGTTGGAAATAAGCCTCTTAAATGTGTTTTCCTTGCCAGTCGGAGGTAATAACTTCATTTAGCCTCCACGACTGCCCATGACTATGGTAGTGAGGAGCGCTCTTAATTCGGCTCTTGGTTCTTCCAGTAAAGAGCTGTAAGCCTTGAACAATTTAGTCTCTGTGCTTGTTTTCTTAACTGTAAAGCGGGGGTAATACCTACCTCATTGGGTTATGGTGTGAGGATTTATTTTTATTTTATTTTTTAAGTAAGCTCTATGCCCAAAGTGGGACTTGAACTCATGACCTCAAGAGCCAGCCAGGCACTGCTATGGTCAGGATTTAAAGGGTTAATCCAAGGAAAGCACTAAGAGCTTGAAGAGAGTACTTAATTTAGGTTTACTACAGCGTCAGCACACAACCAACACTGGCTCTATGACTGAAGACACCCAAGCCAAGAGAGGTTAAATGATAGGCCAAGGTCACAGAACAGCTCTGAAGCTCATGTGGTAACCACGGTATGGCACTAACTCATGTGACAGGAGTCAGGAACGATGGGTCAGGAGGGGAGCGGAAAGTGAATGCAGCAGCGGGCTGGGACCCCAGGGGCCTCTAACACAACAGGTACAAGTGCAGCGCAGACAGGGTCAAGGCTTCTGGAAACAGGATTATCATTTGAGGAGGGAGAGGGACCATGGGGCTGCTGATCTCTCTGCTGGGCTCTACAGAGTCACATTGTCCCCAGAGTTCCACCAGCCTGCAGGGTTCCAACTCACTGCCTGCCCTGACCTCTCCTCATCCCCAGGCACCGAGAGGCCTGATTCTCCAGGACTATTCCTGGCCTCCCATAAGCCTGAAGTCTGTCTGTTTCACTAGCCCCTGCTCTGCTGGCCTTCCTCAAACCTCCAGTCACTGTCTTATAAGCAGCACAACCGTGTGTGTAGCGGGGAGGTGGTAGATGCTGAGGTTTTGGCCTGGGGTTTGGTCTGGGGTTTGGCCTGGGGTTTTGGCCTGGGGTTTGGCCTGGGGTTTGACTGTGGCAGGGAGGGAGAGAGGCAGGAGTCACTTCAGGTAGCCTGAGCCCAGGGATTGGTTCCAGGCCTCGTCTCTCATGGGGCCCTGAATGGCCCCCCATCAAAGGAGGCTCAGCAGTCTGTTACCTTCAAGACGAGTGTTGGGCTGAACGATGAGCTTCCGAGATTCCTTGCGGAGCAGCACGGTATCCCTGAGGGTGAGGAAGCACTCAGGGGGTGCATCAGTGACTGCTGCGTACCCCTCATACAGGGCCCGGCCTCCGGCCACATCTCCCGTGGACTTCAACACCTGTGGGAAGGCAGGAAGAATCAGTGCACCTCCCCTGCATCCATGGGGCTTTGCCAGGGGCTGCAGCCAACTGTGCCCAGCCCTGGACAGTATCTGCTCTCTCGTGGTGTTACTGTGCTGAATATGTGAGAAATGTAGATCAAGGGCTTAGCTCATAGTAAGTGCCCAGTAAAGTGAAGCGAGTATTTCTCATTTGGTTGTCTCATTTGAGCTGTGGACAGAGAAAGCATTACCATCACTTTTTTTTTTATTTCACATACACAAAATATATAGTATATATATTAGGTTATAACATATGGGTCATAAACAATGTAATACATGGGTTATAAAAAATAATAAGACACCCATGCAACCAGCACCCAGCTTGACTTAGCTCCTGCCTTTTTTTAAAAAATTAAATTTTTAAAAAAGTATTTATTTATTTTTGAGAGAGAGAGAGAGAGAGAGAGAGAGAGCGAGAGCGAGCATGTACATGAGCAGAGGAGGGACAGAGAAAGAGGGAGAAAGAGAGAATCCCAAGCAGGCTCTGCACCATCAGCATGGAACCTGATGTGAGGCTCAAACCCATGAACCATAAGATCATGACCTGAGCTGAAATCAAGAGTCAGACGTTTAACTGACGCAGGTGCCCCCACACCAAGAAAAAAAATTTTTTTTATGTTTATTTATTTTGAGAGAGAGAAGAGACAGGGCATGAGCAGGGGAGGGTCAGAGAAAGAGGGAGACACAGAATCTGAAGCAGGCTCCAGGCTCTAAGCTGTCAGCATGGAGCCTGATGCAGGGCTCGAACCCACAAACCACAAGATCATGACCTAAGCTGAAGATGAACACCCAACTGACTAAGCCACTCAGATGCCCCCAATTTTTAAAAATTAAGTAGGCTCTATGCCCAGCATGGGGCTAACTTATGCCATCAAGAGTCACATGCTCTATCCGACTGAGCCAGCCAGGCACCCCAAGTTAGCTCCCTTCTTGACTGCATCCTGGGGCTTCCTGTCTGAGGATATAGTCCCCGATTCTGTGCTTATCATTTCCCTGTGTTCCCTAAATTCTGCTCTCAACCATGTTATTTTAACTTTGGTTTATGTCCTATGATTTGCTTTTTCTGCTCAATTTATGTCTGAGATTCATCTGTAGCTATAGTTCACCCATCTCACTGCTGTCCAGTATTCCACTTATAAACACAAACAATTTAATCTCTTCCCATGCTGATGGGCAGCTTGTGCTATTTGCCATTTGGCACCGCTGTTGACACCCTTTGTATCTCCTGCTGAACAGAATGAACAGATGCAGGTTTCTCTAGGAGAATCATTTGTCTAGAGGTCAGGGGAATGCTCAATCTTAGATGAGCCCACCTTGTTCTCCAAAGTTGTTGGACCAGGCGATGCTCCCAGAAACAGTGGCTGGCAGTCCTGACCACCTGGTATACCCGGCTGGTGTTGGCAGTTCTTCATTTTTGCCAAGCTAGTGGTATAAACCTCATGTGGTTTAAGCTGTGCTTTCCTGATTGCTCAAGAGGTTGAACGTCTTCCCATAAGTTGATGTATCATTCATTTTCCTCTCCAGTTCATGAGTTTTGCTTATTTTTGTGTTGGGTTGTCCTTTCTTCACCTTTTTTTTTTTTTTTTAAGTTCTTTATTTATTTAAATACTAACCTTTTGTTAATACATATGTGGTAAATACCCTATCTTAGTTTAAGATTCATCTTCTCACATTATTTATGGTAACTTTTGATGAGTAAAAGCTATTTTTGTTTTTTAAATTTTTTAATGTTTATTTTTTTTTTTGAGAGAGAGAGAGACAGAATGTGAGCAGGGAAGAGGCAGAGAGAGAGAGGGAGACACAGAATCCAAAGCAGGCTCCAAGCCCTGAGCTGTCAAAACAGAGCCCGACACGGGGTTTGAACCCACAAATTACGAGATTGACCTGAGCCAAAATTGGACACTCAACCGACTAAGCCATCCAGGTGTCCCTTTTATTTGTATTTTTAGTTTAATCTTAAAGATTTAATTTTAATTTAAATTTATCTTATTTTTTAACTTTTAAATGTTTATTCATTTATTTTGAGAGAGAGACAGAGCGCATGCATGCAGTGGAAGGGCATAGACAGGGAGACAGAGAATCCTAAGCAGGCTCTGTGTAGACAGTGGGACTTGACCCCATGAACTGTGAGATCATGACCTGAGCTGAAATCAAAAGTCAGACTTTTAACATACTGAGCCACCCAGGAGCCCCTAGAGGTTTTATTTTTTAAAATAATCTCTACACCCAACATGGTGCTTGAATTTACAATACTGAGATCAACAGCCTCACCCTCCACTGACTTAGCCAGCCAGGTTCTCCAATAAAAGCCAATTACTTTTTAAAGTTTTTATTTATTTATTTTCAGGTGGGGAGGGGCAGAGAGAGAGGGAGAGAGAGAATCCCAAGCAGGCTCTGCACTATCTGTGTGGAGCCTGACCCACTAACTGTGAGATCACGACTTGAGCTGAAACCAAGAGTCAGACGCTTAACCAACTGAGCCACCCAGGCATCCCAAAGCTATTTTGAATGTAGTTAAAAGGACTGATCTTTTCCCTGATAGCTGGTGCTTCTTGTGCTTAGAGAAATTCTCCTTCCCTATGAGGTCATAAAGATATTCTTCTCCCAGTTTAAAATTTTGCCTTTCCTATGTAAGACTTTAATCTCGTGGTGTTGACTATGTATTGCAGAAGGTAGAAATCCAGTTTGGCTCTCCATAAGGAGAACCTGTTGTCTCAGCATGACTTATTAAATGGTCCCTCCCTTGTCCAGTGGCCTACCATGTCCCTTCTATCATATACGAGAGTCAATGCCTGGTTCTTGGTTCATTCCACTGGTCAGTTTGTCTATTCCTGCCCCAGGGCTATACTGAACTTAATAATCTTAGAATAAATTTTGGTATCTGATGGAATGAGTCCCCCAACCGGTTTTGCTTCAGGACTGCCTTGGCTCTTCATCATGATCATTTATGCTCCCATCTAAGTTTTGCAATCAGCTTGTCAAGTTCCATGAAAAACCCTCTTGGGACTTTATTCAACCCTGTGAAACTCTTTATTAATTTCAACAATTTGTAGATTTGTTTGGCTTGCCTAGTCATATAATTTGCAACACGAAGAGTTTTGTTTCTTCCTTTTGAAAGCCTAAACTTAAGACCTTCAGTAAATTGTTGATCAGAAGTGGAAATAGGGAGCATTTTTGTCTTCTTTCTAATTTTTATTTTATTTTATTTTGGTCTTCTTTCTGATTTTAAAAGGAGTGTTGTAGTGTTTCAACAGTTGACAGCTATTTTCATTTTTTGAAAAATTCTTTATCAGTTAAGAAAATTCTTTTCAACTCTTGAGTTTTTGGGTTTTTAAATTTTTTTTTCTTAAATGTTCATTCATTTTTGAGAGACAGAGAGAGATAGAGCATGAGCGGAGAAGGGGCAGAGAGAGGGAGACATGGAATCTGAAGCAGGCTCCAGGCTCTGAGCTGTCAGCACAGAGCCCGATGCGGGGCTTGAACTCACAAACTGCGAGATCATGACCTGAGCCAAAGTCGGACACTCAACCGAGCCATCCAGATGCCCCTAAATTCTTGAGTTTTTAAAGAGTTGTTTTTTTTTTTTATCATAATGGATATAAAAGGTCTTTAAGAGTTTTTCTAAATTTATTGAGATGATTGTGGTTTTTCTCTTTTAATCTGTTAATATGCGATTTTCATAAATGTATTTTCTAATGCTAAATAAACCTTGCATTTCTGGGATAAATCCAAGTTGGTATTTTCTAGATTTGGTATGCTAGGATCTTGTTTAGAATTTTGGTATTTACATTTTCCTTTTTGGAACTATCTTTGACTTTGGTATCCAGGTCAAACTAGCATTATAAAATGAGGTGGAGAACATTCTCTCTTTTTCCATTATCTGGAAGAGTTTATGTAAGATTGATACCACCTGTTACTTGAATATTCTGAAGGATTCACCTATAAAACTCTTAGTATTTTTTGTATGAAGACTTTAGATCACTGATTTAATTTTTTAATGGCTGAAGGACCATTCGAGTCATCTACTCATGAGTGGACTTCAGTATGTTTTATTTGTCTAAGAATTTGTCCACTTCAACAAAGTAGTGAATTTTATTGACGTAAGTTTCTGATATATTTGTACTTACGTGCCCTTTAAGTTTCTACTTTTATTTGTGTCTTCACTCTTTTTCTTGACAAACCTTGTCAAATGTTTGTCGATTTTATTATCTTTTCAAATAATCAACTTTGGACTTGTTGGTCTTCTCCATAGTTGTATTTCAGCTCCTTTGTGTCTGCTCTTATATTTGTGATTTTTCCCCTTCTATTTTCTATGCATTTCCTTCTCCTCCCTGAATTCTAAAACTTGATGGACTTATGAATTGGGTCTTTACTCAGTTCTAGGAAATTCTCAGCCATTATCTCTTCTAATATGTCTTCCCCCTCCCTCTCTCTCTCCTTTCCTCTTAAAGTTTCAGTTTACTTCCTTAGACCTTTTCACATTGTCTCCCATGACTCTCCACTTCTCTTCTAAATTTTCTTTTTTTTTCCTTTTTAAGTTTTGTGTTTGTGTGTGTGTGTGTGTGCAGGAGAGAGAGACAGGGGGGAAGAGAGAGAGAATCTCAAGCAGGCGCCATGCTCAGTGCAGAGCCCAAAAACGAACTGTGAGATGACCTGAGCTGAAACCAAGAGTTGGATGCTCAACTAGTTGAGCCACCAAGACGCCCCTCTTTTAAAATTTCTATCTTTGTCTCTGTGCTACCTGCTGTATATTTTTTTTTATCTTTAGCTGAATCTAAAACTTGTTTAACCTGCCTATTTTTAGTTTCATTGGCTGGATAGTTTATTTCTGGGAGTTCCATGTGACTTTTTTCCAAGTATCTGACATCTTGTGGGTCTGATCCTTACTTCTGCCGATCTGCAGGTGGCAAAGTAGGACTCCTGCTAGGGCTCCCACCAGGTAAGCCTCTTCCTCTTAGACCCAGGGTTACAAGGTTATGAGCTCTAGTAAAGAAAACCAACGGGGACCTTTGCCCAAATGTCCAAATATGGTGGCTCCTGCTTAGTTTCAGCCTCTTGTTCACATGGGACTTGAGCCTATTGATGCCAGTCCTTCCAAGAAGACAGAAATACAGATTTATACCCAACCTCGCCAATTTTCACAATACACGGTGGGCCAAAATGGACTGCGTGTGTGACCCCGGCTGAAGCCTCTCCTTATGGAAATGCCTTGATCTTCCCTGCTTGCGGTCTCCTTGCTGTGCTCTTGGCTTTTACTAAAGGGCTAATAAAACAAAGAGCCACACCAGAAATGCTTCCATATTCTGTTTCTTCTGTAAAACTATTGCTGAGGTCACTGTCCATCCTGCTGAATGATTCCTCTTATACAGAGACTGAACTTGTTCAGTCCCTAGAACGGAACACTTTGTGCTTGTTCAATACTCAGTCACAGTTCAATATTGGCCTAGGATTTGGGAGATTTGACTCCTTCACCTAGTGACGTGTTGTTGTTGTTATTATCATTATTATTATTAACAAACTATTTTGGAATAATTCAGATATGCAGAAAAGCGGCAAAGATAAAACAAAGAGTTCTCATATGCCCCTTGCCCAGCGTCTCCTGTTGTTAACATTGTACAAAATTGGTACATTACTAACAACTAAACTCTAGACCTAATTTAGATTTCACTAGTTGTCCCATTAATGGCCTTCTATTCCAGAATCTAAGACATCATATTGCATTTTGCATCTACTGACGTTTAATTTCTAATTTTACTTTAACGGCCAAATATCTTTTATTTAAAAAAATGCCTTTCTTGGGGCACTTGGGTGGCTCAGTCGGTTGGGCGGCTGACTTCGGCTCAGGTCATGATCTCGCGGTCCGTGAGTTCGAGCCCCGCGTCGGGCTCTGTGCTGACAGCTCAGAGCCTGGAGCCTGTTTCGGATTCTGTGTCTCCCTCACTCTGACCCTCCCCTGTTCATGCTCTGTCTCTCTCTGTCTCAAAAATAAATAAACGTTAAAAAAAAAAAAATTAAAAAAAAATAATACATCATTGTTTTAAAAAAAAAAAAAAGAAAAAAAAAATGCCTTTCTGGAAATAGGCAGGAGTATAAACACAGAGGTATTTGCTGAATTGAAAAGCTGGGCCTTCTACTGGTTGAAAAAGCTGGCAGGACCCAGCTCCAATGGAAGTCGCTGCACCATGAAGAGCGAGCCTTCAGTGGCTCTTAAACTTTGCTGAGTGTCAGACTCACCTAGCAGGCAGGTAAACATGCATATTCCTGGACCCTGCTCTCACAACTTCTGAATCAGGTCTGGGGTGGTGCCCAAGAATCTGCATTTGTAGCCTGCTCCTGGGTGATGCTGATGCTGGTGATCCATGGACCACACCTAACGTCACGCTGGCTTGGAGAACACGACATTTTATCTCAGTATGTCGTTTCATGTGATTCCTGCCAGGGGACGCAGGGAATGTATCCCATTTAACACATGAGAAAAGTGGTGCCCAGCGAGGCAGAGTATGTTGCCCCAATCACACAGCTGGTTAATACTGACACCAGAACCCCCAAAGGTCCCGGCTCTAAGCATCCCGACATGGGAGAGCAGCCAGGGCCACGCTGACCACTGTCCTTTACCTACTAAGCTCCAGGCCTCCTCCTGTCCCTCAACCCACGAAGCTCATTCCAATCCCCAAACTAGACGTTGTGCTTCCTGTTTCTTCTGCTCTCACATCTTCTCACAGCCAAGGTTCCCCCTTGCCACTCGAGTTCCAGCTTAAATACCATCTCCTCCAAGAAGTCTTCTTTGACCACCCAGGCTAAGGGGGCTCTGCATCCCTTTCCCCTCCAATCTCGTTTGCTATCACATCACCAAGTTTTACTGCCTGTACAGGTCTTTTCATGATTTGAAATGATCTCATTCACTAATTGTTCACATGTTTATTGTTTCCCTTCTCAGTAGTAAGCCTTCCCTTCGTCTCAGTGCCTGGCACGTGGTAACACTTGGTATACAGACTTGTCGAACGACTGAATAAATAAATAAAAATAAATTAATAAATAAACGGATGATCAGAAGGCTACAAGGTGGTGCTGGAGAGCAAGTCTGGAGGGCGAGAGGCCCCTGCTTACCTGAAGCCTCCTGAGGAACCGCTCCAGGGCAGGCTTGCCCACAGACCGGATCTTGTTGCGGTCAAGGCGGACCCGGGCATCTGGCCGCCCGTCAGTGCCTGTGGTGGGAGTGACAGTGACGAGTCCCTCGCCAGCCTCCAGCAAGACCCTCAGGATCACAAACCGGGCCTGCATGTGGGCCTGCCAGAGCCAAGAAGAAAGGAATCATTTGCAGCCCTGATGGAAGACATATCAAGAGCTTGGGCCTAACATACAGTATGTGCTCATTAACTGTCAATTAATTCTTACCATTGTATTCTCCCTCATTCCGTGGGCCTTTTTCTGCCTTAAATGCTTCCTCCCTTCTCTGCTCACAAGGGAAGACAGGCTTTCCTGGGAAATAGGAAGGCCATTCCCAGGCAGAACCGTGAGCCCTGTGCTCCCCTTTACCAACCCCTATGCCTTTCTCTGCTCCAAACTCCACCCTGATGATAGCAGATGTCTCCGGGGGTCCCCCGCAGTCCAGGTCACCAAGCACCTTCTCCTCCACATCTTGTTTGCATTCAACAGTGGGACCAAGTGAGCATCAGGATCCCCAGTTTACAGATGACAAAACAGAGGCCCAGAGAGGTGAACTGACTTGCTCAGGATCACACAGCTGTTACAGAGAGCAAGGACTTACACCTAAGTTTCCTGACTCTAAAACGTGTGCTCTTTTGATGACATAAGATCGCCTCCTTAGAACATACTTGTATAACTTTCAAAAACGTCCCTACTGCTTACCTTATTTCCGAAACACTTCTCATAACTGACCAGTCTAGCCTAAAGCTCTGGAGGCAGACCGCTTGGATTTGAATCCTGGCTCTGCTACTTACCAACAAGTTACTTAATCTCTTTGTGCCTCCATTGCCTTACGTCTACAATGAGAGTAATAACACACCTACCTCCTGGGGTTGACACTGGGAACAAATAAGTCAATTCAGGTAAAGTGCTTAGAAACGTGTGGGGCACAGAGTAAGTCCTACACAAGTCAACTATTAGCAGTCATAGTAAAATCACCTCATCCGATTTGCCATCAGAAGGGGGCAGGGGGATTATTACTCCCATTGCACAGACAGGGACACTGAGGCTCACAACAGTGTGACTTACCCTCCCCACCCCCCTCCCCACCCCCGACCATAGGCAGTAGAGTCTGGGATTAAACCCAGTTCATGTACCTTGTAGGTAGATATGGTTGTCCAATCCCTACACCTAGAATCCTGACCTTGGTCCTTACCTGTCTCCAGCTAGACACCTCAGGGGTGTAGAACTCCAGAGCGAGCAGTCCGGCCCGAACCATGTTGAGCCAGTTCACATAGATCACATCTTCCGCATCAGCCCCCTCAAAGCCAAAGATCCTGGTGGAGGGACAGGGTGGTGGCAGGGCCGGTCAGAGGCTGCCTGGGTTTTGACCCACCCCTCGGCCAGCACACCTTCCGTCTACACAGCAGGCCCACCCCCCATGCCTGGTGCTCATACTCCAGCACTTGGGGGTTGAGGCAGAGGTAGAGGCCCACGCTTTCAGCCCGGCATTCTTCATAGCTAGAGGCGATGGTGCTGAACTTGCTGTCCCAGGTCTCCCCGCTCCGGTACCAGCTCTGAATCTGGGAGAGGAGGCCCAGGAAGCAGACTTAGGGGCAGCTGCTCCCCCAGCCATGCCCAGCCCAGCACCCTGGGGCTCCACCGAGGCCGCCCTCACCTGCTCCCCCGTCTCTGGGTTGATCACTGTTTCCTGGTCAAAGTTAAATGCTCCTTTTTCATCCTGCAGAAGGGTCATGATAGGAGGCGATGAGGGAAAGCTGCCTCTGCCCCAGCCCAGGACTTCAGCCCGGGGATTCAAGGGCCATCCGCACGCTACTGCCTCCAAACCTGAGTCCTGTGACACTGGCTGCCCTCTCAGAACCCCCCGTCACTTGAAAACCCAGACCTAGGATCTCTGGACCCCAGATATGTATCAGTGGATGGGCCAGAAAGCTTGGCTGCTGCCCCCCTGTGCTTCCCAGCCCCTTGCCACGCTGGAAGAGCCCACAGCCTATGATTTTCTGCCTCAAATAAGCTATCCACTCCGTGTGCCAAGTGTCTTTTATGCACCAGCCGTTTATTCCTCATAACTGTCCCCCCCCCCCCCCCGGACGGAGGTCCTATCACCCTCGTCCACAGGGGAGGAAACTGAGGCTCAGAGACTCTCAGCTCCAAAGTGGAATCAGAGCACATAACCTTCGTGCACACTATCTCAACAATAACACCTATTTTCAGAGGGCCTACTGTATCAGGCAAGCCCAAGGGCTTTGCTTTTATTCCTCACAATAGCCCATGTGGTAGGAGTCGGGGTCCCTGTTTTGCAGATGGGCCAAATGAGGCTCACTAAGGAGAACTGACTTATCCAAGGACATAGCGTGGCCACATTTATCCACATTTCCCTGTGACTTCAAAGCCTGGACGGGGCCCAATGCCAGGCTGCTGTCCCCACGAGCTGCTCTCTGGATCCTCCTGACCTCCGGCCCCTCCCCACTCAGTGAGGCGCCCCAACTCACAGGGCACAGGCCCAACCCAGAACCCCGCTCCCTCCAATGTCCCGGCCCCAGCCGCCTCTGGTCATCTCATTTGTGCAGTTCCATGCTAGAAGTCCAGGATGGGCTCTTCTCAGCCTGGCAGAAAGGCTGTCTGTCTTCTCCATACTCCCTGAGTGGTTGGCAAAGGGGCTCCAGCCATTCTGGCCGGCTGGCAGGAAGGGGCTGCCCTGGGGAGAAGCGACTCCCTGTAATACCTGGAGAGGTACAGGCTCCAGGGAACAGTAAGTAGAACAAAGACAGACCAAGCTGCAGCCTCAGGACTGGGTGCATCCAGAGACTGCCCCTCGCAGCCTCCCTGTCCCTGGGGCTATCTGAGTCACACCCCCAGGGCAGGCTTCCCTGGCCTG
This sequence comes from Panthera onca, assembly GCF_046562875.1. Classification (NCBI taxonomy): domain Eukaryota; kingdom Metazoa; phylum Chordata; class Mammalia; order Carnivora; family Felidae; genus Panthera; species Panthera onca. The sequence continues at coordinate 5,980,541 of NC_138348.1, forward strand.
AGCCTCGCAAGTCTTCCTGTTCAGACCCGTTCAGACCGCAGCTGGACTGTCCTGCAGGCCCTGCACCCTTGAGGCTCCTGGGACATCTTAGGGGAGGGAGAGATAGGAACTCCCCTCATTAAGGGGCCATTTTCCCCAGCTAACCCGGAACCCCTGAGCGCAGAGACTGAAGCAGACTCATCCAGGGTGGAGTTGATCCTGGGGGAGGGGAGCTGCAGGCGCGTTCTCACCTGCACAAAGAGCTTGCCGCTGCCGTGTCCCAGCAGCTCGTGCAGTCCCACCTGCACATCAAAGGAGGGCCCCTTCCAGCGGATGTACAGGTCCTGCCAAGACAAGTAGAGACCCACGCTGTCTGCCGCCCCACCACAGCCGCAAAGCCACTAAGCAGCTGCCAGGCAGCAAAGGCACTGCAGCTGCCAGGCAGAGGGCCCGCCGTCTACTTTATGCCAGGCTCTGCGCAGGGCACCGCACGGCCCACCTCACCCTTGCAACAACCCAGGAGGAAGGAATTGCCTCCACTGTTTGACAGGTGAGCAAACAGGCCAAGTCACGGGGCCACCAGGCTGGGAAGTGGTTGGCCCTGCTCTTTCCTCTCCCTGCCCAGGACCCCTCTGCCTTCCCGTGTCAGCTGAGGTCAGGCCAGGCCCAACCCAGACCCTCGGGCTGCCAGTGCCCACCTTGTCATCCTCCTCCAGGAAGGTAAGCTTCTCCCGCTGTGTAGCGTAGGCCACAGCCAGCACGTTCCCCAGTGACACGTTCTTAAAGCCTTCCGTCTGCCTTAGGTCGTCATCTGGAGAAGGCGGGGAGGGAACCGGAAGAGGGGCAAAAATCAAGGCCACAGACAAGGAGTCGAGACAAGGGGACCAGGCTGCGATGGAGAACTGATTAGGGCAGCATGTGGCCAGGGCGAGTGTGTGAGGGGGAGGGGTGACCCTGGAGGCTCAGGGGGGATACCGTGATGGCTTCAGGGGCCTGAGGAAGCTCACAGTTGGGGATGTTGATGCCAGCAGGGATGCCAGAGCCAGAGAAGGTGAGAACATCCAGGGAGGTGAAGTCGGGGCTGAGGAACTTGTCCTTCTCGAAGGCCGGGGGCCAGGGCAGCTCCTTCAGCAGCTGTTCTGCACTTGCCACCAGACACTCAAACTTGGCACTCATGGCCTTGTTCACCATGGCCACAAAGCCTGCAGGGAAGGAGGGGGGCTGTGGGCTGGCAGGGCTTGGGAGGGATCCTATACCCCACTTCCAGCCATCACGCATGTATTGAATGCCTGCTGTGTGCAATACCCTTTGCCGGCCACTGGGGAGAACAGTGACCCAGGCCTGGCCCTGCCTTCGTGGAGGTCACTGGGGTGGGTGGGCTGTAAGGAGAAGGCTTCAGTGGGTAACACCTGAGATGGATTTTAAAGCAGATCGCGGGGAGCACATAGGGGGCGGTGGGTAAAGGATCGGATTCCCAGTGGAAGGGACTGCATGAACAAAAAAGATGCTCTTCTTTTTGGAGAAACTGAGCTGCCCTGCATGGCTAGAGCATCTGACTTGCAAGGTGAGGCTGCTATGCAGGAGGGCTGGGGCTGATCCTTTTAGATTTAAAGAGGAGTTTTTAAGCTAGGAGTTCCCAGCTTAAAGCACAGTTTCTAAAGTTGTACTCCATAAAATGCTGTTTCCATAAAGGCCTTCATAAAGAAAGAGCTTCCCGGTTAAATAAGTTTGGATACCACTATATGCTCTATCACTAACTTCTTAGAGATTCCTAATGTACGTTTGCATATTAGAGGTACTGAAGAGTCCTGTAGGCAAGACCCCTTGCTGCTTAGCACTGAACCCTTCGTGGTGTAATTCGTGTTAACCCTGCATGACCTATACCTTGGAAAGGACTGGCCTAGACTACTGCCTGGTCAGGCTCTTGCAAAGAACGGATTAACTTGGCCAAGGGTTAGACTGGACGAAGCCTCCCTGTCTGGAGCCACTCTGTCAGGTGGAATTGACCCAGGCCAGGAAGCTGGGATGATTAAAATAACAAAGAGGGGCACCTGGGTGGCTCAGTCAGTGAGGCGTCTGACTTCAGCTTGGGTCATGATCTCACGGGTTCGTGGGTTCAAGCCCCGCATCGGGGTCTGTGCTGACAGCTCAGAGCCTGGAGCCTGCTTCGGATTCTGTGTCTCCTTCTCTCTCTGCTCCTCCCCAATCATGCTCTGTTTCTCTCTGTCTCTCAAAAATAAATAAAAGCTAAAAAAATTTTTTAAAAATATAATAAAATAGCAAAGAAGAAAAAGCAATCTCAGGGACTGGTTAAATAAATTAGGGGGCGGCTATATGATGGCACACCATGTAACTGTTAGATGTGTAGCACAATATTGAATGTCATGGGAAATTATAATATTATGCAGCTACTGAATAGAACATGGGGGGAGCCTGGCTGGCTCAGTTGGTAGAGCATGTGACTTTTGATCTTTGGGTCGTGAGTTCAAGATCCACGTTGGGTGTGGAGCCTACTTAAAAAAATAAATAAGTAAAAGTGAAAAGAATATTGGGGCGCCTGAATGGCTCAGTCAGTTGAGCATCCGACTTTGGCTCAGGTCATGACATCACGGTTCGTGAGTCTGAGCCCCGAGTCAGGCTCTGTGCTGACAGCTTGGAGCCTGGAGCCTGCTTCGGATTCTGTGTCTCCCTCTCTCTCTCTCTCTCTCTCTCTCTCTCTCTCTGCCCCTCCCCTGCTTGCACTCTGTCTGTCTTTCTCTCTCTCAAAAAGAAATAAACATTAAAAAATTTTTTTAATAAAAAATAAAAATAAAAAAGATAAAAAGAACATGGTAGGTCGATACATACTGATTTGAAAAGATATCCAAAACATTCAGTAAAAAAAAGCAAGTGGCAGAACAATATATACAGCATGACCTCATTTACCTGGACGAATTAAAAGTTGCGTGTGTGTGTGTGTGTGTGTGTGTGTGTGTGTGTGTGTGTTTGTGCGTGCTTAAACAAAGCTCTGGAAAGACCTTTAGTGAACTGTGAACAGTGGTGACCTCCGGAGAGGAGTGTCACAGGGGAGAAATTTCACATTGTATCCTACATACTTAGGTATTGTTCCAATTACTTACAACAAACACGGATTTTTAAATCCCCCCCCACACACATTTTGAAACATTTACAGCTCTATATAAAAATGAAAATCACAATGTACATTCCCAATTTTAACCTTGAGGTGGGTGCAATCACAGATGATTTTTTTTCCTCTACTTTCAAAATCTGTGACCACGAACATGGACTAGTTTTCTAATAATCACAATGAACTGGGGTAAAAAGGGGAGCCTCTGAGATCAAGGCTGCTTAAGAGATTCTGGGGTCTTGACCCTGAGAGAAGCCTGAAGAATCAGGACCCAGGCACAGAAGCTGCAGGTGCACACACCTGTCCTCCCCTCTGGTACCTGCATCACCTGCCCCCTCGGCCTGCATCTATGAGCACAGATCTAAGCTGCCCCCAGGGGCTGTTGCGGCTTTCCTCTCTCCTCCCACGCTAATCTCTCTGGCTTCTAGCAGCTGGATGCTTCAGACTCTATCTCCAGGGGCTGGGGAGGATAAGGCTTGGCACAGAAGTCTAAATCCTCAGGCTGGATGGCTGGGGATATGGGCATAGACATGGAGGCTAAGGCAGCTTCCCACCTGCCCTGGGATGACAGCAGCCAAGTCAAGTTCACAATCATGATGTTAATTATGCTCCCACTCACCCAGCACCTTTCATGTGCCTGGCATTGCGTTGACAGCCTACATAGAATACCTCACTTCCCACGACACCTGAAAGGGAGTGAGGGATGCTCATCTCTGGGTTTACACAGCTGGGGAGGTCACACAGCCGGTGAGTGGCAAAGCTGGGCTCTGGACCAGACAGCAAAGGCAGAACAGCAAAGTGGCTCAGAGCCAAGGTTCCAGGCTTAGCCACTCACCAACCTCTGTAACCACCTCTGTACAGTGAGGATAGCAATTCTCATGGGACGATGATGTCCAAAGGAGCTAATACAGTTAAGGGCTACGTGGTAAATCATCAACACTGGTTCTGATTATTGTTGTTATTACTGCCAAGGGGGGAGGGGAGAACTCTCAGGGGACATGGGATAAGGGTTTGTAAGCTGACCCCCTTCTCCCAGAAGTTACCTTCAAACTCTCCACGGGAACCAAAGGGGTCTCGGTAGCTCTCGATGAACCCGATGTAACTGGGGGAGAAAAGGGCAGAGATAGAAAAGGGGCAGGCAGGAGGGGGGCAGCCGGGGTGAAGGCTCGTGCCTCACCTCTCTACGATGGGGCCTTTGTCCTGTATCCAGAAGCGGGAGCCCCTCTTGTGGGCCTCGATGGAGCCCTGGGTGAAACTCTCTATGTACTGAGCCAGCATCTGTTCCTGCCGGCTGTTGGCTGCATATGCCTGGGGGGGAGCAAGGGTCGGTCAGTCTCAGGCCACCCACTTGTCCTGACTTGTCTCTGATGCCCAGAGGGATCGGGAGCTTGCACGCCTCAGCCCCCAGCCAGCCCTACCTTGGCTTTCTCCAGGTGCTCCACCACCTTCTGGAGGATAGGTGCATAGTCCCCCCGCGTCACCTGAAAATGGTTCCCACGGAATTCGTAGCTCTTCAGCCTGGACGTCATTTCGGAATGCAGAGCAGACTCTGAGGGAAGAAGGATTGCTAGTGTAAAACACCCCAGCAGGCTTCTCACCGTGACACTCTTTTATTCTAAGATCTTCAACAACTCCCCACTGCCTACGGAAACTAGTATAAACTTTCATTTTCAAATATACATATATTACCTAATATGAAATGTTCTTTTTCTCTTTTTAGAGAGAGAGAGAGAGAGAGTGCATGAGCGCGGGAGAGGAGAAGGTGGGGGAAGAGAGACAGAGAGAGAGAGAGAGAGAGAGAGAGAGAATGAATCCTAAGCAGAGTTCACACTCAGCGAGGAGCCCGACACAGGACTTGATCCCACAACCCTACGATCATGACCTGAGCCGAAATCCAGAATCAAACACTCAACCAACTGAGCCACCCAGGCACCCCCATAATATGAAATGTTCTTGGGGCGCCTGGGTTGCTCAGTCAGTTGACGTCCAACTTCAGCTCAGGTCATGATCTCATGGTCTCTGAGTTCAAGCCCCACATCGGGCTCTATGCTGACAGCTCAGAGCCTAGAGCCTGCTTCGGATTCTGTGTCTCCCTCTCTCTCTGCCCCTCCCCTGCTCACGCTCTGTCTCTCCCTCTCAAAAATAAATAAACATTAAAAAAATTTTTTTGAAATGTTCTAAGTATTGCACACATGTTAAGTCATTTAAGCCTCACGTCAACTCTAGGGGGAGTGATCTCCATTTTACAGATGGGGAAACAAAGGCACCAAGAGGTAAAGTAAGTTTCCGAAGGTCACACGGGCAGCAAATGGCAGAGCAGGATTCAAACCTAGGGTGGCAAACTGTATTTAAAAACACAGCTATCCCCTAAATGTAATCACAGCGGGTCTTACAAGGAGACAAGAGGGTGAACAGGAAGTAGGAGACGTGATGAGAGAAGGAGGTTGGAGAGAGGGGAGGAAGGGGACATGAGCCAACGAGAGCAGGCAGCCTCTAGAAGGTGAAGCTGAAAGAGTATTTCCCCTGGAGGCTCCAGTTCCTTCTGGAACTTGTTTTTGACTTTGGACCTCCAAACAGTGGCCAAATAAATGTGTGTTGTTTTATGCCACCGAATTTGTGATTTGTTGTGTTTTGCTTGTTGTTCCTGAGCAGTACGATGTACTTCTAGATTATGTTTAAGAAAAAAAGATAACCATGGTGTTTCCCATGACCCAATGTGACATTTCCCATGTCCCAAATGTGACATCCCCCATTAGTATGCGGGGGCTCTTTTCCCTCCTCTTGACGCTGGGCAGACTTGCGACTATAGCAAAAGTGATGCTGAGACCAGGTCATAGATGGTGACGCAGCTCCTGCCCGGCTCTCTGGGAACACTAGCCACCATGAATGACGCAAAGAAACCACGTGGGGTGCTTTGGCCCCTGCTGAGGTCCCGGCCGGCAGCTAGAATCTTCCACCAGATGTGTGAGTGACAGCCTGCGGGTGATTCCAAACCCCTGGCTATTGATGACCTCCCAGCCTCTTGAGTTTTCGCAGCTGAGGCCTCGGACATCGTCACCAGGGACCAGCTGTTCCTACCGTGCCGCAGCCAAATTACCGACCCAGAGACTCTGTGAGCATGAAAAGGTGGGTTTCCATCACTAAATTTGGGGGGCATCTGTACAGAGCAATAGATAACACAACAGGTACACCCAGGCAGCCTGGCTCCGAGCGGTGTTCTCAGGCACTGTCCTGTACGCAGTAGAGTATATGTAAGTACAGGTCCAGCTTCTCCTCCCCCGAACCCAATATCCCTCTCCTTAGTCAAATCAAACTACTCGCCAATCCTTAAACTCCCCTTCCACCGTGCTCTGGGGCTCACGCTGTTCCCTCCACCAGCAGCGTGGGTCTCCAGGCATCTTCACCTCTTCACACAACCAATATCTGAGTCTCTGCCACGTGCTGGCCAGTGGGGAGACGCTGGTGAACGAAACCTACAATTCCTCCCCTTGAGGAGCCTGTAGTCAACAGCAACTTCAAGAAACCTGGGGAATTACTGGGTGTTGCTGGTGGGAAAAGAGAAGGAAAGTCATCGAAAGGCAGGGAAAGGTCCTGGAGGTGATGCTCAAGCGCAGTCTTAAGGATGAGTAGGTATTCATCACATGAGCGAAGGGAGGGAAGCATTTGAGGTGGGAAAGGGATCCGATTGTGCCAAGTCCTGGACAGCGTACATGAGAACAAGGGGTTTTCAGAGGACTGGAAGCTGCTGAGTGTGGCTGGGGCACAGAGTCTAAGTGGGAGGCTTGCAGGAATATGAGGCTGGGGGCTGGGAGGAGGCAAGTGAGTGGAAAAGGGAGGGCCAGGTTGCAAAGGCCCTCACAGGGGCCTGGAATTTTCTGTCCATACTGAATACATTTCCTTCTCACCTGGGAACAGACCCCAACTTTCCTCTGAGAATCCTCCACCAGGACCACCTCCGGTTCAGGTGAGTGGGAGGGGCTGACCTCATCACCTGGCTCTGAGGTAGGCTTGGGATCAGGGTCTAGACAATGAGATACCCGTCCCTGACCACAGGGATTGGTTCACAGATAAATATGGTATGCAGGATAGGGAAACTGGAGCCACTCCCAGACCTTATGAAGAAACTTCTGGGAGAAGAGGGCTCTCTTTCTGCTCGATTGGCCAGGCTGGTCCACTATCAGGCCCCGTGTGGGAGGAACATGCCATGGATGAAGTCAGAGAGCTGAGCCAAGACACAGAGAGAGAAATTTCTCAGGATACTGTCTGAGCAGCTGGATCCAGCTGTGCTTGAAGCCATCCTACTCCAGGCTTCTTAATTAGTCAAGCCTGTTAAGTACTTGGGTTCTGGTTCAGGCAAATTTGAAATGGATTCTTCATTTGCAAAGAGTTCTGAATGACAGGGGTGCCTGGGTGGCTCAGTTGGTTAAGTGTCCGACTCTTGGTTTCAGCTCAGGTCATGATCTCTTGGTTTGTGAGATCAAACCAAGTCCCCACGTAGGACTCTGCACTGACAGTGTGGAACGTGCTTGGGATTCTCTATCTCTCTCTCTCTCTCAAAATAAACAAACATTAAAAAAAAAAAAGAGTTTTGAATGATACATCCCTTAGGGTTGGATTTGGGCTTTACCCTGAGGGTACCTGATAGTTAGGAAGCAGACTTTAGTACGTTAGCCATCTCAAACTTTCTAGATTCCCCCCCAGCCTCCAAGACATATATGGTCTTCACTGATGTATAGTCTGGATTTCTCTTCTAGGCTGTCAAGGGGCATATGGCCCAGCCTCTCTTCCCATTATTTACGTGGGTTGTTATTTTTTGTGATGGGGATCACGCCCAACACGGCTCCCGTTAGAGGCTTGCAGCAGTAACATCTGCCAAGTGGAACGGAACCCCTTTCCCTGTCGTCATGTTTCCCCCCATTTCTTTACTGTCACAGCCAGCACTGGGGCAAGCATTCCCTCACAGGTACCCCTGTACACAGAGCACGGCACCCGGTGAGTCTGCAGTCAACATGCGCCGTGACTATTATGACCGTTCTTCCCTGCAGCTCCCGCGTAACCCACCAGCCCCTGTCCTCAGTCCAGCCCCCTCTGCCCTGGTCCAGGAGCACTGAGGCAGGAGTAGAAGGGGTGTGTGAAGCAGCTCACCCGTGCCAAGTACAGAAGCCAGCCGCACCTCATAGCGGGGCTTCCCATCCTGGTCGACATCCTTGAAGAGCCGCGTGTTGTAGGCACTGAGGTTCTGGAAAAGACCAGGGCATGGGTCTGGGGAAGGGTAAAGTCCAGAGGGGGCTGCAAGGTGGGAGTAGGGAAAGGGTCACACCAGGGAGAGAAGATACAGAAGCAAAGCCGGCCGGGGCCGCTGGGGGAAGCTGCCCAAGGCAGCTGGACGGGGGTGGGGGGAGCAGGTGGGCAGGCGGGCCAGGCTCTCCAGTTCTGCTCTACACGCTGAGCACTAACGTTTACTAAGTGCTGACCCGACTGTGCCCAGCACTGCATGCCCTCAGCTAACCCAGGGCTCTGCGAGGCAGCAGACGTGAAACTGGTCAAACAGCTTCTGGGAGGTTCACGTTGGCTTCATGTGGAAGCCAGGGCCCAACGGGAAGCGGCTCTGATGCTCTGTGTCGTCCTGCCCTGAGGCTGTCATTAAGGCCTTCAGTCTGGGGCGGGCGGGGGCAGCTCTGTCACAGCCACGCGTGGGAATGTCGTCTTCACTGGGGCCAGGCCGACTCTTGGACAAGAATTCCCAAGTCTTGTCCGCCTCAAACACCCAAGATGCCAGTGTCTCTGGGCCCAAGCTGAGACCCAGAGTGGGTGCTGGCGATGAGGGGGTCCCGTCAAACCACTGTCCTGAGTCCCCAGTCCTCAAACCTGTGAGTCCAGAAAGTCTTGGGCCAGTTTGGCATCTTCCATGGTGCAATCCCCGGAGAAATAGGTGGTGATTCCCTGTTGAGGAAGGGGATGGACGGGAAGGAGGAATTGCTGAGGTGGGGAGACTCCCTTCCCGGCACACTTCCCCCCACAGCCCCAGGTTTCCTGTACCTCCTCCCAGCAGCCTCCACCCCGCCCCCTCCATCTCTCTCCTGGGGGAAAAACTGTAACACAAATAACAAAGAGAGTTCCGTCTCTAGCCTTCCTGCAGCTCCGCTCCAGTCTTTCACAGGCTGGCCCCTCGCACAGGCTTGTCACATCCCTCACACCATGCAGCTGCTGCGTGGCCTCCAGGGGCGGGAAGCCTAGGCTCCCTCCTCTCCCTTCTTCCCTTCCTCAGCTCCCTCTCACTCTTGGCTCCTCTCCTTCCCTTCTGCACACACCACCCCAGACTTCAGAACTGGAAGGGCTTTCAGAAAGCTCTCCATCCAGGGGCGCCTGGGTGGCTCAGTCGGTTAAGCAGCCGACTTCGGGTCAGGTCATGATCTCACAGCTCGTGAGTTCGATCCCTGTGTCGGGCTCTGTGCTGACAGCTCAGAGCCTGGAGCCTGCTTCAGATTCTGTGTCTCCCTCTCTCTCCATACCTCCCCTGCTCATGCTCTGTCTCTCTCTCAAAAATACACAATAAGCATTTTAAAAAAAATTTTTAAGTATTAAAAAAAGGAAAGAAAGCATTCCATCCAGCTTGCTTCCTAGTTTACAAATGACCAAACTGAAGCCCACAGTCATGTGAGCAGCTCGGCCTTAAGACTGTGAGGCAAAGCCCACTGCCTATCAGGTACCCTTCCCTCCATGCCAGGTAGCTTCAAAGCATTCCTCTCTCCTGTATGGTTGGGGGCCTCACCTCCTTCCCCAGCCCGAGGTGTCGAAGCCGCGGCTCCAGAGAGAACATGAGCTCCCCACAGGTCTGCCAGAGGCTCCTGACTTCTGCCGGGTTCTGCTGAGCAGCCTTACTTCCCAGGATCACACGTTCCAGCTTCTCCTGCAGGAGAGGAGAGGCCATTGGCTCGGCCACACCACCCAAGGCTGTCTTCTGGACCCTCCACACCCACCCCGCAGCCCTTCTCCCACAGCCTAAGACCTTCCGGCTCAAAGTGCGGTCGATGGACCAGCGGTGTTGGTGTTGCTGGAGAAATGTGGATGCTCAGGCCCCGCTGCAGACCTGTTCAGCCAGAAGCTGCGTTTCGACAAGACGGCCACGCGATTTATGTATGCAGTTAGAGCTCAGAGCCCTGGTGTAAGAACTGCATCTGCCAAATGTGCTTGGTCTCCACAGTGCCAGTGAGGGACGCCCGTGCCCAGGCCTCTCTACCATCCCCAGCGATGACCAGGCCCGAATTTTACAAGCACTTCACAGTTCACAGAACATTTCCACATCCTTCCCCTGTGTGACGCTCAGGTCAGCACGGTCAGGAAGAAACACTGCTTTCCCCTTATATGTGAGGAGGCTACAATGCCCAGCAAGGCTGGCTGGCTTACCCAGAGTCATGCAGCATGGCAGGGACATGGTCAAGGCTCCGCTTAGGCTCCCCCTACCATCCCACTGGCCCCCAATTCCTCACCTTCCCCAGCCTTCCCTCAACTCACCTTGGGCAGGTTGGGAACAAACTTGGTGTCGCCAAAGGACTTGTAGTTGCCCATGTTGGAGTAGATACCTGCAGCATAGACCAGGAACGCCTAGGGGAAGGTGGGCATCAGAGACCTGGAAACACAGCCTCCCCCACCCCAGGGAGGTTCCCTCCTGAGATGTCAACACCCCGAGGAACAAGTATAGGTGAGGCTGGGAAATCTGGGGGCAGGATCCAGATCCCAGCAGGACCCAGTCTGGCCGCAAAATACTTTCACAGACCAATTTTCACACACCCATTGTCCAGCCAAACCAGTCTTTTCGGCAGCCCCCAAACACATCCACCTTTGTTCCCGCTCTGCCCAGCACCTTCTCAGCTACCTGCAGCCATCTCACCTGACCTCAAAAGCCCAGTTTAAACACTGGCTCCTTCCAGGAAGCCTGGGTGGCTCAGTCAGTTGAGCGTCTGACTTCAGCTCAGGTCATGATCTCATGATTCGTGGGTTTGAGCCCCACATCAGGCTCTGTGCTGACAGCTCAGAGCCTGGAGCCTGCTTCAGATTCTGTGTCTACCTCTCTCTCTGTCCTTCCCCACTAACGCTCTGTCTGTCTCTCTCTAATATAAACGAAAAAATTAATAAAAAAACAAACAAACAAAAACACACTGCCTCCCTCTGCAGAAAGCCTGTCCTCTGCCTCCAACCTGCCAGAAAGCGGTCATTGGAAACATCGAATGTTACAGCTGGAGAGGCCTTGATCATGCCCTATGGCTTTCACAGGCCCAAAACTTAGGTCTCCCTTCCTCTGGCAACAAGACCTCAGTCTTCCTCTTGAGAAGGGAGGGACTCTCCCTTCCCTAACTCTGGGGGTAGGCATAGGCTCAGGCTAGAGTGTAAAAGCCCTACCCGGACAATTTTCAAGTGGTAAAGAGCCTCTGTTTTTATACTAGGGATCAAGTCTGGAGTCCCTGGAGCTCCACTACTGGAGGAAAGAAAGCAAAGCTGAGAGATGAAGACTGCATCACAATGGCATCACTGGGCCCCTGAATCTAGCCATGCCTGAAGCCTGCCCTAGCCCCGGACTTTTCAGTTGCGTGAACCAATAACTCTCTTTTTTTTTTTTTATTATTTATTTACTTAATTTTAATTTTTTTTTTTTTTAAATTTTTTTTCAACGTTTTTTATTTATTTTTGGGACAGAGAGAGACAGACAGAGCATGAACGGGGGAGGGGCAGAGAGAGAGGGAGACACAGAATCGGAAACAGGCTCCAGGCTCCGAGCCATCAGCCCAGAGCCCGACGCGGGGCTCGAACTCACGGACCGCGAGATCGTGACCTGGCTGAAGTCGGACGCTTAACCGACTGCGCCACCCAGGCGCCCCATTTATTTACTTAATTTTAAAAAATTGGAATGCGTCATGAATTTGTGTGTCATCCTTGTGCAGGGGCCATGCTAATCTTCTCTGCATCGTCCCAATTTTAGTATATGTGCTGCTGCAGTGAATACACTATCTCTTTTTTAAAATATCTTATTTTTTAGAGCATTTTAGGTTCACGGCAAAACTGAGCAGAAAGTATACAGATTCCCTATGTACCCTCTGCCCCCACACATGAACAGCCTTCCCTGTTATCAACGTCTTCCACTAGAGTGGTATATTTGTTACAACTGGTGAACCTACATGGACACATCATCACCCAAAGACCAGTCTACATTAGGATTCACTCTTGGCCTTGTGCACTCTATGGGTTTAGACAAATATTTGACATATATCTACCATTATGTAGATTACTCTGTACTATAGAATAGTTTCAGTGCCCTAAATATCCCTCCCCTCACTGCCTGGCAACCACTGATTTTTACTCTCTCCGTGTCCAGAATATCATATTGTTGAAATCAAATGCATGTAGGCTTTTCAGATTGGCTTTTTTAAGTTTGTTTGTTTGTTTATTTATTTATTTAGAGAGCAAGTAGAGGAGGGGCAGAGGGAGAGGGAGAGGGAGAATCCCAAGCAGGCTCTATGCTGTCAGCACAGAGCCCGACATGGGGCTTGAACCCACGAACCCTGAGACCATAACCTGAGCCGAAGCTGGGTGCTTAATTGACTGAGATACCCAGGCGCCCCTCTTATTGTTGAGTTTTAAGAGTTCTTTATATATTCTGGCTAACGGTCCTTTATCCTATATCCTATATCCTATATCTCAGTCCTATATCTCTTGCAACTGTTTTTTCCCAGTCTGTGGCGTGACTTTTCATTTTCTTGACAGTGTCTTTGACAAAGCAGAAATTTTTAATTATATTGAAGCTCCACTTATCAATTATTTCTTTACAGGTAATACTTGACATGGTACCTAAAAAGTCATTTCCCTACCCAAGGTCATCTAGATTTTCTGTTCTCTTCTGGGAGTTTTTTAGTTTTGCATTTAAGTTTGTGACCCACTTTGCATTAACTTTTGTTAAAGATGTAAGGTCCACATCTCGTCTACATTCTTTTTCTTTTCGTCTATATATTTTTTTTTAAGGCTTATTTATTTTGAGAGAGAGAGAAAGCGCTTGTGCATACATGCACACAGGGGAGGGGCACAGAGAGAGGGACAGAGAATACCAAGCAGGTTCTGTGCCATCAGCACAGAGCCTGACATGGGGCTAAAACCCACAAACCATGAGATCATGATCCGGGCTGAAACCAAGAGTTGGTGGCTTAACCGACTGAGCCACCCAGGTGCCCCCCTTTTATTTTGCATGTAGATGTTTCAGAACTATTTGCTGAAAATTTCAGACTATTTTTACCCCATTGTGTTGCCTTTGCTCCTTTGTCAAAGATCAGTTGACTATAATTATCGGGGTCCATTTCTTGGCTCTTTATTCTATTCTGTTGATCTATTTGTCCTTTTGCCAACACCACACTGTCTTGATTACTGTAGCTTTATAGTAAGTCTTGAAGTTGAGTGGTACTGGTCCTCTAACTTTGTTCTTTTTCACTACTGTGTTGGCTATTCTGGGTCTTTACCCTCTTTCCTCAGTATTGTGTTGAAAATAAAATAACTTGCTGGGATTTTTATTTGGGTTGCACTGAATCTATAAAGTCGGGAAGAACTGACATCTTTTTATTTTTATTTATTTTGGGAAAGAGACAGAGGGAGCACATGAGTTGGGGAGGGGCAGAGAAAGAGGGAGAGAGAAAATCCCAAGCAGGCTCTGCTCTGTCAGTGCAGAGCCTGACTCAGGGCTCGATCTCACGAACCATGAGATCACGACCTGAGCTGAAATCAAGAGTTGGACGCTTAACTGACTGAGCCACCCAGGTGTATCAACTGGTGTCTTGACAATGAATCTTCCTGTTCATGAACATGGAACATCTCTCCATTTATTTAGTTCTTTGATATCTTTCATCAGGTTTGTAGTTTTCCACCTATAGGCCTTGTACATTGTTGTATTTTTAACTTATGTATTTCACTTTCTTGTGTGCTTCTGTAAATAGTATTATGTTTTTAAGGTCAAATTTTGTTCATTGCTGCTGTATTGAAAGCAATAGACTTTTGTATATTAACTTTATATCCTGCAACCTTGCTTTAATTGCTTATGAGTTCTAGGAGGGTTTTTTTGTCAATTATTTTGGATTATGTAGATGATCATGTTTTCTGTGAACAAAGACAGTTTTGTGTCTTCCGTCTCAATCTGCATACTTTTTATTTCCTGTTCTTGCCTTATTGCATTAGCTAGGACTTCTGGAACAATGTTGAAAAGCAGTGGTGAGGGGACTTCCATGCCTTGTTCCTGATCTTAGTGAGAAAACTCGAGTTTTTCACCCTTAAATATGATGTTAGCTGTAGGGTTTTTGTAGATAGGCTTTAACTTTATCAAGATGAGGAGGCTCTTCTCTATTCCTAGTTTACTTAGTTTTTATGATGAATCGTGCCAGATTTTGTCAAATCTTTTTTCTGCATCTATTGATACGATTGTGTGGTTTTCTTCTTCAGCTTGTTGATGTGATGCATTATTTACTTTCAAATACTGAGCCAGATTTGCACTCCCAGGATAAATCCTACTTGGTCATGGTATATAATTTTTTATACATTGTTGGATTTGATTTGCTAATATTTTGTTGAGGATTTTTGCATCTATGTAAATGAGAGATATTGGTCTGTAGTTTTCTTTTAATGTCTTTGTCTGGTTTGGGTATTAGGATAATGTTGGCTTCATAGAATTAATTAGGAAGGATTCCCTGTCTCTCTCTCTTTTGAAAGAGATTATAGGGAACTGGTATAATGTTATCCCTAAATGTTTGGTATAATTCACCAGTGAACCCATGTCAACCTGGTATTTTCTGTTTGGAAAGGTTATTAATTATTGATTGAATTTCTCTAATGTCCATGGGATCTATAGTGATGTCCCATCTTCCATTTCTGATATTAATAGTTTATGACTTCTCTCTTTTTCCCTTAGACTGGCTAGAGACTTTTTACTCATTATGGTCTGAATGTTGGTGTCTCCCATCTAATTCATACGTTGAACTCTAACCCCCAAAGTGATGGGATTAGAATATGGGGCCTTTGGGAGGCAGTTAGGTCATGAAGGCAAGAGCCCTCACCATTGGGATTAGTGCCCTTATAAGAGACACCAGAAAGCTAGTTCACCCATTCCATGATAGGACACAGTGGGAAGTCAGTATTGTGCAAACTTGAAGAGGGTTTTCACCAGAACTTGACTGTGCTGGTGCCCTGAATTTGGACATTCAGCCGCCAGAACTCTGAGAAATAAACTTGTTTATAAGCCGCTCAGTGGTATTTTGTCATAGCAGTCCAAATAGACTAAAATATGTTTTGCTGACCTTTTCAAAGAACTACCTTGTGGTTTCATTAATTTTCTCTACTAATTTCCTGTTTTCAATTTTATTGATTTCTGCTCTAAAGTCAGACACTTAACCGACTAAGCCATCCAGGAGCCCCCTATTTATTTTTAATAAAGTTTTAAAAATTTTATTTGAGAGAGCACACAAGCCGGGAAGAGGAGCAGAAGGAGAGAGAGAACCTCTCCACACTGAGTGTGGAGCCTGACACAGGGCTCGATCTCACAACCCTGGGATCAAGACTTGAGCCAAAAGCAAGAATTGGACTCTCAGCTGACTGAGAGGGCACCCAGGTGCCCCTAGATCTGTCTATTTCTGATGCAAGAGTATTAAAGTCTCCAACTATAGTACTGGATTCTTCTAATCCTCCTTGCAGTTCTATCAGTTTTTGTCTCAAGTATTTTGATGCTCTGTTAGACACATACACATTAAAGACCATTGTCGTCTTGTAGAAATGACTCTTTTATCATTATGCAATGCCCTCTTTATCCCTGGTAACTCTTCAGACTCTGAAGTTCACAACATTAATATTGCTACTACCACTTTCTTTTGATTAATGTTGGTATGGTATATCTTTCTCCATCCATTTACTTTTAATTTATATGTATCTTTAGATTTAAGTGTGTTCTTGTAGACAACATATATTTGGGCCTTGTTTTTTGATCCATTCTGACAATCTCTGTCTTTTAATTGGTACAATTAGACCATTGGCATTCGAAGTGATTATTGATACGGTCGGACTAATATCTACCGTATTTGTTACTGTTTTCGATATGTTGTCCTTGTTTATTCCTATTTTTGTCTTCCATTATTTTTCTGCCTTTTTAGTAGTAACTGAGACTTTTCACACGAGTCTATTTTCTCTCTTTTCTTAGCTCATTAGTTATACCTTTTCACTTTTTAGTGACTGCCCGAGATTTTGCAATATACATTTCTAACTAACCCAAGTCCACTTTCATAGAACACTATACTGCTTCATGGATAGTGGGTACCCTATGATAACAAAATAATTTTAATTCCTGTCTCCTTTCCCATGTATCCTTGCTGTCCTTTATTGTACCTACATACAAGGATACGGAAATATATGTATGTATAAATATGCGTAAGAATAAGATAAACATAAGCACATATAATTGAATACACTGTTGCTATCATTATTTTGAACAAATGGCTATCTCTTAGATCAATTAAGAATCAACAAAAATAGAGGCAGCTATCAGTCAGAAGAGCATGTAAGTCTTGATCTCGGAACTGTGAGTTCAAGCCCTATGTTGGGTGTAGAGAATATTTAAAATAAATATTTTTTAAAAAATTTTAAGTGTTTTATTTTACCTTCACTTACTCCTTTCATGCACTTGCTTTCTTAATGCAGATTTGAGTTTTGGACCTGTATCTCTTTTCTTTTCCCTGAAGAACTTTTAACATCTCTTGCAAAGCAGGTCTACTGGCAATACATTACCTCAATTTGTGTTTGAGAAAGTCTGTTTTTCCTTCACTTTTTTTTTTGAAGTTTATTTATTTATTTTGAGAAAAAGAAGGAGAGAGAGAGTGGCACAAGAGGAGAAGGAGCAGAAAGACAAGGAGAGAGAGAATCCCAAGCATGTTCTGTGCTGTCGGCACACGGAACCCGACGTGGGGCCCGATCTCACGAACTACGAGATCATGCCCTGGGCCAAAATCAAGAGTCGGACATTCAACCGACTGAGCCACCCAGGCGCCCCTTCTTTCATTACTGAAGGATAACTTCACAAGGTACAGAATCCTAGGTTGGTGGCTTTTTCTCTCCACACTTCAAATAATCCAATCCACTTTCTTCTTGGCCGTGTGGTTTCTGAGAAATTGGATGCAATTCTTATCTTTGCTCCTCTAAAGCTAAGATCTACTTTTCCTCCAGCTTCTTCCAGGACTTTTTCTTTGATTTTCTGTACTTTGAAAATATGCCTAAGTGTAGTTTTTTTATGACATTTAATATTCTGCTTAGTGTTCACTGAGCTTTGTGGATCTTTGGTTTAGTATCTGACATTAATGTGAGGAAATTCTTGGTCATAATTGTTTCAGATATTTCTTCTGTTTCTTTCTTCCTCTTCTGGTATTCCCGTTACGTATACGGTTCCTATAGTTGCTCTATGGTTCTCAGATACTCTGTGCTGCTTTCTTCAGTCTTTTTTTTTCTCTTTGCTTGTCAGTTTTGAAGGTTTCTATTGGGATATACTCAAGCTCAGCGAGTCCTTCCTCAGCTGTGTCAAGTCTACTAATAAGGCCAGCGAAGACATTCTTCATTTCTGTGTTTTTAAGCTTCTAGCACTTTTGGTTCTTTCTTAGGATTTCCATCTCTCTGCCCATCTGTTTTTGCATGTGGTCTACTTTATCCATTAGGGCCCTTAGCCCTAATCATAGGGCTATTAATAGCTGTTTCAATTCCTTACCAGTCCACCATACCTGCTATATCTGAATCTGGTTCTGATGCTTTCTCTGTCTCTCCACACTGCATTCTTTGCTCTTTTTATTATGTTCTGTTATTTTTTTCTTGACAGCCAGACATGACGTACTGCATAAAAAGAACTGCCATAAATAGGCCTTTCATAATGTGATAGCCAGGTGTGGGAGTCCCAGAAGTATTCTACAGTCCCATGATTAGGTCTCATTAGTCTGTTAGTGAGCCTTTACCTCTGGACTGTGAACTCCTCTCATGGGCTTCTCGGTCCTGTGTCCCCACCCACCCTTAGGTGGGACAGGATGACTTAGAACTGTCTGGAGTGGGATATTTTCCTCTGCCCAGGTCAGTTAGGCTCTGATAAAACCCTAGAAGGTTAGGTTCTGGTGAAATAGTTTCTCCTGAGAGCAAACTGTTAAGAACAGAACGTTCTGGCATTTTTCAAAAGCAGTTCCCTTTCCCTTACCCCTGTCAGAAGCACAAGGGGTTTTTTCTCTGAAACTCATTGTGAGGCCCCAGTCAAGTTCCTGGAGGTAAAACTCCCAAATGTGTGGGGGCCTCTCCTGTGACTGGGTTCCCCTGGAGTTTTTAACTCTCAGAGCTGTCCACACTGGAGCCTCCAGCAATTTTTCAGTTACAGTTTAGGTTTTCCTACCCTAGTGCCGGTTGTGGGGAAGGCTTCTGCTCATGAATTTCTGCTGTTGTGATTCTCTGTACCCACCTGTCTGTCTCTCCAATTTGGGAGCGGCAGCCCTGTGGCCTCATTTCTTTTAAGGACGTAAGAAAAGCTGTAGATTTTCTGGTTTGTCCTGCCTTTTACTTGTCAGGACAGATCGGTGACTTTTAAGTTCCTTACATGCTGGACTGGAAACTGGAAGTCATGAATTTCGTTTTCACCGAAGCCAATTTGAGGTGGGTTTCTGCTCTTTGCAAACAAAAATATCCCACTGGAAACAGTAGCACTCGCAGCAATTTTCTATCTCCAAGCACTTGTCTCGCTGTTAACTCTTTTCGTGACTAAATCAAGGCCTAGAGATGGGATGCTGATTACTAAAAGTTAAAACAAGGTAGAAGAAACAGCCTGGGCCTCAGCTCAGAGAGAAGCAATCCAATCCCTTTATTTTACATATAGAAAAACAGGCCACATTCTCATACATTCTGGGTGAAACCTTGGTAGAAGATGATTTAACAACATCAATCAATTATAAACGTACAGAGCCTTTGACCCAGCAATGCGACTTCTAGAAATAGATCCTACTCACACATGGCATGATCTCATTTATGTAAAGGACAAAATGAGGAACTGATACACATGTGCATGTACACATGTAGGTATGCAATACACAGACAGAGGAATTAAAAGGCTGCACCCCGCACCATCCAATGAGTGACCTTTGTATTTTGTGTCCTTCTGCGTTGCAACAATGCACTACAAATGTATTCACATATTTGGCCAACAGACCCACGAACAAACAAAAACCAGAGGACAGGCAGGGACGCACAACATGGTGGAGGAAGATCTGGTCCAGAACTCAGACCTCCCGATTCCTACCCTGGACTCATTCCTCTACTGCCTCTGAATCTCCACAGCTGTTGCTTTTACTCACAGCCCCTGTTAAATCACAGCAGCCACTATTTACCTTGGAGTCAGGTCACTGCAGCCCTAGGAGGTACAGACTACCCTCATGCATGTTTTACAGGTAAGACTGAGACTCTAGGAGAGGAGGTTCCTGTATATGCAACCTTTGGTCTAATCTAAAGAGAAAGACCTTTGTACCCCTGCTTGTGGTCCCTCATACCCAGAAGCCCCTCAGGAAATGCAGGATGACCTAAAAGAACTGACCTGATACTCCTCCTCGGTAAGGCCCTCAGCCAGGGCATGCTGGCGCAGCTGGTCTGGGTCCTGGGCACGGAAGAGGCGGCTGAGCAGGGCATAGATGTAGGGGGCCTCAGGGGAGGTCTGCAGCAGCACAGCCAGGCCTCCGTACCAGGCGGCCCGTGACAGATGGTGGGCATACAGGCGCTCTGTGGGTGACAGCAGGCGGAAGGCCTCGCGGCAGTCCAGGCTAGACACACCGATGTCATTGGGCAGGATGTACTGGGCGTCCGCCATGGGCCCTGCTGAGAACCATCACCATCATCACAGCCATCATTTACCACACACCTAGCTCTGCACTCTCATGGTCTCATTTAATCCTCCCCCAAACCCATTCACCAGATACGTTAACTGAGGCTCAGATGTTAGGTGACTCACCCAAGGATATTACAAAATACATTGGTGGGTCACATTTGGCCTGGGGCCCCTAAACCTTAAAGAATGAATTCGACTACCAGTATTACAGATGGGGAAACTGAGGCCCAGAGAGGCTAGGAGCTTTGCCTAATAACACAAGTAATAACACAAGGGAGAGATCAGAAGCAGAGACCTGCATCTCTAGACTCCCAGCGGGGGTGGGGGAGGGGGCACTCAGCCTCCCCTCCTCCTTCTCTGACTTCCTCACCTCCTCTTCAGAATTCTCCTGAATTGTGAATTCAGAATTCTTCAATTCCACCCACCACTGTGTTCAAAAGGACAGAGTTCCATGCTATCAGCCGGAAGACCCAGGTTCCAAACTTGGTTCAGCTCTAGACTTCTAAAATCAAGTCAGTTTTCACTTTTCCGTGCCTCCGTTTTCACCTCTGTAAAATGGGGGTGATAATAACGCCAACCTCACCAGGACAGTGTGCAATCTGTCTCATTCTCATCCTTCTAACTGCCTTTTCCTTGGCCCTCCATCCTCCTACCCTCTCCCCCGTGCTCGGCCAGGGGAGCCACAGAGCCGCATAAGTTCGGAGCTGGAAGAAAACTCATTTTACAGACAGAGAGACTGAGGCTTAGAGAGGCCACGAAACTTACCGAATTCTCACAGCCCCGTTGGGACCCGGGACCTCCCAACCCAGGGCATTTTCCACACCGCCCACACCCCCCCCCCCCCCCCCTTAACCGGGAATGAGTGTCCAGCCTCCCCCACCACTCCGGATGCTCCGCCCCAATAGCACTAACCCCACCCCCCGCCCCCGCCCCGGGTTAACTCTTTGCTGCCCGGAGGGTTCCTTGGCATAGGGGCCACAATGAATGTGGAAGGGGTACTGGATGGAAGGCAGAAAAAGAATGATCTTGCGTTCGGTCCAGACTCGCCCTGTCCCCCGAGGATGACGCACCGTGACCCCAAAACCCGGGCGCCGCGCCTCACCTGCAGCAGCTGCTAGGATCGCAAACTCACTTCCTGCTTCCGGCTCCCCCATTCATTGGGGCTCCGCGAACTCCGCCCCCCGCGGCCAATTGTCGGGCCTCGGGGCCCGGATGGACGTCAGCTCCAGCCAATAGGCGCGCCTCGGCGCAGTCCGCCGGCCCGCCTCTCCCCGCCCCCGGGCCCTACAGGGTCGCACGGGGGCGGCCCCTGCGGCCTTGGCCTTTGTCAGCGAGGGTGCTCTCGCGGGCCACTGGAACCTGAGTGGCTGGCCTGGCCGCGGCGTGGTCCCGGCAGACTGGGCTGACCAGGTCCCTCCGAGTCCGGACGGGGCGGCGTGGGTGTCTGTACGGAGCACAGGGACTCCCCGTCAGAGTCCCAACCCGACTCTGCTTTGGGTCCCCCACCTCAGTTTTGCAGGTGGAAACCTGCACGATGGAAGTCATGTGGCTCCTTCTTCCTCACTGGATTCGAGGGTCAGGCGGTGGAGATGCTTAGGAGACTGCGACCCTACAGGGCGAGCTGCTGGGCTTAGGCTGAGGTGATCACACCCTTGCGGAGACACGGAGAAATGCCCTCAAGTGCTTCACTGCCCTGCCATTGACTCGCCAGGGTCTTGGGATGCAGCTGCTAAACATCTCTGAGCCTTTGTTTCCTCGGCACAAAGGGGCGAGGGGCCTGGCAGTCTGTTGGTGCTTGGCCGATACCTCGATGGATCGGAAAGCTGCCTGTGACCCCAAAAGGCAGAGCTGGGCCTGAGACTTTTGCACGTCTGGGTAGACTCACAAGATATCCTGGGTGGAGCTTGGCATGTAGAAGTGCTGGCACCAGGCCTGGGCTGAGTGGGGAGCACTGTGAAGGTCCTGGGTCAGTGTGGGAGGAGCCAGGCCATCTGAGGTCGAATCCAGCCTCCACTGCCTACTGGCTGTGTGGACTTGGGTGGGACACTCTGCCTCTTGGAGTCTTTGGCTCCCTCAGCCAGAAAACCGGGCTGGGCTAACACTTGTCTCCACTCCAGGGAGCCAAGTGATGAGTGGACAGTCTGCCCCCTAGTGTTGTGCCCAGAGGAACTGGGGAAAGGGAATACCTGAAATCCACATCCTCTCCTCGCCATACCTTTGCCACACCTGTGTCTAGGCCCACGGCAGCATCTGCCCAGCATTGACACCAGTTTCTCATTTACGAAAGTGCCCGAGGCCCTGCTTGACACAACAGTGCTACTTACTGTTGGCTCTGATGATGATTATCATTACAAGGAGCTCAGTAAATTGATCTATGTCCTTAGGAAAGTCACCCTCTTCTTCCCTGTGCTTCAGTTTTGTCTTTAAAATGGGTACACTTCCTTGATTTGAGTGAATTTGAAATGTGCACCAGTAAAGGAGGTAGTGTTCTCCAGCCACCAGTGGGCAGCTCAGGCTAGCAAAAGATTCCAGCCCTCCTGGGACCCTTAACCAAACTGTGTTTTTACGATCACAGTTCATTTGAACACACGAGGTCCTGTGTTAGCAGCTTGACATGGAGGATATTCCATTCTTGCAAAAACCCTGGTAGGATATCATTTTACCCATTGCAGGAGATGGGGAAACTGAGGCTAATAGGTTTATTGACTTCCCTAAGGCCACCCAGCCTATCCTCAGGTGTCCCCGAACAGGAGTCTAGCCTTCCTGACACCTTCCACCACACTGTCCCCTCCACTTGCCCCAACACACACACACACACACACACACACACACACACACACACACACACACACACAAATCATATGGAGCAGTCCACTCCCTGGAGTCATGACCATCCCCAGCCTTGGTTCTTCCCCATGGAAATGCAGGAGGGGTATGTAAGGAAGTAACATTAAGTACCTACTGTGTTACAGGTGCTCTCTATACAGTCACAACCATCTGGTGATGTAGTAACTGCTATTCCATTTAACAGGTGACTGAGGTACCAAGAGCTGGGAAGGGGCAGAGCTGGGCCAAATTCAGGGCTGTATTACCCCCCACCACTACCTCCGAGTTCTCCCTGGGATGGTTCCATGCTCTCTGCTTGTCTCTTCTCCCAGAGACTAAGGTTCCCTGCTGGAATGGGACTGGAACATTCCCCTGACTGGTTCCCAACAGGGTCAGAAGAAAGAACAACTGGGAAGAGCCGGATTCCTAGTGGTGTGTGTGTGTGTGTGTGTGTGTGTGTGTGTGTGTGTGTGTGTGTGTGTGTGTGTCGCAGTACTCCCACATCCACCTGAGCATCCCATCTGGGCTCCCCCACTGTGGCAGTGTGACGCACTGAATCTCATCACATCCCCTTTTCACCACCCACCGGTGCCCTCTGTCCTCTCGAGAGCCCTACATCTGATCTCTGTGGCCCCCACCAGCTGTGTGGCCCGGGGCAGATCCCTCCCCTTGGAATCTGTACTCCCTAAGGCTCTAACAGCTGTCTTCAACTGGGGATGATGCCCGGGTCAGGCCTGTACTTAGAGCCTCTTTTTCAGGTTTTTGGATCTCCAGAACTTCCACCTACCTGCCTCCCAAGGTTGCTGCCCCCAGGAATGGTCTGGAAGCAACCCCAGCAGCACACCGAGGCTGCCTTGGCTCTCAGGAAGAAGTGGCACTTAGGATGAGTGGGGGTCCAGTTCAGACTTGGTCTTCATGGCAACCGAGGGCCATCAGGCCCCAGCCCAACATCCACACCCCTCATTCCTCATCCCTCCAGACCTGGCTCTCTGTCACCAAGCATTTTTCCTGCCACACCTTTGCACATGCTGTTCCAGTTACCTGAGCTGCCCTCCCGACTTCTCCCACCCCCGTTCAAGGAAAGCAGCACAGTGTGATGGAGAGGAGGGCGGGCTAAGGCCAGGATTTGAATCTTTTCTAGCTGTATGACTTGGTGCATGTGCCTTAATCTCAGAATCTTAGAAATGGTAACACCTTCCTCCCTGGGTTGCTATGAGGATCAAATAGCAAAACCTCCTAGTTAATGCTCCATTAACAAAGTTATTATCAGCAGCAGCACAGCAAGGGGCATGGTGGGCACTTGGCAATACCAGCCCTTCTGTCAGCCAGCGCACTGTGAGAGTCCCCTCTCTTCCCCCTGCTCCTGACTGTCCACAAATGAGGTCCCAAAGCCTCCATCCGGCATCTTCCCCATCAGCACAGCCCCAACCTCTTGTTCCAGCCTCCTTTCTGCCCCCTGTTGCCACTGCCCCAGACACTCAACCGCTCGCTCAGTTCTCTGCTTCCTCCTACCTGAGCCTGTGCTCAGCCTCCCTCCTGCCCACAGCACACTCCCCTTCCTGTGGGGGGTTCCCACCCGACCCCCCCTCACCCTCCCGCCTTCTAGTGAGACCTGCTCCACAGCCTTTGGCCATTCTCTGATCCTGGCACACAGGAAACTGTGCTGTCATTCAGTAATTTGGTCTGTCGTCCACTAGACCGTGAATTCCACCGGGCAGGGAACCAAGTCTGATTGTCTCTGTCCCCAGAGCCCACTTGGCATAGTGGTCCAGCCCACAGTGGGTATCAGCAGATGCCAGTCCCAGCCTGCTGCCCACCCATCACTCACGCAGGGGCTGGCGGCACTGCACTCATGCTGGACACGCGGGATTTGCGAGGGCAGCTGAGCAGCAAGGTTTATAGAGGAACCCAGGGCAGCAGCAGGGTGAGTATATCTGGAGCTGGGTCGGCAGGCTCGGGGCACAGCCAGCCTAAGCTGGGGGTCAGGGGCCCACGGCCCCTTCACTCCCCCAGGGACACAGTGTAGGCGGCATGACGTAGGACACCCCAGGAAAGCCCGGGACAGAGCTGGTGCTGAGGGCCCCATCATTATGACTGGGGTAGGGGTTTGGGGGACCAGAGATAAGAGGGAGGAGCACAGCCCATCCAACACGTCCATCCGGTGTGGCTATGTGCCAGCAGGTACAGTCCCACATGCAGAGCTCCCTCTGGGCTGCAGAAGGTGGGGGACCTAGGTGGGCAGGTGGGCACGGCATCCAGGGCCCCGGGAGAGCCTAGTCCAGTGGCCCCTGGAAAATGAGGCGGACGCAGCCATGCTCGCCGGTGAGCCAGGCCCCACAAAAGGGGCAGGCAGCATGGAAAGCATGGGTGCCATGGGGCAGTGGTGTCTGGGCCCAGTAGCGGGCAGTCTTCTCAGAGCAGACATGGCCGCAGGGTGCAAAGGCATGGCTGGGTGGTCCAGGGTCCAGACAGAGGCCGGCCTCCTGGCCGAGCCATAGGGGGACATAGGGTCCCACGAGGCGACAGAGAGGACACTCGCGCTCCTGGGGGCCCCGCTCTCTCCTGCAGCCCCAGCCGTGGTAGCCGTGGACGTGGCCACAACGGACGTAGACCCAGGGCTGCTGCTTGTCGGGTGCTGTGCGGCCCCGGGCCGGACTGGGGAAGGCCAGGGTGCTGAGGCCCACGGGGCACTGGGGCCGTGCTGCGTTCGCCTCCTGCCGCTGGGCCTCCAGCTGCTTCAGCGTGGGTGCCCTCAGCAGCCCTGCTGGCGTGCGCCATAGCAGCGTGGCCCCACACAGGTCAATGAGGGAGCCGTCCTGCAGCACATTAGACTCGTTTTCCACCTGCCAGAGACAGCAGAAGGGCCTTACTGCTCAAGAGGCCCCCGAACTCCTGGCCATTGGGCAGCCGTCACCCCAGCCAAGCCACCTATCCATCCCACTGAACCTCCCTGGGGAGAACACCCTGGGCCAGTGGGGTGGGCTGGGGCAGAGGAGCCAGGAGGTCTGAGAACCCATGTGGGAGAGCAAGTCAGTGCTCCCAGGCATGCACTGTCCCTCACAGTGTGACATGGGCCTCGGTCACTTTATCTGTCAAATCAGGAGAGCTTGACCAAAACAAGGTTGTTCCCAGGGTCTCCCCTAAGGGCAGAAGTGGGAAACTCTTCTATCTGAGAAACACTGGGGGGCTTAGCCCAAGGCAGCTGTCCCAGTGGCTGTGGTTAAAAGCAATGATTCTAGAACTAGCGTGCCTGGGTGTGATTCCTGGCTTCGCTGTTTACTAACTTTGCATCCCTGGTCAAGTAACTCAACCTCTCTGTGTCTTAATTTCCTTATCCTCGAGATGGAGTCTGCGTCCCATTATCTCAAGTGGTTCCCAGGAATCAATCAACGTAAACATCTGGAACAGTGCCTGGAACACAGTAGGTACTCAACAAGTGTGTGCCAGTGAAATATTCACATGCACCGATTTTAAAGATAATGTTTCTCCAAATCTCCCCGTAGAATTGGTGCTCTGGAAAGAGAAGCCATGCTCTTCCCCGAGATTGTGCATCTGTTTGCCGGGTGTGCTCGAGCCCTGGAAGAGCTCGGAGAGGCCCGTTTAAGGAGCTTAGCCACGTGACCATGGGCAGGCCCCTGCCTCTCTCTAGGACTCTGTCCCAGCTCCTAATGTTAGTTCTCTGATCTGTGCCACGTGGAGCATTCACTGTCACCTCCGTGAGAACTACTCCAAGGGCCCTTTCCCGCTAGTAGAGGATAATAAAGCTAAATCCATCCGAACGTGAGAGACACGTTGCAAACTGCCAACACTTTCGGCTATAAACTGCTCACACATGGGCCAAGTGTCATCCTCGCAGGAGGCTGGGATGTTTTAAGCTGTCGGCATCCCTAAGGCCACTTTCTACCGCACGGTGCATTTATGTGTGCTCTATCTCGCCTCACCCCATAGACCTCCAGCAGTATGTGGGCTACATTTTGGAGCCACTGGTCTGGTCCTCTCTGTGGGGCAAGTGGGGCATGACCCCCAAATGGAACCTGTTGGAGCTCCCTTGTGTAGGAGGGCTGGAGATCAGGGGGAAGGGCCTGGGAAGGAGTCGGGGGCGGGGAGGAGGGAGCAGGCCACCTACCAGCTTCCCTCGCTGCTGTGCCGAGCGGCTGTCCCTCAGAGTGTACACATTCCCACAGACTGATATCTCCCTCCAGACACCCGGGGCCGAGTCCTCAGAGAAGCCGCCTGCTGGGTGCATCACCAGGACCCCATTGGTGGTTAAGCCGTCCATCAGGCCGTCGGGGGTCCGCCACTTGGCTGCCCGCTCCTGGGACCACATGTGGGATCAGATCATATCCCCGAGTGGCCCCCAGCAGGCCGCGATCCCGGGATGCTGCCCCAATACCCTCGCAGTCAGAGGGAGCCCAGAGAGGACTGGAATGGGCGCTGCATGGCCGGGGGCATCACCTGAAGTGCTGGAGTCTCACTGTGCTCATGTTTTAAGTGACATTGCCACTGCCAGCATAGGTCACGGTTATGACGACTGCCCACTGGTCCATCACCCCAGGACACTGACCCTCCCCACCCTACCCCTCTGCTCACTCTCAGATAAAGTGCCTGTCCCTGCCTAGGGGGGGCTCACTCACTCCAAGGAAGATGTTGCTGGAGGCATCAAAGCCAGCAGCATAGATGCGGGCAGTATAGGGCGGCCGGCGGTCACAGAGGATGCGGCAGGCATAGCGGGAGATGGTGCTCTGGGCAGAGGGGCCCTCGGCGGCCCCTCCTCCAGGCGATGTGTCCGTTACCACAAAGTCGATCATGTTCTCGGTGGAACGGCCGATCTGTGAGGAAGAGGAGGGCGAGCACAGGGATACTGTGCACGGCTCGATCCCACAGGCTTCCTACCCCAAGGTTCCGCCTGCGGGGTCACCAAACAACGAGGAGGGGGAGGTACCACCCCGACTCCCTAAGCACTCTGGGCTCTCAGCTGGGGTCTCCAAATCCAATGGCTAGGATCTGGGGTTTCTCTGTCTCCCCCACTCAATAAAAATGAGTTGTTGTTGTTTTTTAATTGACCAGTGAAAACGTGACACCCACGGTCTGGGAGTCCTCAAACATTAGCAGCACATAGTGAATTTTTTAAATTTACTAGATACCGTGCTAAGCCCTTCATCTGCCATATCTCAGCTAACCTTCCCAATAATTCCATGGGGTGGGTATACTGTGGGCCCCACTGTACAGATGAGGAAACAGAGGCCCAGAGAGTCTAAGCAACTCTTGCCCAAAGTTACCCAGCTAGTAAGTGATGGAGCTGGGATCTGACC
This sequence comes from Panthera onca, assembly GCF_046562875.1. Classification (NCBI taxonomy): domain Eukaryota; kingdom Metazoa; phylum Chordata; class Mammalia; order Carnivora; family Felidae; genus Panthera; species Panthera onca. Next base: position 6,008,691 of record NC_138348.1, read on the forward strand.
CAGGTAGCATGACTGTCGCACCGCACTCTGAACTCTTAAGCTGTATGGCCTCCCGTGGTCTGGGAGTCTGGTCTTGAGTTTTAAATTTTGATACAGCCACTGATTTGCTGTGTGACTCCAGGAAGTCAAAGGCCTCATAGGACATCCTGCTTCCTCATCTGAAGAGTAGTTGATTACACTGAGTCCCCCCACGCCCCAAAACACCCTCACCACGGCCTTCAGTCCTCCAGGGTCACCCTGGGATGCCTGCAGTGCTGGATGTTGAAGCCCGGTGGCTCCGTGGCCAAGAGGCTTACAGAGGGGCCTGAGCATACCTGGAACATGTCTGTGTCACTGTCATGTGTGTATTCAACTATGACCGAGTGGCTCCGGGACAGTGTGTACGAGATGCTGTGCTGGCCACGGTTACTCAGTGCCTGGTGGGGAGAAAGGAGAAGTCACTTCCCAGGGCATGTGGCCAAGAGAAGTGTGAGCCTCTGAGCCACAAGCTGGAACCCAACGCCCACTGGCCAATCCCAAGGAAGGGGCAGTTCTACCCTCGCAGAGGATGTCCTGTGCAGCTGGCACTATACTCAGGCTTGCCTTATCTGATCCCTACAGCCACCCCAAGAGGGAGGCCTGGTTATTATTCCCATCTTATGGCTGAGGGAACCGCAGCTCAGGGAGGAGAAGAAACTGGCCAAAAGTCACACAGATGGAAACAGGAGAGCTTGTATCTTAACCCAAATCCTCTGAAGCCAAAGGCTTTCCTTTGCCATTGCTGTGCGACCGTCACATCCCTTCTCTGAGCCTTGGCTGCCTCTAAATGATGCTGATCGTTTCCATTCAATGGCTGGGATCTGGTCATCAAAGAAACATTCTGCAAACTGTAAAGTGCGGTACGCTGCAGGGGATCTCCTCTCGGCACCACTTCCCTGGTAGCCCCAGAAGACACAGAGGGCTCCCCTGCTCCAGCAGGCCTGTGGGCAGGCAGCACTGGGAAGGCTGAGGACCTGGGATCTGGGCAGGGAGCACAGGACTTTTGTCCAGGTCTACTGGGACAGGCTGCTTGCCTTGGAGACGAGCGGTGTGGAGATGTGGTGCATGACATCTGGCTTCACTCCGTTGGCATGGGGCCGGCGGCTCAGTGCCAGGCGGCTTCTCCGGCGGCCCTTGTCCCCACTTGCCAGACACCCATTGTAGCTGTGGATGTGGAGGGTTAAAAAGAAGGAATTGAAGGGAGAGAGAGAGAAAAAAAAAAAAAAGAAAGTGAGCCCCTGAGAGATTTGGAGGAACTGCTAACTTCTGGGCAGATTCTACGGTAACAAACAAACACTAGAAGCATCTGAAATTAGAAGACCCTCCCTACTATATGAAATCAGTGCCTTTGGGAAGTAGGGTGAGGAGCAGAGTAGCTACAAAAGACTTTGCATTCAATTAACCAGTGCTTCCTGGATGCCTGAGCCATGTGTGGCCGGATGCTGGGCGGTGGGGTGGCATCGGGGGCACACCACAGGTCAGTTCTGTGTCCTCAGTGGCAGGGAAGCGGGGGTCCTGAGCTTTTCAAGGAACCTGAGTACCAACTGTGCCATAGGCCCAGAGGCAGCAGAAGGGAATTCTGGCCTCAGATCAGGTTTCTAGAAGAGGAAGCTGGGCTTTGGAGAACTAGAAAGGATTCACCTCTATAGCAAACTGTCACTTGTTACACCACAAGTATGACTGGAAATCAGAATGAAAGAAAAAACAGAGGGGTACCTGGGTGGCTCAGTTGGTTAAGCATCTGACTCTTGGTTTCAGCTCAGGTCATGATCTCACTGTTCATGAGTTCGAGCCCTGTGTTGGGCTCTGTGCTGACAGTGCAGAGCCTGCTTGGGATTCTCTCTCTCTCTCTCTCTCTCTCTCTCTCTTTCTTTCTCCTTTTCTCTCTGCCCCTCCCCTGCTCATGCTCTCTGTATATATCTCTCAAAATAAATAAACCAACTTTAAGAAAAGAAGGAAGGAAGGAAGGAAGGAAGGAAGAAAGGAAGAAAGAAAGAAGGAAAGAAAGAAAGAAAAGACAGACCCACAATGCCACCACCTCCATATATCCATAACATGTCAAATTTCTACCTTCCTTCCAGCTCTTATCCAGAGGGGGTGATTGTGGAAGGCAAAGATGGGGTGAGTCACAGCCTTGGTCACTGCCATGTACTGGAGCCTCCCGTGTTCCCGGTGCTTCACGTTATTAATTACCTAATGGAATCTGTGCAATGTCCTGCCAGGCAAGTACCTTTCTTCCCATTTTACAAATGAGAAAGATTGAGGCTCAGGGAGGTAAAATGACCTGCCTGAGGTCCCAGGCTAGTAAGGAAAAAAGTCAGAGATTTGAACTTGGGTCGTCTGACTCTGGCCTTTCTTGCAGAGGCCCTTTCCGAGGGAAAGCTCACCCCAAGCAAAGGTCATGAGACTGGCAGGGTTTGGTGAGATCAGGGAGTGGCGATTTGGGTGATAAACTGCAGTAGAGGAAGATGAAGCTGCTGGAAGGGCCCTGAACACCAAGCTTAAGAGCCTGGACTTTTTTCTGGAAGACTAGGGAGCCATGGAAGGATTTAGAGCAGGCAGTCCCAGGATGAAGAGCTGCCAAATACAGATAAGGCCCACTTAAATCAGGGTCTTCTCATAAGCTCGTTAAAATACAGATTTCCTGGCTCTACCCATGGAGATTCTGATTTTGTAGGTTTCGGACAGGCCTGTCAATGAGTATTTTCAACATGCTCTCCGAGTGGCTCTATAAACAGTGTGGGGCTTCACTGCTCTACAGAGAACAAACAGCTGTCAAGAGGGCCTATACCCTTAGGTCTGCACTCTCCCCCCATCAGTGGCCTCACCCTCAACTGGAAAGCCTGCCCTTCCTTTGGGACACCAAGCAGCTGCTCCTATCATGCAAACATCCCTGAGAGGGGGATCACTTTTGCCCTTGTAAAATCTTCCCACCTATGGGGTGTGGGCCAGTTCAGGACATGGGCTTGAGGCTCAGGTGGGCCTGGCTTAAATTCTGGCTCTTCCACTTATCACATGACCTCTGTAAAACGGTGCTAATTAATCAGGACCTACCTCACAGGTCACAGGTTCATTGCGAGAACTAAATGACATAAAGCATTTAAAAAACGTCCGGCACAGAGTGTGACAGATCTACAGCAAGCCCTTGATAAACGTTAACTATGATTATTAGGGGAAAAGCACATGGCATGTACATGTATAACAGCCCCTATTATTTCTAAGTAATCATAATGACGGCATAGCTTCTCAAATATTTTCTTCGGGGCAGATGGCAGAGAGAGAGGCCAAAAGGTGTGGATGGAGGAGGAAGAAGAGGGATCTGTGCCTGGGGTGGAGTTAAGCGGGTGGTGCAGGGATCCCGGTCAGGCAGAGACCAGGAAGGGATGAAGTTTACCCACGGACCACCAACTCACATGGCTTCCTCTCTCCTGGCCTCGGTTCTCATCTGTAGCATGAGGGTCAGCTGTGGCTTAGTGAATGTGCACTAGACCTGGAGTAAGAAAGCCCTGGGTCCGAATCCCAGCCCTGCCACTTACCAGCTGTGTGCCCTTGGACCAGTCACTTCCCCTCTCTGAGCCTCGGTTTCCTCACCTCCTTCCTCACAGCATCTTTGTGAAGATTGAAATGAAATAATGTCCATGAAAGGGCTTGGCACAAGCCTGCCTCCCAGAACACTTGATACGTGCCAGGCACTGTTCTACGTGCTTTACAGAAATCACCTCATTCATTCCTCCAAAAACCCTCTGAAGTATTATCATCATCCCTATTTGGAAGGTGGGAAAATGGAGGCACAGGGAAGTTAAGCTACTTGCAGAGGCAGGATTTGAACCAAGTATTTTTGCTGGAGAACCAAAGTGCTTCACCCCAGACTACATATACTAGGTGCTTTATGAAAGGCAGATGGTGCTACTTTATTTCTGATCAGAAACTGAGGTGGGCAGTCGGAGTTTTCTCAGTAATTTATTAAAAATGGGAAGATAAAATAACAGGAATTGAGGTGGGTTTGGTCAACTCTCTCAGTTGGGGAGGTGAGGAGGGACAAACAGCAGAAGGTCATATGTGGGGAGAGCTGGGGCCCTTGATCTGGTTGCCCTGGGGGATGCCTGGTGCCCTGCCCCACCTGGGCCAGGGTCGCTCACCCCAGGACGATGAGTTCGCCATACTTGATGGGCTCCTCGCCTGGCTGCGCATCTTCACCAGGAGAAGAGAGGACACAAGAGCCCTGGCTCCCTGGGTGCCCGAGGTCTGAGGTTCGGGGAGACCCCACTTCAGGGTTTCCTTCTAGCACCATTCTGGGCAGAGTGGGAGAGGAGAAAAAGAATTTTGCAACCTCTCATCCCAACCCCCTCAATGCCAGCTCAGGCCTGCTGCCAGGACCACCTAGGCAAAGGCCAGAGTGACCTTTCGCCACCTCTGTTGCTATGGCAACCACTCCACCTCTGTCTCCTTTAAACTGCCCCGGGGTTGCTGGGATACCAGGGCAGGGAAATGGGTGGGATGGAACCAAGAGGAAAGGGCCCCACAATCAGAGGGTCGGGATATCCGGTAGGGCCAGAGGGGTAGACCAACTTGGGGTGGCCAGAGGCTTCTTTTTGGCTAGGACCCCAGAGTCTGGGATGTGCTTGGAAGACAGACACCTCAAGAGTTAGAGGGCCCTCATTCCTCATCTTAGACTCAGTTCCTGGGTTTGACTCTTGGCTCCGGGGCCTCAGAGTAACCCTTCCGTTGGGCTCTTGGAATCTATCTATCTTAATCATTTAGTCCCTTGCAGGTCTAGGCCTCTGTCTGTCTTTTTCCTCAATGACTCTCTGTCCTCCCGGGGCTGTCCTTTTCGCCCGTCTCTCTTCCCACCCTCCTCCTCATGTCATCCTGTCTGGCCACCTTCTCCTCCCCATCCATCTGCCTCAGTCTCCCCATCTTGGCTTCGCCGGGCGGGCGGGCCTCCGGACCCCTCCCGGGTGCGCGCCCCCTCCCTCCCTCAGGTGTCTGTCTGCAGTCCCAGGGCCGCCCGGGTCTCTGGAGGCCTGTGGGGGCGGCGCTCCCCCCTCCGGCTGGGGCTGCAGCAGAGCCAGTCTCCGCAGGAAGCCTGTTTGGAAAACATCCCCGCGCAGGAGGGACTGCGCCGGGGCAGGCCCGCGCCCCGAGCCCCGAGCCCCGCGCCCCGCGCCGGGGGCAGGCACAATGACGGCCCAGCGCATACGCAGATACACACCCGGCGGCCCCTCGCCACAAACACGCGCGCGCACGCACACAGTCCCGCACACCCCGAGCCCCGCGGGCAGTGCCCGGACGGGCGCAGAGCCCACTCGGGACCCGCGAGCGCGCAAACAACCCCCTGCGCCAGCCCTCGGACCCACTCCCCCTGCCACCCTCAGACACGCAAACACGCCCCCCGCGCCCGCCGGGGCCCGCCCGGCGCAGCCCCCGCCCCCTCCGCCCCGGCGGTCTCACCTGGCCGCGCTCCCGGCCCCACTCGGCGCCGCTCCCTCCGCGCCTCGCCCCTGCTCGGCCCCGGGGCCGCTGCGGTGGGATGGGCCCGGCCCGCGGCGGCTCCGCGCTGCCTCGTCACGGGGACACCCGGGGCCGGGGGAGGGGGCGAGCGCGAAGCGCCACACTCCGCCCCTTGTCCCGATGCCCCGCCCCCTTAAAGCCCCGCCCCACCCGAAACTCCGCCTCTTGCGGCGAAGCTTAGCCCCAGTCAACAGAGCTCCGCCCCTTCGTGGGAGACCACGCCCCTCCATAGCCCCGCCCCCAGGCCCTGGGAAGCTCCGCCCACGCTCCGTCTCAGGAACTCCCTAGCGCATCTTCACTGGTTCGGGGACTCCCCGGTATCTGTGAGATCCATCCCCCAGTTCAGGCTCCCTCAGACCCCGCCCTCATTTCTGGGGACTTCCGGGTTCTCCTAGAGACACGGGCGCCCCCTCCCCCACCGCAAGCCGGAGCCTTTGTACTGCGCGGGAGGCGCCTTTCCCCACCTTGGGCCGGGGACTATCCACCTGCTCCCCCACCCCCACGCCCGTCACCCCGAGACCCGTCTTCCCACCTGGGGTAGCTGCAGAATTAGAAGCGGGGGCGGGAAGGAGAGAAGGAAAATACTAGAGAGTCGGAGGAGGGGGTGTGCGTTAGCAGGGAGGCTGAGGGAAAATGCTACAATTGACTAGACTCAAAGACCTGTCTTTAGCCTCGCTCCTCCACTCTCTCGCTGGGTTGCCTCTGGACGACTCTAGGCCCCGGGGTGTCCGGGAACACTTCCCTCCTTCCAGCTAGCACGCACATCATACCCAAGAAGCCACAAGGGGGGCTTTGGGTTGGGTGCAGTTCCTTCTGGGCCTGGGCTTGCAAGAGATTTGTCAATCTATGGCAGGTATTATGCTCTGTGCTTTGAGCAAGATAAGCCCTTTAATTTCTAGGAGGCAGGCACGATAATCACCCATTTTACAGATGACGAAACAGTTGTACAAACCTAACTTGGTCGTGGTTATCTTGCTAGAAAGGAGCCAAGAGTAGGTCTCAGCTGTGTGACTCCAAAATCTGGACTCCTAACTTCTATTCTATACCTTGTTGTTATGATGAGAAATGGCAGGATGGGACTCAGAGGTGCAGAGCAGGAGAGACCCAGAGATGCATCAGATAAGAACCCTACGGCACATTATTTCTCAGTATGTTTGGAACCATAACCAAGAGCTGGGGGAAGACCAGAGGGTAGCCCTTAACCTGAGTCTTTGGTGCATTTATTGAAGAAATCAAGGAAGGCTGTACAGAGGAGGTGGTCTTTGGCCCCAGTCATGAAGGAGATGTGAAAATTTGCCCACACATTCCTGAGAGAGAGCATCCTTCCTGCTCTCCCCTCATCTTGTTGCTTGTGATGCTCCCTGTCTCCTGGACTCCCCCTGGGCCCCACCACATCCACACACCCCACTAACTCCCCCACCTAAAAATAGTCCATGATACCAACTGCTTTGCCAACTGTTTGGGGGCCTTAGCAGCCAGATGAAACATGAAGGCAGCCAGCAGCTCGTCCTTTAGGGACAAAGGCACTCATTAATCAAAGAGAGGCTCCCTGAGAGGCCACCACAGAGGAGGCTGGACTGCTGGGCTGTCAGCAGCAAATCATGCAAATCCTGCACCACGGGAGAGCTCCCTTCCTTGAATGCCTGCAATATGTCCACCTCCATGCCAGGTAGGCAAGCCACTGTGGGACACGGGGACACTGGGACAGTCTCACTCCCCTTTGCATTCCCAGCTTCCAGCACATTGCCTGCCAGAGCAGGCCCTCAATGAACACATGCTCAATAACCACCAGAATCCCCAGGTCACAGATGGGGAAACTGAAGCTCAGGGGATGGGGGAAGAGATACTTGCCCCAGGTCACACAGCCAGGCAACTACATAGCTGAGGATTGATCAGAGCCCCAGTGCTACCATCTGACACCAGACTGCAGGGAGGAAGGGCTGAGAGAGATTGCAGAGTACTGCAGGACGCAGAGATTTCTCCTGTGGTTTAGTGTGCTGGCACCGGAGCTGCATGATGAGCATGGCCAGACCACAAGGGGCCTCCCAAAGCCTGGGGAGGGCCTGGCCCCAGCATTGTCTAGGTGGGGGAGAGGAAGGGAGAGTTGGGACACCGCCAACAGACACAAGTGCCCAGCTTCCAGCCTTGACTTCTGGCTCTGTCTCAAAAACTCCAGCTTCTTAATCTCTCTAGATCTCATCTTCCTTATTTATAAAATGGGAACAATAATAGCACTTACCTATGGTGGGATAAAAATTTGCAGTACTTTTCTGAAATCAACCCCTCCTTTCTTTCTCTTCAATCTACATCTTGACCCTATTGGGGGAAAAAAAGTAACAGAGGAACAAGATACAATCTTTATTTCTTCAATTCTTGGGTTCAGGTGTCTGAAGACAAGGGACTAGCGTAAGCAGTTTGGAAGAATATTTGTGTATCTATTTCAGAAAAGATGCTGAAAACAACAACAGCAACAACAAGGAACTCTCTGGACTGAGAGATTTGGAGAGAGGAAGGAAGGGCCTATGATGCTGAGCTCTGCCTTTGAGGCCCTGTTGTAAGTGGGAATGGGGGCCGAGAAAAGATTGAACCCTCAGGCAGATTCAGGGATACAAATCCTATTCCTTCAAAGAATCCAAATTTGATTGGATCAGTTTATGGAGCAACTTAGGTCCCAGGACATTCATTGTTGAAAACAAAAGAGGGGGCGCCTGGGTGACTCAGTCAGTTAAGAGCCTGACTTTGCTCATGGGGCGCCTGGGTGGCTCAGTTGGTTGAGCGGCCGACTTCGGCTCAGGTCACGATCTCGCTGTCCGTGAGTTCGAGCCCCGCATCGGGCTCTGTGCTGACAGCTCAGAGCCTGGAGCCTGTTTCGGATTCTGTGTCTCCCTCTCTCTGACCCTCCCCCGTTCATGCTCTGTCTCTCTCTGTCTCAAAAATAAATAAACGTTAAAAAAAAAAAATTAGAGCCTGACTTTGCTCAAGTCATGATCTCACAATTCATGGGTTTGAGCCCTGCGTCAGGCTCTGTGCTGACAGCTCGGAACCTGGAGCCTGCTTCAGATTCTGTGTCTCCCTCTCTGTCTGCCCCTCACCCGCTCATGCTCTGTGTGTGTGTCTCTCTCAAAAATAAATAAACATTACAAAAAATTTTTAAAGAAAACAACAGAGGACTCAGCTGGCATTGAATGGAGCTTAACAGCTGGGTGTAGCCAGGGAAAGAGTCAGTCAAAGAGAGCCTTGCCCAAAGCACTGTCATCCCAGGGTGACTGTAGGAATACCCAAGGCTGCACTTCCTGAGGACCAATGACAGAGGCTTTGTATTTAGACTGTGGGGAGGAGGGTAAAGACCTCACTAAAATAATCCAGCCAGTCACTAAACAGACAAATAACAATAACAAGCCCTGGAGGCAGTGGACTAGTACCGAGTTGCTACAACATATTAATTAAAATCTTCAGTTTCCAACAAAAAAATATATAATTCATACAAAGAAACAGGAAAGGATGACCCATAGAGTGGGACAAAAGCAGGCATCATCATCCAGATGTGGGGAATTCGGCACCTTCACACCCTGCTCCCGGGAATGTAAAATGGTGCAGCTGCTTAGGAACAGTCCAGCAGCACCTCAAGCAGTTAAACATAGAGTTACACATGAGCCAGCAACTTCACTCCTAGGTGTATATCAAGAGAAATGAAATGTTAGAAATAAAAATAAAGAAAGTCAAGGAAGTCAATAGCACAAAAATCAGAAGGGTCAGTTGTAATTGGGAAGGGGCACAACGAGAAGCATTAGGGTGCTGTCCAGGGTACTGTTCAGGTTCTTGATGCAGTGATATCAGCTAGATACTTGTTTTGTAATAGTTTGGTAAACTGTATATTTATGTTGTATAAGCTATTTGTTTATGATATTTTATAATAAAAATGTTTAAAATAAGATGAGCTGGTTCAACCAAACCCTTACAGTCTGCAATTTGAACCAGCAGGGACTTGTTCCAGTTGAAACTACAGTGGCTTTTTCTTTTCTTTTCTTTTCTTTTCTTTTCTTTTCTTTTCTTTTCTTTTCTTCTTTCTTTCTTTCTTTCTTTCTTTCTTTCTTTCTTTCTTTCTTTCTGGGTATTAGTAAGGAAGACTTTTTATTGTGATTCAATATACACACAAAGGCACACAAGGAAAACACAAGTTATGGGACAATACATATCTTTACTCCATGCAGTGTATTTGGCTATGTTTTCTCCTCTATTCTATTTCATTAACAATGTTGGCTGAACTCATGAAATCAATTTAATAACCCACTGATAGGCCACAATGCTAGCCTTTAAAAAGTCTTGTCTAAGATCAAGATGTTAGCAACTCTGGTTTCTCCTGAGGCCTCTCTTCTTGGCTTACAGATGGCCACCTTCTTGCTGTGTCCTCACATGGTCTTTCCTCTGTGTATGTCTGTGCCCTGGTCTCCTCTTACGAGGACATCATTCAGATTGGGTGAGAGCCCACCCTAAAAGCTTCATTTTAACTTACTTACCTCTTTAAAGGCCTTATCTCCAAACACAGTCCCATTCTGAGGTACTGGCAGTTAGATCTCCAAGATACTACTTTGGAAGGAAGATAATTCAGCACATAACAGGCATGACTTCCTGAGGGATAGGGAGGTAGAAAGAGTCAGGAGGAGAGGGGAGAAGGAGTGTCCAAGCCTGCACATCTACAAATGGGGACGAACAGGCAAATGCAGGGCAGCAGGGAACTCTACACTCTCTGGTTGGTCAGAGGGTGAGGTAGGGAGTATCAGGTTGGAGGAGGTGGCAGGGGAGAGGTCCTGGGCCTTGGATCCCATACCAAGCTTTGGTTTGTAGAGCGATGAGTCACAGCAAGATCTCCTGGGACACTGGAGGAGGATCCCAGAAAGTTAAACTTTAAGGAGTGTCTCAGATGGACCAAGACCCACACTCTGGGCAAAGAAGCTGTAGCTTGACAAGTTTTAGGCAGGGGCCAGACCCTGACTGAGTTGGAGAGAAAGACTAGACAGGCAAGAATGGAGGCAGAGAGGCCATAGTGGGGGCTGCCCTGAGTGTCCAGCCAGGAAAAGATGATGTCTGAACTGACAATACTAAAAGTTGGCTTTCATAGAGTGCTTATTATATCCCTCGAGCCGGGCCTGAGCTAAGTACCCTGCCCAGATAATCATGTTAAATTCTCTCAACAGTCTTGTGTGGTAGGTACCTTATTATTCTTATTTCACAGTGAAGAAAACTGAGGCCAGACAGGTGAAGAGACTTGCCTCAAGTCACACAGCCAAGGAGAAATGTGTGTGTCGGTAGAGGCAGAGCCTGCGTGTCAGCCCCGCTCTCTGGCAGTCACTGAGGAGATGGCAGGATTGGTGGGAGCTGTGGGGACATAAGTGGGCGGGATTAGGGACAGATTGAGCATGAGGGCTAAGGGAGAGCAGTGAGCTGTGTGTGGGTACTTCTAGGTCCCTAACTCCCTGTATCTGCAATCAAAAAGCTGAAGGGAGCTCAGCCTGCTCCTTCTCCCTCTGCCTCCCCCTTCTCTGCCTTTCCTTCTCAGCATCTCCAGGGGGCTCCCAGGATGCCAGGAATAGGGCTGAGCATTGTTTGTGTGACAGGTACAGATCCCCGTTCATATCTTCCTGCATGTAAGATACAGAGCTTTATGGGGCGCCTGGGTGGCTCAGTCAGTTGAGCGTCCAACTTCGGCTCAGGTCATGATCTTATAGTTTGTGAATTCGAGCCCTGGTTCGGGCTCTGTGCTGACAGCTCAAACCCTGGAGCCTGCTTCGGATTCTGTGTCTCCCTCTGTCTCTGCCCCTCCTCCCACTCACACTTTGTGTTTCTCTCCTGCAAAAATAAACGTTAAAATTTTTTTTAAAAAAGATACAGAACTTTACTTTTCTCTGACTCAACTTCATCTGTTTCTACTGGTGGAAATTCAAGAGTTCCTTCCCTTTATCCCAGCAGGACACAACCGGCACCCAATGCTGTCTGTTCACACGGGTCCCCAGTGAGATGGCCCACCTGGACCTCCACCCTAAGAAGGCCTCTGCCTGGTCAGCCTTTCCCTCTAGGGCTGGTGGCTTCTCTGCTCTCTCCCCTTCACACTTGAAAGCACAGGAGCCTTTTTGCTGCACAAGGGCACAGGCATTTCTGCCAAGCATGCCTTGGTCACTACACAGCTGTTCCCTCTCTAAGGTCTTGCTGCCTCCTTGGGGAAAGGGATTAACTACCCACTAACCCCTGGCCTTAACTGCTTTTCTGGGCCCCATTAGTCACCTGGAGGGCTGGCTGCAGGCTTTGCAGCTGAGACCTCCTAAGTCTCTCTCCCTGTCACTCCACATCCCTCTTTTCTCCTTCTCCTCGCAGCCCAGTGAATCTTTCTAGACCATGTACTTGGGGGTCACAGTATAAAGCCCCCTACTTGTAACAGATTGTCCAGGCTTTTTCATTTTCTGCTGGGCACAGGCTCAGTTTGAGCTTGGCTTCCACTTCTTCACTTCTTTTTCTCCAACTTTTCTCCTGAAGGTTCAGGTGCCTTATCTCCTGGCCTTCTCCTAACTCTGTGGCGGCTCCTTCTTGGTTCCCTTTGCTCACTCTCTCTTCTCTTCTTTCCCCTCTTTAAATGCTGACTTCTCTTCTCTCCTCCTTGGGAGATCTCACTCCTGACCCTGGCCCCAAGGACTATCAGTCTCTATGCTCAGGCTTCCCTCCCAGACCAGGCTCTGTAGCTGGATGGCCCGCAGGCACCTCTGCTGTGTGCTGGTCTCAGCTACTTGACAACCAATGTTGTGGCTGGACTGGCCCTTCCGGTTTTTATTATGAATGCAAGATGCCCTCAGCAATAACCATCAGGGAACTTTGAGGGGAGAAAAGGTCTATTACTCACAGGTCCTGGAAATTACATGCCACACCTGGGACCACACAGTCAGTACCCAGAGGGAGAGAGAGAGAGAAGTGGGGAGCACCTTGGGTTCTGCTTTTACTGGGGTCCAGGGTGGAGCCTAGAGTTTCACAGGCTCACTATTTACTGGTGAATTTAAAATGAAAAGAGTAGGAATTGAAAGCACCCAAAGAGTGAAATCAAACAGCCCAAATGCCGGGTTACCAAGATCTGATCTCTGAAACAGGAGCCTCAGGGGGAGATGGGGCCTTGACCTGGCTCTTTATATCTAGACATGTGGCTGGCAACGTGGCTGGCATCCATCTCAAAGATGGTTATCTCCTTGAAGTGGATACCTCTGCAATCAAAGCTTAAGTCAGGCACTGACCTTACAAAAAAGACAAACCAGCTGTCAGGGCTTATACTACACCCCCTAACGCAACTCACAGTCATCCGTCCGCACCTACGGCACCTGTGTGCCAACACTAAGCAGGAAGCTTATCATTCATTTACCCAAACTCTCTATGCCACAATCTTGAGTATCACCCTGGATGCCTCTCTCCCTCTCCCCCGACAATTTACCTCTCAGGCACAAAGTTCTGTTAATTGACAAGGCAGCCTAGGGAGTGTCAAGTGCAGGGATACTAGAGCCAAAGGTCTGGGTTCAAATTCTGACTCTGCCACTTTCTAGTAGCGTAAGTTTGTGCAAGTGACTTCACCTGTCTGGGTTTCGGTTTCCTAATCTGTAAAGTGGGGATGATAATAGCACCTATACCTCACGGGATTGTAATGAAGTTTACATGAGTTACTATTCATAAAAATGGACACAGTACAGGCTGCACAAGCATTTATCGACTAAAATAGATTTCTAGCTTCTAAGGATCTCTTGAATTGGTCTCAAGCCACCAACGGCTTTCCACTGTCTTCCTGCCCTGGCCTAATGGGTCTTCCTGCATCTACCCTTGCCCTCCTCCAATCCCTCTACATACCCAAGCCAAGGTCACCTTTCAAAACGCAACCACTTAACACTCTTCAATGACCTCTACTCACAGCCACACACCTTAACAGGATTGACAAGGCTTGCATGATGTGACCCCCATTCACCTGTCACACCTCACTTTCACCACTGAACGCTCTGACCTCGCACATTTCCAAAGCTAGACTAGGGAATTGCTTCTTTATAATCTGTAAGAGCTGGAATAATCAAAGCCATCCTTTCATTGACAAGAAGCAGAAACTGACAATGGAGCCCAGTTTATGCCAGGCTGCATTCTTGGCTCCCTGAGCACCTGCTGTGCCCAACTGTTTTCTGATTCCTTCATTTAGAAAGGATTCATACCTTTATTTGTAAATAAATTTGTAAATAAAGGCTGGGCAGTGTGTGGCACCCAGAGATAAATCATACCTACCCTGGCTTGTTCTGGGCCAGGCTCTCTTCTAAGTACTTTACCTAAATTAACTAATTTTCTGTGAGGTTGGTACTGTTATTAGCCCCATGTTATTAGTGAGTAAATTATTTTGCCCAAGGTGCTTAAGGCACTTGGGGGGGCTGAACCTCTGACTTCGGCTCAGGTCATGGTCTCACGGTTGGTGAGTTTGAGCTCCTCATCGGGCTCGCTGCTGTCAACACAGAGCTGGCCTCAGATCCTCTGTCCCACCCCCCGACCCCCGCTCCTCCCCCAGGGGCACCCTCTATCTCAAAAATTAAAAAAATAATAAAAAACAAGAGCCAGTGTGATTCCAGAGTCGTGCTAAGGTTAATGAGGTTGAGTGTTAATAAAGAACTTGATAGACTTCAGAGGCAGGAACAATCACATTTAAGTATTGGAAGTCCAAACAAACTTCATAATAAAACATCTCACAATTCACAATGTGGTTTAACCAGATTATTTCCTTTTACCAGATGAGGCACTATAGTCATGGTAAATGGCACAAGGTCTGGAGTCAGGTGATACCAATATTCATTTCCTAGCCCTGTCACATTCAGAGTAGGTGTTCTTGACCTCATTTTTGTGCTTCAGTGTTCTCGTTTGTAAAAGGGGTATAATAAAATAATATACCTCGTGCCATTGTGAGGATTAAATGAGATAACAATGCCTTTAAAGTGCTTAGCACCCTGCCTGGAACGTAGCAAGTGCTAAAAAAAAAAAAAAAAAAAAAAAAAAAAAAAAAAAGATGAAATAAGATGCTGGCTTTTTTTATTTTATTGGGCACAGATGATGTATCAAACATGTTCTGGGCCTGTTAAGCCTCACAACAACTCCGTGAAGGTTTTGTCCTCATTGTACTGCTAATAGCGCATGCTCACCAGGTGCCACGCATTGCTCTAACATACTTCGCTAACTCAACCCTCACGACAATCCCTAGAACTGCGTCTACATATCATAACCCCCGTTGTACAGGGGGAGGAAACTGAACCTAAGTAACTCGAACAAGTCCACGGCCAGCATGGGGAGCAACCGGGCAGTATGCTTCCAGGGTCTGTACCCTTAACCATGGTGCCTTTCAACAACTGGCGAGGAACCGACCGGGCTCAGAAAATAAAGAGATTCCCACGCCTGAGAAGCTCTCGGTTCCTTTCAAACCCACGGATTATAATCGTGTCCAGCAGATGGCGCCTCAGAGCATAGCAACGTGCGAGATCGGCATTAGCGGTCAAAACCACCATGCCCACAATGCTGTGCGGGCATTAAGGTCCTCCTCCTCCTCCTCCTCTTCCGGTTTAGCTGTCCGAGGCACCGCCTATGTGCTCTGCAGGCGGAATGTCTGTATCTGAGCCATTCAGGTCCTTCCCCTATCTTCAGATGGCGAGTTAAAAGGTGTTTTCCCTCATGTGACTCTCCTTGCTTTACTAGTTGGAGGGTAGAAGGGCCGAAACAACGCTGCTTTTTTGTTGGCTTCACCTGACGCGAGGACCCTTGACCTCTGACCCAGGATGGCGGCGCCCAAAGCCGTCGCTCTTGCTGTTGCCCTGAGGTGAACTGAGGCCGGGAGTCCCGCGTCATGTCGAAGCTGAACCGGGCCACTCGGGCTCTCAAGAAGCCCGAGGCTGGTGGCGTCATCCGGACCATCGTGCGGGCAGGCCAGGCCATGTCTGGGCCCCCTCTAGGCCCCATCCTGGGTCAGGTGCAGCGGTGGCTGGAACGCGGAGCGGGAGGCGCCGTGGGGTGGGAGCTAGTACCCGGGTGGAGGGTGCGGGGTCTGGAGCCAGGGAGGCCTCGGTGCAAAGCGCGGCTCTGCTACCTACACGCTTAATGTCTTTGCGTTCGTTACATGGGTCCTTCGAGGCTCATCTTCCCCCGTCCTTCCTCACCGGCTGTGGTGAGGATAGAGGGATGATGCATACAGATCATCTGGCGCGTAAAGTGTTAGTTGAATCTGGGCGGCCAAAAGAGGATGGAAACTGTAACGAAGTGAAGACGAGGGAAGGGACGGACGGAACCTCCTGGGTGGTAGGAAGCCGCCCCTTCCCACACTAACGCCAGTGCTCCCCTCCCAGAGAGGCGTTTCCATCAACCAGTTCTGCAAAGAGTTCAACGAGAAGACAAAGGACATCAAAGAAGGCATTCCTTTGCCCACCAAGATTTATGTGAAGGTGCACAGTTGGGACTCTGATCCTGTTTGGTTTTAAGGTTTTATTTTAATTCCAGTTAGCACACGGTGTTACGTTAGTTTCGGGTGGACAATACAGTGATTCGACAATTCCCCACATCACCCGGTGCTTATTGTGGCAAGTGCCGGCCTTAATCCCCATCACCTCTTGATCCTGTTTGTTTTTCTTCCTCCTTATTCTCCCTAGTTCCTGGGGCTGGTCACTTGGGGTTGGTGCTCAGCTCCTAACTTTGGGCGAGTCTCTTGCTTTTACCGAGCCCCACCTTCCCCATTAACACAGCGGAGACCAGACCATATCTTTTCTGAGCCTATCCTACTATATTGCAGTTCCTTCCTTTGCCTCTCCATTCCACTGGGCTTTTTTTTTTTTTTTTTTTTTTTTTTTTAACATTTATTTATTTTTGAGAGACAGACAAAGCATGAGTGGGGTAGGGGCAGAGAGAGGGAAACACAGAATCCGAAGCAGGCTCCAGGCTCCGAGCTGTCAGCACAGAGCCTGACTTGGGGCTTGAACCCTTGAACTGTGAGATCATGACCTGAGCTGAAGTCGGACCCTTAACAGACTAAGCTACCCAGGCGCCCCTCACTGGGGCTTTTAGAGCAGAGTTGGGCCTGGACTAGAAGTGACAAAGCTGTTTGCTACAGATATATTTTCCCTGTGGTTTTGTGGTCTGTTAGATGGGCACCATCAGGAGGTGAATCAAGGGAAGCGGGGGATAGAAGTTAGAAGTTCTCTGGGCCAGGGCAGTAGGGGTTAGGGGAGGCAGGAGACATATTCTCATATATGTCTTTTTCCATTAAGCCTGACAGGACATTTGAGATCAAGATCGGACAACCCACTGTTTCCTACTTCCTGAAAGCAGCTGCTGGGATTGAGAAGGGGGCCCGGCAGACAGGTAAGGGTCAGGGTGGGCTCCCGGGAGTCTGGGGGCTCTGGAAGGAAGCAGGGGCACCTGAAGGTCTACTTGTTTCTTCCTCCCAGGGAAGGAGGTGGCAGGCCTGGTGACCTTGAAGCACGTGTATGAGATTGCCCGAGTTAAAGCTCAGGACGACGCCTTCGCCCTGCAGGATGTGCCCCTGTCCTCTGTTGTTCGCTCCATCATTGGCTCTGCCCGTTCCCTGGGCATTCGTGTGGTGAAGGAGTGCGTGTCCTGGGAAGGTGCAATGGGAGGGGAGGGCTTGGAAAATTCTGGACTCTGGGGCAAAGCTGAGAGGGCCCATTACAGTGGGAGGGTCAGCTTCTGAGTCAAGGACCTTAGACTTCTTAGGAGTGGGGAGCCTTATTCATCTATTTGGAACATGAATATTAAATGCCTGTTACGTCTCGTTCTGGACATTAAATACAGCCAGGAACGCGACAGCCATGCTTGGTCCCGCTCCTGAGTTCAGTTCAGAGCTGGAGGCAGATGCATAAATGGAACATTAGGCTGCTGAACAGTCACTGTTGACAAAAGTAACTACAGGTGTCTTGAGAACAGAGAGTAGAGCTCCTGATTTTGCCTGGAGTGTCAACGAGGACTTCATAGAGGAGGTGACATCTAAGCAGAGACTTGGAAAAAGAGGTCACGGATGGGGGAAAGATCCCCGTGAAGGACAGAAGGTGAAGAAGTGAAGCAAAGAAGTGCAGTGTGATCTGGTATACGATGCTAGAAGCAAAGTGGGGAATAGGAAGAGAGGTGAGGCAAATGGACCTGCTGGGAAGGCCGAAGGCTGTCTATAGCTGTCTCTAGTTCAGACTTGATCCAGAGGCCAGAGGGGGCCTCCTCCTAGAGCTTGGGATGACCTCAGGAATTGTTTCTTTGAGTGAGACGTTGAATGGAAGGGCATCTGGCTCAGGCAACAGCAGGGTCAGTACTTGGTCCTTTATGGGCCTCTTGCTGGTTTGCGTCCCATGCTGAGGCTGATGGTTGTTTCCTAAGAGAAGTGAGGTTAAGCATGGTACAGGGATGGACTTGACTTTTCTCAAATCTTTACTTTTACTAGGAGTACAGAGACGAGCCAATCTGACCCCTGCTTGCGGGGAGGCATGTGCGCACAGCCAGCTGACTTCTTTGTACATAGTGTTCATGGGCACAGAGGAAGGGGCAGTTGATCTGGACTGGGGGATAGCCGTGACCTCAAAGGACTAGTGGGGCTTTAAAGAGGGAATAAAAGGCAGAGGTGGGGGTAGGAGTGGGGTGGCAAAGGTGTGGAGGCTGGGGAGTCCAGGAAGGGAGAAAGTGTGCTGAGACAGTGCCATGGGCCCTGGTAAGCTCCCCAAAGGTGACTGGCCACTCACTCACCATCTGTTTTTCTGCACCTGCAGCCTCAGTTCAGAAGAGTTGGCAGCTTTCCAGAAGGAGCGAGCCGCATTCCTGGCTGCCCAGAAAGAGGCAGATTTGGCAGCCCAGGCGGAAGCTGCCAAGAAGTGACCCCCATCTCCTGCCCTCCAGGATTTTGAAGGGAACAGCTGGAATGGAGGCCAGTTGAAAAGCTGTGCCAAAGGGGAGGCAGGGAGGTGACCCCAATCTGATTGTTATTTCCCTGACTTTAAATTATATATTTTTTTATGTATGACAGTATCAAGGGCTCAAGCCTAAATAAACATCCTGTGTCACCCACTCTCAATTTCTGTCTTGGGACCCCAGGGGACAGGGACCAATGCTGACAGTCGCCAACATGGACAGACCTCATCTACCCTAAGGAAGGAGGGTCTTCCTACATGCTACGGAATCCGATGCTCAGCCAAGCAGAGCACCTTGCCCAGGTTTTGAATCGGTGGCAAAGGGAGGAGTTAGAGCTGCTGGCTTCCGATTCGAAATCTGTGTTTTCTCCTCCCCGGGGCCGGGAGAACAGGTGGGGGCCATGGAAGCCGAGACTTGGGTGTACGGACGCAGCAGAGGTATCTCGTGCCGCCGTCAGAAATCTCTCTTCTCTCCTTGGAGACTTCCCACCTCAACAGAAACGGCCTGCTGTGGGGACTCGGCGGCGAGCAGAGTCACTGCAAAGAGCACCTCAGGTCCCAGGCACTGCTTCGGGCCCCTCTCCTAAGCTGACCCCCGGCCTGGGTCCGGTGTTAGCTGAAAGTGAACCACAGCGGAGTTAAGGGCTGCAGACCTACAGAAGAAGCAGAGCTTCAGTGGGTACCCGCCCAGGTTGAGGGAGGTCTTTGGGAAGCCCCTGGCCTTTTGTTTTCCTCATTATCCAGAACGCCAAGGATTCCTGTCCTGTCAGCGAGAGGAGGAGTCAGGGCAGGAACGGGATTCACGTTTACCAAGCATGTTAGGCGCTAGGCACCCCCTTTTACCCTGAGATTTGGAAAGCATGGGAAAATAGAACTGAAACCCTCATGTAATCCCACCGCCCCGATGAGACTCCTGCCGGTATTTTGGTGTTTATCTTTTCCACTGTTTTCTTTGTGTATGTATTTATGTATAAGACTATTTAAGAAATTGGAGGGGCACCTGGTGGCTCAGTCGGTTAAGCGTCCAACTCTTAATTTCGGCTCGGGTCGTGATCTCACAGTTGGCGAGCTTGAGCCCCGTCTCAGGCTCTATGCTGACAGTTCAGGGCCTGCTTGGGATTCTCTGTCTCACTCTCTCTGCCCCTCCCCAGGTCTGTCTCTCTCTCTCTCTCTCTCTCTCTCTCTCTCAAAATAAACTTAAAAAAAATAAAATAAAAAGGTGGGGTCATACCCTGGATACTGTTTGATTCTACTTTTTTTTTTTTTTTTTTTAATTTTTTAACGTCTATTTATTTTTGAGACAGAGAGAGACAGAGCATGAATGGGAGAGTGTCAGAGAGAGAGAGGGAGACACAGAATCCGAAACAGGCTCCCGGCTCTGAGCTGTCAGCATGGAGCCCGACGCGGGGCTCGAACTCATGGACCGCGAGATCATGACCTGAGCCGAAGTCGGACGCCTAACCGACTGAGCCACCCAGGCGCCCCTGTTTGATTCTACTTTTACTTCTAACGTGGCAACTAAGAATATTTTCTGGGGCGCCTGGGTAGCTCAGCTGGTGAAGTGTCCAACTCTTGATTTCAGCTCAGGTCATGATCTCGTGGTTTGTGATATCAAGCCTGCATCGGGCTCTGCGCTGACAGCACAAAGCCTGCTTGAGATTCTCTCTCTCTAGGGTGCCTGGGTGGCTCAGTTGGTTAAGAGATTCTCTCTCTCTCTGCCCCTCCTCCACTCTCTCTCACTCAAAATAATAAATAAACATTTATAAAAAAAATTTTCTGTTATTCTTTTCCTCAAGTGATTTTTAATGACTCCCTAGTATTTTAATGACTCCCTAGTATACAGGGGTGCCTAGGTGGCTCAGTCAGTTAAGCATCTGACTTTTGATTTCAGCTCAGGTCATGATCTCACAGTTCATCAGATTGAGCCCTGCATCGGGCTCCGTGCTGACAGTATGGAGCCTGTTTGGGATTCTTTCCCTCCTCTCTCTGCCCCTCCCCTGCTCACGTATATGTGTGCTCTCTCTCTTAAAATAAATAAAAAAAATATGTATGCACGAAGCCTTGTGATGAACATCATTTGGATAACAGTTTTGAGCGGCTTATGTGTCAGGCACTGTTTTTTTGGCACTAGAACTGAGGACACAAGAATAAATATGACAGACATTTTCTCCCTTCAGAGATGGCATTTAATAATAATTACCCAGAAAAAATTAGTTACAATTACTACCGTGACAGGAGAGGTATGACAGGCTGGGAGAGTGTACAAGGGGTACAGCCAAGCCTGGAGATTCAGTGAAGAGTTCTCAGGGGAGGTGATTTTAAGCTAGAGGGGTTGAAGGCAAGACCTGAAGGATGACTGGGACAGCTGGGGGTGAGTTCAGCATGGGATCTCAGGCAGAGCTGTGTCTGTTACCTATCACTGCATGATGACATTATCGCACACCTAGTGGCTTAAAACGCTGTCTCCATTTCTGTACATCAGGAGTCTGGGCATGGCTTAGCTGGGTTCTCTGCTTCAGGGTCTCAAAGCTGCAATTGAAGTGCTGGCTGGGGCTGTGGTCTCATCTGAGGCCCAACTAGGGAAGGATCCGCTCCTGAAATCATGTGGTTGTTGGCATATTTCCGCTCTTCCTTCCTCTCACCTTGGGCATTGCACTAAAGCTGCCTTTTGAAATTAAATGAGGCTGTTTGACTTGCTTTGGCCAGTGAAATGTGAGCAGGAGTCATGTGGGCAGAATTATTTACTAGACCGTGAGGCTCTGCAGTGCTGTCTCCCCCTGCTGCTGCAAGCATAAGCCCATGTTGATGTGGATGGGGAGATACATGCTGAGACACCCGGGGGGCAGCTGCCCTGAAGCTTTGCCTGTACCCTGGCAGTCCTTCTGTGAGCAAGAAATGGACCCTGTTAGTTTAAATCTGGTATTTTGGGGTTTGTTACAGCAGCAAGACTTAACCCATCCTGACGGTTTGGAGAGAAGCTTGTGATGTTGGAAAAATGGAATGAAACCCAGTGTGGCCCGTCTCAGGTCATTTCCCTTCAGGTGAAGTCTTCGAAGCGAGGTGGTTGAGTTGCCCTTCAGTTTGCATTTCTTTAGGAATCGTATGATGTAGGTGCCTGTATCTCCATTTTGCAGATGAAGAAAATGAAGCTTGGCTGGCAAGTGCTTGCCCAGGGTCACGCATGGCCCCTTACTTCACTTGAGGAAATAAAAACCACCAGATGGAAAACTCCCACAACTTTGGCCAAATCTACAAACCTACTGTCCTTCACTTCTTCCTGTCTGTAAGAATGGAGTTTTTTCGTTCCATCAGAGACAAATCGCTCCACCTCTGCTGGTGGCCCTCTTTCACCCTCTCTGTCACCACCACCGTCTCTGTCACTAGTTTCTCCCAGATGCAGTGATGTGGAAGGGTTCAGGCTACACAGGAGCTCCGTGCTTCTTCACTGTGTGGTCTTGGGCAAGTTACTTAACTGCTCTGTACCTTAGACTCGTCTATACGACAGGGAAAATAGTGCTGACCTGAACAGATTGTTGTAAAGATTAAATGAATTAATGCACGTAAAGCCCTCAGAACAATGACTAGCATATTACAAGTTTTCAATAAATGGGAGCTGTTATTATTCCTGGGTTGTTTTCTTGAGCAAATATGCACACTCCAGTATTATTTAAAAAAAAAAAAAAAAAGCTACTTCTCTGGCTTCACATCTCCTTTTAGCCACTGTCCCATTTCTCTGCTTTCTTTCGCTGTAAAACCTATAAGAATTGTCCAAAAGTAGTGTCTATGTTTCATCTTCCACTCACTCTTTAAGTCTTCTAATGCTTTTTGTCTTAAACTCTTCTGTGGCTGTTATTAAATATGCCAACATCAATCTCTCTTTTAGTTAGCGTTGGTATGACTACTCTTTTTTTCCATCATTTCAACCTTTTTCTATCCTTATGTTTTAGATGTTCTTGTAACAGCACTAGTGGATATGGTAGCCACCTTCTGAAACTGTCTCCAAAGATTCCCACCTCTTAGTAATTAATACCCACCACACTTTCAGGGTTGGCCTATGTCACCATAGGTTGTTTTCTCCCCCCCCCTTACTCAGCATAATACCTTTATGATTCGTCCCAGCTGTCGTGTGTACCAGTAGTTCATTCTTTTGTATTGCTGAGCAGTATCCCAAGGTGTGGATGTACCACGGTCTGTTAATCATTCATCTGTTGAAACGTATTTTGCTGTTTCCACGTTTTTGCTATCACAAATAAAACTGTTATGATCATTCCCAGAAGACCTAATTTTCATTCCTTTGAACAAATGCCCAAGAGTGCAATTGCTAGGTGGTATAGTATGTTTAGTTTTGTGAGACTACAAAGTTTGGGTTGCCTGGGTGGCTCCGTTGGTTGAGAGCATCTGACTCTCGATTTCAGCTCAGGTCACGATCTCATGGTGGTGACGATGTCATCGAGCCCTGCATCGGGCTCCGGGCTGAGCATGGAGCATGCTTGAGAATCTCTCTCCCTCTCTCTCTGCCCCTCCCCTGCTTGCACATGCTCTTTTGGAAAGGAGGAAGGAAGGAAGGAAGGAAGGAAGGAAGGAAGGAAGGAAGAAAAAGGAAACTGCAAAATTTCTTTCCAGAGTAACTGTATCATTTTACATTCCAACCAGCAATATGTGAGTGATCTAGTTTCTCTGCATTCTTACCAGCACTTGATATTACCATAATTCTTGTTCTTATGTAGTTGTTCTGACAGGTGGTTAATGATATCTCACTGTGATATTAATCTATGTTTTCCTAATGGTTAGTGTTTTTTAATATCTTTTCACATACTTATTTACTATACATACATGTGCTATGGTAAAATGTCTCTTCATGTCATTTTTTTCCATTTTTTAATGGATTGTTTGATTTTTTACTGTATGTCTCAAGAGTTTTAGATAGGAGTCCTTTATCAGATATGTGGTTCACAGATATTGTCTCCCACTGGGTAGCTTGTCTTTTTATCCTCTGAACAAGATCCTTCACAAAGCAAACACTTTTAATTTCAACAAAGTTCAATTTAACATTTTTTTCTTTTATGGATCATATTTTTGGTGTCATGACTAAGAACTCTTCACCAAGCCCCTGGCGCCTGAGATTTTCTTTTGTGTTTTCTTCTACAAGTTTTATATTTTATGTGGTGTTGTTTCGTTTAATTTTGTTTAGCTCTCTGTCCACACCATAAAAACTTTATTTACTATGGCCGTGTCCTCTTAAACCATATCCGGAGTATAATTATGTGTTACATTTAAGTCTGTGACCCATTTCGAGTTAGTTTTTGTATAAGATGGGAGGCTTTGCTTGGGGCTCTCCCTCTCCCCTCTCCCCGCCCCCAAGGATACCTAATTTGTGCCATTTGTTGAAAATATTGTTCTTCCTCCACTGAACTGCTTTTGCAATTTGAAAGACCTATTTTTCTTCAATCCTGAAAGGCTGGGAGAATTTCATTCTGCCCCTCACAGTATTTGAGCTTAGCATTCCTCCCCATGCAGGTTTGGAATCTGGTATATGTCTAGTCTATGGCCATACCACCCTGAACGTGCCCACTATTATCTGATCTCAGAAGCTAAGCAGAGTTGGGCCTGGTTAGCACTTGGATGGGAGATCAGGTATATGCCTTGATGGGTTGACATCATGGGGGTCTTTCCCCTTTAGCACCATGAGACTATGGGGGATTATCTTTGCCTTTTAGCTTTCATCTCAGTCTGGAATTTAGCAACTACTCCATGGGGGGAAAGGCCATGATTTTGGGGGCACATCCAATTTCCAATCCATTA
Source organism: Panthera onca (assembly GCF_046562875.1). Lineage (NCBI taxonomy): Eukaryota > Metazoa > Chordata > Mammalia > Carnivora > Felidae > Panthera > Panthera onca. Next base: position 6,032,960 of record NC_138348.1, read on the forward strand.
CACCAGCCCCTCATGGCCACCCCAAAAATTCACTGCCCAAGGATTCCCTCTTCCCACTAAACCAATCAGCCTGCACTCAGAACAGGAAATTTTTTCCAGGGAAGAAGATGATGTGCTCATCAACTCACACACGAAAGGCTCTTTTCTCTCTGAAAATTTAGTTTGTCTACTTCTTGTTGTTTCTATGTTCTCCACACAACTTCCAGAAGGATGGCTTAAACATGTAATCATGCCATATCCTTCCCCTGCTCAAGTCTACTCAATGGATTCCTAATGCACATGAAATCAAGTCTGAGTTTCTTAAAATGTTTGAAGTAATCTTTTCCCTCATATTGTTGACCTCGATCCAGCCACGCTGATTTCCTTGTTATTCCTTTTTTTTAAAAAAAAAAAAGATTTTATTTTCAAGCAATCTCTACAGTCAGTGTGGGGCTTGAACTCACAACCCCGAGATCAAGAATTGGATGCTCTGTGGACTGAGCCAGCCAGGCGCTCCAATATTATCTCCGCGTAAAGTTTTTTCTGACACCGCACTCAAGTTAGAAGACTCTAAACTAGAGCTATGGCTCTTCGTCACAGCACTCTGGTTCTTTCCCTTACTGTACATATTGTATACTCTTTTTAGGCTGCTTGTTTACTTTTTCTGTTGTCTCCTCGCAACTAGAATGTGAGCTCTGGGAGCCCAGGGACCTTGTCTTTCTTGTGTGCTGCTACCGTCCCCAGCACACAGAACAGCTTCTGGCACATGCAGGTATTGTAAATATTTATCACATGGAAAAATGAAGCCCTTGAACACAGTCCTTATGATCCCCAAACTTGAGCCCCTTCTCCTACATTCTGCTCCCAGGGAAGAGTTAGTATTGGTGGGGAGGGAACTGACTGAGAGTAGAGCTGGCTTCCGCAGTGACTCTGGGAGTGCCATTGGGCGACCTCTTTCCTCTCTCCCAGCCTCAGTTTATCCATTTGTTCTTAGCTGTGGCGCCCTGAGCCACAGGGACCTTGGCAGAGAGAGGAACAGAAGCAGATCCTTCTCTGTCCAGCAGGCGGAGCAACTCACTTTCTAATTTTTTTTTTCTCTGCGCTGGACGTGCCTGCCTCTCTCTCTGGTTCTGAGTGATCTCTGGTGCCTCCTCGTCAAAATGCACAGTCTACTGTCACCCACCACCACCAGAAACCTCCCGTGAAGTGCTTCTTTTTTGTCACATATTTTAATTTTTTAGATTCTCCTTTATTTGGTTGAACTTTTAAAGAAACTTTTAATTTCAGAATAGATTTAGATTTATGGAAATGTTAAATATACTCCATGCCTATCATTTCCCCTGTTATTAACGTCTTACACTTACTGGTGCACTTGTCACAATTAATGAGGCTATATGGATACATTATTATTAACTAAAGTCCATAATCTATTCAGATTTCTCTCTTTTTTTTAAACCTCTCTTTTTTCTGTTCCAAGATCCTATCCAGAATATCACTGTGTATTTCGTTGTCATTTTTCTTAGGCTCCTTTCAGCTGTTCACAGCTTCTCAGACTTCTCTTTCCTTTTTGATGACCACCAGGGAGGTTTTTAGATGGGGCTCCAGCGTGTCTTGAGCTTACATATTCCCTTAAGATTCGAAGCTGAGCGCTATAACCTTTTGCCTTCTGGGGAACTCAGGAACAAGTTTTTGTGGTAGAAACTGGTGACTTTCGACTCAAATCCTTGGGCTGATCTTCAGAAATGGTCCCTCTCAATCTAATATTTCTGGTGTGTCTGTCGTGTGCTCATCCCCGTGTACCATGCCAGCAGAGGAGTGGAGCTAAGACTGGGTCCTCCCAGGGCTTATGGTTCACTTCTTCTGTCCAAGTTGGAGAACAGAGGCACAGGAAAGAAGAGGGCAATGCTTTATCCGTGTTTCACCCAAGGATCCATCCAAGGTGGAAAAGGGGTGACAGGTCCCTAGAATGTCTTCCTTCTTGTGGGACCCTCTCAAGGGCATGGCCCTGGAGCTGGAGGATTTGGAATGAGACAGAATTTAGGTGACTCTCAGTGTCATGGTCTCAGCTACGGGAGTCCAGTCCCATATTTCGCTGGGGGAAGATTGGAGTTTCCTTCCTCTCCTTGAGAAAGAAACTTCTCTGAGACTTGGTGGTTAACAGTGCCTTCTAATTCACTTTAGTAACTTATGTCTGTTCTGTGCTCCTCAGCTTAGAAAGACCCAATCAGATTCTAGTAGCATCTTTGAGGGGTAAGTACCTTTTTTTTTTTTTTCTTTCAGTCCTATTTTACCTGTGAAGAAACTGAGGCTCAGGTCTGACACAGCAAATAGTGGTTGGACATGGGATTTTAATCCACCTCTTTCTGTCCCCTAATTTTCATTCTCCTACCCCCCACCAAGTTCTTCTCTTGACCCAGTCAGTTTTATTCTGCTCAAAATTTGGGGGTCTTCTCTAGCTTGTGGACCTGGAGGAGGAGAAAAGGCACCTGGTCCAGCCCAAACCTGACTTTCTCAGGTCATCTGGGATGGGACGATTTGAGATGGTGATTCACTGGCTTTGGGAACAGAGGGAACAACCCAGAACTCAGATGTAGATGATGCGAGTATGTTGACTACCCATGCCTCCCACCAATGGTAGGGGCAAATCATTTTTTACCTGAGATCATCAGTTTCTTCATCTGTGAAATGGTGCTAATATGCCTGCCTAGAGGCTTTATTGCAATGAATAGAGGATGTAAAAGTGTCCACTGAAAGCCCCACGCAGAGATTACGCAGATGGGCATCATCTCCAATGAGAAGATCCAGGGCCCCAAAGGGAAGTCGCTTCCCTGCAGGACAAGGCTGAAGGAAGAGACTCATGTCTGAAATTTCAAATCAATGTGCAGGAAAATGCCAAGCTGAATCCCCTACCCATCCCTGGCCCTTCTCCTCCCTCCCACATCGTGAGTGCTGCAAGCCTAGAGCAGGGAGGAGACTCCAATACCCTCTAATATTTTACACCAAAGCACCTTGAAGGCAAGTGTTTCAGCTCCAAACTCTCCAGCTTCTAGCACGGAGTGGGCCACACACTGTATGCCCATGTCAAGTGAAGGAATGAATGAGTGCACAAGTGAATGAAGAAACACCAGGGCTGTCAGCAGATCCAGACTTTATCTCCTGACCCCCGGGCTCCCAACCTTCTCAGATCCCCACCCTTCCCTTTCCACAACAGTACACGACACCAGCAGTACCAAAAAGGCAAACTGGACTTTATTATAAAGTTGGCTACAAAGTCACCGCAGCACCACGAAGTGGCCACCTGGGCAGACCCAGGCAGTCTGGCAGCCGGGTGAGTCCCGCACCAGGTACACGCACTCGTGCAAGCACACGTGTGACAGCGGCAGGTCTGCCTTCCTCCATCGGAAAGGAACGTAGCGTCTCTTCGCGCCCCCCACCCCAGGCGCGGGGCGCAAAAGTCACAAGAAGGGCCGCCAGGGCGGCAGAGTCCATCGGAATTGAAATCCCGTTACTGGTGTGTAGAGAATTCTACGTGGGTGTCAAGAGCCCCTCGGGGCACAGGCTGGCCCAGGTGGGCACTGCCTTTCCCCCACCAAGGCCCAGGGGTGGCTTGGCCCCCAGGAGTGGAGAACTGGCCCAGGCCCATGGGGTAGTGCGGGGAGTGGGGAAGTGAGACTCCCCCATTCTCCGCTTGAAAATCCCATTCAAGGAAACTCACTACGAGTGAATACAGATTGAAATGGAAACTGAGATTGCTTGAAGTCTCTAAATTTTAAAAAGAAGCTCCCCTCCCCTGCCCTCCCACCTCCCCCCCCCCAAATCCTGCAGGGCCTAGGGAATCAGATATATCCCCCTCTGGCCCCCAGAATCCCCCCAACTGTCCCGGGGGGGTGGAGAGCGGCTCCACGTCTTGATGACAATATGCCATACTTGACGACGTTAAGTCACAGACTTATTCAAAACGTTGGTTCCCCTCCACTTCCATCTGCAGAGAGAGAGAGAGAGAAAGAAAGAGAGAGAGAGAGAGAGAGAGAGAGATGACAGTCAGTAAGGCCATTAGGAAAGATAGATTGAGAATGTGGTGTACTGTTGACACATAGTATGGGCTTCAAATATGTTGGTCCAATGACCGAGTGATCACCAGAGGCTCGGCAAGATAAGGGAGCAATTCGGGAGGATGGAATGAAACTACAACTGTAGTTTTGGAAAGGATGGAGCCATGAGCAAGGAGCCCCCAATGGGCCAGGGGCTGATCTTCACTTTCTGCCTTTCCCAAACTTCTACAAACTCTTGCTCTGTATTCTCTTTAAGGAGTAAGAATACTGAGATAGAACTCTAATCCCTCATCCATCAATTTGTTATGTGACCTTAGGCAAGTTTCTTTAACTCTGGGACCTTGGTTTTCTTCATCTGTAAGATGGGTGGTGATAGCTGATCTAGGTCCCTCACAGAATTAAGAAGCACAGGCCATTACCAAGGATTCTCTTGGGTTTTATACTGCACCCCTGACCCCTGCCCTCTAGGCTCACTTACCCAGAATAACTATGCTAAGTTTTTCACTAGTTCTTATCCTCACTGCTACCCTGGGCAGCAGGTGTTGTTATCCTATTAATAAAATTCAGGCACAGAAAGGGGAGTTTACTCATCTAATTCCACCAGCATCTCATTGGCAGAACAGGGACTTGAGTTTCTCAACATTTTGGTTGGACTTACCTTCATGGAAGCTGTCTTGAACTTGGCTCTGGAGTTGATGCAACTCATCAGTAAACCCATCGTAGGGGAATGCTGAGACACCTGTCTCAAAGGCGGTTTCATATGTGGCCAGGTCCTCCAGGAAGCTGTGGTCTTCTGGGGACAGGTTGTTGCAAGGCGATGAGGCCCCTCCTGGGACCGCTGCCTCAGGATCCCCTGAACTCCATTCCCCATTGGGGTCTGGGGTAGAGAGATCCATGAATATGTCTTCCACGGGCATCTCTTCCAGGAATATGTTATCAGGGTCAGCCAGGAAATCCAGCTCCTGGCATTTCCAGGGTTTCAGGTCCAGGCTGAGCACAGGGGGACCAGCCCCCGGCAGGGACAGGTTGGAGTCTAGGGGCTCCAGACCTCCAAGTGGCTCTAGCCCGCCCGTGCCAGCCTCAGCTGAGAAGGGCCTGTCCATGCCCTGAGCCAACTGGCTGATCTGCTGGATGAGGCGGTCTATCTCATTCTGCTCCTTCTCAGAGTAGTGGAAGAAACTCTGCTTGACTGGAGAGGCCTCAGGTGTAAGCAGGCCTTCGGGTACCAGAGGGACATCCACAGAGAGGGGGCCCCGCAGCTGGGCTAGGGCCAGGAGCGTGCAGTCCCCATTACCAGGGCTGCTAGGACTTGGGGGCAACTTCTCATAGAGAAAACTGCATCCCTCCTGGGTGAAGTAAGTCTTGGTGGGATTGGGGCTCAGTTGCTCTGGGAAGGTTTGGCTGGGGCTGTTGAGGTGTGCTTGGAATGCTGTGCTGGGAGGAGTCAGTTGTTCATGGGCAGGACTGCCCAGAGGCTCTGGAAAGGTGGCAGTGCTGGGAAGCAGCTGGTCTGGGAAGGTAGAGGTGCAGGGAGTCAATTGATCTTCATAGCTTCTGGCTGAGGTTTCGGTCATCTGGCCTTGAAGTGGGCTCATCAGTGGATCTGGGAAGGTTGCACTGCTTGGAGTCAGTTGATCAGAAAAGGTGGCAGTGCTTGGAGTCAGCTGTTCTTGGAGAGAGCTGGATGGAGTGGACAAGTGGGTCTGGAAGGGCTCGTGGAGGCTGAAGAGGAAGGCACAGCCTCCTGGCTGGTGCGGTGTGTAGGGTGGAGTGCACACAAGATCCTTGCTCAGGTCTGCTTGAAGAGAAGGCTCAGGGCCAGACGGGAATGCCAGGTAACTAAAGCCCAACTCTTTTTGGGATTGAGGAAGCTCTTCTGATGTTGAGGCTGCACCCAGGTCTGGAGCACTGGGGAAATTGGTGCTTCTGGGAGCTCCCAAGGCTGGGGGGAAGAGTGGGTTGGGGCTGGAACACTGCTCTTGGGAGAGGATGTTCTCTGGGAATGAGGGCAGCATGGCTGGGGTGCCCAGAACATAGGCTGCCTGGGTGTTTTCAGAGTTCAGCTGCTGGCGGAGGCTCCAGGCTTCTGTGTCACTGGAGAGGAGAGAAGAGGCAGACGGTAAGGGTCTGGTGGTCTTTCCCAGAGCAGTTCCTGATTTTTACCTCTCCATGCCCACCTCAGTTGCCCTCCAAGCCCCTGCCTTGCAGCTCACCTGATTGGGTAGTTATTAGCAGTAATGGGGCCCTCTGGACCTTCTGAGTATAACAGGCAATAAATCCATGCCCAGCCTCCAGGCTTGGCCTGCAGTCTCACCACCATCTCTGCCTGAATATCTCCACTCTCAGCCACTGAAGGAAAAGAAGAGATGCAGAGTTAGGATGTCCATCAGGCGACGCCACCTAAACTTCCCTCTTATTGACCTTTCCACTGAATTGGGGTATCCATGACATCTCCATTTCTGACTACCCTCACCTGCACCACTCAGCTCCCCACATTGACCTCACCACTTGGAGTCCCCCAGTCCTGACTCTATTCTCACTTTGACTCCTCACCCTAATGTTCATTCTATAATATCCAAAAATTGTTGGCCTCTGTTATCTCCCCAGCATCATTCTTGACCACAGCCCTTCTTGGTTGGGTCTCCCATGACCTTTCCCAGAGCCCTGTCTTGTCCCCAGCCTCTCTGGACACTCACACAGGCGGTAGTGTTGAGCAGAAGCGTGGGCCAGGTCCTCGGGGTGCAGCAGTCCATACCATGATTTACAGAGCAGTTCACTGCGCTCAAAGCCCAGGTAGATTAGGACACTGGGAAGGTGGAAAGGGTGTGGTCAGCTTTCTGTTTTCTCTGCTTTATACCCAGGCATCTCACTCCCTCCCAGGTTCTCTGCCCCCTTACACCCCATCCTCCCTGCTCCTGACTCCAGAATCTAGGGTCCCCTCATCTCTGGCTTGCTTTCCTCCTGGAGTCTGAATGCTCTGGGCTTACCTCTCAGAGATGTCCAGTAGGGCCAGGTCCTTAGCATGACGGCTCTGGAACATGGCCAGGAAGAGTGAGGCAGGGCCAGGGCCAGGGCCAGGGCGAGGTCTTGGCTCCAGTGGAGCACAGAAAGCCGTGAAAACAGGGTTTCCTGCCCAGTAGGCTCCAGGTGGATGAGCATGGAATCGGCCTCGAATAAGCACCAGTTTGTTGCCTGCACTCTGGCGCCTGAGGGACTTGGAAGTGTTGAAGCGACAGCGGAAGAGGCGATCTAGGTAAATGAAGAGAAAAGCTGATAAGAGGGTGGATTGTTGAGAGAGATAGCAGGTGGAGAGGAGCAGGGAAGCAGGAAGGAGGTTTGATTGAGAGAGGGAGAAAGGGAGTTCTTACCGGTGTCCAGGGCAGAGGGCAGGGTGAGTTGCTGGCGCACAGTTAGGTGGTCAGCTGGGTCAATGATGTCGTAGATACTGTCACCCTGGGCAACGAGGTCCACCTGGAAAAAGGTGAAGAAGAGATGAAATGACATTTAGTGATGGCAGCAAGAATGAATCCTTAGCACATAGCATCTGGCAGTGTATAACCTCTCCTGCCTCGGTAATTCTCAGATTCTCAAAAGTGGAAAGCTCATTGTATCCCATACGTGCTCTAGCCCCACCTAAGAGGACCCTCAGCACTCACCATGGAGTGGCCCAGATGTTCGCTCACACTCTCAGACAGATATAGCAGCTTCCCCTCAGCTGTGAACACAAGTAGAAATCCAGGTAGTGCCGCCACTATGTCTTCAAGCTCTTGAGATGAGAGAAGCCCTGTGGGGCCCGCCAGAGGAGTGCCTGCAGGGTAAGAAGATATGGTGGGTCAGGAGTAAAACTGGGAAGCAAATCATAAGTAAGGAAGGCATGGACTGAGTTTCAGAAAATCCAGAGGAATTTCTCATGAACCTGCCTCTGCACACACCTGTTGACCCGCTACCCACAGCTCTTGCCCAAGGAACCTGTTGCTGGATTTCCCTAGCCAGCCAGCCCTTTGACTTCTAAGTCGGAGCTGGGTCTTTGCTGGCCCTGAATTTCAGACCCTCGGACAGCGCTCAAAAGACAACCGGGAGTTCAGCACCGCGGGCAGCGCCTCTCAACACGGTGATGCGGTCAGCACCGCGGACAGCGCCTCAAAGGCTGCTGAAGAGCCTTTTCAACGTAGAGAACAGTGGCCACGCTTGCCCCGGTTTGGGTGACTCCATCCCTGCAACTTCCCGGGCTTCCCTCCTCGGGTTCCTGGAGTGCCTCTACGCTGTGGGAACTGGGGCCATTCTGTCCTGGCTTTCTTATTCCCATAAATCTGGCACCAGGGACACTATCCAGGCTCTTACCAGAACTAAGGTGAGGTCTGAACAGAGCTCAGGAGGAAAAGTAGGAAGACCTGAGTTCCCCAAGTCCCGTCTCTCCCCAGCTCGCCGCCACGCTGCCCTAGACATGCATCAGTCCCTGCTGGTTCCCTCAGCTCCACTGTCCCCGGTGCCCGCCAGCTCTGGTCTCTGGCAGCCCCAGTTTGCTCACCTCCAGCGAAGAAGACGCCCTTGCGAGTGTAGATGCAAGCAAGACTCATAATGTGCAGGTAGGAGAGCCGGACCTTGTCCGCTTCAGCTAGAGGCAGGAGCTCCTTGAGGTTCCGGATCTCAGCGTTGATCTGGTCGCGGCGCGCCTTGGAGGCGCCCTTGGTGGAGCGGTACATGACTAGCGGCTGCAGGGCTCCAGCTCCGGTGCTCCGAACACCTGCGTTCCCGTCCCGACGCACCGGTGGCTTCTTCCTCCTTGCTTCCCCGTCTCTCGCTCAGGCTCTCTCTCTCTCTCTCTGTCTCTCCTCTCCTGGGCTCCGCTCGGCTGCGCTGCCCCCCTCGACTGCCTCGTTCCGCCTTATATAGCTCCTGCTAGGCGTGGGGGGCTCGCTTTACAGAAAGGGGGGGCGGGAAAGCAGGAGGCTGGGCTAAGCAAGCTGCAGCGGGAGCCACTGGCTGGGGAGGGGGGAGCGCTCCTCCTCCCTCCCGGGCTCCCGACGTCATCCCATGACGTAGAATGAGAGCGGGAGGGGGGACGGGGGGAGGGGGAGAACTGAGGCTGCGGAGGGGGCTGCGGCTGGCGGCAGCTGAACCGAGAAACGGGCGCTGCGTTAGGAAGGCCTGAAAGAGGGTGCAGGGACCCAGGGGTCCGAATGTGTTCAGCTGAGGGAAAGGACAGGGCAAGGGTTAAGGAGGTCTGAAGCCCCTGGCAGGAGAGTCTGTAGAGAGGAAGGAGGGGTTGGTTCCAACAGGGATTTTTCTAAGGAGATAAGGAAATGGGGGAGGGGGAGGGTAGTCTACAAATTCTTCCTTGCTATTTGCCAGGCAAAGGTCATGTTCACATGGGGAGGAAAAGAAGGACCCTCCTTAGCCTCTGAGGGAGAGGTCGCAGCTGGGGTTTCTCTCTAGGGATTACTCAATCTGGGATTCCCTTAGTCACTTTCAAAGAACAAATCTCCTCCCCCTCCCCCGCCCCCCCTCCCCGCTTTCCAAACCCGGGCTTGGCATTTAGCAAGGGGCATTATATGGAAGTCTAAGTCTCTAGGGTGGGGTGGAAAGGGGTTCCTGAGAGAGAGGGACCAGCTGAATTTGGCCTTGGTTCCATTTTCCCACAGCCAAGAATAGGAACACCAACACCAACGCTGGAGTCTGCAGTGATTCTCTGTTCCCCTGTCAACTAATTAACTGCAGCCACTAACGGGGGAAACTGAGGCAGGGTCCCAGGGCACGGTGAGGATCTGGGTCTGCATCTAGGTATCCCTTCCCCCACCCCGTTGCCAGCCCCAAAGCGAGCGGTTCCCCCCGCCCGACTGCAAGCCTCGGTCTCCCGGCGGGCCGGGGGCGGGGGCGGGGCCGGGGGAATCCCAGCTCCATATTAGGACAGGAATCCTCCGGCGGCTGCCGCGGCGGCGGCGGGCGGGGCCTGCCTGCCTCCGCACCGCTCCGGAGGGCTCCCCCCGTCTCCGGCGGGGAAGATGAGGAAGCAGCATAGAAAAGAGGGGGCCGTGCTGGACCCGCCGAGATCCCGCATCTGTCAAGGACCCCTTGACTCCGTCAGGCTGTCCTCCGTACCCCCCTGCAACCCCCTCCCCATCCTCGGCGCTAGGACTCCTCGTTCTGTCTCCTAACCTTCAACTCTCCACATCCTCCTTCCACAGCCCCGACTAGTTTCAGATCTCATTGCCTGCTTGGTGGTCTGTCTTACCCTTGTGCGCCCTCTCCCCCCTCCCCCCACCGCAGAAAAATGTTCCCCTTCTGCTCTCCAGAGACTCTTCCAATCTCCATCAGTTTTGTCTCCATATCATGTCACCTTTGCCCTCTCTCCTTCTTTCTTTTTTCTCTTTTCAGCACGGATGATTGCTCTCTACAGGGGATGAGGGGTGCCTTTCTTTCCCCCAGCATCACATCTGGGCTAGGGGACATTTTATGTGAAATCTTATTTGGTGGAGTAGGGATCTGTGTGAAATCACTTGAGAGGCTGGAAATGAGACCACTTAAAAATTGCGGGAGAGGGACTGGATTGATTGTAGGAAGTCACATAGGAAGGGTGGGGATAAACTTTGACACCAAGAAGCAAAACTTGGGGTCAAAGAACCCCTCATTCCCATGGGAAAGGGTGGTGGCAAGAGTGGCAGAGTGGGAGCAGGAGACAGCCGAGGAGAAGGGTGTCTGGGCATCTGATCCTGACCTCTTGTGCCATTTTGGCAAAGGTTGGGCCATCTCCATCAACTATCCTGTGTTCAGTGGTACAACTGAGATGAAGGGAAGAGGTGGGGGGGGGGCTGGCTGTCTGCCACTCTCTCTAACCCTATTTATCTGGATTTTAGAGAAATGGTTCCTTCAGGAAGCATATCTCTGTTCCTCTTTCATCTCCATCTGACCCCTGATGTATCCATCCCTCTAGCTTCTGACCTTTGGACCCCTTGATCTCAAGCACTTGATCTTTGGACCCCATCCTTGTATGAAAATCCAGGGAAGTATTCCTATTTTCTTCACCCACTGATGCTTTAGCCTTGGGTGGGAGACAGACTTAGTGTCCCTCTCTATGATAAGAACTATTTGTTGGTTGGGTGCAGCCAGTCTCCAGCAAGGTGAACAGAGCTGCTGTGAAAGAATGGGGCATTGACCGCTGTCCATGGTTCTGGGGGGGAAAAAAATCCCTGAAGTCATTTGGCCATAGTCTACCTGGACATCAAAAGAGAGCGTGAGTCCACACAGGCTTCAGAGTGAGGCCCCCGTTAGCTGTTCCCTTCTCCTCTGAGGATGAATGTGGGAGGGGGCTTTAGGGGCCCAAGGGGTCTGAGCTCGAGGAGTAAAATAAGCATGCGAGAAGAACTAATCAAGGGAAGAATCCTTGCATTTTTCCAGAATGGGCTGGGGGAGAAGGCCTTCTGGAAAGAAAGAAGGGTCTAGAAAGGGACAAGGGAGGGGGGAAGATAAGGGCTTATCCTAGTTCACCCACTCTAATTCAAGTTGAGAAGCTCTATATGCCCCAATGTCTCCTCTCCCTAGGCCAGCTCCCACTCCCCTTGCCTCCCACCTCCGTGAAGCTATTTTTAACTGTGCAGAACCAAAAATAGCTTGGCAGCAGCTTCAGGCCGTGGGAGAGGAGCTATTTATATCACCAGTGATGGTTCCAAAATAGCAAGCAGGAGGAGGGGGGCGGCTGGCACGCTCGAGAGCTCCTGGCCGCTGCTAAAAATACTGGCAGTGTGAGTCATCCCGGCCTGGCTGAGTCACCCCATTCTCCCCCCCGAATCGGCAGGCAGCAGCAGCAGAACAGAACAGGCTAAGAATTGGAAGCTTGAGATGGGGGAGGTATCAGAGCCCATCATCTATGGGAAAGTGGGCAAGAAGCGATTTGATTCAAGAGGGGCTTTGGGGTGAATGTGTAGAAGGAAGGGGGGGTGCAGCTAAACCCACTGGGTGAGCCTGAAGTATTCCCAGCAATGCACTGCTGTTTAGGGATGCATGGGCAATTGATGGGAGGGAGCCAGACTGAGGGTGTGCATGTGTCTGTCTGTCCATTTGACTGTGACTATATTTGTATGTCTGTGTCTGTCTGCATGTAACTTTGTGTTTGTGTCCCTGTGTATTTATGCATTTGCCTGCATCTATGTCTGCCTTTGTAAAAAAAAAATGTCTACCACTTCCTGTGTTATGGGTAGTTCCATGTTTGTGTCTGTATGTGTTCATGTGTTTGCAGCTTTCCGTGCCTCCTTGTCTGTGTGTGTGTTCGTGTCCATATGTGAGTCTGCTCTGTGCCTTTTATTCTCAGCATCCAATGGAGAATGTGAGTTTGCATGCATCCCCAGCCTCAATGCATCTTCTGTTGCCCTCTCTGATATCACTTGTTGGGCTCTTACACCACCTATCCCTTACTCACCTCTCTCCACCCAGCATCTTCCTTTCTTTCTGACACTTGGCCCCCAACCATTTGTGAAAGTGTGTGTTGCATGCAATCTCTAGTAAAAAGATGGAGGAAGTGAGCCCCATATGACCTCTCCCTTTTCTCTTGAATTATCCTGAATCCTCCCTGGCCTGCAGGAGTAAGTGGTTTTCCATCGCTCCATATTTGGGGCGCTGAGGGAAGAGAAGGGCTTTCTTTAGTTCTAAAAAAAAATTCCTGGTGTGGGCACAGGCATGCGCAGCGCGCACACACACACATACACACACAACTGAGAGAGAGAATGAGAAGAGAAAAAAATATCAAGGTCCCTTCTTTACTGAGACAAGCTCTTTGCATCTGTTGCCATGGCAACCCGCCCACTCCTTCCCCGAAAAATCACCAAGAAGAGGTGATGGCATTGAGGACGGATTGGCTGATTTCTTTCTTTATTATTTTTTTCTGAAAAAGGTCTTTTTATAGCAAGAACAGGCCGTGAGATCCCTTGCTCCTGTCTTGCATAGCTTTATTGGGGACCTGGAGAGACATCACCCCTTACCCACTCTCAAAGAGAAGGTGTATCTTTTCCAGAGATTTTGGGGAGGATGGCCTCCTGAGAGGGAGATGGAAAGTGATGGGAGGGGGGGGGGGTCTGCTTCTCTAGAAGAGTATGGAGACTCCTGGTTAGGGCTGCTTTTCTGGATATTTGGGGCAAGGATCTTTCTTGACAGGACTGTTGCAGTGTATTCTGTCCTGCCCTGGATAAATGTGTTTATGATACAAGAAGGAGAAAGAGAGAGGAAAGGGAGGAGGGGAGGGAGAGAGAGAAGGAGAGAGTGTGTGTGTGGAGGGGGTGTAGAGAATCACTTTATGGGTCTTCAGAGCATATGACAAGATGCCAAAGGACACGAGATCTCAGTGGTGGTCAGACCAGACAGGCAGACAAGATGGCTCAAGAAACATCCATTAATGCAATTGATGGTGCTGTGAGTCACCGCCAGATCGCGACTGTGTCTTCTTGCCATGCACCCCAGCTTCCCTGATACATAGATAAATGATCTGGGGAGCACTGAATCTCACCTTTCCTAACTCTTGATTCTCAAAAGCCTCCTCTAAAGCCTGGCCACCAGCCACTGCAGCCACATCACTTTCTCAAGTGAACTGTAGCCTCCTGCCAAATGACTGGATGGTGGAAAAGAAGGGATTCCTCGTTTCCTCCTGTGCTTGGCTTGCTACGGAAATGGGGTCACTTGAGGATGGAGGTTGGAAAGCCAGACTAAGGATCTGACTCTAGAGAGAAACACCTCTTCCTTCCAGCAGACTGCTGCCACCCTTAGCAGGCAAGGGTATGGCCTTGGGAGGGGAGTTAGCTCTACTTGAAGTGATGGAAAGACCTGAGATTTGCTCTGACCTGTTAGACCTATTCTCATGGCAAATCTGGCTGATACTGTTATAGCAATTTGATAGATGGTGAAACTGAGGATCAGAGATAGATACTGACTTACCCAAATTCACACAGCAAGTCATTGGTGGTTCTGGGTCTTAAGCCTAGTTCCCTGCCCCCAGCCCAGGCTCTTTCTCTTGCACTATGGGGTACAGCAGGGGTCTGCAAACTCTGGCCAGCATTCCAAATCTGGCCTACTGAGCGTTTTTGTAAATAAAGTTTTATTGACACACAACCACACCTATTTGTTTATGTATTGTCTATGGCTGTTTTCACCCTACAATGGCAGAGTCGAGCAGTCACAACAGAGACAAAATGGCTTGAAGAGCCTAATATATTTACAGACTGACCCTCTGCAGAGCAAGTTTTCCAACTTTTAGGGTAGGATGACTTCATACAAGGAATATCTCCACTTGTCTCTCTCTTTCTCAGCCAGAAGCTCTCCGGGCCCAGGGCATACCAAGCTGTCAGTTTATCTCCCTTTATTCTTCCAAATGCCAAGAAGCAGTAGTGGTGTCTCTGCACTACTAGGGGAGGAGAGATTGGGAAGCCTCATGGGCTGGGCTCCTTACTAGGCTAGAAGCTAGGCTTTGTAGCTAGGTAGATGGAGCCTCCCCATGCAGGAGTGATGCTCCACATCCTGCTGCCATGGCAACAAAGTTGGAGTTGGCAACAAAAAATCAGGGTACTCCTTTCCATCCTTACCTCAACCCTAGTCTCAAGACTGCATTTTGGGAAGGGGGGGTGTCCCATATTTGGTGATTAAGGTATTTTCCGGAAGACAGAAAGCCCTGATGGGAAGAGAGTCATGGTATTATGAGGACTCGGGCCTCCTGGAGCCTCCAGTCTAACCACGGGGAAGAATCTCTATGCACCTTCTCAGAGAGGTTTATTAAGTTGTCCAGGGTCACAGCTAGAATGAAATAATTCCAGAATCAGAAACCAGGTTCCCCGATTTCTATTTCTTTCCATTTTATTATTATTATTTTTTTTTACCAGAGTTTTCTTTTGAATCCATGAGCTTGAAACCACATAAAATTTCTCTAACAGATTCCCAAGTATCACCCCAGTCCCAGGCCTAGGGTTCACCAGTCTGTGGAGTCAAAGTATAATCGCTGTATAGAGCTGGTCTGTGCAGTGGCTGTCTAGTCTTCAGCTGCGTCTTTAGCAGCCTGTTTTCTTTCTCCCAAGGCCTTTTCATTATGTGATCACTCCCCCAATCTACTTGCACAGGGAGATATTCAGAACATTTTATCTATTTATGGTTATGAAATCAACAAATCTCATGTGAAGAGGGTACATGCCGGCACCCACACGTTGAGACGGTCAGAGCTGGGTGAGTGGGCTGAACCGTGAAGGTGAGGGACACGGAGCCGTGGAGTGGGTGGGGAGGGGAGAGTGTAGCCAGGTGGGAAAAGATGAGGCTGCTTTGGGCAAGGACCTGGAGGCAGGGCTGGGAGAAGAGGGCACAACTAATACAATGAAGAGCGCGTCAGACCACCCGTGTTCCAAGGAGGGGAGGAAAATCAATCACCTAAAATGCTCTATGAATGCACAGCAGAGACCCAACACTCCTGTAAGCCTCAAGTGGTAGACAGGAGTTCAGGACACTGGCCTTGCCCTTGGGGCAAGGAGGTCTGGAGGAAGAGACAGACCCTCCACCCTTCATTTACTAGTTGGGCCCAGTTTCAGAGTCCTCCACCCCTCCCACCCCCACTCCCTCCCACCGGTGAATTCCTCCTGGCCCTACTGTCCTCCTGGTTGGGTCTGGGACCCTTTCTCAGTGCCCCCACAGCTTCCTGCATTTCCTCATCCTACGCTGTCATTGCTGGTTTACTTGGCTGTCTCCTCACCAGCATCTCTGGTGCAATCTGGTCTCCACATTCTCGGCATCTAGCCTAGGACCCGGCTCAGAGCAGGGCCTCAGACATGTATTTCATTCATGCACACACATCCGAGCGCTGAGTTTGTGCCAGGCTCTGTGCTAGGCACTGGTGATGCAATGTGTGGAAACACAGGCCTGGCGTTAACTTCATGGAGCATCCAGGCTGGTGAGAAAGCGAGAAACACCATCAAGCCATTTAAGCCACGGATGTGAAATGATTGCTGCAAAGAAGCGAGGCAAGGCGTGTAGGGAGAGCCAAACGAGGACTGACTGAGCCCGGGGAGTCCAGGGTGGTCTCCCTAAGGACGTGTAATTGAGCCGAGTTGCTGGATGTCTAGTGACTGGCCGGTCGAGCTGTGCTGTGTGGGGTGGGGTAGACAGAGGAGTGCGGAAATGAGACCCTTTACAGGGATGGGGAGCTGCATAATGTAAGAAGCCCTCACAGCCTGAGGCTGTGTTAACAGGTGTGCGGAGTGCGGGTGAAGAGGGGGCAGCCTCTGCTAAGGGCAGCTGAGCCCCCACCTTGACCAGGAGGCTTGGCTCCTGTGTACGGGCAGGACCAAGAGGGGGCCCATCGGGGAGAGCAGACGGGTGTGTGGGGAAAGCCAGTAACTTCTTTGTGGGAATGCAGGTGAGTGGGAGGGATCCTGGGGCTCAGAGAGGCAGGAGAGGGTGGGCGTCCAGCGAGGGGCTCTGGGGTGAGACTTCCATGTGGAGTCCTGGCTCCTTCACATTGGGCAAATGGCTTAACCTCTCATGCTTCAGTTTACCCATCTGTTAAACAGGGATGTGAGGAGAATAATAGCTCCTGCATCAAAGGCTTGAGGGAAAGTTAAATGAGTTAAATCATTAAAGCACCTGGAACAATGCCCGCCGCATGAAGGGAGCACGATCAACGTTGAATGACGGACTGTCGGCCACCATTACTTCACCTTTATGAAAAATATAATTTTGAACAAGCCTCTGAAGAGATGGCATGGGCTGCTTGGGGAGACAGCACATGCTCTGTCATTGTGGAATGACAGGACCCAGGCACCCACTGGCTTTTTGTAGCCTCGGCCCAGCTTGGTCCGAGAGCACCAGATGGGCTGGGCTGGGCTAGGGGCTGCAGCGGTTCCAAAGAAAAGGACACGGGGGGCTGGGAAGGTTGAGGGACACACACAGAATCACCCTGAGGGCTCTGGCCCTGGGCCCAGGGTGGTCCTTCCCGGGTACCACCAGCTCCCATGGTACTCAGCAAGTCCAGGCAGGGAGGCCCAGTGAGCCCTTTCGGTGCTCAGCAACTCAGCTCCCCTTGCCGTTTTTCTAGAAGCCAACCTAACCAACTTCTTCCCCAACTTAAAACACTCCTGGTTTCTATCACTCCCAACTACCCCAGATTCCTCCCGGCCACCTTCCCTCTTCTGCCCCCAGGTGCCTAGGCCACCATAGGCGCTAGCTTCAAGGATCTCCTTCTTATCACCTGAACATACCTTGCAACATGAGAGTTCACAGATGCACCTTATATACCTAATGCGGGCATTAACTCACTAAAACCTCATGGCAACCCCACACGTGAGCTCTTATCGTTCCCACTGGCCCTGGGTCCAGCAGAGAGGGAGTCTGCAAGGAATGGTCCGCAGCATCCCAGGAGAGACTGATGGGGTTCAAGGCTGAGGTGGTCATGGGGAAGTAGTAGACCTGGGACTGGCCAGTGACAGAAGGGAAACCCTAGGAGCAACCAGAGACTCCCCATCCTTGGAAATGCTAGAGCTGCAAGGAGTTGGTTGGACCACAGCAAGAAAACAGGAGCGGCAGTTATGGCCTGTTGATGGAGCAGATCCTGGAAGCAGGAAAAGATTAACCCTGAGCAGATGGGGAGGGAACACCAGGAAGCTTTAGGATAAAGGACCATCCAGCTGAAGGGAAATCTCTCGAATCACCTAGAATAGACAGGGGATGAGCTGAAGGAGCCTTCTGTCAAGGATTATCAAGGTTCTGGAGGATTGGAGGTGGGCTCAGCCTAGATCTCAGTGGATTGTGTTTGATGCAGGGGAGAGCCCTGGGCAGGAGACAAAGATTCTGGTTGTAACCCTGCCACCAGTGTTATGCAAGCTCCTTCCCCTCTCTGGGCTCAGTTTCCCTGATTGCAAAATGTCAGTGGTAGTGGGTTGGACCACTTGGCCTGGAAGGGACCTCCCCTCTCTGGCATTTTGAGCATCTCTGGGTCCAAGACCCAGCTGGCCAGTGCCTCTCAGGCTTTGGAGGTTGAATGTTGCCTCTCTGAGGCCCAGTGTGAGGTAGGAAGACCCCACGTGCCTAGTACTAGGTTCTGGGTGGGCTTGAAGTCTCCCGGAGGATGAAGTCCTTAGCCCTGGACAAGCAGGGCCGCCTTGGGCCTTGGAGACCTGGCCTGTGTGAACATTGATGGAAGCAAGCACCATCAGAGGCCATTCTCACAGTTCTGTGCCAAGTGCATGAGGGGACTTACCATTGGAGAGATCCGCAGGGCTCCGAGGTGTGTAAGACAGACCCCAGGTCATCCTCGGAGAGGTCTGCACAGCCCGCGGCTGAAGCAAGTACTGTCTCTTTATACTCCTCCTTAGCTTCAGCCTGGAGGAAAACACCCCAGCAGTGTCCCACAGACTGCCATAGAGGGACGCCACAGCCTGGAAAAATACCACATTTCAGAGAATCCCAGACTCACAGTTGGAGTGGGGGGCCCCTTAGTCATCCGCCTTGGGTGACTGAGACCTAGTACAGAGAATTGAGTGATCCAAGTGACACAGCCATCGTTTAGTAGAAGTGGACCCTGAACCAGGTTCCTGGCTCACAGTGCAGTGACCTTTGTGTGCCTTGTAAAGGCTGGCCTCTGGGACCAAGAGGCAGAGAAAGAGCCCAGGCCAGGAGGCGGTGTTCTGGGAACCAGTCTCAACAATGTACTGACTTGCTGTGTGAGCTTGGCAAATAACGTCTCCTGGAGGGATGCCTCAGTTTCCACTTGTGTTCATTTAAAGGCTTGGCTCTGGCAATGGATACCCCTAGGAAGAGCCGTTCAAGATTCCAGGGCTAACTTCTCCAGAGCAGGAACCTCTCTCCTTTGCCAGGCTTGGTGCTCACAGCCAGGCTGGGTTGGATCCACCTTTGGGTCCCCAGCCCTGGTCCAGAGTAGGGGCCCAGAGACGTCAGGAATCTATACATCACCTTGGGCATGGTCAAGTACTTCACAGAAGTCTTCGGTGAGTTCTGGTCAAACACCCTTGTGATTGTTACAGGGAGAGTGCAGGCACCATTAGGATTGGGCAGGGGAATCCAAAAAGCTGGGTCCACATGGCTCTGGGGAGCTCTGCCAGAACCGGCAAGCCATACGTCCATCCAGAAACTAGCTGGTGCTTGTAAGCAGTCTGGAAAAGGTTTGGTCCCAGAAAATTCCAGAGAGCTGGTGACCTGTAGGAAGCTTTCGATGGAAGCAGACATTTGCAAGTAGCAACCTAGTTGGTTGGCCATAGAGTCCATGGGATCCAGAAGCTTGTCTGGAGTGATTAACGGTCCGGAAAGCCCATCTAGGTCTGGACTGTCCTGGGGAAGAAGAAGCAGATGCCATGCTGGAAGAGGAGATGTCTGGCTCCGCTGTTGGGTACAGGGCAAGGGCCAGAGGCTGACACACTGTGCCAGCTATTCTCAAGGTTAAGGAACACAGGATTGACCTCTGGCTCCGAAGCCTACATCATTGGGCTCTGGCTCATCGCTCTCCAGGAACATGCCATGTGACCCTGGTTAAGTCACTACTCTTCTCTGGGCCTCAGTTTCCCTTTCAGTTTAATGGGTGTTCTGGAGAAACTGATCAGGGGCCTTCCAGCTAAGATCTTAAACCAACCCCAGGCTAAGCCCGGGACAAAAAGGCTAAGGCAGGAAGCTGGAGGGGGGCACGGGTCTCCAGAGACCCGGGGTAGCCCCGCGGGCAGTGAAGTTCTCACCTGATGTTTTCACTCTGTGGCCTTGTCCAGAGAGGATCCCCAAACACGCTAGGCCTGGCATCTTGTTTCCTTCCAAGGCTCCTATGGAAGAAGAATCTCCCCTGTTGGAGGGAGGAGGAGGGGGACGAGGGGCAAGGGCAGGACCTCCTTTCTCATGGTTGAAATTTCCCTAAAGTGAGTGGAGGGCGCTAAAATGGGGGTGGGGTATATGGCACGGGGGGCTTCCCGGGCCCAGGCTCCGCGCCGGGCTCGCGGCTCGGGGGCGGGGGCAGCTCCCGGCCTCTAGCGGAGCCGCCACTCCGCCGGTTGCCTTTAAAAGGCGCCAGCGCGCGCGCATCAGCAGAAGGGCTGCGGCTCTCTTCCAAAATAGGCAAGAACTGGGAGGCCGCGGGAGACGAGCTGCGAGCAGCGCGGACGTCACCAGGGGCCTCCCTCCCACCCCCGCCTGCATCACGTCTCCGTGGCAACGGCGTACCGCGGCCGCAGATGAATGAGCTAGAGCTAGGAGAGGAGGAGCGCACCGAGACGAACGATCCCTCTTCCAGCATCCAGGCTGCCCTAGGGAAGGGGATGCACACCCGGCGCTAGAAGGAAGGGGGCGCCCTCTTATTCAAAAAGACTCCAAAACCCATTCATTCCCAAATGATCCTTCTGTGTCCCGGAAATCTGGAAGCTACATGGTCCAGGGACCCCTGACCCTTCGGTTCAGGGCTCCTCCAGCCTCAGAGCTCCCCTTTACCCCCCTATCCTCTCTTATTCCGTCAGCTCTTTCTGTTCCCCAAACTTTGCGGAAATATCAGACATCGTGTGTCTTAGCGCCACCACGTGGCCAATGGTGGCGCTGCGTCAGGAGTGTTTGCAGCTGGGGTCTCGCCGTCTATGTCGCCCTCTGGCGCTTGCTAGTGGGAAGAGCACAAAAGATCTTAGTCTTCGCATAAGGACTAATTAACAAAGGCATCATTGAGACATTAGTAAAGTTTAGTGAGTGCTTTCGATATGTCTAAGTTGATAAGTGCTTCATTTCATTCTCACAGCAGCTCTGCAATTCAGACGATGACGACGATGATGATTACTATTTCGATTTTACGGGTGAGAACAGGCAGAGGGAAGTTGCAGCTTGCCTAAGATCTCCCAACTGTAGGGCAGAACCGCCACCTGAACTCGTGCTGTGAAAAGCAATTGTGACCCCCTCGCTTCCAAATCAGTGGTCTCTGTTGGTCCACCCCATAGTCTCTTGATATAAGCAGCACAACACTTATTAAAATGATTCCCATTTTACAGGTAAAGAGACTGAGACTCAGAAAAGTGAAATGTTTTGCCCGAAGTTTCAGCAGCCATGGATAGAGCCCAGGTCTCTAAGCCCCTGATCTAGGGATTTTTAGGCAGTGGAATAACAGGGAATTCAGCACACCCCTGTGAGACCCTTAGTAAGAGAGACTGAGGAGATAGCTCATCCCGGGCTACCCCGCCCCCCCTCTATTAGCAAATGCCCAAGGTCAGCAGAGGAGCAGGGACTCGCCCCCACCTCCCAGGATTTTGAGAGTTCATAGGAGTTAGATGCTTGTTTATCTCTGCATATATAAAAATGTGCACCGTGCATCATTTTAATGCCATCTTTTTTTAAGCTTATTTATTTTTGAGACAGAGAGAGAACAGGGGAGGGGCAGAGAGAGAGAGAGAGAGAGAGAGAGAATCCCAAATAGGCTCCAAGCTCTCAGCACAGAGCCACACGCCGGGCTCCATCTCACCAACGATCTCACCAGTCATGAGATCACGACCTGAGGCAAAATCCAGAGTCCCACGCTTACCCAGCTGAGCCACTCAGGCACCCCATTAGTGTCATCTTCTAAGAGACTCTTCCTACTAATGCAGGACCCCTTGCATTTATCTAGTATTGGGCTGAGAAGACGCTTCCTGGTTTCAGCTTGCTGCTTTTAAATTGACCTGCCCTATTTGCCAGTGAATAACTGTTCTCAGGTCTGTTGCTTTCTTGTTTTTCCTGCGGAGATGCTGACTCCATGCCAGTCTCGGGGTGGCGCCGGGGGTGGGGGGGTGTTGTTAGTTTGTTTTTACTGGCTTGTCTTTTGGAGCTCATGGGTATACCATGTTATCTAGTTTTGTTGCAAAACTCTGACCATGTGATTTTATTTTATTATATAGTTGCTCTGTTTTAAGTGGAGATTCAAAATCTGGCCTCCACTGCTGCTGCCTCCCCTGTTATTCTTAGCTAACCCACTTGGGGATACCAGGGGTTTGAGTGTAAACCATTAAAGGGAATCCAAGAGGCTGGTAGTCGCACTTTCTAAAGCTCCAGTTTAAAGACACTGCTTCCAATGTGGTTTAGATTTTTCAGGAATCTGAACCATCAGCAATGGGCACATTTCCCCATTTGGTTGACACTCACTCCACTTACCGGATCCTGGACTTCCAAGGCCCATTAATGGCTTTCCTGTCCCCATTCAAAGGACACCAATTCAGTCAACATCTTTCCTTCATCCTGGATGGTTCTGTTGTTTTCCCATGAGCTTGTTAACAGGATTTGCTGCCATTATGGCAATCCTAAAAGGTCTGGAGAAATCCATCCATTTATTTACTCTAGACAAAGTAAATCTTTATCTAGATTCACTCAGATGTGTATCTAAATAGCTTCTCCTAAATGCTTTCCTACTGTTTCCTCCAGTAGGAAATGCTGAAGGATATTGGGGTATTCCCTCTTTTTGATCCCAAAGTTTTTCTCCCAAGGTGTGTTTACAGTTGTCTGCATAGACCCACTCTGCCTCTTGATATGAATCTCCTCTGGAATAGCCAGTCACTCCAGGGAGTCCACAGAGTTGGGACAATTTGGGACAGTTGGTAAATTCCCTCTGCACTCACTATTCCACCATTGGGTTATAACCATCCATGTTTAATTTCTTACCCATCACATATCTGCCCCCAAGTGGCTCCCATGGGTATGCTCCATGCCCAAGATTTTAGTATCATAGCAGTGAGGGTGGGGATGGGCACAGGAATGTGGCCTCTCAGTTGGTTTTCCATAACTGTTCAGTCCTGACTTCTACTGGGCAGAGCCAAGAACTGTCTCATGAGCATTTTTTTTTTAGTTTATTTATTTATTTTGTGAAAGAGAGAGAGTGAGAGCAGGGGAGGAGCAGAGAGAGAATGAGAGAGAGAGAATCCCAAGTAGGCTCTGTGCTCTCAGTGCAAGAACCCAACATGGGGCTCGAACCCACCAACCATGAGCTCATCACCTGAGCTGAAATCAAGAGTCAGACACTCAACCAACTGAGCCATCCAGGCATCCCTCTCATGAGGATTTTCAATTGGAGCCATATCTAGTAAATTCTTATAAACAAAGCATCCTCCATGTGGTACAGATAGACTACAGATAGAAGAAAAATCTTTTCACATTATTCCTACAGTCAGTAGGGCCAATCTTTGTGGCATGGTACCCATTCAGATTTGTTAATCCTTGAGGTTCTGTATCAGTTAGCTATTGCTTTATAACAAACAACCCCAAAACAGTAGCTTAAAACACTGCACATTTATTGTACACAAGTCTATTGATCAACTGGGCAGTCTGGCTTTGGATGTATTCAGTTAATACTTTGTGGTCAGGTAGGCAACTCTGTTGGTCTTGTATTGTATCTCTCACATACTTTGGGATCAGCTGGCTGTAGGTTGGTCTAGCATAATCTCAAGTGGGACCATTGGGCTCTCCTTTACACAGTCTCTCATCTTCCAGCAACCTAGCCTGGGCTTGCCCACATGGAGGTGGCAGTGTTCCTAGAGGGAGGTGGAATACAAAGCCTTTTGAGGCCAAGGCATGGAGCATGGCACTCCACATTCTATTTGACCAAGTCGGTCACAAGTTCAACCCAGAGTCAGAGTGGGAGGAGACTACAAAGCTACAGGGAAAATGGTGAATACAGAGAAGCCAATAACTGGGGACATGAATGCAATTACTTTCCACAGGCTCCATGAGTTTCTCTATGACAGCCAATCATGGTGACAGTGAATTATGCCTGCTTAAATTTTGATTTATAGTAGGATCATTATTCTATATTACGTTCCTAGCATTGATTTTTACCAATATATTTTAAACAGGGTCTGAATTTTTTTTAATTTTTCATTTTTTAAAAAAAATTTTGGGGCACCTGGGTGGCTCAGTCGGTTGAGTGACTGACTTCAGCTCAGGTCATGATTTCACGGTTTATGAGTTCGAGCCCCACGTCAGACTCTGTGCTGACAGCTCAAGCCTGGAGCCTGCTTCAGATTCTGTGTCTCCCTCTCTTTCTGCCCCCCCCCACCCCGCTCATGCTCTGTCTCTCTCTGTCTCAGAAGTAAATAAGCATTTATTTATAAAATAAGTATGAGCATTTTTAAATGTTTATTTATTTTTGAGAGACAGAGAGAGACAGAGCATGAGCAGGGGAGGGGCAGAGAGAAGGAAACATAGAATCTGAAGCAGGCTTCAGGCTCTGAACTGTCAGCACAGAGTCCAACACGGAGCTTGAACTCACAAACCGTGAGATCATGACCTGAACCAAATTCAGATGCTTAACTGATTGAGCCAGCTAGGTGCCCCACTAATTTTTCTTTTTAATGTTCATTATTTGAGAGAGAGAGACAGAGAGACAGAGCACAATCAGGAGAAAGGCAGAGAGAGAGAGAGAGAGAGAGAGAGAGAATCTGAAGCAGGCTCCAGGCTCTGAGCTGGACAGAGCCTGACACGGGGCTCGAACCCACGCACCACAAAACCATGACCTGAGCTGAAGTCGGACGCCCAACCGACTAAGCCACCCAGGCACCCCATCTGAATTTTTATTATTAGGCTTCACAGGCACCACTCATAAATAGAAAAATTTGAATCCAAAGAACTTTATTCATTAGTAGTTAGAATGCCACTCCAGGCAGCTCACCATCATCCATTTATCATGCAATAAGCTGTGAGTAAAAGAGAACTCAAAAAGTGGCTTAGAATAATTAAATGTAATATCTCACAAACCGAGAAATCCAGAGGAGGGCCAGTCGATGCATCTTTTGAAAGGAAGAAGTTGACTTTAGAGGTTCCAAGCAATGTGTCTGGATATAACACCCAGAGGAGAAAGAGAGAACAGGTCCTTCCATTCCTGGATCTCTTTCTTAGAGGAGAAGGAACTCCCCCCCCCCCCAAAGAATATCTGATACTAGATATTTTCCCTTTGCACCTCCAGATCCACTCGCCATCTTCTCCAGCTTGCCCCATGCCCTGGGATGGTGGGCTCTATGATGGTATGGATGGGCTCCTTTGCCCATTTTTTACCAGGTGATATGGCCAACAGGAATAATTCACAAAAGAATGAAAGGGTGAAGGAGTTAGGTCGAGGTATTTAAACTTCCTTGCCATCTACACTGGGTGACCATGGACTGATGGCACTTCTTCATCAAAGACTGAAGCCCCTGAAAGACTGAAGATAGTCTCCCCTACACATCTTTCCCAGTGGTTCATTAGCTTGAATTAAGTTGCCTGTTTCTGAACCAAAACATTATAGGAGGGAACAACACTGTAAAATGATTATAGAAAAGGTAATCGAGGTAGAAGATTCATAAATGAAATCTAACATAAGGTAATTGGCATTCCCAATGATGAAATTAGAAAAAATGCGATGGGAAAAATATTAAAAGATACAGTATCACAATTTCCGAAATAAGGATCAGCCTTTATTTATATGTAAAAACTCATAGGTTGAAAAAGCATGCATGTCCTGGAGGAGGGGAGGAATCGCATAAAAAGATAGAGCAAAGTGTCAGTCTGAAAGTACTAGATGTTATGGATACAGAGAGATTCCCATTTATTCATGGGGGGAAAACTTGTCATATATACAAATAGGATAATGTAATTCATTCATTCAACAAACCTTTTATGCTAGATCCTGTTCAAGACATTTGGGATACATTAGTATACAAACTACTGGTCTCTCCTTTTGTGGAGCTTACAGTCTAGTGGGGACAGAGACCTAACAACCGACATCATGAATAACAAAATTAGATGTTATGTTTATGGGAAAAAAATGTAGAGCAAGTTTGTCAGACTGGGAAAATCAGGGTTGCAATTTTAAATAAAGTGGTAGAGAGGACTTGTTGACAAGTTAGGAGCCCTAACGGTAGTCCATGTTAAACTGTGGCAACAAATATCCTCAATTCTTCACTGCTTATAACAAGAAAGAGAGATGTTGAGGGGAAGTTGGAAAGTAGATACGGGGTTAAAGATTGAGGTCTGAATTGGATATAAATTTGGGGGGATACCTTGGTATATAAATGGTGCTTAACACCACAAATCTGGAGTGAGCACGTTAAAAAAGAGAGGAGTCCAAATCCAGAAGCCTGAAGAGATCAGGGAGGAGAGGGAGACTGAGAGAGACCACTGACACAGGAGGAAGAGCAAAGGAATATGTCCTAGAAGGTCAAGTGCAAAAAAGATTTCCACAAGGAGAGAGTAGTCTGTCAGGTCAATTTTGAAATAAGAATAGTTGAGGTCAATAGATGAGAACTAAGAATTTAAGACTTGGATGTCATGGATGACTTTTTCCATGGATGGCCAAGCTGAGAGACAGGCTGGGATGTGTTTAGGAGGGAATTGAAGTGGAGAAATTGGAGATAAGGAGTATCAACAGGCTTTTTTTCCTGCAAAAAGGAACAAAAGTATGAGTGGTAGTTGCCAAGGGAAGTAAGATCAAGATAATGTTTATATGCTTTTAAGAGGGGAGGAATTAACTACATGTCTGTATACTGATAGAAAAGATCCGGTAGGGAGCAAACATCGCTAGAGGAGAGAGGAGGGACTTGCTAGAGCAGAGTCCTTGAGGAGATGAGAGCAGATAGAAAGTGGAGGACAAGTAGGGGATTGGCTTTGGACAGGAGCTTGGCTGGTTCAGAGAACAAGCAGAGCAGGTGCTGGGGGGTATATGTGGCAATGATGGGTGGAAATTCCGACTGCCTCCATTTTGCCAAAGAAGTGGGAAACAGACTCATTAGCTGAGATGAGGATGGGGGAGGAGGTGATAGAGGTTTGGCATGTGGCCTCTTCCTCCATCTTCAAAGCTAGCAGGAGAACATCTCCATCAGTCTCTCTGACCCACACTACTGCCTCTGTGTATCATTTATAAGGACCTTTGTGATTACATTAGGTCTGCCCAGAAAATCCAGTATAGTCTCCCCATCTAAAGATCCTATGTTTAATCACAGCTGCAAAATCCCTTTTGCCATCTAAGGTAACATATTCACAGGCTCTGGGGATTAGGATGTAGATAACTTGAGGGGAGGCATGGTTTTGCCTACCACACCTGGTAAATAATTCAGAGCATCACACTCATATTGCGTGTGTTGTGTTTAAAATTTTAAAAGGTCCATCAAGGCTTATACCTCTTTCTTTCTGGTGGGGGATTTTGAGTTCCAGCAATTTGAGTAACTGATGTCGATATGTTTTATTATTGGTGATTCAAACCTTGACTGCTTAGGTAAAACAGTGTCCATTGGGTTTCTCCACTGTATGTTCCTTTTTTTTTGTAATTAATAAATAAATATCTTTTTGAAAAAAAAAAACAAATAAATATCTTGTGGGAAGGAGCCAAATGCTTTTGACTGGACTGGAGAGCTTTAAGAAAATGAAAAGTTCATTGGGGCGCCTGGGTGGCTCAGTCAGTTAAGTGTCTGACTTTGGATCAGGTCATGATCTCATGGTTTATGAGTTTGCGCCCCCCATTGGGCTCTGTGCTGACAGCTTGGAGCCTGGAGCCTGCTTCAGATTCTGTGTCTCTCTCTTCCCTCTCTCTCAAAAATAAATAAACTTAAAAACAACTGAAAAAAGAAAAAGAAAATGAAAAGTTCAGGGCATTAAATTCTTGGCTGAAACCACAAAGCACCAAGTAGTTCTCATGCGTAGCTTAAAATAATTTTTTACCCCAGTAGCTACAGGGTTAGTGCAGCTGAAGATAGGGTCATAACAAATAAATTGAATTCATACTATATCCGGATCTTTTGTGTGAAATTTAGGGCATTGATTGGGAAAGTTTGGGAACCCCAAGAATTCAAATGACAATATTTTAAAGAAATCAGAGAATGCCAAGTATCCTGAACCTCCATATCCCATGCCCACTGAAGTGTGTGTTACCCTTACAAGGGAATGCTTGCTCTCTTCATGTCTGATCCTGACCTTTGCTCACTGACTCCAGACCTAATCTAAAACCCTGTTCCAAGATGCCTCAGAGGAACAAGGGCAAAGTCTGATGCAGAAGAAAACCTCAAGGCCACGCTTTTTGGTTACCCAGTGGTACATATTATATAAGCAAGGCAAAATAAATGCTTAAGTCTTTTTTAAAGTTTATTTATTTATTTTGGGAGAGAGAAAGCACAAGCGAGGGAGGGGCAGAAAAAGAGGGAGAGAGAATCCTAAGCAGGCTCTACACTGTCAGTACAGAGCCCAACGCAGGGCTTGAACTCATGAACCATGAGATCATGACCTGAGCTGAAATGAGAGTCGGACGTTTAACTGATCAAGCCACCCAGGTGCCCCAATGCTTAAATCTTTTATGTACCAGTTTTTAGGATAAAGAATTGGCATCTTATCATCTTGCAAATGTGGCCAGCTATTTTTTTTTTTTTTGAGAGAGAGAGAAAGCGCACGCGTGTGCATGAGCACGGGAGGGACAGAGAGGGAGGGAGAGAGAGAATCCCAAGCAGGCTCCACTGTCAGCCCAGAGCCCTACTTGGGGCTCCAGCTGTGAGACATGACCCGAGCCAAAATCAAGAGTCAGTCACTTAACCGACTGAGCCACCCAGGCACCCCTGGCCACTTACTTTTTAAATGTTATTATGATCTCATGGTTCTAAACACATTCGATGGGCTTTAATCCATTGCAAATGTTATTCTTTATTTTCTTTTTCTCTTTCTTTCTTTTTCTTTCTTTCTTTCTTTCTTTCTTTCTTTCTTTCTTTCTTCTTTCTTTCTTTCTTTTTTAGTGAACTCTACCCCAATGTGGGACTTGAACTCCACAGCATGCTCTACCAACTGAGCCAGCCAGGGCCCCACGGTTGTTATTCTTATCAAAACTCAATTGCCGCAGGGGCACCTGGGTGGCTCAGTTGGTTGACATCTGACTCTTGATCTCAGCTCAGATCTTCACCTCAGGGTCATGAGTTCATGCCTTCTTTGGGCGCCATGCTGGGTGTGGACCCTACTAAAAAACAAAAACAAAACCAAAAAAACTCAACTACTCCATCTTTGGCCTCTTCACAGTCAGAGTGGCATCTGAGACCTTTTGAGCATGACCCTAGCAGTCTTTGATAATAGCTTTTTGCTATCTGGTGTGACAAGATATCCCTGGCTCCAGGCATTTCTGGATCAAAGATTATGTACCTTTTACATTTGAATTTTGATGACGTCCAATTCATCATTGTTTTCTTTTATAGATTGTGTTTTTGGTGTCGTACCTAAGAAAAGTGTCCCAATCTAAAACTAATGTCATATATGTCAGTTATACTTCAGTAGTAATTTGCAAAAAGATAATCATCCCTAAGATCAAAATTATGTCCTGTGTTCTTTTTAGGATTTTCATAGTTTGGGGCGCCTGGGTGGCTCAGTCGGCTAAGCGTCCGACTTCGGCTCAGGTCATGATCTCCCAGTTCGTGAGTTCGAGCCCCGCGTCCGGCTCTGGGCTGATGGCTCGGAGCCTGGAGCCTGCTTCAAATGTTATGTCTCCCTCTCTCTCTCTGCTCGTCCCCTGCTCACGCTCGGTCTCTCTCTCCTTCAAAAATAAATAAAAATATTTAAAAAAAAAAGAATTTTCATAGTTTAAGCACTTAAGCTAGCTGTTCTATGCTCCACATGTCTGCAGTCTAGATAACATTTTGTATCAGAAACATACACAGGTTTTTAATTACAGTATAAAAATATTATTTTTATGATTTAAGAAAATGAAATGTTATCGGGGCTTCTGGATGCCTCAGTCAGTTAGGTGTCTGACTTCGGCTCAGGTCATGATCTCATGGTTCGTGAGTTCGAGCCCCGTGTCGGGCTCTGTGCTGACAGCTCAGAGCCTGGAGTCTGTTTCAGATTCTGTGTCTCCCTCTCTCTCTCTCTCTCTCTCTCACTCTCTCTCTCTCTCTGCCCCTCCCCTGCTTGTACTCTCTCTCTCTCTCTTTCTCTCAAAAATAAACATTAAAAAAATTTTTTGAAAGATAATGTTCTTGATTTGATTTTTGTTTAGTTTTTTGAATTCATCTATTCATTTTTTTAGTGATCTCTATATGCAACATGGGGCTCAGACTCACAACCCTGAGATCAAGAGTGGCATGCTCTTTTGATTGAGCCATCCAGGCACCCCCGATATTATTTATTTATTTATTTATTTAAATACGGAATGCTTCACGAATTTGCATGTCATCCAGGAGCCATGCTAATCTTCTCTGTATCGTTCCAATTTTAGTATATGTGCTGCCGAAGTGAGAACTTTATTTATTTTTAATTACACAAATGACACAGGAGAATAAACTGTACAAAAACAGCAAAAGTACAGAGAGTAGAAAGTGAAAAGTCACCCTTGCATCCATTGTTATTCATTCATTCAAGAAATCTGGGTTAGCTCCCCATTCACGTATTACTTCCATAATTCAAGATTCATTAGTCTATATACAAAAACACTGTATTCAGTATGCTGTGGACATATTATGGCAATAACTTTACCATCTTCCCATAGCTGCATTCTCTTTTTCCGAAGGCAATAAAATGAAAATCTTTGTATCAAGACATAGACGTTGTACATGTAGAAGGTAACTCAGAGAATGCAGATTCTGGAGACAGAAGAACCATATCTTGTTGCTCTCCAAGACTAAAATGAGAAGGCTTTCTAGTGGTGCCGATGTCTTTCAGATGCGTTAAAAAGAAAACTAAAGTTGTAAGACAAGTCAGGGCTTCCTTCTTAATGTCTGCGCTTCCTAAAGATGTTGTAAGGGTTTAGTTGTGTGTTTTTAAATCTGATTTCAAATGGTCATTGATGTGAAATGTTGGGATTTGGGACTGAACGGTCAAGAAAGAATTCTTGAGATGTCTTCGGTGCAAAAAGGTGGTTTTATTAAAGCATGGGGACGGGACCTGTGGGCACAAAGAGCTGCACTGGGGTTGTGAGGAGCGACTGATTATATACTTTCAAGTTGGGAGGGGGTTAGGGTTAGCAGAAGTCTCTAAGGAATTTGGAAGCAAGGTTTCCAGGACCTTGAGGGGCTAGCTGTTGTTAGGAAAAGGTCATTTATTACTGTCTAATCAAACCTTGGTCATGAGACCCTTCAGAGGTACATCAGTGGGCCATATGCTTGGAGGATGATTGCTAACATATATCTTGGGGGTTAGACATAAAGGTAGTTTCTGAAGGAACTTTTACATATTAAAGGAGACTTAGAGGATCATGGAGGGCTGGCTAATGTTAAGCCAAGATTGCCTTTTGCCCTTGGCAAAGTATTAACATGGAGGCAGCTGAGTTCCTAGAGGAAGTTCACTCTGCCTGTCTCAATGACTTGTCAATGTGCTGTAAGTTAAAAGGAAGTTTAATTTTTTCCGTATGTATTTTGCCTTTGTCCTCCACATTAGTCATCGTGGTCTAGCTCCTTCTTCACTCTTCCCAGTTAAGTGAATGCGGACATACAAGAAAGACATATATGATGTCTTTGGCATAAAATCTAGAACAGAGACGCTAACGTCTCCCAGTGAATCATCAACCTTGATTTCATCTGAAGGGCGTTGGGGTGTTTTTCATCTGCTTTAGCTGAAAAATCATCTTGGCATGATCTCTACCTGTAAGCAGGTCCCGCCAACCACCCATTGTGTTCTTACTGTAACTGTGGTGCCCTTTGCAAATTCCCGCAGTTTTATCTCCGTAGACAAAATAGATCACTGTCCTTTCAACAGATTTTAAGTCATCAAATACTGAAACATTTTGCATTGAAAGAGCAGTGCTTCAAAAGGTAACTTTAAAATGTAACTTTATTTCTTCTACCATCTTTGAGGTCTAGAGTTGTAAAACCAAGGAGCAGCCTACTTGAGGGTTCTATTCCACTGGTGGGTCTTCCCTCTTTGGCTGCAGGATCTGACTGGTACTACCCAGCCCTGCCATCTACTATCTCCATGGTTTTATTAGCCCATCTTGCTGGAAGTCCTGTCCTTACCAATAGAGGGCGCTGAAAAGTCACTAAAGGAAGAAAGGGTTCTCCAGGTTCTGGTGCGTCTCCCCTGCCCTTTCTCTAGTGCTGAGCTTTTGTTTTGTTTTGGTTTTGGTTTTTTGGGGTTTTGTTTTTTGGGTTTTTTTTTTTACCAGCGTAGATAACACAGAATTAAATTAGTTTCAGATGTACACTATAGTAATTCAACAGTTCCATATGTTAATGCTCATCAAGAGAAGTGTACTCTTAATCCCCTTCACCTATTTCACCCATTCCCCTCCCCACCCCACTTCCCCTCTGGTAACCACCAGTTTGTTCTCCATAGATAAGAGTCTGTTTTTTGGGTTTGTCTCTTTTTTTTCTTTGTTCATTTATTTCATTTCTTAAATGACACATATGAGTGACATTGTATAGTATGGCTGACTGGCTTATTTCACTTAGCATTAGACTCTCTAGACCCATCCAGGTTGTTGCAAATGCCAAGATTTCATTCTTTTTATGGCCGAATAATATTCCACTGTGGATATATACCACATCTTTTTTATCCATTTATCTATCAATGGACACTTGGGCTGCTTCCATAACTTGGTTACTGTATACAATGCTGCAATAAACATAGGGGTGTATACAACCCTTCAAACTAGTGTTTTCATATTCTTTGGGCAAATACCCAGTAGTGTCATTCCTGGATCATAGGGTAGTTTTCTTTTTAATTTTTTGAGGAAACTCCATTCTGTCTTCCACAGTGGCTGCACCAGTTTGCATTCCCAATAGTGCATGAGAGTTCCTTTTTCTCCACGTTTTCAGCGACACTTGTTGTTTCCTGAGTTTTTGTTTTAGCCATTCTTTTTTTTCCCTTTTTTTTTTTTGAAGATAAATATAGGTTTAATGATCCATTGTCTTTCACACAGAGACTTTGTAATCCCAGGATATACAACCATGCAACATAGACCAAGTAGCCAATTCTAAAATAGACTTGGCTTCTTACAACTACCCTGAAAACACTGCAGCCTTTCTTCCATCCAAAATGACCCTAATCTCACATGAAACGTTATTATAGGGGAACCAGCAACCTAGCTTTGTGGCCGAAAGTAAGAACCAAAGGAAGGAAAGTAATTTGGTGGTGAGCTGGTGAGAACAGGAAATCTGGTTTCCTTCCCTGTGCTTCTTAGCTCGTCTTATTCTAGCTTTTTTTGTCCCTCTTCTTCAGCCCATCCATGTTAGCTCTCAATAGGTTTGAATAAGTCGTCTGAAACCTGCTCACGTCCTTGGAGCTCACCACGGTGCTGATCTTTTTCCCATCAGTAGCTCTTAACAGACACATGTTGCCTGAGAGCTCAAAGCCCCCCACAGAACCTTTCCTTGGGATGGGTTTAGTTCAACCATCGTACTTCTTCAGGGTGATGAACACACTGCCAACAACCAGCACTTCTGGAAGAGTCTGGTCAGCTCCATAGGGAACTACTCACTCTCCAGCAGCACCAGGATGGTGATCCCCTGCGTCAGCATCTATTTTAGCCATTCTGGCAGATGTGAGAAAGTATCTCGTTGTGGTTTTGATTTGCATTTCCCTGATGATGAGTGATGTTGAGCATCTTTTCATGCGTCTGTTGGCCATCTGGATATCTTCTTTGGAGAAATGTCTGTTCATGTCTTCTGCCCATCTAAGGCTCAGCTTTTGGGGTGGCAGTTTTCCCACATGAGATTCTTCATGGGCACAGCTTCCTTGAGTATCTGCCTCATGCAGAATGGCTTTTCCAGGGACCAGCTCCTACTGAGGTCAGCTTCCCCAACTCCCAGTTGGTGACCAGCCAGTGGTCAGTAGCTGCCCCTGGTATATCCACTGGCAGCTTTGCAGTGTTTCTGGGAAGATACTTCAGTGACTTCTCATTTCCCTTTCCAGTGAGGGGTGGCCCCCAGCCTAGGTGTGTGTGTGTGCCCTTCCTCAGGCACTACTCTCTATATCTACTATAGGGGAGGGGACTGCTCTCTATATCTACTATTCCTTTGTTCTCTAGAGTTCTTTGTAACCCTTACTAGAAAATTCCCCATTCTTCCAATCCTCTGGAAATAACTCTTTATATTAAATTTCCCTGATTCAAATTACTGTGTGGATCATGTCTCCTGATTGGACTCTAACTGATATAATAATGTTACAACATCCTTTGATATTCTTCAGGGCAAGTCTGGCTTCCTGGTTCTTTTCCAAACTGTCATTAGCTATTCCCCGTCATTGTTTCTCCAAGATGAATTTCAAAATCAGGTTTCTTTTCTTTTTTTTTTTTTAAGTTCATTTATTTTTTAGAGAGAGAGAGAGACAGACAGAGACAGAGCACAAGTGGGGGAAGGGCAGAGAGAGAGGGGGACACAGAATCTGAAGCAGGCTCCAGGCTCTGAACTGTCAGCACAGAGCTTGACGCAGGGCTCGAACTCATAAACCATGAGATCATGACCCAAGCTGAAGTCAGACGCTTAACCGACTGAGCCACCCAAGCGCCCCTGGTTTCTTTTTTCAAAATCGATTTTCCAATGCTATAAAACAACTCTTAAGATTTTAATTAAGATAATATTGAAATAACATGTGAAAATGTTGAGAATGGGCATCTTTGTGATAAGAATAAGTCTTCCTATCCAGAGACATGAATTAGCTCCTCAGGTAGGTAATGCTCTCCTTACCCTTGTTTGCGGGAAATTGTTTCTTCATTCTGCTGTGAGTACCTTGAGAAGGGCTTGTGTGCCACCAAAGTGGTCCCACGTCTGCCACTGCTGGGCACCCAAGACATACAAACAGCCTAGGGTTAATTTCTTAAATAATTTCTCAGCTTGAGGAGCATCTGGGTGGCTCAGTCAGTTAGGCATCTGACTTCGGCTCAGGTCATGATCTCACAGTTCGTGGTTTCGAGCCCCATGTCGTGCTCTGCGCTGACAGCTCAGAGCCTGGAGCCTGCTTCAGATTCTGTGTCTCCCTTTCTCTCTGACCCTCCCCTGCTCTCTCTCTGTCTCTCAAAAGTGAGTAAACGTCAAAAAAAATGTTAATAGTAATGATTTATCAGCTTTAGTTTACCACCCAGTGGGCTAATTCAGGCTCCACGCCTGTCTGAAGATGAAAACACATTTTTTTCCCCAGCCAGAGCCACAGAAGAGACAACCTTCCTAGTTGCCTCCCTGGGCCAGTGGGAAGTTTGTTGGTCTTCCTTGTAAAATGATTGCAGCCTTCAAGTGTCCTAGCTTTGTGCAAGTGTCGCGATTCAAGCTCATCCCACCTTAAAGCCTGAGGTTTCATCTTTCCTTCTTAAGTGAGGTTAAAAACCAAGTTTTCTCCCTTGGAGAACCTGTAAGCAAGTGTTAGATTGCCCCCTTGTGGAAACCCCAGGCCCGGTTGAGATGGTCTGACACTTCCTCCCCACCATCATTCTATCCATAATTATCTGAGAGAGCTTCTTCCTGTGCTTAAGAGAGGATGCTTTTGTACTCAGCAACATGAGAGAGACTCAGGTCTGGAGGACCCCTGGGATGTGAAAAATGTAACATTCCGGGTCCCCATCCCTCTCTGTGTAGCTCATAACTACAGCTACAGAAGGGGAGACCTGGATGTATTCCTAAGAGCAGCTCAGATAGCTGCTCCCCAAATGACAGCCACCACCTTGCTAGTTAGTGGGAGGGCTTCCTGGGATTCATGGGACACAGGGGACTGCTGCGCTGGGTGTGATGTTAGTCCATCTCACGGCATCTGGTTCTTCAGAAGGAAAGAGCATAGACAATGAATTTCACTCCCCACCCCAAGACTTTAAAGAGGCTTGTCCGGAAAGCAGGTTTAGCGGTCTGTTTCCAGCTCAACACCTCCTCCCCAGATTCTGGGTGATGTGCGATGCACGGGTGCTGATAGATGCCAGGCCTGGACCATCACTCCCAAAGTAAAATGGAGTCCGAAACCAAGTTTGTATTCATCTTCTTCCTTTTGCACTGGCCTAGGGTAGCGACACGTGCTTCTTAAGAGCACAGGCTCAGAAGCAAGACAACCTGGGTGCAAGTCCTGACTCTGTTCCTTTCTACTTGTGAAACCACAGACAAGTGGCTTAACGTCTCTGTGCTTCAGTGTCCTCATCAGTAAAATGGGTGCATTACCTACACCTGCCCCAGAAGGTTGTGATGATGGAATGAGTGGACCCACATAAAGAGCTCAGAACGACGACTGGCATATACTAAGTCGTCAACATCCATTGTTTTTAAGTCTCTAAAAGAAAAGCAAGCAAGCAACAAAGGCAATGCCAAGC
Organism: Panthera onca; assembly: GCF_046562875.1. NCBI lineage: Eukaryota > Metazoa > Chordata > Mammalia > Carnivora > Felidae > Panthera > Panthera onca. The sequence continues at coordinate 6,069,152 of NC_138348.1, forward strand.
CTCTGACCCCTCCCAGCGCCCCCGAGACTGCCAGCCCCTCAGCTCACAGGCTGCCTCCCTGGCACTCAGGTTCGTCTTTGTTTCTAGTACTCGAAGATTTCCAACTTCCCTTTCCTCCCTACAAGCTCAGCCTTGCACTCCATTTGTGGAATCAGATATTTCATTCCACATCTCTAAGGATTGTAGTCAAAAATATTCAGCACTAACCTGATCGTCCACTGAGACTAGAAGCTCTGCCTTGATTTCTCCAGCCTTTCTGCCACATAGCCCTGAAAGCCTCTGAACTGAATCGGAAGGTGTTTGCAGTGGGGATAGACTAAGATGTCGAAACAAACAGGCCCCAGAGGTGTCTGATTCTCCCTCATGTAACAGTTTAGGGTGGCAGGGCCAGCTTGGTGGGGAGTTCTGCCCAAGCACTGGGCACGATGTCACGATTCGAGCCCTGGGCTGACATCAGAGCTGTGATCTGCACAAACCTTCCATGAACGCAAAGGTTGTGACCATTCGAGCCCTCAGCATGGGGAGAAGACATGGAAGGCACACATGGAAAGTTTCTGTGGGTCAGTCCAGAAAGTGACACGTGTCACCCCAACCAAATTCTACTAAAGAAAATCTAGCACATGGCTAAACCCAACCCCAAAGGAACCTTGGAAGTGAAGCATAGATGATGTCACATGCCCCATGAGCAGTCTATTACCACCAAAGAAGAGAAAGGATTTTTGTGGATAGCAAGCAGTCTCTGCCGTGGAAGGAAAACACTGGGTCCTGCAACAGAAAGTGTAGGGGTGCCTGGGTGGCTCAGTCAGTTAAGCATCTGGCTCTTGATTTTGGCTCAGGTCATGGTTTCACAGTTTGTGAGTTCAGGCCCCGCATGGGGCTCTGTGCTGACAGCGCAGAGCCTGCTTCGGATTCTTTCTCTCTCCCTCTCTCTCTGCCCCTTCCTTTCGTGTGCTCTCTCTCTCTCTCAAAATAAATAATTAAACTTAAAGAAAACTTAGGGGGAAAAAAGAGGGACACCTGGGTGGCTCAGTGGGTTAAGTGTCCTACTTCAACTCAGGTCATGTTCTCACGGTTTGTGGGTTCGAGCCCTGTGTCTGGCTCTGTGCTGACAGCTCAGAGCCTGGAGCCTGCTCTGGATTCTGTGTATCCCTTTCTCTCTCTGCTCCTGCCGCACTCGTACTCTGTCTCTCTCTCTCTCAAAAATAAATAAAACATTAAAAAATTTTTAAAGTCATTTTGGATGCATGAGCAATGAAAGATAAAATACTCAGGCATAAACTTAACAAGAAATGGGTATACTATTTACAAACAAGACTTTAACACTCTACTAAGGAACATTAAGGACAGACTTGGGTAAGTAGACAGTTCTATCATGTTCTTGAACAGGAAAAATCAACATCAGAAAGATGTCAATTCTCCCCAAATAAGCTGTACTTTTAACGTAATTCCAATAAAAATACAAACAGGATTTGCTTAACTAAACAAGTGAATTCCAGAATACAGTTGGGAAAATAAACAAGAGAGACTATAATAGATATTTCTAATAAAGAAGAGTAGTCCGGAGATACTCTTCCTGCCACACATTAAAACATACGCTGGGGCACCTGGGTGGCTCAGTCGGTTGAGCGTCCGACTTTGGCTCAGGTCATGATCTCGCGGTCTGTGAGTTCGAGCCCTGTGTTGGCCTCTGTGCTGACAGCTCAGAGCCTGGAGCCTGCTTTGGATTCTGTGTCTCCCTCTCTCTGACCCTCCCCCGGTCATGATCTGTCTCTCTCTGTCTCAAAAATAAATCATTAAAAAAAATTAAAATGTAGAGAAAATCTGAAAACATCTTTTTGATAATTGGTTAAACTAATAGGAAATGTTAAGAGAAATTCTTACTTTTAAAACTTTTTGTGGTGAAAAGCTTCAACCTACAAAAAAGATAGACAAGGAACATCCATGCATCCACCATCTAGGTGCAACAATTGTTAATATTTTGCCACATTTTCCATCTATATAAAAAGATAATATAAATATATAACAAATAATTTTTATATAACTAGGTGTCATGACATTTCAACCCTAGTTATTTCCCATACATGCTGAATTTTTTTCCTTTTTTCCCTTTTAATCACCAATATTCAGAGTTAAGAGCTAACTCGTATCAGCCACTCCCAGTAGTGGCAAAGAGCGTGGGGTTTGGTTTTGTTTTTATTTCTTTTTGGTTTCGTCATGGACTCATAAGTTTTTATAGATTCAATGTATTTCACTCAATTGCAACCATTTTTTATTTTTTTAATTAAATAATTTTTTAATGTTTATTTATTTTTGAGAGGGAGGGAATGAGTGTGAGCAGGGGAGGGGCACGGAGAAAGGAAGACAGAGAATCCAAAGCAGGCTCCGTGCCTCAGCGCAGAGCAGGACGTGGGGCCTGAAATCATGAGCCGTGAGATCATGAACTGAGACGAAGTTGGACGTTCAACTGACTGAGCCACCCGGGCGCGCCTAGATTTTGCTTAACATTTATTTAGTTTCGAGAGAGAGAGAGCGAGTGGGGGAGGGGTGGAGAGAGGAAGACAAAAGATCCAAGCAGGCTCTGCCAGCCCGATGTGGGGCTGAAAACACGAGATCATGACCTGAGTCGAAACCAAGAGTTGGCTCCTCAACTGACTGAGCCACCAAGGCGTCCCTACAATCATTTTTTTTTAAAAAGAGGTCCCATAACTGGACCCCTGGCTGGCTCAGTTGGTAGATCAGCTACTCCTGATCTCAGGGTTATAAGTGCAGGTCTCACCCCAAGTGTGGAGCTTACTTTGAAAAAAAAGGGAGGTGCTTGTAAGAATTCCCAGCAAGTCTGTCCTCACATGAGTTGGGAGCCGATGAGATTTTGTGACCAACCTAAGAAAAAGGTAACCGCAATCCGTTCATCAACACTTGGCCACTAAGAATCTTCACGAGAAATTCTACAAATCAATTAATGTTTTTCCATGTTATTTGGCCGAACAGTGTAAAACCTACATCTTTGTGGATAATTATCAATTCCTGGCCTTTTCGCATAGTTCAACTTAAGAGTAAAATAAAGGATGACTCCTCAAATTATAGGTAATTCCCTAAACGTTTCAGTCACAACGAAGAAGCTTCCAAACATTTTTGTCTTAGCCTTAGAAGTAGAATGGCTCTCCAAAGGAAAATTCTTTAAAAGTATTTTCTTCGCTCTCTGCAATCATTGGGGAATTACTTAATTCAATCAATATGAAACATCATAACTGAGATATTGCAAAATGAAGTACCATAACTTGAGACATGGTTGGAAGTTTACCTACTGGAAAAGGAGAGCGATCGTGCTAAAATGAAGAAAATTGTCAGCGGATTTCAGGATAAACCTTCTTGTAAGGAATTTCCAGTTTTTTATTTTCGGAGCAATTCGATAGGAATAGGCCCCACGACGCTTTTTCTTGGAGACTGAGTTGAAGGACGCAGGCATGATGACCAGACTTAAGGACCAGTTTGAACTTACAGCACTGGTTTGGATATTAACTCCATCCGAAGCAGAAGTGGAATGTTAACCAACATTGACAGAGACAGTTGGGTTAAACTTGCAACTACCTTTGAGCCCCAAACATGACTTAATCGTTCTCCTTCGGAAAGGTTTTGGAGCCAGTTCTGACCCATCTTCAGTCCTTTGGAGAGCAGTAGGTAATGTGTAACAGCATTTCCAAAACATATTTACTTCCGAGATCCTCACTGCTCTGTGTGATTACTGCAAAAGCAACAAAACCAAAGTACAAATGTGTCAGAAGACATCTGCAGGGACCTCCTTTAAAATTTTTTTTAAATGTTTATTTATTTTTGAGACAGAGAGAGACAGAGCATGAATGGGGGAGGGTCAGAGAGAGGGAGACACAGAATCTGAAACAGGCTCCAGGCTCTGAGCTGTCAGCACAGAGCCTGATGCGGGGCTCGAACTCACAGACCGTGAGATCATGACCTGAGCCAAAGTCGGACACCCAACCCACTGAGCGACCCAGGTGCCCCAAGGTTGCTTTTTAAAGTATTGCATATTAATAAAGTCATATTTAATAACTTAGGGTGCCTGGGTGGCTCAGTCAGCTAAGTGTCTGACTTCGGGTCAGGTCATGATCTCATGGTTTCTTGAGTTCCAGTCCCAAGCTGGGCTCTGTGCTGACAACTCAGAGCCTGGAGCCTGCTTCAGATTCTGTGTCCCCGTCTCTTTCTGCCCCTCCTCTGCTCACGTTCTGTCTCTCTCTCCTTCAAAAATAAATAAACATTAAAAATGTATAAAAAAATAAATTGTGTAGGTGGGTTATGTTACTTGTGAATCTCTTTTAGGATCATCAAAGTGGTGTGGCAAAATATGTTATAAAAAGAGGGTGTTGGGCCTGACAGAGCTGAAAACAAGTGCCCCAAAACAGGGAGTCTCAAGGAGGGGCAATTTTGCCCCCAGGGGATGTTTGGTGATGTATGGAAACATCATTTCAACTGTAAGAAAGTGCTCCTGGCATGTAACGGGTGTGGGCTAGGATGCTGCTGAAAACCCTACGGTGCACAGGAAGCCACCACGACAAAGAATTATTCCCCCAAATGTCTATAGGGCTGAGGCTGAGAAACCCTGATCTATCAAAACTCCTGCACAGATGCCCAGAAGATGTACACAATGGGCCCAATACACCCAGAGCAGCATTGCTTACACTAGAACACAGCTGGAAGCAATCCAAATGCCTGCAACACTTATCCAATGAGATAAACGTCATATGGCAGTGGAATATTACACATCTATGAATAGTGAATGAACAATACTGTAGTATACATCATGAATGAATCTCAAAAATGTGTTGAATTTTAATTTTTATTTTATTTAAGAACATTTTTTAACGTCTATTTTTTTTAACGTTTATTTATTTTTGAGACAGAGAGAGACAGAGCATGAACGGGGGAGGGTCAGACAGAGAGAGGGAGGCACAGAATCTGAAACAGGCTCCAGGCTCTGAGCTGTCAGCACAGAGCCCGACGCGGGGCTTGAACTCATGAACCGCGAGATCATGACCTGAGCTGAAGTCGGAGGCTTAACCGACAGCCACCCAGGCGCCCCTAACGTCTATTTATTTTTGAGAGAAAGAGAGAGAGCACGTGCAGGGGAGGGGCAGAGAGAGAGGGAGACACAGAATCGGAAGCAGGCTCCAGGCTCTGAGCTGTCAGCACAGGGCCCGATGTGGGGCTTGAACTCACAAACCGTGAGATCATGACCTGAACCAAAGTTGCATGCTTAACCAACTGAGCCACCCAGGCGGCCCAGAGTAGATCTTAATGTAAACTATGGGCTATAGTTAGTAATAATGTATCAATATTTATTCATCAATTGTAACAAATGTACCACACTAAAGTAAGATGTTAATAATGAGGGCAACTGGGGAACGGGGTGGGAGAGCGAGTATATGGAATTCTGCTTACTATGTAGTCTATTTATTCTATAAACCTAAAACAGTCCTAAAAATAAAATCTGCTCTTTATTTTGAAAAGCAAGTTGATAATTTTCTGAGCCTGGACCCTAACCGCATTTTATGTATGGGCACAATGTATTATTTGTGAGGTTTGAAAATACACAGCATTCTTCGGTAACACGGCCACCGTCTAGGTAGAGGGACAGCTGCACTTGGTTTTGTTTGGAACTTTGCCAAGACTGGGTCACTATTTCAGAAGATCACACCACCAGTAGGGAACTGGTGGTCTCTGAGTGGCTGGCTCACCGCTCGCTGGTATTGTGTATGCCCTGGCAGACGATGGGTTCGCTGTGGTTTTATCAAGGGGGCCAGTATCTACCTGCTCCACAGGGCCTGGGCATTTACATGCTCAAACACACATGATTTTATTACTAAATACTCTTACTTATCCCGTATGGTACAACTAGGACATTATACTGACATTAAATTTGTTTGCATGTTTAGGTTTTTTTTTTTTTTTAAGTGTATTTATTTTGGGAGGGAGAATGTGCACACACACATAAGCGGGGAAGGGGGAGAGAAAGAGAGAGGGAGGGAGAGAATTCCAAGCAGGCTCCGAGCTGTCAGAGCAGGGCCTGACCTGGGCTCCATCTCCCAAACTGTGAGATCATGACCCGAGCGGAAATCGAGAGTCAGACGCTCAACTGACTGAGCCACCCAGGCGCCCCTACGTGACATTTTTTGTGCAGAGGTAGGTTTTGTTACATATTAATTCACTGCAGGCTAGCAACAAAATATTTGTTATTAAAAGGATGACTGAGTCCTATAGAGTTGAGAACCTCTCCTTTCAACTGAAATCTAAACCCCTTCCTCCGCCCTCAGGCCTGTCCTAACCAGCCCTCTCTGTCCCAGAGGCTCAGCCCCCTGCTCCCACCAGGCCTGCCAAAGGGATCTATTTGTATGTCTCAGAATGTACCAGCACTCTCACGTCCCTGCTCTTGGTACAAGCTGTTCTGTCCCCGAGATTCCCTCACCTCCTTCACTCACGCCTCAACAAATGCAGTGTCCCCAAACCTCAGTTGTTCATGTCCTTCCGTTCAACCTGCGCCACAGCTGTGCCCACCCTGCAGTCCCTTTTACTGAATTTTCTTTCTTTTTTAAAGATCTTATTTATTTTTAAGTTTTATTTATTTATTTCGAGGGGGGAGGGGCAGAGAGAGAGAGAGAGACAGAGAGTGAGTGGGGGAGGGGCAGAGAGAGAGAGAGACAGACAGACAGACAGACGGAATCTGAAGCAGGCTTCAGGCTCTGAGCTGTCGGCACAGAGCCCACCGTAGGGCTCGAACCCATGGACTGCAAGATCATGACCTGAGCCTAAGTGGGAAGCTTAACCAACTGAGCCACTCATGTGTCCCCCCCCAAGATTTTATTTTTAGGTAATCTCTACACCCAGTGTGGGGCTCAAATTCACAAGCCCGAGATTAAGAGTCGTTAGATCCATTGACTGAGACAGCCAGGCGCCCCTACTTAATTTCCTTTAAATGACTCATTTTTCATAAATTAATTTTGAATTTACATTAAATTATAAGAAAATTTATCTTTTCTCTTCTATACCTTTTTATTTAGGTATAGTTGACACACAATGTTACATTAATTTCAGGTGTACTATAAACACATTTATTTTTAAATAAATTATAAAAATTTAATATTTCATTATTTAACAAGCTTATATTTTAATTTATTTCTATTTAATCTTTATTTAATTCTAATAAACTTATAAACATTTCTTTATTAAATTATACATAATTTTATTTTTCAAGGAAAAGGGTACATCATTATTATAGGAAGCTAGCATCCATAGTCCGAAAAATAAAGCAACTATAAAAACAGAGAGAAGGAACATAAAAGTTATGAACCTCTATTTATATGAAATTGTCAGCAGAAACCCTGATGCCAGCTTTTTGTTAGAGAAAGAAGGAGCGAAACCAAGAGGCCTTAGAAACACGTTAGCACCAAGTTGAGACTTTCCCCTTGACATATTCTGGAGGCTTGAAAGCAAATTGAAAAGAGAATAACTTTCTCTTTCAGTGTAATTTAATTCTGTCTCTGTTCTCCCTCAAATCACTTGTGTGTTATTACAATCCATTTATTCACCAAGTATTTATCAAACACCTACTACGAACCAATCAGTGGTACTAGATGTTTGCAATAATAAAACACTGAACCAGACAAACACAGTCTTTGCCCCGTAGACTCCCAGTCGGCTAAAACACACACACACACACACACACACACACACACACACACACACGTAATCTGGAAGGGATCATAAAATTTCATTACTTATGACAGTAATTTGTAATTTAGATCAGTATTTATATGCACCGTGACTGCGGAGCAAACAAACCCACTTGTAAATTCCATGAGTTAGAGCAAATTAATTTCAAAATGGCCATGGTCTATAATCTTTTCAAAGTTTTGCACAGGAAAAAAAAAAAAAAAAAAAAAGAGGTGGGAGGTAGGTGCATCTTCATAGGTTTGATGTGATGAGACCCGGGATCGCCGAAAGTTGTTTGTTTGTTTGTTTGTTCGTTTAGCGGCGGTGGTGGGAGGGCACCTCCGGGTCACCCTTCCCTCTTGAGCCTTTGCTTAACCCCTTGCTGCCCCGAACGCAGCTCCTCGGTCACCGGGAAGCCCGCCCGGATGCCCCGCTGGGCCCACGCCTCCGCAGTGCGCCCCCAAAGACACGGAGCTTCTCCGGGCACCCGCTTGGAGGAGAAGAGGCAGTCTGTCTGTCTGTCTGTCTTCCTGACCCGCCTGGGGACGCCTGGCCCTCTCCTTGGTCTCCCGAAGCACCCAGCTCCGCGCAGCCCTCCAGGACCGCTGGCGGCAGACGCTCAGGTTACCCCTGGGCGAGCCGGCTCCCCGGAGGGCTCGGCGTCACCCCGCGCGGCACGGCTCTGGCACCACCTCCGAGCTGGCGGAGGGGGAAGCAGCCGCACCAGGTCGGCTCCCCAGCTCCGGACGGAGGAGGGGCGGGGTACCTCCCCCACCGCAGAGGGGTGCATATCTGCATATTCAAACCGCAGAGGTCCGAGACGGGCGCCCGCGGACAGGGGAGACAGCAGGGGACCTTCCCGGGGCAGCCGCCTCTAAGCCGCACGGGATGGCGAGGGTAGCCGTGCGTGCCGGGACCGCGAGGTCGGGCAGGGTCCCAGGCTGGAGTCCGGAGTCCCCGCCGGGGGGAGGTAGGGAGGAGTGGTGCGACCCTCTGTCCCCGCCCCGGGGGCGGAGCGAGGTTCTATCCTGCGGAGCTTGACACCCGCAGAAATCGTTCCAGGCCTTCCTCCCCAGCTCCCGCTTCGTCCCCGCCCCTTTCGGGGAGACTCGACCCCCTCCGCGCTCTGTCTACCGCCCGCAGGACACAGCCTCCCGGGTTTTCTGGCCCCCGGGCCCCGGCGTAGGTGCAGGTGCAGCACCCAACCTCCTTCCCACCCCGGCGCATCCCGCTGGGCGGCCATGGCGCGAGGAGACGCCCCACAGGACAGGCGAGTTGGGCGCTGGGTGGGGCGCGGACGAGGATCCGGGTGGCGGTGGGCAGCGCAGACCCGCTCCCTTCGGGCGCTCCAAGGCTCAAAGCGGACTGGATGGAACTACAATTCCCATCAGCCGCCTCCCTGGGCTGCCTGAGCCGGGGTGATGGGGGTTGTAGTCCGCTCTCCGGAGGGGGCGACCCGGGAGGCGTGGAGGGGGGGCGGCAGCCGAGGCGTCGCGTCCTAGGGGTGACCTTCTGACTGATCCCCACAGCTACCACCTGGTCGGGATCAGCTTCTTTATCCTGGGGCTGGGCACTCTCCTTCCCTGGAACTTCTTCATTACGGCCATCCCGGTGAGACTCGCGGCTGGAGTGCCAGCCCCATGGCCACAACCACCATCGCCTTGGACCAGAGGCGTGCCAGGCGCTTTCCACACCATGCCACCTTTGACTCCTCATTATGCCCGTTTGCACGTTTGTCCGCTGAAGCACCGAGCCTCAGAGAGGGCGAGTGCCCCTTTCACGGATAGGAAAGGCCAAGCTTTCAGAGATGCCCAGATCCTACAGGGGCAAGGCTACCAGCTCGGGGGGGGGGGGGGGGGGGGGGGCCTCTGGAACTAGCAAAGAGCTACCCATCCACCACCCCTGTTTGTGTTATTCCCTGGTTAAGTCATCCCTGGGCTAACCCACTCCAAAAGCGGATTATCCAAGCACTGCTTACATTCATTCATCCACCAGTTAGTAATGTGTACCTACTGTGAACCAGGCCCTGTTCTTGGCACTGGGGCTGCAGGAGGAAACATAACAGAGGGAGCCTGGATCCTCATGGAGCTTACATTCTCTCAAGGGAAGGAAGAAATGTGGGGTTTGTGTTCTTTTTAGGACTGGGTTATTCATATACATTCAGTTCAACAACTTTCAAGATGTCTCTTCAGTGCCTGGCTCTGTGCTGGGCCCCGGAGACTCAAAGATTAATCAGCCCCTGGTCTTGAGAGGGAGCTGGGTGCAAAGAGCTATTAATAATGTAACATGACACTCAGCATCCCAGGCTTGGAGTAAAATCCAGTAGGCCCCCGGAAGCGGGGCGGGGGGGGGGGAGGAGTGATTCCTTCTGCTTCACAGAAGAGGTGATTTGTAACTTGGGAGAAGGGTAGGCAAAGCATTGGTGTTTGGCCGGGGTGATGGGGGGGGGGGCGTGGAAGGAAAGGGAGAAGGCATTCCACGTGGAGGTGACAGCGATGCAGCCTGTTCAGAGAAAGGACCAGAGCCTGGGGTACCTAAAGCTTAGCAGCAGAGCCCAGATGCGGCACAAGAGAGAGGCTGGGCTCTGGTCCTGAAGGGCCCCAAATGCCATTCTAAAACCTCAGGGTTTTGCCCCGCAGGGAGCCATGGGCAGTGGCGGGGGCAGGGGGGGGGGCGGGGAGGGAGGACGGATGGGGAGGTTAAGCAGACACTGGACGAGTATGTGTTCTAGAGAGAATGTAGTTGGTCAGCACCTAGGCCAGGGCCTGGCTTACAGTAGGCACTCAATGAATACTCAGCAATCTGGAAGCTGCTGCAGGAGTGGGGGATGAAGGCTGGAACCCAGGCACCGAAGATTCAGAGATGGAGCAAGGCCCAGGTTGGGGGTTCTTAGGGCTTGGGCCCTGTCCCAGCCCTCTGCTGTTCAATTCAGTGCACATTCATCGAGCTCCCACTGTGTGCCAGGTGCTGGGATCAGACAGCTCCCACGGACGTTAACTGAGCAATCCCAAGCATGGGAGGAGGCGGAGGGGGAAGGCTGGGGGGTTCCTCAGGGTAGGTTGGAGGGTGACCCTGTACCCCCTCCTCTGGCATCCTGTCAGTACTTCCAGGGGCGGCTGGCAGGGGCCAACAACACCGCTGGGACCCTGGGCACCAACCACACAGGCCCTGCAGACACTTTCAACTTCAACAACTGGGTGACGCTGCTGTCCCAGCTGCCCCTGCTGCTCTTCACGCTCCTCAACTCCTTCCTGTACCAGTGGTGAGAGACCTTGCCCCTCAGGCTCCCCACCCTCTGTGGCCCCTCCCCCGCCCAGCTAAGGAAGCTCCATCTGGGCCCAGGTCAGAACTCCCATCCTTCCTCTACTCCCCCTGCATGTCCCCTCCAGGTGCCTCTGTCCAGCCCTGGCCTCAATCTCTTGCCCACCTCCCCCTGCCTGGCCTGGGCCCAGCTGATGTCCACTCTGCCCCTCCTTGTGAGCAGCATCCCTGAGACGGTGCGGATTCTGGGCAGCCTGCTGGCCATCCTGCTGCTTTTTGCCCTGACGGCAGTGTTGGTCAAGGTGGACATGAGCCCTGGGCCCTTCTTCTCCATCACCATGGCCTCTGTCTGGTTCATCAACTGTGAGCACCGCTGCCCCTCCCCACCTCCCCACCTCCCCACCTCCCCACCTCCCCACCTCCCCACCCAGTCCACCCAGGGCTTTAGCCCAGCCTCTTCTTTGTAAGTGAAAAGGGCCCCACATATCCAAGAAGGGAGGACAGCAGCCCTCCTATCCCTGATGAGAAACCAAGGCCCAGAGGGAGAAGAAGAGCCACTTGTCCCAAACCCACAGTGACCTAAGATGAGGCCTCCTGGCCCCAGGCGCCTCAGACCTATGGCTACACCTGAGCAGAGGAAAGAATGGGGGCTGATACACCAGAGGGCCCAGAGTCTCACGCCTGCCCAACTTAGTCCAGAGTCTGCCAACACCTCCTCCGAGAAGCCTCCAAGGCCTGTCTAGTTGAGCGGCGGCCCCACTCCTATCCCTCCACAGCCTTCTGTGCAGTTCTGCAGGGCAGCCTCTTCGGGCAGCTGGGCACCATGCCTTCCACCTACAGCACCCTCTTCCTCAGTGGCCAGGGCCTGGCTGGGATCTTCGCTGCTCTTGCCATGCTCATGGCCATGGCCAGTGAGTGGAACTGGGTGGCTGGAGGGCAGGGGTGGCCTCTGGGATTCTGGGAGCAGAGACAGTGTGCTAGGAGTGAGATGCCTTTGGTTCTGGTAAAGATGGAGGTGATGGGAAGCTGGCGGTTGGGTTTGGGGACAGGGAGTAGGGTTCTTGGGCTCTACAGTGAGAGAAGGACCAGGTAAGGAATGGGTTACCATAGGGCCAGGGGCAGGATTCCTGAGGCTGATAGGGGTTTGTGGCAGCAACCTGGGTTTGAGGGAAGGGGGGGGGGGGGTGGGGACAAGTTTGAGATTCAGATCAACTTGGTCCAAATCCAATTCCACTGCTCCCCAGCCGGGGACATTGGACAGGGCACTTCACCTGTGTCAGTTTTCCCATCTAAACGATTCTTACAGCTCTGTCCCCAGATTGTAAGGTGTATGCAGTAATAATGAGCACGTAACAGGTGATCAACAAAAATGACAAGTAGGGAGGAGTGAGAGAAGCAAAGGGCGGGGCTGGGCTGGGGCCCTGCACAGGTTCCTGAGTTTGTCAGTGAGCGGAGGCCTGGAGGTGAATCTGAGAAGTGCATGATGGGAAGTGGGACAGGAGGCTTCAGCCGCCGTGGGAGCCAGTGGGACCAGCCCCCTCCAGTCTGCAGCTGAAGTTTCTGCACAGGTGGCGTGGATGCCCAGACCTCCGCCCTGGGGTACTTCGTCACACCCTGCGTGGGCATCTTCACGTCTATTGTGTGTTACCTGAGCCTGCCCCACCTGGTGAGCCTGGTTGGTATTGGGCTCAAGGCCCCACTTCAGAGCATCTCAGATACAGCTCTGAGTCTGAGGCCCTGAGAGGGGCCAGGGGAGGAGGAGGGGACCTGATCCCCAAAGGAGTCAGCCCCTGGGGGACTCCAGCCTCTAGGTCGACAGGGTGGAGAGGGATCCGGACACCTCAGCCGAGCCAGGCAGGCCCAACGCTTTCCTTCTGCAGGAGTTCGCACGCTACTACCTAGCCAAGAAACCATTGCAGGCGCAAGGTCAGGAGCTGGAGACCAAAGCTGAGCTCCTCCAGTCTGGTGAGCTGGGGCCCCCGCTGGGGAAGTGGAAGACCCAGGGGAGGCTGAAGCTACCTCCACAGGGAAGCGTCTTCCCTCCGTCCCCATCTAGAGTCCTCCCCCTGGTAGCCTTGCGTGAGCAGACACAGATCATGAAGGGAACTCAGTGGGAGTCAAGTCATCCCTGCTGCCTTTTGGGCATCGGTTTTCTCCTCTATAAAATGGGGGGACAGTGGAGCTCCAGCATGCTCGTTCTGGCTCGAAATGCATTTGTTTGAACCCTGGTCTCACAACATCTAAGCTGTGTGACCTTAGGCCAGTCACTTAACCCCTCTGAGCCTCAGTCTCTTTATTTGCAAAGGAGTAGCAGTGAGATAATCCATCTAAGGTGCTTAACTCTGCCTGACACATGCCTGTGCTTAATAATAGTAGCTTAGCATCTTTCCATAGTTAATTCTCCTTGCCTACATGCTGAGCTGGAGGAGGGTCACTTGTTTTAACTGCTGGGAATTGCCCTCCATCGAGCCTGGCTGTCACAGGCATGACCCTGCCCTCCCCTCTTGCCCCAGATGAGAAGAACAGTATTCCCAACAGCCCCCAGAAGGTAGCCCTGACTCTGGACCTTGACGCTGAGAAGGAGCCAGAGCTGGAGCCAGAGGAGATCCAGAAGCCAGGAAAACCTTCAGTTTTCATTGTCTTCCGAAAGGTTTGGCTTGGCCATGGCCCCCAACCACCATCCCTGGGGAAGAGAGAGCTGCTCTCTCCAGCCCTCTTTAAAGACCCTTAGAATGGAATGGGGCCTTAAGACTTGCGTCCGCTTCAAGGTATCAGGGTCATAGTGGGCCAGGAACACAGTTAGGCCAGGCCCCAGGTGTCCTGTGCCCCGGCCGGCGCTTGGCGCTTGGGGGTTGGGGCTGCGCGTTGGGCTCTAATCTGCCCCGCTGCTTACATCCCTGCCTCTGGCTCCCAGATCTGGCTGACGGCGCTGTGCCTTGTGTTGGTCTTCGCAGTCACCCTGTCTGTCTTCCCCGCTATCACAGCCATGGTGACCAGCTCCACCAGTCCTGGGAAGTGGAGTGAGTGTTGGGAAGCAGAACAGGGCAGGGCAGGGGAGAGGGAGGGAGGAGGAATGAAGGGGAGGAGGAGGGAAGAGGAAGGAGGGACCAGGATGAGCCCTCTTTCTCTCCCAGGTCAGTTCTTCAACCCTATCTGCTGCTTCCTGCTCTTTAACATCATGGACTGGGTGGGGCGGAGTCTGACCTCTTACTTCCTATGGGTGAGCATACTTGGGCTGGGGGGGCCCGATGGTTTCAGGAAGCAGTTGGAGATCAGAGGGTGTGAAAGAGCACAGAAAGGTGGTTTCCTAAAAGTCTGACCACTCTAGGTCTGGCAACAGAACAGCTGGCCAAGAGGTAGTGAGCACCTGGCCCCTGGAGGTATGCAAGCCAGGGCTTGGACCGTGAGCTCCTTGAAAGCAGAAGCCACGTCCAAATGGCCTATGTTCCCCAGCATCCAGCCCAGAACCCAGCCCTCGGTCCTCAGGGAATGTTACACGGAGGTTCCCGTACCAAATGAGACGCTGGACAAGATTCTAGTGTTTGGACTGCTTTTAGCCAAGGTGCTCCTTCTTTAAATGAAATCTTCCAAGGAGATACAATAAATAAAGGAGATTGAAGAGGAGTTGCTCTGATCCAAGCTAGGATGGGGCCTGGATCCCCGGCTTCCAATCCCATTCAGCAACCCCATGTGCCCCGAAGGGGTCTGCGGAACCCCCAAGGGTACTTGGAGGAACCCAGCTTGAAAACCAAAGATGGTGTCTAAGGTCTCTTCCAGTTCTGCCACGGAGAGAGCCCAAGCTGGAGCTCGGAAGGGCAGAGGCGAGCCCCAGGCCAGTCCCTGATGGCTGGGTGGCCTTGGCCCAGCCCCTCACTCTCCGGAGGCCTGGGGGCCGGGTCCTCACCGGCTCACGTAGAGTCACGGGTCAGGGGAAGTGACAGTCTGTCCGGGGTGGGCTCCGGGCACCTCCTCACCCCGGCTTCTGCCACAGCCGGATGAGGACAGCCGGCTGCTGCCCCTGCTCGTCTGCCTGCGTGTCCTATTCGTGCCTCTCTTCATGCTGTGCCACGTGCCCGAGAGGTCCCGGCTGCCCGTCCTCTTCCCGCAGGATGCCTACTTCATCACTTTCATGCTGCTCTTCGCGGTGTCCAACGGTTACCTGATGTCCCTTACCATGTGCCTGGCGCCCAGGTCTGGGGGTCGGGAGGGTGGGCCTGGGCGTGGGGAGGTGGCCTAGCTCTTCTTGAGGGGGACGGCCTGCAGGAGAGGGTCCACTCTGCTTCCCGCCAGCCCAGCCCTGGCTGTCTCTAGGTGCCAGCCACCCTGTCAGGTCAGACCTTCCCTGCCGAGCCGGCCCCGGGGCAGGAAGGGAGAGGAAGCCCCAGCCCGAGGTTCCTGCCAATAAAGTAGCCCAGACACTGGTTCTAGGACCTCCTCTCTGGGCCTGTTTCCTCACTTGTGAAACAAATGGGTTGAACTATCATTCCTTAGGGCCCAGCTACTCCCCCCAAATTCTCAGTTGAAGGGGAGCGAAGGTGTTGATCAAAAGTGGAGGGTTCACGGACTATTTACGCTGGGGACAACGGAGCTGAGAATCCAGAGAGAGGAAAGGTGATGGGGACAACCAGGCTGGGGACGTTTTGTCAAGAGGGAAGGCAGTGGAGTCTAGAGTCCTGTAATATTGGACTTGCAGGGCATGAGAGATGTCCCCGTCAGTGGCCTCGTTTTACAGATCGGGAAACTGAAGTGAGGTGTCCTGTCGTAAGGGGGGCACAGGGCACTGGGGCTGGGTCCAGGATTGGCCCGATGTTTTCTAAGAGCCTGCTCCCGTGTGTTCTAGGCAGGTGCTGCCACATGAGAGGGAGGTGGCCGGCACCCTCATGACCTTCTTCCTGGCCCTGGGGCTCTCCTGTGGAGCCGCCCTCTCCTTCCTCTTCAAGGCGTTGCTCTGAATGCTCCGTTCCGGGCTCGCCCACGGCTCTCTCTTCGCTACCCCTTCGGAGCTGAGACCCCCGTGCAGGGGGAATGGCGAGCCGGGCCCAAGCCTCTGCTGGGCTGGTGCCCCTCGGTCTGGAAGTGCCACCTGCAAGTGGGTGCTGCTCTCCTTCCCGGGCTGGTGTCCATTTGGGGGCTGCGAGGAAGAATTCACCAGCGGTCATTCTAACCCCCCACCCCCAGCAGTGGAGCTGAATCACAGAGACAGACTATTCAGAGGCACACAAGACCTCTCTGCACAGGTGCCGATCAGGGAAAGAGGGCCAAGGACCATGGCCCTTCCTCACCATCAAGAGTACATTTGTTAATCTCAAGACACGCGCTTGCTGATCTGTGGCCACTGGAGGCCACCAGCGGGGTCTTGCCACAGGTGTGGCTGCTGGGGCCCAGCCTGGGGTTCAGAGTGGGAGTGGGGGCCAGCCCAGGGCAGGCCTGCCCCTCCCCAGGCCTCAGCAACTCCACGATCGGATGTCTCAGACCCCAGGGCAGAGGATGCCTGGGAGGCCGAGGGCAGCAGGGAGAAGGAACGGGCATTAGGGATCTGAAGGTACTCAAAGGACCATCTGGGCCTCAAACAGTGTTTGCGTAGCCCACACTTACTGTCCCCGCTCCCCAGAGCCAGGCTGGGCCTGGGTCCCGGAGCTGCGGGCGGCTTACATGTGTGCACCCCACTTTACAATTTGCAAAGCTCTCCCGCACCCATTCTCTTACGGAAGCCACATTGAGACACTTGGGGGAGCCAGGCAGGGACGGTGCTGTCCCTCTGTACAGGTGAGGAAACCGGATCTCGGGGGGGAAATGACCTGGTCCATGGCCGAGCCGGGACCCAGCCCCCACCTCTCTCCTCCCTATAGGTGCTGTTCTTCCTGCCCACTACTTGCTTCTCCTTCCCTCACGAGGCTCGAGGCAGGAGTCCTAAGCACTTGCTCCCCACTTTTTGCTGTTTTCCTTCCAAACCCACTCCTGGGTCTAATAACAACCTTCTTCATTTGTATCATCAATTCACGGAGTCTTTATTTCCAAAGCGCTTTCAGCTCTATCAGCTTTGATAAGCTGGGTAGGGTAGGGATAATTGTACCCATTTGACAGATGGGATGACTGAGGCCCTCAGAGGGGCAGGGATTCGTGGGCATCCCTCTGCTGGGCCCTCTTGACCACATGATGTCCTGTGCTCCTGGGCAAAGCACCTGGCTGCATGGACAACTATTGCTTTCCCCCTCCACTGGTGTCCCCTGCCTCCCCAGGCCCTCCTCCTCAAAAATGGAGCCTCAGAGAGGCAGTCAGCCAATTTTCTAGAGGGATGGAAGAAAGGCTTGTTCCACCACACATCCGTACTACCCTGCCCAGCCCAGAGAAGAGCACAGGTTTTTGCTTTTAGAGGCACCGGCCTTTCTGCCCACTTGCCCTCCTGCCTTCCATGAACATTCCCTGAAGCGGCTATTATATACCAGGCGCTGAGCCAGCACAGGGCCCCTGCTCAGAGGTGAGATGACCGATATGACCTTGGTAGCTGAAATAAAGCCACAGGGGAGACCCCAAATGACCACTATTCACTGTGCCAGGCCCTGGCTGGTCTGGTGACCCTGAAACAAAGGAGACACGGTCCCTGCTCCCAAGGCCAAGGAAGCAGAATGTAGCAGGTGATGGGGTCTGTGAGGGCCCTACAGAAGTGTGTAGTGTAGGAGTCCAAAAAAGGATGCCTGGATTCCTCTTGGAAGTCAGGGTGGCAGCCCTGAGGCCTCAAGAGAAGAAAAATGAGTTTCCTGGGCTGAGGTGGGGGAGGGGCATCCCAGGCAGAGGTACCAGGGAGGGTGGAAGGCACCGACACTGAACATTCAGGGGGCAGTGGGAACTTCTGGTGGGGAGGGGGGTGGCACCTAGGATGTGAGAGAGGGCGAGCGGGGAGAGGATAAGGATGAAGCAGTGGGTTGGGAACAAATGGTGAAAGGCCTTAGTGATGAGACCCAAATAGGGGGGTAGACAGAGGAGAGATCCAGGAGAGAAGAGGGTGGTGGCCTCTTCAGAGGCCATTTAACTCAGCGGTTAAATGCACGTAAGCTGATCTAGCATTCTGGGGTCAAAGCCTGGCCCTTTCATTTGTAAGCAGTGAGCATCGGGACTTTCAGAAACTCCTAGGGAGAGGCTGGGGCTGGAGTACAGACTGAATGTACCAGACAGTGGTTGTGGTCCTGGAGGTACCAGCACGGACCACAAGGTCTAGCTGTACCCTTGGACTGGGAAATGTGAGGACAGGACCACACACTTCCTGACCCCCTTCTCCTTCTCCACCTTCACAGACCATTGTCTGTTGAACCCAAGGGTTCCTAGACCTGCCAGACACCCCCCCACCTCCCAGGCCAGGCAACAGTCCCGGGAAACCCACTGGTGCCAGTCCACGGTCATCTGGAGCAAGCCCACGGTAGGCTGAGCAGTGGAGGATGCTTTCTGGGCCCAGAAAGAGGACACTCACCCCTCAGAGGTCCTTATGATGTCACAACCTTCCCATCCTCCTTCCCAGCAGACCCAGCCCAACTTGCCCATTAGATCAGTATGTAGCTGGCTTCCGATGCTGGAAACAAATACTGGGACTGATGGGCTGCACCTGCTCCTTCCTCTCCTGATTCCAGTCCTCTGGGCACTGCCACCTCCCCAGCCTGACACAGCTCTGCCAGCAGGCCCAGATTCCCTCAGAAGCAGCCAGCTGCCATCAGCAAACGCTTGTAGGGAGCTCTAGGTGGCAAGTGCTGAGATAGGCCTGGTGGAGAGACACAAACATTTGAGAAACGAGTCCTCACTAGTTTCTTACCCTTTTATGCGCAAGAGGCCTCCTGGTGTGTGAGTTGATTCAACTTTCCAATTAAAAGGCAGAGGCTGCTAGATGGATTAAAAATGATTTAACCAGGGGTGCCTGGGTGGCGCAGTCGGTTAAGCGTCCGACTTCAGCCAGGTCACGATCTCGCGGTCCGTGAGTTCGAGCCCCGAGTCGGGCTCTGGGCTGATGACTCGGAGCCTGGAGCCTGTTTCCGATTCTGTGTCTCCCTCTCTCTCTGCCCCTCCCCCGTTCATGCTCTGTCTCTCTCTGTCCCAAAAATAAATAAAAAACGTTGAAAAAAAATTAAAAATAAATAAATAAAATAATTTAAAAAAAATGATTTAACCAGGGGCGCCTGGGTAGCTCAGTCAGCTAAGCGTCCGACTTCACCTCAGGTCATGATCTTGTGGTTCGTGAGTTCAAGCCCCGCATCAGGCTCTGTGCTGACAGCTCAGAGTCTGAAGCCTGATTCGGATTCTGTGTCTCTCTCTCTCTCAGCCCCTCCCCACTCCCCCCCCCCCCGCTCTCAAAAATAAACATTAAAAAATGATTTAACCATATGCTGTCTATGCTGTCTACCAGAAACTCACTTTAGAGCAAAAAATACAAATAGGCTGAAAATGAAAGAATGGGGAAAGTTATTCCATGCAAATCGTAATCAAAAGGCAGCAAGGGTGAATATACTAATATCAGACAAAGTAGGCTTTACAGCAAGAATTATTTAAGACACAAAGGAAGATGTTACATATTCATAAAAGGGTAAATCCATCAAGAAGATATAATAATTATAAACATACACACCTAACAACAAAATCCTAAAGGAATATGAAGCAAAAATGGACAAATTTGAAGGAGAAATACGCACTTGTACAAGAATAGTTGGAGATGTCAGTGCCCCACTTTCAATGAAGCACAGAACAACTAGACAGAAGATCGACACAGGACCTGAGCACACCGTAAATTAGTGAGGCCAAACAGACACACATAGAACACTCACCTACAAACACCAGAATGGACTTCCTTCTCCCAGGATAGATCATAAATTAGATCACCAAACAAAACTGCAATAAATTTTAAAAGATGGAAATCCTGCAAAGTATCATTTCCAATCACAATGGAATGAAACTAGAAATCAATAAACAAAAAGTAGACGCTTCACAAATGTGTGCAAATTACACAACAGACTCTGAACTACTGGGTTAAAAAAGAAGTTAAAAGATATGGAAGCAGCCCAAGTATCCATCGATGGATGAATGGATAAAACAGATGTGAGGGGCGCCTGGGTGGCTCAGTTGGTTAAGCGTCCGACTTCGGCTCAGGTCGTGATCTCATGGCTCATGAGTTCGATCCCTGAGTCGGGCTCTGTGCTGACAGCTCGGAGCCTGGAGCCTGCTTCCGATTCTGTGTCTCCCTCTCTCTCTGCCCCTCCCCCCACTTGTGCTCTGTCTCTCTCAAAAGTAAACATTTTTAAAAATGAAAAAAAAAAAAAGATGTGAGACACATACACACACAGTGGAATATTACTCAGCCATAAAAAAGAATAAGATCTTGCCATTTACAATTGAAGGACCTAGAAGGCATTATACTAAGTGAAGTAAGTCTGACAGAGAAAAACAAATACCATATGATCTCACCCACTCATGTGGAATCTGAAAAACAAAACAAACAAAAAGCAGAAACAGACCCATAAATACAGAAAACAAACTGTTGGGCTGCCAGAGGAGAAGGGGCTGGGAGGACAGGTGGAACAGGCAAAGGGTATGAACAGGTACAAACTTCCAGTTATAAAACAAAGAAGTCACAGAGATGAAAAGTAGCACATAGGGAATACAGTCAGTAATGTTGTTATAACGTTGTGTGGTGACAGGTGGGATGTGGTGAGCACTGAGGAGGATGTGGAACTGTAGAATCACTAGGTTGTAGCCTGGAACTAACATTACATTGTATGTCAACTATACTGCAATACTTTGAAAAAAAAAAAAAAAAGAATCTATACAATGTATACTATGTTCTACTATTAGCTTGCAATTGCTTTGCTGTAAAAAATAAAAGAACTACCTTGAAAATCCCCCCTCAAAGGAAAGGAAAGGAAAGGAAAGGAAGGAAGGAAGGAAGGAAGGAAGGAAGGAAGGAAGGAAGGAGGGAGAAATCAAAAGACCAACTAGAAAATGCTTCGAGACAAAAGAAAATGAAAACACAACACACTGAAATGTATGGGATGCGGCCGGAGCAATGCTGAGAGGAAATGTATAGCTGTAAATGCCTACATTAAAATGGAAGAAGGGGGTGTCTGACCAGCTCAGTGGGTGCAGTGTGAGGTTCTTGATATCCGGGTCCTGAAAAAAAAAGAAAGGTCTCAAATCACTGACCTAACTTTACACCTCAATGAACTAGAAAAAGAAGAGCAAATTAAGCCCAGAGCTAACAGAAAGAAGGAGATGATAAATAATTAGGGTGGAGGGCAGAAAAACAACAGAGGAAATCAATGAAACAAAGTTGGTTCTTTGAAACAATCAACAAAATGGACAAAGTTTTGACTAGACTACCAAGAAAAAGAGAAAGTGGACCTCCAAACTGTTGAAAGCAGAAAGGAAAGCGGGTCCATTACTATTGATTATACAGAAATAAAAAGGATTTTAAGAGAATACTGTGTTGTACACCAACAAACAAGAAACCTAGATGAAATTAATGAATTCTAGAAACACACAAATTACCAAAACCGATTAAAGAAGAAATAGCAAGTCTGAACATACTTGTAACAAGTAACAAGACTGAATCAGTAATCAGAAATGTACCAACAAAGAAAATTCCAGGACCGGATGACTTCACAGGCTAATTCTACCAATCATTTAAAGAATGAACAAACACCAATCCTCTCAAACCCTTCCAAAAAATACAAGAGTGGAGAAACACTTCTTAACTCATTCATTCTATGAGACCAGTACCACCCTGATGCCAAAGCCAGATAAAGACATCATAAGAAAACTTAATAACCAATATCCCTTATGAATATAGATGTAAAAATCTCAACAAAATGCTAGCAAACAGAACCCGTAGCTCATCAACGGGATTATATACCATGACCCAGCATGATCCCCTCCAGAATGCAAGGTGGTTCAACATAAAAAGACCACTTAACGTAATACACCACGTTAATAGAGGGAAGGGAGAAAAACACAAGATCATCTCAACTGATACAGAAAAAAACATGTGACAAAACCCCACACCCTTTCAAGATAAAAGCACTCAACAAACAAGGAATAGATGGGAACTTCCTAAACCTGATGAAGAAAATTTATGAAAAACCCACACCTCATGTCATATTCAATGTTTAAAGACTGAAAGCCTCTCCCGAAGATGAGGGAAAAGCCTTTTATCATTCCATCTTTTCAATGTTGTACTGGAAGCTCTAGCTCCGGCAATTTGGCAAGAAAGAGAAATAAAAGGCATCCAAATTAGAAAGGAAGAAGCAAAACTATCCATATTCACAGATGAAATAATACACACATATACAGAAAACAAAATTCTGAAGAATATACACGCAACACACACACACACACACACACACAACACACACACACTTACAGCTAATGAATAAATTGAGGGGCGTCTGGGTGGCTCAGCCGTGCTGACAGCTCAGAGCCTGGAGTCTGTTTCAGATTCTGTGTCTCCCTCTCTCTCTGCCCCTCCCCTGCTTGTGCGCGCTCTCTCTCTCTCTCTCTCTCTCTCTCTCTTTCAAAAATCAACATTAAAAAAATAATTCAGCAAAACTAGAAGATTCAAGAGGAACACACAAAATTCAGTTGTATTTCTATACATACGATTCTGACACCAATTCTGATGCGTGGGTTTTCCCCCCACACCAAGCAATTCTCTGACACCAGCTGAGTGTCCTACAATGCAACTCAATTCTGACACCATCTACCTGGAAACAGCATCAGATCCCACAGCCGACTGGCTCAGCCCCACCAGACCGCCTGCCCTTCAGATGCCAGTTGGAAGTCCTGGTTGTCACCTGTGCTTCTGACCAACTGGCTGTCAATCAGAGGTTCCAGCAGCCCCTTCAGTGGATCTGATTAATTTGCTAGAGCAAATCACAGCAGTTGGAGAAATATTTCACTCGCTGGTTTACAGGTTCGTTATAAAGGGATATATAAATCAGGAATGGCCAGAGGGAAGAGACGCAGAGAGTAAGGTATGTGGAAAGCAGGCCCCTTATTAATGGTTTTCAACTCTGGTCTTTGACTCTCTCATGCTCTGCTCCATCACAGACAGCGTGTCTCCCCAGCCAGGCCTTTCCGCCCACAATAGCAGTCTGTAGGCCTTCCTCTGGATTTTCTATGCGGTTTTCCTTGATCTTGACACCTCAGTGAGGCCCAGTCACTACTTGTCAGTCTCCCCTTATGCCAAGGCCACTGGGGACACTTCAGAAGCTTCCTATTCACTCATTCAACAAACACAGATTGCTGCCTGCTATGTGGCTAGCATTGCAGCGCGGGGGAGGTGGAAGGTACTGGGAGCAGATGCCTGGGCAGATCTTCAGTGGAGGTGGTATTATGTGAGCGCTGCAGATGAAAGTCAAATGCCCAAAGGGCCAGGGTGAGTAGTGAAGGGGCAGGGTTGAGACTCTAGCAAAGAGAAAACTATTTGCAAAAGGTGAGCTACTCTTACCTTCTGGTTGATTGTCACCCTGTGGAAATGCAGGCCTGGAATTGCCAGATCTTTTGGAATTTAAGACAGAAGTTGGCAGTGGGGATTTTCCGTGAAATCTTCTGATTCACCAAGGTTAACAACTAACGTGATTCAAATGGTTGTTTTCAACACCGAGCAGGTCAAAAAAGACCCTAACAGCACCAAATCTGACGTCCGAGCCTTCGGTTTGCAAGGCTTGTGCTAAAAGGATCTGCACGTTCATTTCTCCTCTCTCCCAGTACAGGTCACCAGTGAAAACCTTCAAAGATAGTACCTGTCGAGCGTCCTGCAAGGCCCTATCAGGGGTACCTAACACAGCCCCTGGTGTGGAGCAGGTGCTCAGTAGGTGTTACTGCTGGGGTTGCAGAATATAGGTCCCCTGGTCCTCTTCACTTCAACAGCCTTGGCTTCCTACTGCCTGTAGAGAGGAGGGCAAACCTTGTCCTGGCAACTGGAGGCCCTCCCTAGTCTGCCCCAAAGCTGCTTCCCCAAGATTCACAAAGCACGAATAGTTATTACATATCATTGATTTAGCAGTCGAAGTACCTGCCCTTCCCCACAGCCTTTCCTCTTCTGAACAGTCCATGGATCAATTATTTCACAAACACGTATTAAGCGCCTTCTGTATACGTTAGCTACTGTTAGAATCTTGTAGGTCTCCTGCTTAAACTGTGTTGGGGAGGAGGGGAGAGGTGTGTGGACACATGGTGTCCGCTCTGGGAGAATTGCTAGCGGGAGGGGAATCAGTGGGCTGAAAAGAGTAATAATTTAAGTGATCACACTCACCGTTTCCAAATTCCACTACTTTGGACACTAGGGTGGCACCTCCCGAGGGGCCTCTCTAATTACTGCAGATGACATAGTGGTCACAAGTCTGGCATCAGCCAGAATTCCAATTCGGGTCTTCTGGGTGCCGCTGAACCTCTGGCCCCTTTCCTATAGGAAAGCAGAAAAGTACACCCCTCACGCCGTGTAAAACGCGACCGACGAGGATGGGATTCGAACCCACGCGTGCAAAGCACAATGGATTAGCAGTCCATCGCCTTAACCACTCGGCCACCTCGTCCCACGTAAGGCGTCTTGTTCCACACACCCTTATCTCTCATCTCTTCCGCACCTTCCGAGCCCCCAGCATCCACTCTACAGTGTGGATTTCGCAGGAGCTGGCGGAGGGAGAGAAAGCGGAAAGAGAGGGGCTTTTTGTGTTCCTTCCCGCCCGCCGCAGCCGCGAACCCGCGCCATCCTTCACCAAGCTGCAACCGAGCTCTGCCACGGTTTCCCCTCCCTAAGGCGGGGGCGAGCGCGCCGGGGTTTCAGGACGCGCCTGGTCCAGGGGGTCTCACAATGACCCGGAGGGAGGGGTGCATACCCCCGGGAGCCCGGCAGGCGCGGCCGCGGGCACTTTCAGGGTTTGCAAAGCGCGGCGCGGCGGCGGATGCAGTAGCTCCTCCTCGCGCGCAGGGGGCGAGCTGGCGCACCCCGAGCCCCTCTCGGGAGGGGATGCTACGCCGGGCTCGGCTCGCCTCGGCTCGCTTCGGCTGCGCTCGGCAGGCTGCGGTAAATCCGGGCTTGCGGCGGCTGGCAGAGGCTGCGGCCCGGTGGTCCCTGCTGCGCGCTCGGAGCCCCGAGAGCCATGCAGATGTCCTACGCCATCCGGTGCGCCTTCTACCAGCTGCTTCTGGCCGCGCTAATGCTGGTGGCGATGCTGCAGCTGCTCTACCTGTCGCTGCTGTCCGGGCTGCACGGGCAGGAGGAGCAAGACCAGTATTTCGAGTTCTTTCCCCCGTCCCCGCGGTCCGTGGACCAGGTCAAGGCGCAGCTCCGTACCGCTCTGGCCTCTGGAGGCGTCCTGGACGCCAGTGGCGACTACCGAGTCTACAGGGGCCTCCTGAAGACCACCATGGACCCCAATGATGTGATCCTGGCCACGCATGCCAGCGTAGACAACCTGCTGCACCTGTCGGGCCTGTTGGAGCGCTGGGAGGGCCCGCTGTCCGTGTCGGTGTTCGCGGCCACCAAGGAGGAGGCGCAGCTAGCCACGGTGCTGACCTACGCGCTGAGCAGCCACTGCCCTGATATGCGCGCCAGGGTGGCCATGCACCTTGTGTGCCCCTCGCGCTATGAGGCCGCTGTGCCCGATCCCCGGGAACCGGGGGAGTTTGCCCTGCTGCGGTCCTGCCAGGAGGTCTTTGACAAGCTAGCCAGGGTGGCCCAGCCCGGGATCAACTATGCGCTGGGCACCAATGTCTCCTACCCCAATAATCTGCTGAGGAATCTGGCCCGTGAGGGGGCCAACTATGCCCTGGTAATCGACGTGGACATGGTGCCCAGCGAGGGGCTATGGAGAGGACTGAGGGAAATGTTGGATCAGAGCAAGCAGTGGGCGGGCACAGCGCTGGTGGTGCCCGCCTTTGAGATCCGCCGAGCACGCCGCATGCCCACGAACAAGAACGAGCTGTTGCAGCTCTATCAAGTAGGCGAGGTGCGGCCCTTCTATTATGGGCTGTGCACGCCCTGCCAGGCGCCCACCAACTACTCCCGCTGGGTCAACCTGCCAGAAGAGACCTTGCTGAGGCCTGCCTATGTGGTTCCCTGGCAGGACCCCTGGGAACCATTCTACGTGGCCGGAGGCAAGGTGCCCACTTTCGACGAGCGCTTTCGGCAGTACGGCTTCAATCGCATCAGCCAGGTGCCCAAAAGGGAGAGGGCAGGGGAAAGGGGGTAGGAGGAATGGCGGGCTCTGGGAGCTATGAGTAGTCCTGGATGGAAAAGAGCCAATGAGGAAGGACAGTCATAGTTCAGGAGGTGGCTGGATGGTGTGGAAGATCCAGGATGCCTCCAGAGGAGTGGGGATGCTGGAGAGAGGCTTTAGGGATGTCAGTCTTGGCCCTAGAAATGTCATCCAACTTCGCTGACCTGTCTCTCCCCCAACAGGCCTGTGAGCTGCACGTGGCAGGATTTGATTTCGAGGTGCTGAACGAAGGTTTCCTGGTTCATAAGGGCTTCAAGGAAGCTCTGAAGTTCCATCCCCAAAAGGAGGCCGAAAATCAGCACAATAAGATCCTTTACCGCCAGTTCAAACAGGAGTTGAAGGCCAAGTACCCCGACTCCCCTCGTCACTGCTGAGCGCTTCCCTCCCCTAGTCCGAGAAGTCTCAGCCTCTTCCCTCCTTAGGCCGTCCCTCAGGCCTGACAGGGGTAAGAAATGTCACTCCACTTTACAGTGGTAGCTGTGGTGTTGGAACACTGGACTTGAATATGGGGTGCTGGGATCAAGTCCTAGCTTTACCACTAACTAGCTGTGTGGCCTTGAGCAAATCCCATTTCCTCTCTGAGCCTCAGTTATCCCATCTGTAAAAAGGGAGGTGAAAAACACCTACCTCACAGAACTGTTGGGAGGCTCAGATGAGATGCTACATGTGAAAACATTCTGTAAGCTTCGTACAAATGTGAAGTATTATTAATATTATTACAGTATTATTGTTGTTATTATTATTAACAATCTTGGGTGGGTGGGCAGTAGGAGAGCAAAGAGTATGAACAGGGCAGAACTGGGAAGTCGGAGGACTTAACAAAATGAACTTTTTGGAAAGAAATCAGATGGAGGCGTTGGATTTACTTCTTAGCTTTCGGGCAGAAGCCTACACCTCCTGGTTCTTCCAGGCCTCCGCCTTCAGGAGCTCTGGAGAAAGGAAGAGTCTGCAGGTTCCGTGCCAGATCTGTACCCTCGAGCAGGCTGGGCTGGGCTATTTGCCTACCGATGACCATATGTAAATAAATGAGTGTTCACACCTACAGCTGGCTCCATTACTCTCCCGAACCTGGCGTGCAGGGGGTGGGGTCGCGGGTTCTTCCCTTTCACGCGAGGGGCGGGGGGACCGGGGAAGGAGGTAGCTGCGGACCGAGGGGCGCGGACAGCGGGGCAAGAAAACCACAAGGGCCTTCTCCACCAGCCGTAGGCCTGCGCGAATGTCGGCCGGTTGCCATGGAGACCGGCCCCGCGGTATCCCAGCATGCCTCGCCCCCAGCTGCCCAAGTGTGAGCTCGGCGACGGGCGCCTCCTGATCGCGTACACGGAAGTGAGGCGGGCCCCGCCTCCCGGGGAAGAGGCAAGGGCGCGACGCTTCCGGGAGCCCGGCGGCCGCGGGCACCTCTTAGGGAGTTTCAGACGTCAACCCGGAGGCCCCACTTGCCGCGGTGCGTAACGCTGCTCATGGCACCTGGTTCGGCCCCTCTGGCCAGTGGGTCGGAGCTAGCCCAGTCAGGGCGGAAGCGGGGACCTAACCGGCCGGACGCGTGCGGCGCCGCGGGGCCGCAGCTGGCCGCCGAAGAGCCAGTGATTGCCCCGCCCGCGGCGCCGGCGCAGACGGGAATGGAACCGGGCGGGAGGGTCCTGGCGCGCCGCGCCGCGCAGGGTCTGGGTTGGCTTCCTCGAGGGAGAAGAATCGGTCTTCTGTAGAGGCCTGCCCTCGAAATGCTTGCTCACTTTCTAAAAATATAAATTGAGTGTGCCCAGCGCCTTACAAGTTTCCTTTCCGTCCCTTATCCCTTGCAATCTTTACAACACTCAGAATGGCGAGGGTTACCCTCTTTTTGCACCAGGGTAAGGAGGGGAGGTTGTGATTAAATTGGCTCACTCGTTAGAATCAGAGACCGCTGGAGACAGAGTAAACGTATATATTTAACAATGAAGAGGGATGGCAAAATTTGGGAACTGCAGGAACTGGGTCTTGACAACGGGAAAGATGAGGCTGGTTTGGAGAACTGAGGGTTTTCAGGTCAGGTTCAGATCATTTGTGAAATCATTGAGGAATGTGAGTAAACTGTCCCGTGAGCCAGTTATTTTACAGAACTGGAATTGGTGTCGAGGGAAGTGAACAGTACCTGGTGGGTTTGCTACCACTACAGGGCCCTGGGGCGACCAAGAAATAAATGCCTGCCCTGAAAGAGTGTGCTTTGTTTAATTTTTTTTATGTTTATTTCTGAGAGAGAGAGAACGCGGGCGAGCTTGAGCGGGGGAGGGGCAGAGAGAGAGAGAGAGGGAGACAGAATCTGAAGCCGGTTCCAGGCTCTGAGCTCTCAGCATAGAGCTGGAAGAGGGGCTTGAACTCACAAACCGCCAGATCATGACCTGAGCCGAAGTCAGTCGCTCAACTGACTGAGCCCCCCGGGCGCCCCAAGAGTGTGCTTTGTTTAGTTTGCATTCGCACATGTTCTAGCTGTGAAGTGAGTAAGTACTATGCCGGATGAATAAGGTACATGTGCATCCCTGCCCTGGTGAGGCTTACAGTCTGGTTGGGCGAACGTGAAAATGGGCAGGGAGGACATGTAAATAAATAGGGCTTCCCAGAGGGAGTGGTGTCTACATGCATGTAAAGGACTACAAAGCCATGCCCGGGGAAGTGGGAAGAACATCACCAAATAGAAGCCTCCAGTAGGCAGAGAGATCATCTGTTGAGAGGACTCTTTAGTCTTCCTCGTAGGTGACGTCTTGGCAGCATTGTTACCGCTCCTTCCTCCTAAAATTCTTTCTCCCATGACTGAATTTTTCCTCTTCCGCCTCTTGCTAATTTCCTTCTCCTTTGCAGGGGTTTCATCATCTGTCCCTTTGGTGACCCTGGGAGTTCCATCATGGACTTCTTCTCCACACATTCTGCCCTGCTGGTTGCACCCTCTCCCAAGGCCTGAAGAACTCACTATATGCTGATGACCATCACATCTCTGCAGCCCAGACTTCTCTCTGAGGCTTACACTCCTCTGCCCCCAACCCTGCCCTTTCTCTCGTTTTGGGGTCTCTGTACATGCTATTCGGTCTGCTTGGAAAGTTCCCTCCCCAGCCATCCCAGCTCATCTGTCTGCAAGCCCTCCCTGCTGATGCAGCAAGGATCTTCCTCTGTAAGCCCTCACTGTTGGAGCAAGCTCCAGGTTCCAGTTAGACGGCTCTGCCATATGCCCCCTCCCCAGTCTTAACTCTTCTCACACCACAGTACAGTTCTACTTCTCTGCCTCTCTCCCAGGAACCTGTAAACTTGAGGTCTGTCTCAAGTTGTTTATTTGCCTCGTTGAGCACAGCGTCTGCCGTACTGTCTGACGGTACCTGGCGTATATTAGACCTTTAGTAAATATCAGATGAGTATCTAGAAGAAGGAATGATTAATAGTGTTCATTGTTGCTGAGAAGTCAACTAAGATAAGCACTAAAAAATACCGGCACTGGGCACAAGGAGGTTGTCGCTTAAGGCCACGTGATTCGCCTCAGCCGAGGGCGATGCATAGAGAAATGGAATGGAACACCCTGGGGGATTCAAGAGTAGGAACAGCCAGAGCCTTGAAGAGTGTAGCTGTGAGGTGGGAGATGGGGAGCGGTTAAGTGGAATGGGGCAAGGTCTTGTGCTTCTGCTGTTTCTAAATGGGGGGGGGGGGGGGCGGGTAGCACTGATCACGTCTGAAGTTTCATGGGAAGGAGCCATCAAGAGGGAGAGCTGCAGGAGCAGTGGAGATGGGGACGCTGTTAGCATGAGGCTCCAGAGGAAGCAGAAGGACATGGGCTTTGACCCAGAGCACAGTGAGAGGACAAGAGGATTGCAGAATGTTCTCCAGAAGAAAAGTGAGGTCATTCCAGGCGGACAGATCAGCAGGAAGGCGTAAAGAGGAGGAAGGAATGGTGTACTTAACGACTGACCCTTAGACAGTGGGGTGAGGAAAATGGACCAGTGCAGTCACAAGTTTGGGCCCAGTCCCAGAGGCAGTGGGGAACCCATCCTCGGTGTTTCCCATCTTCTGGACCATCCCCTTGGCCGGCATTCCGCAGACTGGGATCGCCAGCAGTGTCCAAGGATGTGAGCGTTTCCACGGCTCCCAGGCTCCTGGGAGATGTACAGACAGGGCTTGGTTTGACTCCCGGCAGGGCCGGTCTCCTGCTTGGAACTAAGGGCAGTGGCAAGTGATGGCTCCCCTCCTTCTCCCAGAGCCCAGATGCCCGTGCAGCCTGCAGGCAAAGACACGGAAGAGATGGAAGCAGAGGGTGATTCAGCCGCTGAGATGAATGGGGAGGAGGAAGAGAGCGAGGAGGAACGGAGTGGCAGCCAGACTGAGTCAGAGGAGGAGAGCTCAGGTGAGCCCCCGCGGCATACACCCCGGTGCCCACCCGCTCCTCCTCAGCCAGCCCTGACCGGCCTCTTGTCCCAGAGATGGACGACGAGGACTACGAGCGGCGTCGCGGCGAGTGCGTCAACGAGATGCTGGACCTGGAGAAGCAGTTCTCAGAGCTGAAGGAGAAGTGAGTGGGGGGCGCCCAGGGCTGGGTCTTCGGGAACCCGGGGTGAGGAGGCAGCAGGCCTGGTGCGGGGCAGGGGCAGCCGAGGGCCTCACGCGCGGGGCCCGCCACGGAGCAGGTGCTTGGCCTCGTGTCTGGGGGACAGACGTGCTGCCTTTTACCCCCCAGGTTGTTCAGGGAACGGCTGAGTCAGCTGAGGGTGCGGCTGGAGGAAGTGGGGGCTGAGAGAGCCCCTGAATACACAGAGCCTCTGGGGGGGCTGCAGCGGAGCCTCAAGATCCGCATTCAGGTGGCAGGTCTGCTGGCTGTCCTGTGCTCTGGACCCCCTCCCTCCTCCTCTGCCAGAGCCCATGCTTCCCTTCTTTTCTCATCCCTGTCCCGCCCAGCCTTGCTCCTGGCTCCCCTCTTTGGAGCCCCGGGTCCCTGGCCAAGCGGGGCCTCCCGTCTCCCTCCCCCTGCAGGGATCTACAAGGGCTTCTGCCTGGATGTGATCCGGAATAAGTATGAGTGTGAGCTGCAGGGAGCCAAGCAGCACCTGGAGGTGAATGGGGCTGGGCGCGGGGGGGAGGCAGACGGGGGGGGGGGGGGGGGGGGGGGGGCAGACGGAAGTGGCTGGGCCCTGCAGCCCTGCTGAGCGGCCCCGCCCCTTCCAGAGCGAGAAGCTGCTGCTCTACGACACCCTGCAGGGGGAGCTGCAGGAGCGGATCCAGAGGCTGGAAGAGGACCGCCAGAGCCTGGACATCAGCTCTGGTGAGGCTGCCCTGGGCCCTGCTCTGTCCGTGCCCACCCCTTGGCGGGGCCTCCGCTGCCCTGCCCGCCTGAGGGGCGTGGAGGAGGACCTGCTTCTTGGGGTCACTGTGGGGACTAAGTGGAACCAGGCACAGAAAGGACCCGGCCCAGTGCCTGGTGTAGAGTGGAGGCTCACAAAGAATGGGTCTCCGTACCCTCCTCGGCCCCTGCTCTCTTTCCAGGACAGGAGGTGTCATTCTGACGCACCCACCCGTACAATAGCCACAGTCCCTTCTGCGTCCGCAGCGCCTGTGTTCGTATGGGGTCCTAAAGAGGCCAGAATTGTCATTGTCCCACTGTCCCCTAAACAGTTGAAGAAACCGGGCTCACCAAAGTGCAGCGACCTCTCTCCTCGGCCTGCACAGCTGTGCCATCTGGGCCTGAGCTCGGCTTCCAAGCCCCGGGCGAGGGTGCCCTCCACCGCCGCGGGAGGCAGAGGAGGGGTCAGGGCCGGCCTGGCTCGCGTGAAAGGCCCAGGCTACGAGGGTAGGGTGCCCCGGGGGCTCCGGCGCCTCGCTCCTAACTCCGGGTCTGGGGGCACAGAGTGGTGGGATGACAGACTCCATGCCGGAAGCAGCGCAAAGACTTGGGATTCTCTGCCGCCCAGCAAGAGGAAGAAGGCGCCTCTCGTTTCTGGTATCCTTCCACCCACGAGCACCCAAACCGGGCAGGACGTCCAGACTGGGGGAGGGGGTGGAGGACACGGAAGACAGAGTCAGACTAGACGCATTTATGGTCGTTTGGCCTCGCGTAGCCCTGTCCAGGCAAATCCAACCGTCAGGGAGTTTCTGTGGGGCCCTGGGTCTCTCCTGGGCTGTGTGGACCCTAGAGACCCAGGAGCGTCCATTCAGTGACTCCCCATAACTTCTTTTGAGGCCCTTCTGCCTTTCCCACAATGTCCCATCCCGGACAGGTCCCAGACTGTCCCACCACCCCACCCACCCCCACTTTCCACCCTCGGGATGCCTTGCTGCCCATCTCTGCCCCTCCGGTGCTTGTCTCACATGTTACCTCCTCTGTGAAGCCTCTCCTGGTTTCCCCCCCGCCTCCCCAGTGGCTATGGCTTCTCTCTCCTCTGCACCCCCGTGGCCTAAACTGGGGGCACCCGCATCCCATATAGGAATAGTTGCCTGTCACCTTAGGCATGAGCCCTTTCAGCCCAGGGTCTGCTGAGCCTCTGTCCCTCCTGACGTCGTCCAGCACGGACTTGAATGGAATTCTCATGCCCTTGTCTCCACACCGGGTGTTCCTGCGGCCTCAGGTTCTCGGGGCGCTGGCTGCCTGGTGATGGCAGGCAGTCCAGGCAGGGAGGGAGGAGACAGGGCTGCAAGGCCTTGACGGGGGAATGGAGGTGAGGGCATGCAGGTATCAGGTACAGAGGACAGAGCGGATGGTCCCCAGAGGGGAGCGTGAGACCAAGGGAGGGTCACCTCCACGATGGAAGAGACTGGAGTGTATGTGTAGAAGGGGCCGGATGAGGGGTCAGAACAGAAGGAGCAAGGTCCCTGAGTGGGTGGGATGGGTGTCGGACTGCTGACCTTTAAACTGGAGAGAGGAGGTGAGGGGGAGCCAAGGGTAGGTAGGGGTGTGGCTCCGTACCCCCCCCAAGAACATGGGAACCAAGAGGTAGGAGGCGGAGCCTGCTTTCTAACTCTGGTCCTGAGCCCCTCCCCACTGTGGTGCCGCCTCCCCCAAGTGTTGGAGCTCCGGGGCAGAGGCCTGTTGCCTACCCCCTCCACTGGGCTTCCTGCTTTCCTTGACCCCCGCTGCAGGTCCTTACATCGTGTACATGCTGCAGGAGATTGACATCCTGGAGGACTGGACGGCTATCAAAAAGGTGGGGCCGGCACCCCCTGCTTTGGTCTTGCAGGCTCACCACACGTGGGCTTCCTGAGGGCCTGAGAGCTCTGCTCGTCCCTCGGCACCCCCTGCCTTCAGGCCAGGTCCCCTGGCATCGCTGTCAGCTCACAGGCCCCCCTTTGCCTGAGGCTTCCCTGCAAGAGGGACCTTTTAGTCTGTGTCAGCCCCTTCCTCCTTCCAGGGCAGGTTTTGATGGGATAGGAGGAAGGGAGGGAGGGAAGGCGGGAAGGCAGCTGGGCTGGCCTGGCCTCTGACTGGGAGACCGCATCACAGCCTTGCCTAGAAAGGGTCCTCCGCTCCCCACCCGTGTGGATGCAGCACTGACCCGGCAGCCTCCCCCGCCCCCACCAGAGGCTGATGTGGAGGAGGGCACTTGCCAAGCTGGAGGCAGACTCTCAAGGGGGGCTCTTCTTCTCACCCACCCAGGCTAGGGCGGCTGTGTCCCCTCAGAAGAGAAAAGCAGATGGTAAGAACCACAGGAGCTGCTCTGCCTCCTGCCGCCCCCCTCCCCCAGCCCAGCCTCCTAGAAAGGAGCCCAGAAAGAGGCAGTGCTTGTGTCACATCAGTGGCCCCAGTTAGAACGGTCTGGGTCTGAGGGCACTTTGGGAGTTTGGGGAACAGGAGCCAGGGTGGGGGTGGGGAAGCTCTAGGTCGATGGGGCTAGGGGATGGAGCCCCCCACAACCAGGACTGGTCAGGGAGGGCTGGAATGCTGAGCCCCAGCAGTGGGGTGGCCCTGGTGGGCCCATGGCTGCAGAGCTGCCCTGGGCCAGACCTAGGCTGCTCCTCCCAGCCCCCCACAGGCAATGGTGCTCCTCCCTTTTTGGTTCACCTTTTCACCTGTGGCGATTTTCCCCCTCCCGCCTTCCCTCAGGACCTTGACCCTGCCGTTCAGAGCCTAGGGGCCAGAACAGCTGGCAGCAACCCCAGGATTTGCATTTTCCTGCTGTGGGAAGGCGGACTGACAAACCCCTCAGGGTCTAGCCAGGCAGCTCCCTGGTGCTGCTGCTGGGCCTTCCTCTCCAGCCACCACTGGTCTGGACTCCTCTGCCCTCCTCGGAGGCCTGCACAACTGTGGCCCAGAGCCGCCCTAGCCAGGCAAGACTGTCTCCTCCGTCCCCAGTGAGCCCGCCACCTTCCCCTCCCAAAGGTCAGCCTCCTCTGTGCCCTCCCAGACAAAGAAGATGTGGCTCATCTTAAGCCAAAGCAACATCCTCTCTGCTGACCTCGGACCAGTCACTGAGCCAGTGATCTGGGCCCCACTTCGTGGGATCTCTGACCCAGGAATTATATTTGGGGGGCCTGTCTCTCCTGGCTGTCGCTAGAGATGAGAAGGCTCCCCGAGTCTTCTCAAGGAGGTTCTTGGTATCTGTCTCCCAGATTTCAGGGACTGGAATTAAAACCTTTCCTGGGACTCTGCTATGACCTATGTGTGTCTGATTTATGCCTTGCAAGGGAATCAGGGCTCTCATGGGGGGAGCCTGAGTCGGGCAGTGTCTTCTGAGGTCCCTGGTACCTTCCTACAGCAGGAGCCTACCTGCTCTGAGTCGGGGTAACGAGAGGGTAAGGGGGCGGCTCTCCCACCATACCCTCCAGGAGTGGGGGACCGGGCCCTGGATGACCAGGGGCTCGTGAGCAAAGCCCAAAGCAACATGTGGCACAGGCAGACCACGTGTTCTGGGGTGGAGAAGGGGACCGTGTGCTCTGTGCTTGGAGACTGGGTCATGCCTGCACCTGCCCCAGTCACTTGGCAGATTGGTGAGGCAGGCTGGCCGGGCCTGTATGCGTAGGAGGCAGCTGGCAGCACCGTGTGCTGACGACCTCACAACCAAACCCCCCCCCCCCCCATTTAGCGCCGAGTGTTAGAACCACCCCCAGAACCTCAGTTAAGCAAAGGGGTTAGTTTCCATGGAGACACAGCATCCTTTCTCCATAGCAACCTGATATTCCAAAACCCGAGTTAGGCTGGGGGATGAGTCATCTGTGACCAGCAGGGGGTGCTCTCCCACAGGGCTGACCCCAAGACCACGCACAGATGAGCAATTGACCACAGACTTAAAGGTGCCCCAGGGGCAAGACTTGGGCCTGTGGGGACCCAGAAGGGCCCGGCTTAACCCCTTCCCGCCTGCCTGTGTGGTTTGGGGAGGCTGCTAAGGCTTCAGGATGCACTGTGCGGGGGTGGTGGCCCCGCAGCTGGGGCTCCTGGGGTGGCACTTCTACGGAGGGGGATGCCTGCCCCCTTAGGCTGGGCCCAGAACAAAGAGGAAGTGGGCACTGCCCAGGCTGAGTGGACACACAAGAGTTAACTGGCGGGGCGTGACAGGGCGAACCGCCCTCAGGAAGTGTTACTCACCACCGGGAATGTGAGCGCGCTGTTGCCTTGGGGGCTGGATTCTCTTCCTGAATCCTGGGAGAAACCGGGAGAAACCGAAGGAGCTCCCAGCCATGGAAACCCCTGGGGAGCCAGAAGCAGGCCCTCTCGGAGCCCCCAGCCTGTCCAACTTCGCACCTGGGCACCCGGAGAGAGAAAAGTTAGTGAAGTTCGAAGGGCAGCCCGGTGGGGCAGGGAGGGACGGCAGTCTGTCCCAGGGCAGAGAAGGAGGAAAGGGTCGGGCAAGGGTCCCACCCCACCCCACCCCCCCCCGGACCCCTGCTCCAATCTGGTGACCACTCCTAGGCCAGCCCAGGACCCGCTCTACGACGTGCCTGGGGCCAGCGGGGGGCCGGCGGGCGGGCCCCAGCGGCCCGGGCGCACCGTGAGCCTGCGGGAGCGCTTGCTGCGCACACGGCCCGTGTGGCTGCAGCTCCGGGCCAACGCGGCGGCTGCACTGCACGTGCTGAGGACTGAGCCCCCGGGGGTGAGTCTGGCCCCCTGACCCCAGGACTGGCCAGCGGAGGGTGGCGGGGAGAGAGGCTGGACACGGAGGTCCTGAGCCCCCGACCCCTGTCCCTTGCAGACGTTCCTGGTGCGGAAATCTAACACTCGTGGGTGCCAGGCCCTGTGCGTGAGGCTGCCTGAGGCCAGCGGCCCTTCGTTTGTCTCTAGCCACTACATCCAGGAGAGCCCTGGGGGTGAGCGGGACTGGCCTGGGGGGTAGGGGCTGGAAGCAGTCAGGGCAGGGCACAGGGGTGTTCCCCAGAAAACAACCACACTTCCCGTCCGTCTCTCAGGCGTCTCCTTGGAGGGCTCAGAGCTCACGTTCCCAGACCTGGTCCAGCTCATCTGTGCCTACTGCCATACCCGGTGAGCCTGGCCGCAGGGCGCCTGGTCTGCGTTGGTCCCTGCTCCCTGGGACATCCTGTCCTCCCAGCCCCTCCAGGTCCTGCTAGCCCCCAGAGCCCTGAACATCCCTCACCCCTGGCTTTCTGTTTCCCTCTCTGGCCTCAGGGACATCCTTCTCCTCCCACTCCAGCTCCCCAGAGCCATCTGCCAGGCAGCCACCCACAAGGAACTGGAAGCCATCTCCCATCTGGGCATCGGTAAGGGGTCCTCTGCTACCCGTTGCACAGATGGACAAGCTGAGGCCAAGGGGGAAAGAGAAGGCACAGCACATGGGCACACAGCCTGAGCCTGTGCCTTTCCCTCGGTCGGGCACCCTCCCCGAGCCTCCCTGAGACCCCCAAATGCTTTCTCTTCCCTAGAGTTCTGGAGCTCCTCCCTCAATACCAAGGCTCAGCCGGGCCTGTCTGAAGGCCCGCTGCTGCCCCGGCTGAAGCCCCGGTCCCCGCAAGAGCTGGACCAGGGCACAGGAGCCGCCCTGTGCTTCTTCAATCCCCTGTTCCCAGGGGACCTGGGCCCCACCAAGCGGGAGAAATTCAAGAGGAGCTTCAAAGTACGCGTGTCCACGGAGACCTCCAGCCCTCTGTCTCCACCTGCCATGCCACCTCCCCCGGTCCCCGTGCTGCCGGGGGCAGCCCCCAACCAGACAGAAAGGTTACCCCCTCACCAGCTTCTGCGGAGGGAGAGCTCTGTGGGGTACCGTGTGCCAGGGAGTGCCAGCCCCAGCCTCCCACCCCTGCCCTCCCTCCAGGAGGTAGACTGTGGCTCCCCCAGCAGCTCAGAAGAAGAGGGGGCGCCAGGGTCCCGGGGAAGCCCGGCCACCTCACCCCGCCTGGGCCGCCGCCGGCGGCCGCTGCTTCGGTCCATGAGCTCTGCCTTCTGCTCCCTGCTGGCCCCGGAGCGGCAGGTGGGCCGGGCAGCCACGGCGCTGGTGGAGGACCGACACACGGCCGTCGGCCAGCTGGTGCAGGACCTGCTGACCCAGGTGCGGGCCGGCCCCGAGCCCCGGGAGCTGCAGGGTGTCCGAGAGGCGCTGAGCCGGGCTCGGGCCATGCTGAGCGCGGAGCTGAGCCCTGAGAAGCTGCTGCCACCTGAGAGACTGGGTGAGACTCCGGCCCAGGCTTCACGGGCTCGGCCCACCTCTCCATTCATTCCAGCGCTACCCATTCCCCGCCTCTCCCCTGCTATTCTCCCACCTCCCCAGGTCTCCCCCTCCCTTTCACCTCTCTTCCTCCCCGACTACACCCCCCCCCCCACCCCCGCCCTGGGACTCTGGCTCCCACTCGCGCCCTCGTTCCCCTGACCCTGGCCGCCTCTCCCCCGCAGAACACATCTTGGAGAAGTCTCTGCATCGCTCCGTGCTCAAGCCTCTCAGGCCCATCCTGGCGGCCCGCCTGCGGCGCCGGCTTTCTGCGGACGGCTCCCTGGGCCGCCTGGCTGAGGGCCTCCGCCTGGCTCGGTCCCAGGGCCCCGGAGCCTTTGGGTTCCACCTGAGCCTGCCCTCCCCGGGAGAGATGGAGCAGGTGCGTCAGAAGCTGCTGCAGCTGCTCCGTGCCTACTCACCCAGTGCCCAGGTCAAGCGGCTCCTGCAGGCTTGCAAGCTGCTCTACACAGCCCTGAGGACCCAGGCCGGTAGGCCCCCTCCTACCACTCCCTGCCAGCCCCCTGCCGAGTCGGGGGGGGGGGGGGGAGGGGTGGTGGTGCAGAAATTCCAGAACAGCACAGGTGGGGGGGATGGGTCCAACACTCCCATCTCACAGATGGTGCCACTGAGGCCCAGAGAGTAGAGCCTCCTCTCCACAGCCCCTATCTGTGGTTGCCATAGAGACCACATCACCCAAGGCCCGGCGGGTGGAGGGGAGGGTCACCGTATGAGGCAAGGCGTGGATACCGACCCCGGGACCCCAGAGGAGTCTGAACTTCCTCCTCTACCACCCCACAGGGGAGAGTGCAGGGGCAGATGCGTTCCTCCCGCTGCTGAGCCTCGTCCTGGCCCAGTGCGACCTTCCCGAGCTGCTGCTGGAGGCTGAGTACATGTCAGAGCTTCTGGAGCCCACCCTGCTCACCGGAGAGGGTGAGGGAGCCCCTCCTCGGGCCGTCTGCCTGTCTGTCTGTGGGGGGCCGGGGGGCCTTAGGGGCCCCCGAGTAGGTGGTGGGGGCCGGGGAAGGGTCACCCGCCCTCAGCCTGAGCTACATTCTTCCCCTCGTGTCCCAGGTGGTTACTACCTGACCAGCCTCTCGGCCAGCCTGGCCCTGCTCAGCGGCCTGGACCAGGCCCACATGCTCCCCCTGAGCCCCTCCCAGGAGCTACAACGTTCCCTCAGCCTCTGGGAGCAGCGCCGCCTGCCTGCCACCCACAGCTTCCAGGTAACAGGGCCTCCACGTTGCCCACACCCCCCCCCCCCACCGCCAAGCCCCCAGGGGGTGGGGGGTGGGGGGTAGGGGTGGGGCAGGGGTGCCTGTTGGTTCTGGCACCTTCCTGCGCAGTCCCCGGGTGCCTGTTGGTTCTGGCACCTTCCTGCGCAGTCCCCTCCTTTTCCCAGTGAGACCCAGCAGGGGGAATTCTGGTCCTACATCACCGTGCCAGAGAAACAGCACCCTGTGTGGACCCGATGTCAAAGCCTAGCCTTTCTAGACAGGGTGCATTCCATGTGCCGGCACCGTGCTCCGTGCCCTAGGGGCTCAGCCCCGCAGCTTCATAGAAACTCTGAAGTTTCTATTATTAGGACCATTACTCTCTCCATTCTACAGATAAGGAAACAGACAAGACACGGGGAGGGAAAGGGACACGGGTGGCAAGCTCAAGCCCCAAATCCTGGCTTCCAGCCCCCACATGGGGCTCTGGCCTTCCCTGGAGTCAGGCTCCCAGCCCATGCTCCCCTCACCTTCCCCTCCATCCAGTCAAGGGATCCTTCCTAGCCTTGGTTAAGAGTTTAGACGTTGTAGCCAGATCCTGGGTTCAAGTCCGGGCGGGCTCTGCTACTTTCTGTTTGCAGGAGCGTGGGCAAGTTATGTCACCCCTTTGTGCCTCGATTTCTTTATCTATAAAATGAGGTCATGGTACTTACCTCGTGGGGTGGATGTCAGACTTAAATGAGTTCATGCAGGACGAGTGCCGAGAGCACAGAGTAGTATGGTTGTTAGGCTCCCTGCAGGGGCGTGCGCGAGCCATCCTCCCGGCCTGCCCGCAGCTATGACCCACTAGCCAACACAGCTCTCTCCCTTCCTCAGAGCGCTGCTTGAAGCTCACCTTGTCCAAAAAGCTTCTGTCACTTGGTTCTACCGCTGGATCTATACCACCCGGTGCGGAGTCTGCACTGGGGGCCTCAAGCTCTGTGGGCAGATACATACCAGGCAGGATTGAGCTCTCGTTTTCGCTTCTCCTCCTGCACAGCACCTCCTCCGAGTGGCCTATCAGGACCCCAGCAGCGGCTGTACCTCCAAGACCCTGGCTGTGCCCCCAGGGGCCTCAGTTGCCACCCTGAACCAGCTCTGTGCCACGAAGTTCCGAGTGACCCAGCCTGACACATTTGGCCTCTTCCTGTACAGGGAACAGGGCTACCACCGCTTGTCTCCGGGAGCCCTGGTCCACAGGCTTCCCACAACCGGCTACCTCGTCTATCGCAAGGCCGAGCGGCCCGACACCCATGGGGCCGCACCTGGGGCTACAACAGAGAGGGACAGTGGGGAGCTGGAGGCAGGGGGCAGGGAGGAGGAGGAAGGGGGCCGGGGAGATGGGATCATCGAGGTCAAGGCCGGTCCTGGGGACAGCAGGGGAGAGTCTGAGACAACTGGCGAGAGGGTGCAGGGAAGCGTGGGCCAGGCCGGGGGGGGCCCTGCCCCACCGGGGGGACCAGAGGCTGAGGGAAGCAGAGCAGCAGAGGAGTAGCCGGGAGCGGCCAGACGGGCCATTTGGGACAGAAAACCCTGAGCTTGCTGGGAAGGCCTTTCAGAGCCGGCCATCAGCTCCACCCCTCTTAGCCTTCCCCACCCCGGGCCGCTCCCGTGTCCGCCACCAGCTCTGATATTTGTCTCTGTGATCACACCTGCTGGGGTGGTCCCCAGACTGGCTGCAGCTGTAGCCCCAGAGCACCGGAATAAAGCTGAGGGGGGTCTCCCCGCCGGAGGTCAGCCAGCCTGTAGTGGTCAGTGTGCCCGACCTCTGGCAAAGGAATGGGGCACTACGCAGGCAGCCCTTCCAGGCTGGGGGCTTCAAGGCCCTGAAAGGCTTCACCTCCTCCGGGGAGCCCAGTCCAGCCCTAGCCTGCCTAGAGGGCCGGCAGCTCCCAGCTTCAGTGTCCTCACCTGCAGAGTGGAGGTGCCATTGCTGCCCTGCCTTCTCGCCGAAGTCCTGCGGGGGTCAAGTGGACGGTTTTGCTCCAAAGCAGAGCTCAGACTGGAGGCAAGGGGAGGGAGGGAGGTGGGATGTTAGCAGGACCCCCTCCAAGGGTCTGTTGTCTGCATTCACTGAAGGTTCTCGCCAGCGCGGGGGAGATCCTGGAGGTCAGGCTCTGCCCAGAGAGCACCCAGGCCCCAGTCTTTCCTCAAGATGGGAGATCCTGCCAGTGCCCTTGCATCCCAGGGTATTGGACAGGGGAAGCGGGCTTCTGAAATGGAGGCGGTGGGGGGGGGGGTGCTCGGAAACTCTTTTCTCTGCACTTAACTCTTTTGGACCTCACAAGAGATTTCCCGGGAGGCTGGGCATGACTTATCCCACAGGGAGGCTTGGGAAAATGACTCCTAAGATATGGCACAGCAGCCAAACCAGGGTGTCCGGCTCCAACTACGCCCTCGATTGTAAAACACCGATAAATTAACCCTAAAGGCCCCACAGCCCCAAGGGGGTTCCAGAGCAGGGGGCAAATCTGAGCAAAGACAGTGCCAGTAACGACCACCAGGGGGTGCGTGTGGCCCAGGAAGTGGCAGAGGGGGTAATTAAGAGGGGTGAGGACGTCTCAAGGGCTGCATACCCTTGCAGCCTCCGCGCAACCTGGGGACAATGCAGGGGCAGTCAGTGCAGGCTCCCTTGGAGTCCGGGATCTGGGTGAGACAAACTTCATAGGGATCACTCCCTGGGAAGGAACTGTCCCCTGCTGGAAGGAGGACCCCAGCCAGTCTCTGGGGGCACTGCCTCAGGCGCTGAACACAAAGGGACATCAGACCGCCACGTGTGTCAGTCATGACAGCTGGAGGTAGAAATCCTGGACACTGGGATTTCGGACAATCCAGATACAGACACCACCAGATCTGGGTGCAGGGCTCCCAAATTTCTCACTAGGCCATCAGCCACTCTACCCTCTCCACCCCCCACCCCCGCTCCAAGCTTCTTGCTGGTTGGGAGTCTCCCTCTTTTGTACGCCCTCTCTCCCTGTCCCAAGCCCACCCCCAGTGCCTCGAACAGGGCTGGGCACCGCAGAGGCACTCAATAAATGGGAAGCCGGGAGGTTAAGGGAGGGCCGGGTTCTGGGAACCAAACACAGGATGTCTCAAATTCAGTTCCAGAGGAAGACCTAGAACGGTTGCCAGGGGTGCTCAGAGAACCCCAGGGTCGGATGTGGAGCTCGTCTCACGGGAACTAGCACCGGCAGAGGCTTCTGAGCCCCTGCAAGCCCGTCCTAATCCCTTCTGTGCTCAATCTCAATTCCTGGCTCTGGAAATTCAGCAACACCCCTAGCAGTGGCTCATCGGAGCACCGCCAGGCCCGGCCAGAGGGAAACAATGTGATCTGGCAACAACGGCAGGCTGTGCGCTGGGATTCAGCCTCGCCCCTCCCTCATCCCTGCCTCCCACCTCTGGCCTTCTGGAAGAGGAAGTCACCCGAGAGGTGCCACACCTTGCCCGGCACCCACTGCTGCAGAGCAGGGCCAGACATTCGGCTCCCAAGGAGCAGCTAAGTCATTTCCTCACTTGGAAGTGTTGCTCTGGTCACCCCTAGAGTCACTGCAGCGCTCTTTGTGCGTTTATTGTCTGTCTTCCTCACTAGGCCAGAGCCAGGTCGGCCTTGTTCCCCTCTAAATCTCGGGGCGCTAGTACAAATGCCTGGCCCGGAAGTGGCACTTAGTGGATACATGTAGAATGATTCGGGAAGACTCAGCCTAACAGTTGGCGGGGGCTCCTGGGGCCGGGGCGGCGCGTTCTCCACCACTGCCGCCAGGGGGCGAGCAGGCCCGTTCCCAGGCACACGCCTGGCCCCCTTCTGGCGGGAGGCCACCCGGGGAACTGCTGCACTCCGAGGGCCTGCACTCTGCCAGGTGCCAGGGGGGAAGCATCCCCACGGGGGGGGGCGGGGGGGGGGTTGGCTCTGGCACCGTCCTGGGAATGGGAGTCCTGCCAACAGAGGTTGGTGGGAGGGGAGCCGGGAGCCAGGCCCTGTGGAGTGGGGGCCCAGGGGGCCGGCGGAGAAAGGCAGTCAGTCATTGAGACCCCTGCCGCCACCCTCCCTCACCTTCAACGCAGAGCATTTGACACCCTGCCATGATCTTGTGACCCATGTTCACCCCTCCCCCAGTTTGACACACAGAAACATCGTGACTCACATCTGTGCACAGAAAGTGTGACATCCTGTGTGCCACGGTCACGTAACACCAGAGGCCCCCCCCCACCCCAGCCTTAACAGGAACACTTGGAGTGTTAAGAACACCTGGAGACTGTTAGGCATTCGTTCCCAGCGGGATGGGACACAGTGACACACACAGACCCCTCCTCCGAGCCACACCCTGACACAGACATCTCTAGATGTGCAAACTCAGAGACCTCCCCTCAACGCCCTCCCTCTCAGGGTCAGAATGTGACCCCCGTGACAAACATACACGGGGACAGGCTGACCCAGAGACATGTGATGACTGGTACGCAGGGACTCCACGACAGACACCTACCCACGTAGCACTGCAGCGGCCACAGCCCAGTCCCCTGCTCTGACACTGAACATGGCGAAGGAAGAGCACACACGCACGCACACATGCGTTTATACTTCTGATCATGCAGAAGTCCAAGCCCTTACCTGACTAATCTCACTCCAGCCCTGGCCTATCTCTGCCACCACTCAGCCATTCCAGCCCACGGTGGACCCTGGTGGGGGCTGTGAGATGCTGAGAAGACCCCCGGGGGGGGGGCGTGGCAACCCCACTGGCCAGGCAGGAGGCAGAGGCCGGCAGTGCTGGGCGGGGAGGTCTGAGCTCATCAGATTCCAGCCTGAGTGATTCACGGGAAGCGCCTGGGGAGGATCTGAGAGGGTGGGGGTGATGACCCAGGGGCTGGGGCTTTGGGGGCCTGGGTGGGCTTCAGCTAAAAGGTCTTGGGTCCAGAGCTAGCCCCTAGTCTGGGAGGGGGCTTCCTGAGGGGTGGCCCAGCCTGAAGGGGTGTCTGTTGGGTCTGGCCCCTGGGAGGGGCTTAGGACACAGAGCTGAGCCGCAGGATGAGACAATCGGCCCCTCCCGTCCTCCCCACCCGGGGCCTGGGCCCCTGACCCCAGGCCTTCCCAGCCCCAGCAGCTGGGTGTCTTTAGCAGAGGTTAGGCCGAGGGTGGGGGGCAGGGGTGGGGTGACCTTCGCGGCCATCTTGGCCCCTGGGGCCCTCAGGCAGGCAGCCGGAGTGGACCCCAGAGGCCCCGAGGGGACCGACCTGACTGGCATAGTCCGGGCCGACAGGGTTACAGACCCTCACTGCCCTGCCAGGCGAGGCCTCTGCCAGAGAGCGGAGAACACAGGGCTGTCCCAGCGCCAGGGATGTTTTCGTGCCGAGATGCAGCTGTCTGCTCCTGCCACCTTCTGAGCCCCCTGCCTCCCTGGCTGGGCCGGTGCTCAGAGGACCCAGCTGCTCCTGCAGGGTGACGGGAAGACAGGATGGGGCTGGAGGCAGGACAGGGGTACAGGAAGTGCCTTTCTTGGAAGTCTGCACCAAAATAGTCTGTTCTGTCCCTACTCTGGGTCTCAGTGTCCCACGGGGGGAGATATGCGTCACCAAGGAGACCCTCGCCAGGGAGGGGCCTGAGCTGACCTTAATCTGGCATTTGCTCACAATCCTCCTCCCCTCTCCTACCCCCGCCAGCCCCCACCAAGCCTGCCTCGGGCTCTGCTCCACTTTGAAGTCCTAACATAAATATCATGTCTGCTTGGGTTCCCCTTCCCGGCCTGGTCACAGCCCCCAGACCTGGCTTCCACCCCAGCTGGCCCTGGGGGTGCTTGCTGGGGCGGGGGGGGAGCCTGGACCACCCAGGGAAGGTGATGAGCCA
Source organism: Panthera onca (assembly GCF_046562875.1). Classification (NCBI taxonomy): domain Eukaryota; kingdom Metazoa; phylum Chordata; class Mammalia; order Carnivora; family Felidae; genus Panthera; species Panthera onca. The sequence goes on from NC_138348.1 coordinate 6,114,063, forward strand.
GAGACGCAGGAACAGGAGTGGGGAGACGGGGCGAGACACCAGAGACGGAGAGGGAAGATAGGGAAGTGGACAGAGAACAGAGGGACAGACTCCAGAGACCAACAAGGTGACCATCTGGGGACAGAAGAGACAGAGACCCCAGAGAGTGACAGGAGCTGCTGGAGATTCCTGACACAGAGAGGAAAGAGAACAGAAAGAGTGGGAGGGACAGTGAGACGAAAGATCCCTGGGGCAGTGAGGGGGCAGGAAGACAAGGGAAAGTTCCAGGGTGAGGGTGGAGACGGGGAGGCTGACACTGAGGTAGCAGTGGGAAGGACGTGGTGGAAAAAGAAACATCTCTGGTGAGAGGGTGACCAGCCATCCTTGTTGGCCCCGGGGCTAAGGGGGTCCCCAGCATCTAGGACCTGCAGTGCGGGAGAGTCCTCAGTCCCAGGACTGGTTGGTCATTCTAGGGAACAGGCCTCTGCCAGATGCCTCAGGGGCCACAGAATCCTCACCCACAGTTACCCTGCCCAGCCGTGGACGAGGAAGCCGCAGCCAGGCCAGGGCCAGGATCTCCACGGAGCCTCACAGCCAAGGGGCACAACAGAGGAAGGACAGGATCAGCGAGGGCCAGGAGAGCAGCCGTCCCCTCCTGGGGTCCCCAGACTCGGGTACAGTGCCTGCTCTGCCTCCGCCCTGTGACCTGGGGCAAGCCTTGTCCCTCTCTGAGCTGTGAAGACACCGAGCAGAACAGCCGGGCCCTTCTAGCTCTGAGGTGGGCTCCAGGACTCCCTTCCTCGGGGCAGATGTGGCCAGAGGTTCAGGTCAGGCATCTGCCAGGAGAGGGACCGGGGGCCTAGCTGTGCCCAGGGTGGACGATGTTTCTCCCCTCACAGGTGTGGGCCTGTGGGGACACACGCGCGCATCACCCGGCTGTGGATACCCTCAGCAACGCCAGCCCCACGCCAGCACACGCACTCACGTGCACATGGCCACGTACAGGCACCCAGGTACACACACCGGCACACCCAGTCTCTCTCTCTCCAGGGTGGGCTCCACCCCCCAACCTCCCACCAGCTGTCAGAACCCCTTTCCCCCCAGGCCTGGACAACAGATACCTCTTCTTCCTGGGCCCCACCTTCTCCAAGCCTCTCTCTCCCACCCCCTTCCGCAAGTCTCTCCCATCCAGAAGCACCCAGGGTGCGGCACCAGCACGTTGGGAGGGGAAGGAGGCCAAAATCGCTGCCCTCCCCCAAGCTCCCCTCCCTCCCCACTTCTGCCCTGGGATCTCCCCCACCTCCCCTCCTGTGGCTCCCACCCAAGACCAGGCGCCTCCTGCCCACCAGTTGGCCCTTCCTCTTGCCAGCCTGAAGGCTGGGGTGGTTTGGGAAGAATTTAGAAATGGAGGGAGGTGGGGGGATGGGGACAAAAGAAAAAGGAGGAAAGGAGGTGATTTGTATACAAAGCAATGTGCTGGCTCAGCGGCAGACCGTGCCAAGGTTCTAGGACGCCTGCCCAGGGGGCGCCCCCCAATCATACTCAACCCCCCCATCCCGGCTGTTCCGCTAGGCTCTCTTCGGGCCAACCCCTCTGCAGGCCGCCTGCACCCCCACCCCCACGGGCCCACACACTGCATCCAAAACCACTGTCTGGCTTGTCCCAGTAGCTGGAAGACAAGGCTCCTTCTGGGGAAGTGGGCTTCTGTTTTCATGCCCGTCTCAAGGTGAGCTCTCCTCATATGGGCCATGATCGGAGCAGAGAACTCCAGCCTCCCAACCCACGCTGTGAGCAGAGCTTGGCGTCCTGAGCTGTCTCCGGCCCTGCTGAGAAGACCCAGTGGCCTCAGGCCCCAACAGAGAAAACAGACTGTGGTGACAGAGAAGCATCACACACGATTCCCGCCAGTGGTACAGCCCAAGCTGTCCCCCCCCTCCCGGACTGCGCGCCTACAGACCCACAGAGTCACGTTCTGAGTGTGCCACCCATCATGGCGCGGCTCACCATGAATGAGCGCAGCTGCCCGGGTCCCTGTCTCCAGCCGTGCATCTAAAATCTCACCCACACACCCACACACTTAGCCACCCATCCGTCCATTCGCTTAGTCCTTCCCACATCCATCCGTTGTCACTCTGTCCACCCACCCGTGCATCCACCCATTCTCCTACCCAAACACCGGTCCACCCATGCGCGCACTCATGCATCCCCCCCCCCCCCCCCGTGCAGGCACCCGTGATATATCCACCCACCCATCATCCGAGCATGTATTGCATGGATTAGCATCTACTCTGTGCTGTGGGGGAAGTCAGGCTCAATGGAGCTGCCAGAAAGGGTAAGACCTCAACCAGCCCCTCTCTCTCCCCTCCCCCCACCCAGGTCCCCGTTGCTGTGCCTATTGCAATCCCCACCCGCCCGGCCTCAACTCCACACCTCCCATCCTGGATGGGAGCAGGGGAATGCTAGTCGCCTACCTGAACTAGGTACCTAGGTGCGGCTCCAAGCCTCATTCTCAACCCACCAAACCTTTAGCTTTGTGTGGGTCAGAGGTGCCCACCCCGGCTCCTCTCTACTACCCCCCCCCCCCCGCCCTCCTCATGGCTCAGCCATCTCTCAACTCGCAAGTCAGCCCAGCCACACCATCTGGAATTTGGCCTTTGACCCTCTGCCTCCTGCTTCTCCTGCCTGCCCTCCAACCCTTCACCCCAACTGAGGCCGGAGTCCTGACCTCTGATCTGACCGGCCTACTGGCCAGACGGCTTGCAGCCTCCCCTCAGACGCCCCAGCAGCACGGGCCATTGCCCGAATCATGACTGGGCCCGCCACACCCTTGGATCAGGCTCCGGCCAGCCCCTGAGGAGCCTCCACAGGCTGCCTCCCCCAGCCCGGCCCGCCCTGCTGCCCGGCTCTCCAGCCAGCTCCCTCCCCTCTCCCAGACTATTGCAACAACTTCTTAACTGGTCCCTGGCCTCCAGTCCCCCCTCCACCCACCACACACCAGCCACAGGGAACTCCCATCATACCTCTTCCCCATGGTCCCCATGATGGAGGCCAGCCTTTTAGGGGTAGCTTACTGCCATCCAATCCAGGCCTCTGCCCGCTTTCTGACGTTGTCCCTTCACTCCCGTCCCTCACTCCAGGCTCAGTGGAGTCCTCTGTATTCTCCAAAGGTATCTTGACCTCAGCACTTTGTCTAGGATGCCTCCCCCCATCCTCTCGATGCCATGCCCAGCTCTCAGACCCTGCTTGATGGCTCCTCGGGGCACTGCGGCAACTAGAGTACTGGGATGAGCCAGGAGGCCTTGGTTCTAGTCCCAGCCCTGCCACAGACTTGCTCTGAGACTCCCTGGGCCTCAGTGTCCTTACCTGCAAAAAGGTTTACTGATTCCCAGGGATCTCCCAGTTCTGAAATGGCCTGACTTCTGGGGAAGGCTGGGTGAGTGTGGGGAGCAGGTGGGCTTTCCCTCCACACAGCCTCATTCCCCCAGCATGGCCCAGGGCCTTACCTGAGCCCCATTCATCCATTAATTTGACAAACCCCGCTGAGCAGCATCTATGGGCCAGGAACTCTCCAGGCCCAGGGGATACAGCAGGGAACAAGACCATGACGCTGCCCTCACGGAGCTCACGGTCTCCTAGGACAAGAGTTCTCCACTGGGGGTGATGTAGTCCCCAGGGGACATAATATTTGGCAATGTCCGGAGACGTTTTTGATTGTCCCAACTGCAAGGATGCGACTGACATCTAGGCAGAAGCCGGGGATACTGCTAAACCTCTTACAATGCACAACGCAGCCCCTCAAGAGACAGACATGTACCTGGTAAGTTTCAGACGCAGCCACGAGATGAGGCCAGATAGTTGGAGCAGAAGAGCGAGTAGGGGAAGAGGGGTGAGAAGTTTGGGGGCAGACCACATCAACCTGGAGGCCATGGCCAAGGCGTTGGGCTGTCCTTTGAGTGAGACAGGGGCCCGAGGGGTTCTGAGCAGGAGTAACTAGATCCGTCTTAGGTTTTAAAGAAACCCCTCCTGCAGAATGGAGAAGGCAAGACAGAGACCAGAGGGGAGGCTATTGCAAGAATCTAGGTGGAAGGTGACAGTTGCACAGGCCAGAGGAGGGTGGCAAAGAAGGTGGTGAGAAGCAGTCAGGTTGTGGATCTAATTTGAAGGTGAAGCCAACAGGATTTGCTGAGAGATTGGACGTGGGGTGTGGGAGAAAGAGGAGTCAAGGATGATCTCAAGGCTTTGGGCCTGAGCCAAAGGAAGGATGAACTACCCCATATTGACTTCCCTCTCATGAGAAGGGGGATAAGTCTATGCACTTCACAGACGTGGACCCTGAAAGAATGACTTTCCAGGCAGATAGCAAGCTCTTCAAAAGCCCGGGTTCTCAGGGGGACGGGCCATGTCTGCAGGGCCAGCCCTGGCACCGTGAGGTGGTTAGAAAAGCTGCCCTGGTCCCCACCCCCGACCCAGATGATGTGCTCAGAAGACTAAGGAACATTTGCCTCATGCTTTGCAGCTGACAAAGCACATTTGCAAACACTGAGTGCTATGATACAATAGCCCTGCTGAGCTGAAAGGCCCTGACACACTACCCCATTTTGTAGATAAGAAAAACGGAGACCCAGAGAGGGTCAGTGACTTCCCAGCAGTCACACAGCACATCAGTGGCAGAGCACTGAGGGCCAGAACCACTCCTCCACGCCCCGTCCCCCAGCTCAAACTTCTGCCAAGAGTGCAGTGGGTGTTCACGGGTTAATCTGACAACCAGCTCCCCAGGGACTGGCCTGGATGATGGGCTCAGTGCACATGCCTCCAGAGGCCTCCAAGAGGGGCGGGAGGAGGACCCTGGCCAGGCCCACGCAGCAGACTCCGGGGGCAGGGAGGGCTCCACACATGTGACGCCTGTGTCACATACACATGTATGTGTCATTGTGAACCTCACGCCCATGCATGGCCTCTCACCAGTCCCCTCCCAGCCGGCCCTGCTCACCCTGAGTGCAGCCTAGCCCCCGCCTGGCCCCCTCCCCCATGCACCCTGCCCTCTTGCAGCAGGAGCCCAGAGAAGCATTTCCTGTTTGGGGGCTGCCTCCTCCCCCTCTAAGCCCAGGTTCCCAGGGCCCCAGGCTGAGCAGAGGTGAAGGGAGGGCAGCCCCCCCCCGCCCCCCTCCTTCCCCCCACACACCAGCTGGAGCCAGGCAGCTGAGGAGTGGGGGGAGGTTGAGGCAGGAGTTTAGTATATAAATGAGGGTTTGGTGATGCCCATGCCCGCGTGATCAAGGTGGTTTCCATTCAGGGCCTGCACACGAATGTGAAGGATGTCATGCGTGAGGACATGTAGAATGCCACGCCACTTAAGTATGTGCGTCTAAGGGGGTTCGCGTGTGCAGAGCTGGGATGAGGGGACAGTGCCGAGAGAGGGCTCCTGTGTGGGGAGAGGAACGCACGCACGTGTGTGGTGTGAGGGGCGTGAGTCAGAGCGAGTTTCCACATGTATGATGAGCAGCTGGGCCCAGAGACCGTTCGCAAGTGCGATGAGGTCGGTGTGTCCACAGCGGATCTCCGAGTCTCTGGGAAGGGACCTCAGCTCACCACCAAGAGCCCCAGACGGCGCTGGGGTTTTCTGAGGGTCTTTCAGCCCGCTGGGCAGGCATCTCCCCCTCTCCTCGACTCCCAGTCCGCGAGCTGCACCTCCCCCCGCCCCCACCCTCCAGCACCCCCCACCTCTGCCCCCCGCCCGACCGCTTCCTGCTCGGGCGGCCCCGAGGGAGCGGGAGCAGGGAGCTGGCAGCGGCCCCAGCCCACTCCTTACAAGGCCTGAGCCCGGCCCAGGACCGCCCCCGGCCCGCCCGCCAGAGGCCCCGGTCCCACCCCCTGTCAAGAGCGTCCGCGGGCCGGGGCTCGGGCCAGTCGGGGGGCGTCGCGATGCTGCTGCGCCTGCTGCTGGCCTGGGCGGCCGCGGTGCCCACGCTGGGCCAGGCCCCCTGGGCGGCCGAGCCCCGGGCCATCTGCGGCCCCGGCAGCTGCTACGCGCTCTTCCCGCGGCGCCGCACCTTCCTGGAGGCCTGGCGGGCCTGCCGCGAGCTGGGGGGCGACCTGGCCACGCCGCGGACCCCCGAGGAGGCCCAGCGTGTGGACAGCCTGGTGGGGGCCGGCCCGGCCAGCCGGCTGCTGTGGATCGGCCTGCAGCGGCAGGCCCGGCAGTGCCAACCGCAGCGCCCGCTGCGCGGCTTCACGTGGACCACGGGAGACCAGGACACGGCCTTCACCAACTGGGCCCAACCAGCCACAGGGGGGCCCTGCCCGGCCCAGCGCTGCGCGGCCCTTGAGGCCGGTGGAGAGCATCGCTGGCTCGAGGGCTCGTGCACGCTGGCCGTCGATGGCTACCTGTGCCAGTTCGGCTTCGAGGGCTCCTGCCCCGCGTTGCCAGATGAGGCGGGCCAGGCGGGCCCTGCGGTCTACACCACGCCCTTCCACCTGGTCTCCACCGACTTTGAGTGGCTGCCCTTCGGCTCCGTAGCTGCCGTGCCCTGCCAGGCTGGCAGAGAGGCCTCCCTGCTGTGCGTGAAGCAGCCCGAGGGCCGCGTGGGCTGGTCTCGGGCCGGGCCCTTGTGCCCAGGGACCGGCTGCGGCCCGGACAATGGGGGCTGCGAGCACGAGTGTGTGGAGGAGGTGGATGGTCGCGTGTCCTGCCGCTGCGCCGAGGGCTTCCGGCTGGCAGCCGACGGGCGAAGCTGCGAGGACCCCTGTGCCCACGCCCCGTGTGAGCAGCAATGTGAGCCCGGTGGGCCGCAGGGCTACAGCTGCCACTGTCGCCTGGGTTTCCGGCCGGCCGAGGATGAGCCGCACCGCTGCGTGGACACGGACGAGTGCCAGATCGCCGGCGTGTGCCAGCAGATGTGCGTCAACTACGTCGGTGGCTTCGAGTGCTACTGCAGCGAGGGCCACGAGCTTGAGGCCGATGGCATCAGCTGCAGCCCTGCGGGGGCCACGGGCGCTCGGGCTTCCCAGGACCTAGGGGACGAGTTGCTGGACGACGGGGAGGACGAAGAGGATGAACACGAGGCCTGGGAGACCTTTGATGGTGGCTGGACAGAGGTGCCTGGGATCCCATGGATGGAGGCCACGCAGCCACCTGACTTCGGCCTGGCCTACAGACCTAGTTTCCCAGAGGAGGGAGAGCATCGGATGCCCTACCTGGACCCCACCTGGCCACCCCCACTGAGTGCCCCCAGAGGCCCCTACCACTCCTCGGTGCTCTCCGTCACCCGGCCTGTGTTGGTCTCTGCCACACGCCCCACACCGCCTTCTGCCCACCGACCCCCTGTCATCTCTGCCACCCGCCCGCCCCTGGCCCATCAGCCCCCCATGATCCCTGCCAGGCACCCAGCTTTGCCTCCTGACCACCAGTTCCCCATGATCTCAGCCAGCCGCCCAGATCTGCCCTCTGCCTACCAGCCCCCTGTTATCTCTGCCACTCACCCAGCACGACCCCCCGCCCACCGGCCCCCCATTATCTCAGCCAGATACCCTGAACTGTCCCCTGCCCACCAGTCCCCTGTGTTTCCGGACACCCATGTCACTGACACTCAGACCACCACTCATTTGCCTCAAATCCTTGCCAGCCACACCCCTCTGGTCACGACTTCCAACGCCCATCAATCCCTTGTCTCCCCAGATGTCCCAGTCCTTAAAGCCCAGGCCACTCACCTTCCCATTGCCTCGACGGTCCAGCCCCCTCTGACCACTACCTCCAGATCCCCTGTGCCCCCTGCCCGTCAAGTTCCTGTACCTGCTGCCACCCAGCCCCCGGCCCTCCGCACTACCCTCACCTCAGAGCCCCCTCAGCATCCCCCTAACCAGACTTCACTCACCAGCCCTACACACCCCCATTCCAAACCCCCACAAGTCCCAAGGGAAGGTGCCCATGACCGCAAGCTGGCCCCATGGCTGCCCTCAGCAGCCCCCACAGCAGCTCCGACAGCCCCGGGGGAGGCCAGTCTGGCAGGCCACAGCCGGAGGGATGACCGGTGGCTGCTGGTGGCTCTCCTCGTTCCAACGTGCGTCTTCTTGGTGGTCCTACTCGCACTGGGCATCGTGTACTGCACCCGCTGCGGCCCCCACGCACCCAACAAGCGAGTTACCGACTGCTATCGCTGGGTCACCCACGCTGGGAGCAAGGGCCCAACAGAACCAGTGCCCCACCGGGGCAGCCTCACGGGGGTGCAGACCTGCAGAACCAGCGTGTGATGGGGCGCAGCCCCCCCTCTGCGGGGTGGGGGGAAGGGGCGTGCGTTGGACACATGGCCCAGGCTGCACCAGGGACTCATGGGAGCTGCCCAGCTGGACAGAGGGCTTCCTGCCCCCACCCCGGACCCAGCCAGGCTCCTCTGTCAGTCAGCTACCAGACTTGACTCTTGGGGACTCTGCTCCCTGGCCCAGCACTCAAGACTGAGGAGACACCGAGGCCACCAGGACCTCAGGGGGTGGGTGCTGGGGTCTTCTCCAATAAATGGGGTGCCAACCTCACCCAAAGTTCCTGACCCCCATTGATGTCTGAGGGGAGGGTCTGGGAGGACTCAGCAAAAAGAGGGGACCTTCCTTCAGCTTGTCTGGGCCCAAGGAAATAAGGTAAGACCCCTTAAGGGAGAGTATGCTTCAGAGATTCTCAGGTAAACAGGAGCCCAGAGAAGTCAGAGCCTTGCCTACAGTCACACAGCGAGCCCAGGAGTGGGAGGTTTGGCATAGAGAGAGTTTCATATTTGTTCCTTTTTTTTTTTTTTTTTTTTTAACCAAAACTCCAAGAAAGTGAAGCTGAATATGGGGGAGAATTCTAGAATGAAGGCTTCTGCTGAACTGGAGCCAAACTGGGATTTAGGAGTCAAAGGTAAACTCTGGGTCTGGTGATTCTGGGGAGTGAAGGGAGTCTAGTGGGTGAGTTTCTGTCCTCTGGTACCTCCTATTCTGTGCCCACAGGCTGCCCAGAAGTTGGTGGCTGGGGCCCAGGGTCACTCAAGGGTGCTTACCATTCCCTTGGTTTAGGGGTGTTCTGAAGGTGCCCTTCCTCCCTGCTCTGGGGAGTAGGTGGGAGTCTGCCTAGCAGGCCGAGATGGGGAGAGCACAGAACCTGGGAGAGATATCCCATATCCAGCTCCCTTGGCAGGTTTCTGAGTAAGACCTTCCAGTCTTGGGTCACATTTTGCCCTTCTCCATGTGGGTGGTGCTGGGACAGAGAGAACCCAGGAGACCGGAGCTTGTGCAAGTTGCTCCATGCTGAGGTGTCCCATGAATCCAGAATGGGATAGTCAAAGCCTGGGGGAACCTGGCAAACTCCATCATCCTGGGCTCACTGCCTTAGGGACCCGGAGAGGCGGGACCTGGGCCAGGGAGGCGCCGGTTCCCACTGCCTCTGTAATTTTTCAGTTGCAGTCTCTAAGGGGCCTCTAATTAGGACAGAGCAGAACCACCACGACCACCCAGACAGGAGAGGAGGGGTGCCCTATACCACCCTCTGGCCCCAGGGCCTGGGCCTGGGCCGGGCCCCAGGGGACCGGTAGAGGAGGGGCCATAACTGGGGACGCACCGGGGGCCGTGGAGGGGGTGGAGGGAACGCTACGCACCGCCCCCGGTTCCCGTTCTCAAGTTCCCCTAACTCAAACCAGACGCCCCCGCCAGATCCTGCCCGAGTTTTTAACCTCCGAGACTCCGCTGGAGAGATTCGATGCAGGAGAGTGAGGTCGCGGGGTGGTCCAGAGGCCCGGGTCTGAGAAGGAGATGTGGGCGCATTCTAGGGGGTGACAAAGCCTGCCAGGATGGGACGGACTGGAGCTCCCTCCCGTGACCCTGGGCAGGGGATCCAGAGCGCCCCAAAGGCAGGAAGGAGTTAAATGCACTGCTGTCGGAGGGAGGGGATGGGAGTGGGGAAGGGGGCCCAGAGCCGGCTCTTTGTCATCCCGTAATGAGCAACAGATGCGGAGCTGCGTGCGGGCCTAAACAGACTGCCTCCCAGGGCAGAACCCCCGCCTGCGCCGAGCCCGGGCTCCGCCCAGACCCGGAGCTGTGTCGTAGGCTCCGCCCATTGACTCTCAGACCCCGCCTCAATCAGGCGCGAAACTCTCCTGCCTACAGACCCCGGCACTATCAGATAGGTCCCTCCTAGTTACGAGCCACGCCCACCCACCGCTGTCACAGCACCCTCTCTGCGGGAGCTCTTCAGAGGCCCCGCCCACCAAAGCCACAAGCCTCTCCCCCTGCCAGCTCAGAGATTCTCGAAGAACTATTGCCCCGCCCCTCTGCTCTATCCGCTCCGCCCCGGCCGAAGCAGTAACGATGGCCCCGCCCACCAGGACCATAAGCCCCACCTTCTCAGGGCGGCCTGGGCAGACGGGCAGTTCTTAATTAGTTCCCGCTTTCAGGAAGTATAAACTCCACCAAGAGTTTACACTGTCTCCTCACGCCGCGTAGCGTGCCCAACCCGACTGAACCACAAGCCCCGCCCCTCTTCGGAGCTTGAGACCCAGTTAAGCAGTGCAGAACATCCCGCAGAGACCTCCCCCAAGTCCAGGAGACCTGCAAATTCCGCCTTCCGGTGGTTACGCGTTGCCCTTAAGAGCCTCGTCGGGCTCCGCCCCCAGCTATAAGCCCCGCCCCTCGCAGAGTTTTAAATGATAGGGGCGGTGCCCCAGGCCCATCTCACTGGGGAAAGCTCCGCCCACATACAGCTGCTAACACCCTTACTTCTCACTGAGATAACGGCCCACCTACAGAGTCTTCGGGTCCGCCCACTAAGAATACTCACAAACCCCATCCCTGAAGATCCCTTAAGTCCCGCCCACCCAGAGCGCCCCCTGTTGGGGGCTCTGAGCACAAGTACCGCCCACACAGAGAGCGTAGCCCCGACTTCTCTCAGGCTCCACCTACAGTGAATGCATAGCCACGCCCACCAACACGTTCCACCTTCTCGGGACTCCGGGGCCCAGGACTCGCCTTCTGAGTATGCTCGGACTAGTGGATCCGAACTCCTGTCCCTGACCAGGATGCCCCTGAACCTAGCCCTGGCACCCTCTCCTTCCCTACTCACGGCTTGCGGTCGTCTAGATTGCAGGTTCTCTGGGGGGAGCTCCGAGACGAGGTCGAGAGTCGGGTGGATGGCGTCGATGAATGGGCCTTTGGCGCCACCTGCTTTCAGCGCCGGGACTTGCAGGCACCGGGAAGCCCGGCCCCTCTCCCAAAGCACACTAGGGTTCAATAAATACTTCCTTGAAGTATTTATTACATGTTTGTGTTATGCAAATACTGGCCGCCTTGGCAAATATTTGCCCCCAGACCGGCAAAATAGCAGATCCACTCACGTGTCCTCCATCATATTTGGAAGACCCCCAAGGAGGCCTCTGTGAGCAGAGGCGGCCCCTGCCAGTCTTTGCAGTGGCTGGTGGGACTTTAGCTGTTCTTTATGCACGAATCCTGTTTCCCAGGGGTGAAAGCACAAACTGTCACTTAAATTGTTAACGTTGGGTGCTCCCCTCCCCCAACTAGCCCTCCAAACTGTGGACACTTTCCTCAGGGGTGTGCATTTGGCAGGAGGGAGTGGGTTCGGACTCAGGGACCCTCATGTAGAAGCTGAGAGTCATAGTTTCTGGAGCAGGATTGATCTCAGCGCTCATCACTACATTTGAAAATATTCCCTTGCTCACTCCCGCACTAGACCGGGGCTCCAGGAGTCAATGCCAGGGGCTCCATGAACTGTTTTTCAAAGGTTATTGGGACAGACTGGGGAGCTGAGGTTAAAGCGGGGCAGAACTAACACCTACCGGATTGCAGTAGGTACCAACACCCAGCTAGACAGCCTGCGTTAGGCATTTGGTGGAGCCACCCCCCAACCAACCCAAAGCCCGGAGAATAAGATGCTTTCCAGATGAGATTCCGACGCAGGCGCCCTGGCCACTATGAATGGGAGTAGGGTTTGGTGGCAAATCATAGTGAAAATAATAATGAGAGCTTGCAGCAGCTATTATATGCCTAGTCCTATTCTAAGGGCTTTAAATGTCTTCACCCATTTGAGGCCCATAACAACCCCCATGCAGTGAGTGCCATTCTCACCGTGATTGACGGACGAGGAGGCCGAAGGCACTTCAGCCTGTGTGCCTCGTGTCAAGCCACCGCCCCATTTGACCAAGTTAGTAAGTGGAGGTTTGAACCCCAGTAGATTCTGTGATCTTCACCCCTGGAGCAGAGCCAGGCCACAGTGACAGCCATGTCTCTGATTAGAAAATTCCCACCTCTCAGGGGACTTGCTTTTTTCTTAAGTCAATACATTTTTACTTAAGGCATTTTAAGTGATTCCTTCCACTGCCAATCATCTTAGCTCCTCCAAAGTCAGAATCGGAATCTTCAAAATAGCCCTTTCAAGGAGAACTTTTGTTCAACCCACAGTTCACTGTCAGTCCACAATTCTTTCGGGTGGGCTTCTCCACTTGAATATGGACATACTTCAGAAATCTAGTTCTGTGAATAAAGAAAACCACACATATATCTCTGAGGTGTTCCCAAGGATGCAGGTCTGCAGAAAAAGCCCCATCGGGATTGACCTCGACAGAGGGAACTTGCTTTCAGCCAGAAGCTGCGAGGTGTAACCTCCTGGGCTGATTGTGCTGTGATTTGGGGGCAGTAGTGGGGGGCGGGGGTGGGATTCGTGAAGCCTTCCTAACCCAGGAGGGGTCAGCTGTGATTCTGGCAGAGGATTCTGAGGTCTGTGACCTTGTGGGATGCAGACAAGAGGGGCGGAGTCAGGTCGTGGTGCAGTTTTAGGGCATCTGGTGGTGGCCATGCTTTAGCGTGGTTTTGGCGAGTTCAGGGATTTAGTTCTTCCTGGGAGTCAGCTAGTAGTGGCTGAGGGCGGTCCCCCTGCACCACACAGCCTTGCTTTGATTCCGGCTTCACTACGTGAGGGCTGGGGAACCTGAGGCCGGGTCTCTGGTGGCTCGATGTTTGGCTCCTCATTTGGAAAAAGGGGCATACTAAAGCGTCGGCCGGAGCCACAATAATCTGGCAGAGAGAAAAAGGACTCTTTATGGGGAGCGTCAAGGTTTCCTGCTGGAAGCCAGTGAGCAAGTTCAGGGTGGTTGCACGAACCTGCTACAAGAGGCTCGCACCAGAGAGCCCTGAACACAGCGTCCAGAAACTGATCACAGGAGAGCTGAATCGGCAAACACTGAAGTCCCAAACCCATCAAATCCCCATGGCAGAGGCACTCAAACTCCCTTGGTTCACGGTATCTGAGGACCTCAGTGAGATTTTCATGGCACCCCGAGCCGAAACAAAAACTAAAACAAAACAACGACAAAAAAAAAAAAAAGAAAAAGAAAAGAAAAAGAAAACCTCTAACAGGAGCACCTGGCTGGCTCAGTTGGTGGAACGTGTAACTCTGGATCTCAGGGTGGTGAGTTCAAGTCCCACGTTGGGTGTGAAGCGTACTTAAAAAAATTTTTTTAAATGCCTAACAGTTTCATTTAATAGTTAAGTCCAAACAATATAAGAGGTACTTGTATTTTAATAACTCAGCAGTCATTTGAAAAAATAATATGCATACATTGAAAGATACGAGAACTGGGGCGCCTGGATGGCTCGGTTGGTTGAGCCACCAACTTCAGCTCAGGTCATGATCTCGTGGTTCGTGCGTTCAAGCCCCTCGCCGGGCTCTGTGCTGACAGCTCGGAGCCTGGAGCCTGCTTCAGTTTCTGTCTCCCGATCTCTCTCTCTGCGCCCCTCCCCTGCTCATGCTCTGTCTCTCTCTCTCTCTGTCTCTCAGAAATAAACATTAAACAAAGTTTCGAAGGATACAAGAATCTTTTCATTCTTAAGTAATCACAATTGCTTGCTAGTGAAATATGTGCCTGTTGGACACTGCACAGCTTCTCAAAACTTGGAATCAGATTGGACATCGTCACCTTCATTTCCTGTTACGCATCGACTTTCCCAATAGTACTTGCTTTTGATCCGGCAGCTGCCAAAAGCCCAGATTCACAAAGATATTATGTCATCGAAGGAACGCAGTGCGATCCAATGTTGAAACTGTGAACAGCCTCAAGCTAGCAGTTTGCCAGTTGTCTGACAGAGGTCTGGTGTCTCTGTGTTTCTTTCAAAGTTTCATAATATTCTGGGGCTTCCTGTGAGTTTGCTGCAGTGTGGCAGGTCCTACATCAAAGGAAGGGCCTCGTTGGACAGCGGGATCCTGATGGAGGTACGCTGGGAGAACTGGGAAGAAGGTTTGGGACTGGGGATGCCTATAACCCTTCCCCTCCCCGCTTTCTCCACTCCGCTGCCAGATTTGCCCCTGGTGGCTGATGATAGGTGAATAGGGCCCCGTGGGTGCCTTGAGAGTCAGATTGGGAAGGCCATGTCCCATCCAGGATGGCTGATGGAGGCCTATGAGGAACCCACACACCTGGAATTTGGCGGCGGGGGCGGTGGGGGGGGGGGCTGGTTCTTAGGGGAGGGTGGATTGTCTTGCTCTAACACAGACATCTGGCGGTGGCTTTTTCCAGAGGGCTCACTCCAGCCTAGACCTAGCACTGGCCTTCACTGGAAGGGTCAGACTTCCCTTGGAACGCTACAGAGGAAAGAATTACAAGGCTTTCGGAGGAAGGAATGGGAAGATCAGTCCATCCCACCCATTAGCTGCCCAATCCACAGACAGACGCTTCCCCAGGCTCCGGTGATTCTCCACTCTCTGTGGCCGCTGAAAATAGGAGATCAAAGAAGTCCCCGAAGGACTGGTTGAAATGTGTCTCCACCTGGATGTCTCACAATAACCCCCCCTCCACTTCAAGGTCCTTAACTTCAATCCCGTCTGCGAAGCCCCTTTCTCTGTGCAAGATGACATGTTCACAGGTGTCAGAGACTAGAGAGTGGACATATTTACTTGGGGCCACCATTCGGCCCACCACGCTTAGGGACCAGGAAGAGAATTCTAGGTCAGGGTGAGATTCCACTAGCCACAGGGAGCAGGTCCTGTCATGGAGCATCCGGTAAGTGCGACAGAAGAGAAAAATCTATTTTTTATCGTTGGTTTGTTTATTCGTGAGAGACCCTGCCGCTTGAAAGTTGCCAGCCACCTTTTTTTAAATGTTGATTTATTTTTGAGAGAGACAGACAGACAGAGCGTGAGCGAGGCAGGTGCAGAGACAGAGAGGGAGACACAGAATCCGAAGCAGGCTCGAGGCTCTGCGCTGTCAGCCCAGAGCCCGACGCGGGGCTCGAACTCACGGACCGTGAGATCATGACCTGAGCCGAAGTCGGACGCTTAACCGACTGAGCCACCCAGGCGCCCCAAGCAGGCAACTTTTAAGTGGCAGTTTCTTGCACTAATAAATAAATAATAAAAATTATATAGATTTTCTTTTCTGCCCTAGTAGGTGCCCCGCTGTGGGACAGTCTCACAGAGTACTCACCCAGGGCTATTTTCCTGGTTCCTGTGTGTGTGACTTGGGACATTTGGACACAATACAAAGCGCCGTATCCCCGTGGGAATAAGAGCTACCACAGAGGGAAGTGTTAGGTGGATGCCACAGGAACCCCCTGCCCACTCAAATAATAAACCATTCGCTCTTTTTTCCAATATTTATTGAGAGCCCTACTGTGCATCAGAGAGTCCGCAAGGGATCAGGGGTACGGAGAAACCACAAGGGAGAACAGCAAGAATACATATGGCGGACGACTTGGGGCACTGCCCAGGCAGGAGGGGGTGGGATGCGAACCTAGGCAGAGGCAGAGTTGGCACAGGAGGAGAGAGCAAAACTGGGAGGTGGTTGGCGAGCAGATATGAACAGGACTCAGTGACTGGCTGACTGTGAAGGAGAGGAATGGTGGCTGAAGGGTTTTGGCTCCCGGAAGGTGCTATTCATGGAGGCAGGGACATGGGAGAAGAAGCCAGGAGCGCCTGGGTGGCTCAGGTGGTAGAACGTCCGACTGGGGCTCAGATCACGATCTGGGTTAAAAGCCCACATCGGGCTCGCCGCCGTCATCGTGGAGCCCGCTTTGGATCCTCTGTCCCCTTCTCTCTCTGACCCTGCCCCTCCCCCGCTCACGCGCGCGCGCTCTCTCTCTCTCTCTCTCTCTCTCTCAAAAATAAAAAATAAACATTAAAAAAGAACAAAACAAGACGAAGCCGGTCTGGGGAGATAAATGACACGGTCAGTTTTGCATCTCCAGGGCTTGGAAGGTCACCTGAGTGGATGCCTCAAGAAGGCAACTGGATGCCGGAAGCCAGAACTCAAGACAGAGGTCCAGGCCGAAGACAGAGATTTGACTTTCCATCTACCCCACGGCTGGAGGCATTACAGAAACTGCCTGGCGAGTACCAGCGCTCACTGCCCGTCGCTTTCCGGGTTCGACTCCGGAAACAGACTGAGCTAAGCAAGCAGTTCAGGAGGGCAACTCAGACCCTAACTTCATAAATGTCCACACTGCTTGCATTTTTAAAGGATCCTATATTCACTTTTTAGGTTTTTTGGAGGCTTATTAAAATGTTAGTCTTTATACTGTTGTAGTCTTTCATAACATATTGTGCTTTTATAACACATCCAGTGAAATTCTTCTACTGAAAGAATTCAGTATTTTTATTCTGGTCTCTCTCATTTTACAAGTTTTTTAAATAGCAAAGAGAAGAAAAATACACCTATCTTTTGGAATATACCCATGGGTTACTGAAAAACAGCTGATTTTGGTCTCAGCTGACATTCTGGACAGAAACTCCTCTCTTTTTTTTCCCCTTTTTTTTATTTTAATGCTTATTTATTTTTGAGAGAGCGTGAGCAGGGGAGGGGCAGAAAGAGAGGGGGACAGAAGATCTGAAGCAGGCTCTGCGCGAAGAGCAGAGCGCGCCCGAAGCGGGGCTCGAACCCAAGAACCCGAACCGTGAGATCATGATCATGACCTGAGCTGAAGTCAGATGCTCAAGCAGTGAGCTGCCCAGGCGCCCCTGGATAGAAACTCCTCTTTGGAGTCCTACCGCCTCCGGCCCTTGATGTGCATTTGTGAAGTTGGCCAGCCTGTTTTTCTTTCTGTCTCTTGAATCGTACTTGTAGGAGCTTTTTGCCTTCACCTAGCAGGACAACAGCACTCGCTGCCGGCCCTGACTGAGGGGTGTGGCCAGTTTGGGGCTGGACGCCTGATGCTCCTTACCCTTTCCAGATACATCCTGGCCACCTCGGCGATGACTTCATACTCGCGAGCCCCGGAGAATAGACGGCAGCGTGGGTGACGTAAGAGAGAAGATGAAACTCATGAAAAATGCGGGGGCCAGCCACCTGGGGGAAGCTCTCAGGGGCCAGGGGTCCTGGGCCCGCATCAAGGAGACACAAAGCTTCGTGGTTTGCTCTGGACGGCGGGGCAGGGGCGGGGAGGGGGGAGCGCAGCCCACGTTTCCCTGGGTGCCCTTCTTGGGCCCGTTCACCTTCCTGGGATCATAAAGCTCCTTTGGCCTGGGCCACTGGCTAAGGGGTTCCGCGGCTCCATCCTCGGGACACAGGAACCCTGGGATGTTGGAGGTCTCAGTAGGAGCTCAAGAATCCTTCACTTGGCCCAAGCTCACTGGACATCTACTGCGTGAGCTGGCAGCTGGTGAAGCGCGTGTCTATGCGGTAGGGAGTGTCTGTTGATGATTCATAACAAGAATAGTACTAGTGATGATTATCGCTAAATTTACTGAGCATTTACTATATTTGAGCCCTGTTTTAAATGTGGTATCACCCAGGTCGTAGCGGCAGAATTGGCACTTTGTCCAACTCAAAGATCTGCATCTGTGACCATCTGCCTCCCGTAGCTTTTTTTTTTTTTTTCTTCAGGGAGTGGGGGACTCCATTTATTTACTTACTTATGTATTTTGAGAGAGAGCGAGCGAGCCTGAGCAGGGGAGTGATAGAGAGAGAGGGAGAGAGAAGATCCCAAGCAGGCTCCGCACCGTCGGTGCAGAGCCCAACACGGGGCTCAAACCTGTGAACTGTGAGATCATGACCTGCCCCTAAACCAAGACTTGGACACTCAGCTGACTGAGCCACTCAGGTGCCCCTTGCCCCCCCCCCCACCCCCCCCCCCGAGCCTTAGTTCGCACAGAAGAAACAGATAATGAACTTGCACACAGGGAGCCAAGGCGAAGGATAGCAGTGGGGCTGGCGGGAGGTGGACTTAGACAGTCAGGACTCACACACAAGCTGAGCCCTGTCGAGCGGAGCGAGGGAAGAACTAGGTGAAGGAACAGTGCTCCAGGAGGGAGAACAGCGTGTGCCAAGACCTCGAGGGAAGAAGGTTGTTCTAGGATCGGGTACAAGGCCACCGTGGCTGAGACGTTGTAAGGCAAGGGGATCAGGCTCCAGGTGAGCTTGGGGCATCTGCCAGAGCCCACAGGGGTCCGAGGGCTGGGGCAGAAGCCTGGACTATATTTGATGTGTGGTGGGAGGCACCAGTGTATTTTGAGTGAGGTAGAGATGTGGTCTGAGTAACATTCCAAGATGACGCTACATGGGCTGGAAGGGACGAGGGGAAGCGGACGCCTGACAGAGTCTGTGGCAGTCACCGGAGGGAGGGCCCCCGGGGGCCCAAAGCAAGGTGGTGGCTTCAGATGGAGAAGACCCGGGGGCTGCTTAGAGAGCTGTTGTAGGGAGAATCCTGGGTGATATCTTTCACGCGGGGAAGTGAGGAAGGCGTTCGTGGATGAAATGCTGCAGCCTGCAGATCTTCTTCAAAATAACCCAGTGGGGGTGCGTGTGCGTGGATGGGGTAGGAGCGGTCACGGTAGGGGACGGCTGTGGAGCTGGGTGCTGAGGACGAAGAGCCCACGTGCACCAACGTCTCTACCTTTGCGATGTCTGAGAGGTTACATAATGAAAAAGAAGGAGAAGGAGAGGACTGCCACGCAGGCGTCTGGAGTAAGCAACTGGGTGAAGGGCGGCAGTATTTACCGAGATGGAAAAGACAGAGAGGGGCAGGGTTGGGGCGCAGGTTGGAAATCGGGTGCTCTGTTTTGGCCGTGCTCTGCCGGGTTTCAATCAGAGAGCAAAGGCAGAGGACTACGAGCTTTTTGGAACAAGGCTCTGTCCCTTTCCTCAGACATTATTTTCCTTTTAAGAATTCTGCCAGCTCGGTGTTGGCTCTAACAGCCACCCCTGGCTTCAGAGTCTTCCAGCAGAGGCCCCTTAAGTGTCCCAGAGCAGAGATAAACCGTACCTGTTTTCTCCGTCTGAATTCTTCACCCACAGAAACCAGGAGCGATAATAGTGATTATTGATGTTTTAAGGCACTAAATTTGGGGGTAACTTGTTATGTAGCAGTAGATAATTAACATAGGATGCCAGTAATAGAAACAAGGGAAAAAACCAGTAGCTTAAACAAACTAGAAGCTTATGTCTCCTTCTATTGAGACTCTGGAAGCAGGCGACACAAGGAAGCTCCTATGGTGTCACGGGAAGCCCGGGGGCTTTTATCTTGTTCTACTATCCTCACCACATGGCTCTAATTCTCAAGGTCACCTCCTGGCCCGACATTGCTGCTGGAGTTCCAACCATCACATCTGCATCCCAGGCGGAATGCAGGAGGAAACAAGGAGATAGAACTAGCCTTCACCAAGATTATTTCTATTTCAAGGAGCATTCTTAAAAATCTTTTCCAACACCTTCTCCTTACATCTCAAATCCTAAAATTCAGTCACGCAGTCACATTGTATGTGCCAGGGAGGCTGGAAATGTGGCCTTTCAGCCGGGCTCACTGCCATCGGAAGTAAAACTGGGGTTCTGCTGTTGAGGAGGAGAGGAGAGGAGATCACGGCCAGCAGGTAGCTGGTGGCTGCGGACAGAGGACGGTGGAAGACGCAATCTCCACGGGAAGGAGCTGGAGCCAGTAACCACCCCCCTGCCGCCGCCCACACACACACTGCCCATGCAGCTTCCTCAAATGTTTGGGCACCATGGAGTTTCTTCAAGTGGTTTCTGGACAAAGACCTGAACTCACTCCCAAAGAAGTGAGGCAGTGATGCCCAGGGAAAGCTTTGGTCTCTACCACCCCCCTCTCCCCACCCCCCCCCCCCGCCCCGGCCAGCAAGCAGCTGGACTCTGCCTAAGATGCTAACATGTGGGCCTGACCTTGTCGCTTACCTGCTCAACCACCTTGGAGTCTCCGGTTTGCTCCAGCTTTCAGATGCGTTCTGGGGTTTGGTACCGAAGGCCTCAGCCAACTCTCCCAGGGCAGTCTGCCTCTACCCCTCTTCACGCTTCATGCCCCGCCCCCGTGACTTTGGGAATGCAGCTCCCATGGCCCGGAACACACCCCGCCCTGTCTCCGCCCAGGGGAATCGCACCCATGCTCGGCCGCCTTCTAGGGCCACCATGAGTCCTTATGGTGCCTTTGCACAAATCGGAAAAGGGTGCCTTTCTCCAGGTGGACGCAGATCCACGTCAGGGCTTGAGGGGTGGCCCACGGTGGATCCCACCCACATTTGCCCCTCGGCCCGGTGCACACCCGGCACAGGCATACATGCGAAGATGCCACCTCCGGGCGTGAGGGAGGCCCTTGCTTTGACCTTCCTCTTGGCCTTCAGATCCCACGCGCCGACTGGGGGCTGGCTGTCTCCCACCTTGTGTCCTCCAACATCCTCGGTGCCCGTTCCCCTGAACCACTAACGCTGACAGCCATCAGGGGAACTGAATTCGCACCACAGATCGTGGCTCTCCCCCCCCCTCCCACTTTGGGGAGCAGTCACCAGTCCCTTAGTCCCCAGCAGGCCCAGCGGCAGAATGAAGACCCACCCCCCGCCCCGCCCCGCCCCGGGCTAGAAGGGGGACCGCTTGGACACCGCCTTAGAAGTGCCCCAGGTGCCGGTCGGTTGGAGTCAGCTGCAGCGACTCGAACCTGAGTCTCAGGCCCTAGGCTGGGCAGGGGGTTCCCTCTCGGCTTACCTTGCTCCTGGGAACACTGGAGTCCGACCCTGAGTCCCCTTCCACGACCGAGCATTGCATCGCTGACCCGGGGTAGCCCGTTGTGCCGGTAGTGGCCTTGGACCCACCGCTCAGGAACGCACGTGAGAAGACCTTCCATTTCATACCTTTTATTTTATCTGCATTCTTCTCTGCCTCCTCGCCCCCCTCCCCCCACCGGCCCCTCAGAGGGGGCGGAAACCCCATTTGGAAGGGAAGGGACTTCTCTCTCCTCCCTGGAGGAGGGACGGTGTCTCCTGGGCCAGGCCCCACTGATGGGAGAGGCAGGCGCCTCCATGGCCGAGCAGGTGCATCGTCCAAGAGGCTGTGGCCAAGGCCGAGGTCCCTCGGATGCCCCGTGGCCCGGGGCCCCGTGGGTCATCAGGAAGGTGAAGAGCAGAGAAGTCGGGGGTGGGGGCAGTGGGAGGGCCAAGCCCGGGGTGTGTGCGCGTGGCCGGCAGAGGCAGATGTGGACTTCGTGAGGGACAGGGGCCGAGACCAGGGGATGTGGGCTTAAGGTAGGGCCCTGAGAAGGAACCCCAGGTCATAGGGGAGCTGGAGGTGGGGGGAGGGTGTACCAGGGAAAAACTGGGGGCTGTGGGGGGGGACGAGGCTGTGCTCTAAGAACCGGGCTCCCAGTAGAGGGGCTGTGCTGCGGAGTGTGATCAGGGACTGGCCCTCAGCAGAGACCAGAGGGCAGGCAGGGAAGGGCTTGTGAGGGCAGGAGGAGGGGGACTTCGGGCCCGTAGTGGGGCCAAGGCTACGGTGCCACCCCACGGCCAGCTCCTCCGCTTCGTGGAGGCCAGCCCAACAGGGCATGGCCCCAAACCACCAATTTGTGCTTCTGGGTCGCTCGAGGGCTCCCAGTGCGGCCTCAGCCACGTAGGGCGGAGCCCAGAGGCGGCCCTGCACCGCGTGCAACAGCTGTCCCCAGGACTCGTCCCCCATCTCGGGCTCTCTGGAAACTCGCCCCCCTGCCCTGCCCGAGAGGGCCTTAAGCCAGATCACCAGACGACAGTGCAGGGGTGGAACGTGGCCGTGGGGTGGGCGGGGGGGGGGGTGGGGGGGCGGGAGCCATGCCGGGACGGTTCAGAGACTCAACTTCGGCCGCGTCCGTCCGCTTATGCCCTCCGGTCCTTCAGTCTGTTTAAGGGCCTGGCCCCACCCCCACCCCTCGTGCGCTGGTCTGTTTTCCCTCCCGTCTTGGACAACGACCGACCGCTCGGGTGTCGGAGCCCACGGTGGGACGGCGGGGAGGAGGCCGCTCCGGGCGCCGTGCGGGTCTCAGGGCGCCCCCTGCCCGTCCCCCTGGCAGCCGCCGTCGCCGTGGACGATGAGCACCGGGAAGTAAAGGGCGTCCTCGTAACACGGTGGGCTTTCCAGGGGCTCCGTGTCCTCTGCCCGGCGCCCCAGCGGCCCCCCGCTCAGGCTCCGGAAGACCCCCGGGGTGGCCCGGCCCCCGGCTCCCAGGGAGAGCCGGCTGCGGCTGAAAGGCAGGCGGGGCCCGCTGGGCCGGGCGGGGGGCAGCGAGTTGCTGCTGAGGGAGCGACGGCAGCGCTGGCAGCCGCGGAGGTAGGCGCCGGCGCCCATGACCACGGCCTCCGAGTAGCTGGGCACCAGCTGCCGGTTGGAGCAGATGTGCCACTCGAGCTCGGTGAAGTCCACCGTGGCCACGCGGGAGAGCGGCGGCCCGCTGGGCACGGCCCCGGGCGGGGGCGAGCCGGCGCCAAAGAGCTTCTCCACCTGGTAGTGCACGTGGGCCGTGCCGTAGGCCGCCACGACGCGCAGCGGCCAGGACAGCGTGGCCGCGGACACCAGCCAGAAGACCCAGGCGCGGGCGTACCAGGGCGGGCTGCGGGGGTCCGCGAAGACCATGAGCGACTCGCGGAAGTCCACGTCCTTCAGGTGCATGCCCTCGCGGGCCTCCAGGTAGTCGTCCAGGCCCTCGTTGGCGCTGAAGAAGCGGGCCCTCTGGGTGAGGTACGAGGCCTCGGCCTCGGCGCTGCCGAAGCTGAAGCACTTGGTGAAGCGCAGCCGCGTGGCCGCGTGGTCGGCCAGGCCCACGAGCTCCTTGGAGACGTCGCGGACGCCGTGGGCCGAGTAGTCAAACTCGCCGCGGGCCGTGCGGCTGTCCGCCCGCTCGTGGTAGACCTGCGTGGTGGTGTAGGCGTCGCCGTTCCGGTAGCGGGTGATCTGGCGGGTGCGCCGCACGTAGTGGTAGCTGGTGGCCTTCCACCAGACGCAGGGCGGCGCCTGCTGCAGCCGGCGGATCAGGGCGAGCACGGTGTTGGCGTCGGTGCGCGGCGCCTGGCACGACCGCACGTGGCAGTGCCAGCACTCGGCCAGGTAGAGGAGGTAGAGGAGGGACACGAAGGCCAGCGGGATGTATAGGTAGCCGTCAGAGCAAGGGCTGGCCGGGTAGGTGGGCGGCGGGCCCCCGGCCCCGCGGGCCAGAGCCGCCTCGGGCCCCAGGACCAGCCGCGGCACCGTGGCCAGGCGACACCAGGCCACCACGGCGCCACAGGCATGGATGAGCAGGGTGAGCAGCAGGCACTTCCAGTGCGACTCGCGGCACAGGGAGCTTCCCAGGGACTGTTTCAGGGGCCGCTGCTGCGGGGCGGAGAGAGGAGAGGCGCGGGTCAGGACGGGGCCTCGGCCTCGGCCGCGCCTGGCCCTCTGCCAAAGCCCCGCGAGGGAGGCGGGGCGACGCTCCCCACTCCACGGAGGAGGAAACCGAGGCTCCGAGGGAGCGAGCCCCCTGCTCCGTGCCTCACCCTTCTAGCTCTAACTCCGTGGAGCCGCAGGGGTCCAACTCGGGCCCATCTGCCCCGAGCCTGTCCTCCACTGTGCCCCATCATCTCCGCCAAGGGCACCTAGGGACAAGACAGACCCGTCTCTGCCAAGAGAAGAAGGGACGCGACTGGCCACTGAGAAAACTGAGCGCTGGTCCCAGCTCTACCCTTAACTTGCCGTGTGGCCTTGGCCGTATTCCTGCCCTCGCTGGGCCCCGGTTCCTGGGCCTGTTGGCACGGGAGGCCAGGGCGGCAGGGGTCCTGACGGTGAAGAGCATGCGCTTTAGAGCCCCACCGCTCGGGAGGCAGTGCCGGCCCCACCACTGACCGTATGACTCGGGCAGGTCCCTCTCTGGACCTCAGTCTCCTCATCTGTAAACTGGGGCGTTTGGGAGGATCCAACGAGATCGTCCGCGTGGCGATCTCAGCACAGGGTCTGGCCACGGGAATAAATATTATTACTGTTTCCCTGAGACTCCCTCTGGTCCTTTGGTTCCAACTTGGAGACTCGGGAGAAGCTCTTAAGTGAGAAAGAGGAAGAGCTGGGAACGGAGGAGGTGTGAGTCTGGGGGGAGCAGATGGAGCGCGTCCCCCGTCCTCCATCCCCCATCTGCGCCGTGACGGAGGGGGTGGAACACAGCTGCTGGGCAGCAGGGGCCACTCCCGGGCCCAGAGGGTTTGGCCTGCCCTCCCCTGCCCGCCCAGCCCCCACCTCACCTCCAGGGGGCCTGTGGACACCCAAGTGGGGAGGGGGTGGGGAAAGGAGGGGAAAAAGAAAGAGAAGGGAGAGGTGGCCTGGTGGAGACAGCAGAGGTGGAGTCAAGGGGCCACGACTCCAAACTCTGGGACCCGAGAGGAGAGGAAACGCCGCCCCCCTCCGCCCCGCCCAGCCCAGGGTGGCCTGTCCTACCCCGCCAGTCACCCACCACAGGTACACACCGCCACCACGACCCGCAGGGCCAGTCGGATGCACACACCCACACCTCCACACCCCCACCGTGTTTGTCACAGACCCACCAGCCACAGACGTGCGCGCTGCCCGTTCATCCCAGGCACCAGACCCTCCCCAGTGCCCGGGGCACAACCCCTCAAACCGGAACGTGGTGGCCAGGCGCACGCGCTCGCCCACGCACACAGGCACACACCCCACCCAGACCCGCCCACCACAGGACACACACGCAAATACCAATGACACACCGACGGAGGCCCGGCTACACGCCAGACCCTCACCTGACCACAGTGCGCAACCCCCAACCCCACCCCTACTGCCACCTGACACCCACCCTAGACTCCGCAGAAGAAACCCACCCGCGATGGAACACATGCACGCGTGACCACATCGCTCAAGCCAAGGCCCCCGCCGTCACCCGAGGTGTGAGGGGCGCGGACTAACATTCACACGCCCGCAGGCGCACCACAGCCGCCCAAACACACAGAGCCACTCACCACCTATCACCCCAGCACCCCACACGGGGCTCCAGGCCCCTGCGGACCCTCTCCCTGGCTAGGGCTGAGGAGGGGCCACCCTGGGGGTCCCAGCCAGCAGGATGGGCCCTGTGGCCTCAGCACGGGGAGAGGAGAAAGGGGAACCGGAGGCCTCCTCCTTTCCTCTTTCCCCTCCTCCCTCCGCTCCCTCCCCCAAGTCCCGGCCACCGCTGCTGCATTGCAGGCGCCGCCCGGGCACCTCGTGAGCCGCTGGGCTGGGCCGGGGGCCTGACCCCGGGGCCTTGGGGGTGAGGGGCAGCGCTGCGGAAGGAGGGCGCGCAGGAGCCGGGCGCTGACGTCACAGGAGGGCGGGGGGCGGGAAGAAGGGGCGCCCGGGGTTGGAATCGCCCCCTCCTCCCTTTCCAGCCGCCCCACCCCGACCCCCACGCGAGCCCCTAGCCTCGCAGGGCTCCGGCTACCCTAATGACGTCATTGGCAACAGGGGTTTGGGGACTTCCCTCCTCAGCTCCTGTCCTGGGGTTGGCCCCTTCCCTTGTCCCCCTCACCCTGTTCCAGCCCCGGCTCCGGCCCCCCAACACACAGCGGCCGTACCTCCTCCCGCAGCGGCTCGCCGTCCGGGATGAACTCGGGCACCTCCCCGCTGTCTCCTCCGCCGCCCTCGGGCATGGTGTCCTGGCTGCTTGGGCGGCCCGGGCCCGGGCCCCGGGCATGATAGGGGGGGAGCGCAGAGGGCTGCGGCGCGGCCCCGAGGGCGTCCGCTCGGCTCGGCGGCCGCACAGGGAGTGCGCGGAGCTCGAGCTCGAGCGCGGTGGCGGCGGCAGCGTTGGCGGCCGCGGTGCCCGGCGCCCCGCCCTCCGCTGACCCCGCCCCCGCGGCACCCGCGGCGCCGCCGGCAGCGCCTGGCACCGGCGGGCGCTGCCTCCGCCCCCGAGAACCCCAGTCTGGCGGACCCAAGCTTGGGTTCCCCTCCCGCCGCGCTGGCGCTTGCGACCTTGGCCGAGTCCTTGCTCTCAGAGCCTGTTTCCCCTGCTGTAAAATGAGGACAGGGAATCTCGAAGATGGGTAATACCCCCCGCGGTCCCGTCTCTGAGGTGTAGGCCCAAGCCTAAGCCCACCTGGACCCCACCCCGGAAGCCTTGCGTGTAGGGGAGAAAGCGGTTACAACCCAGAAAGGTGAGATACGCCTCGTTTGCTGGCCCGAGGTGCGGGCTTCACGTAGAGCAGGCAGGTGGCGCAGGCCAGGACACCCAGGGCCCCAAGCTTCGTGACCTTGGGCCTGCACTTTTCACCTCAACCTCCGTTTTCCCATCTGAGAAATGGGAGTAGAAAGGTGCACAAGCATTCATCATGACGTACAGGGGAATGGGATCTGTCCTTCATGGGAGGACACCCTCATTCCACGTGGTGGCCCCAGTGTTGTTCCCTGGCCCTCAGGGGCCTCAGCCCATCTGCCTCTGGGTCTGGACCTAGCCCTCAAGGTAGACAATCAGTTGGTGGGACACAGGGAACTGCAATGCTAGGTTGGGTTGCTTTACGACTTTTTTTTTTTTTTTTTTTTTTTGCAAAGGGAACTCAAAGACCATTCAGTTTAATATCCCTACCCATTTGAAGATGAGGTATTGAAATGGTCGAGAGAGTAAAGGACTGACCCAGGGCTACATTTATTTATTGATTATTTATTGGGCACAGATGTGTATTGGATATCTTCTATATCCAAGTACTGCGCTTGGCACTGTGAAGACAAGGGTAGGAGTGGAGAAAGACACAGGGCCTGTCCTAATGGAATTTACATACAGGGCAAAGTGGTGTTCCCAGAGGGAGCCTAGAACTCGGCCTCCAGGTTCAACCCCCAGCCAGGTCATTCCTCTGTTCCCTTTGTCTCTCTGAGACACAAGTCAAACTGATTCTTAAAGGATAACTAGACTTTCGACAAATGGATATGAGGAGGAAGGGCATCCCAGGTGGAGGGGACTTTTGAGCAAAGACACTGCGATTAGACCACGTGGGTTGTGTTCAGACAGTAGGAGAGTAACCTGGTGTAACCAGACACTGGCTAGCTAACTAGAGGCAGATCGCAGAGGACCTGATTTTGCTCTCTAGAAAGTGGTGGCTGAAAGTGTGTGAGAGAGGCCCCTGAAGACTGTTGCCGAGGAGGGTGCGAGTGGTCAGAAACTGGGCGGAGAGGAAGGAAACCCCAGCTTCACTTTAAGATGGGCGGCAAGGGCAGCAATGACTCAGGAGTATCAGCTGCAGCTTCAGGAGGTGGATCAGCACACCTCCACCCCCTAAATCGGCTGGACCACGGGAGAGTTGACGGGCCAGGACTGGTGCAGGATCCTGTCCCAATGAACGATACCATCCAATCTCTGGGACTTCAGACCTTCTGGATTTTTCAATATTTGTAATGTACGTGTGTCTCAAGAGCCCAGACCCTCAATCAAGAGCTCAGACCCAATCTCTGGGATTTCAGACCTTCTGGAATTTTCAATATTTGTAGTGTGTACGTGTGTCTCAAGAGCAGCAGGGTCCCGGGGTCTGCAGGATAGCCGTCAGTGGCTGTGGGATATTTCAGCACCGGACAACGGACAGCACCCGCGCGGGAAGGAGGGGTGGGAGCGGGGGGAGGAGCCAGCTTCCGGGGCTCGCTTGGCCGCGCTGTCACTACCCGGCGCGGCCTCCTACTAAACACCTCGCGGGTCGCCTGGGCTCCGCTCCAGGGCTGGGGGGAGTATGGAGGACGGGAGAGGAAAGAGAGCATTGAGAGGGAGAGGCAGGAGCCCCGAGGGGTGGGACTTGATAGAACCCCACCGACCCATCCCCTCCTGGAGCACATCCGGCGAGCGAAACTTGGTTCCCGGACTCCCGCCTCCTCCAGGTCTCCAACCGGTGTAGTCGTGGCAGGGCGAGCGTCAAGTACCCCACTGCGCAGGCGCGGAAATAATTCTCAACACCCAATTATTGGCTGTTCTGGGCACAAACTAGCAAACGCAACATCCAATCCGAGAGTGCCTCGAATTGCTCCGCCTATCCTCCTCCCGGAAGTTGACTACTGCCGAATCCAATTCAGCGAGGCCGCGCCAGCAGCCAATTGGGAGAAGGGAGGGGCGAGTTGGCGCCGCCGAGGAGCCAATGGCAGGCGACGGAGGATAACGCTGCGGACATGGCGGCTGTGGTCGAAGAGCTCGCGGACGTGTCGGGCTTCTCCATAACCTCAGTCGGTGCCCAGGGTGCGGAGCTGCTGCCTTATTAGTATTCTCACCCACGAGGCGGCGCAGCGGGCCCCTGGGGAGAGCCAGCATCGCGGCCATGGCTTATCACTCGGGATACGGAGCCCACGGTGCGTGGGGCGCGGGGCGGGTGGGACGCGGCCCGACCGGCCGGAGGAGGGTCGGCGGCGCGGCCCTCTCACCCCGAGGGAGAGGGGCAGCCGTGACCGCTCCCCGGGGCGGCGGGTGTCTTTCGGGTTTCCGCCCTGCGCGACTCAGCAACGCGTCCCGGACTTCGCCCTCGGCCCAATCCCGAGATCGGGCGGTGACAGCACAGCTGGGTTGCCCATGCTAGACCAGCACAAACGGAGTCTGCCTCCAAAACTTTCTTTACCTGTCATGACCCTGGTAGGGGCCCTCGCCGCTGCGCAGGGCCTTTGGGTACTCAGCTGTCTTCTTTCCCACTCTTGTTTATGCGGGATGCCTTCCCAGTTATCTTCTCCACCTAGTAAACTTCTACTCACTCTCCCAAGGCTCAATTCAGAGATCACTTCCCTTGAGAAGACCCCCAGGAGCCCCCAGGTGGGCAACCACTTCCAGGTGCTGCCTTAGCTCTTTCTTTGCCTACATTTAACACCTCTGGGAAAGGGTCCTTCTTCAAAGTTCTTTCTGGATTACCTATCCCCATCCAGCATGTATTTCACTAACTGATTGCTTGGTGCCCCCAGGACCCATACAGGGCTGCGCAGTCTGGGGAGGGGGTGGTGGTTTGGGCTCATGCTTGGTATTCCTGTCACCTACTCTAGTACCTACAAACCCACAGGCTCCAAGCACAGGGCCCGGGCAGCTCCAGATCCCCCTCCCCTCTTCGATGACACAAGCGGTGGTTACTCCAGCCAGCCAGGGGGATACCCAGCCCCAGGAGCCGACGTGGCCTTCAATGTCAACCACTTGCTTGGGGACCCCATGGCCAACGTGGCTATGGCCTATGGCAGCTCCATCGCATCCCATGGGAAGGACATGGTGCACAAGGAGGTGTGGCCTGCCCCCAGGGCAAGGGTGGCAAGATTTCTGGCCAGGGCTGGGGCATCACGGGATCCCACCTAATTGTCACAGCAGCCCTCAGGGAAGGAGCACACCCTGGAGCACCCTGAGGTTTGGTGTGCAGCTTGCCCACAGCCTCCTCTCTCCTCTCCCAGCTGCACCGTTTTGTGTCTGTGGACAAACTCAAGTATTTTTTTGCTGTGGACACAGCCTATGTGGCCAAGAAGTTGGGGCTACTGGTCTTCCCCTACACACACCAGGTGAGCTGCCTACCAGGTGAACTGGCGGGGCCCTGTGCCTCCCCCATCCTTTCCCAGAGTTTGGCCCCCAGACCTCAACGCCCTTTCTTCTCTTCTCATCTTTTACTCCTGACCTGGCCGCCGCCGCCGCCGCCAGAACTGGGAAGTGCAGTACAGTCGCGACATGCCTCTGCCACCACGGCAAGATCTCAATGCCCCTGACCTCTATATCCCCAGTGAGTCTTTCTTTGACCTGGGCTGGGAGTTGTGGGGGGACCTGTGCCTCGAGGCACCAGTGAGAAGAGAGAGGCTCACGCGCCGATTCAGCATCTGCTTTTGGTGCTTTTGTGTGTGGCGATTGCTAGACGCCAGGTAGGCGAGAGTAGGGGGACCGGTGAGGGATTTCCTGGCTGTGCCTTCAGTGCCCTCAGGGTGTTCCCTTTGGAGACCTTCTTGCCTCTTGACTGGGACCATGTCCCTCTCCAGCCTGGAGCTCTGGGTTTAGACCTGGCCCTGCAACTTCCAGCTATGGGACCTCAGGCTGGCTACTTTTATTCTTCCGGAAACCAGGAATAACCACAGTCTCTACCACAAAGGATTGCGGTGGAGCTTCAGTGAGGTGATGTGTGCTCAGCAGGAAGCACACTTTAAATCATTACTGTCATTGTTGTTACTTACCCCCCAAGTCCTGCTCCAACATTTCCTCCTCTGAGGAAGTGATCACTCCCTTATGGGCTCCCATAACCACCCGTCCACCTGGCACATGGCACGGGGTCAGGCCGCCCACGTTGTATAGCGGCTGGCAGACTCTGCATTTGACTCCTCTCTGTCCCGGGGCCTGTACAAGGCGCAGCCCGTGGTGGGTACCCTAGAGTAGGGGTGAGTGTGCCCGGGTCAGCCCTCAGCGGGGTTGCTAGAGCAGCCAGTGCTAGTGAGGGCAGTCAGTCAGCCCAGTTGCTCTGGGAGGGCCACAGGTTCTTCCATCCTTCATTCCATTTTCTCTCAGAGCCACCTGGTAAGGCAGGAACTGCCATCTCTGTTTTCCATGTTGAAGCCAAGGATCAGAGAGACTCGAATCTCTTTGACGCCACGTAGCTTATAGGTGATAGAGCTGGCTCCTGAATCCAGACCCTGTGCTCTTTGGTGGGCACGTCAGTTCTGGTGCTTCAGGGGGCAGAGAACAGGGCTGAAGAGTTACAGTTGCTGTGAAAGCCCAGCTCCCACTGGCTCTGAGCTTTTGTGCAAACAGCAGAGGTAAACCTGGAGCCCTCTATGTTGGCAGGATGGCCAGAGCCATAGCCAGTGCCAATGGCCAGACGTAAGAAGAAGTCATCCTCATGGCCTGGACTCCAGGGACAGCCTGAGTTGTCTTCAAGCCTGTATTTTGGTCCTATAGTCTTGTGTGAGATCAGTTTGGCCCCTGCCAGCTCATCTAGGATTAGCAATGCCCTTGGCCTGTGATGTAGTTAGAGTCACAGCAGGAAGCTGGTAAATTTCCTAGCACAGGGATAGGGAAGGAGGCAGCTTGGTGGTCCTGAGAGAAGGGTCAGGTAGCATTTACACAGGGAGAGAGAGCTGAGCAGGCAGGGTATTGGGGAGCTGACTATGGAGGCTGAGCATGAGGGGATATGCAGGGAAGGAAGTATAGGGAGAAGGTGGGGAGTGTAAATGGCCTCAAATACCCAGTTAGGGGGTTCGGATTGAGGAAAACAGGCTGACGGCATCTCTCTGGCTCTTGGCAGCAATGGCCTTCATCACCTACGTGCTGTTGGCTGGGATGGCACTGGGCATTCAGAAAAGGTCAGTGCCAAGGCCCTCCTCCGTTCCTACCAGCTTTCCCTCCTGACTGCTCTCCTCACCTCCCCAGGGGACCTGTGGCAGGTCCTAAGCCCACCCCATGTCCTCAGGCTCAACCTGCCAAACAGGATGGCTGGTGTCTGAACTCACCCCCACCCCCACCCCCTCGTGGCCACAGGTTCTCCCCAGAAGTGCTGGGCCTGTGTGCAAGCACGGCGCTGGTGTGGGTCGTGATGGAGGTGCTAGCCCTGCTCCTGGGCGTCTACCTGGCCACCGTGCGCAGTGACCTGAGCACCTTCCACCTGCTAGCCTACAGCGGCTACAAATATGTGGGGTGAGTACCCCTGCACTCTTTCGCACTCGTCTCGGGAACTGTGTACCGTTGTTAGATCAAGAATGTATGGAGAGCCGCTCCGGGAACACAGGGGAGAAGGGCCTTGAGCTGGGGTCGTGAAGGAGGTCTCAGATCCAGGTGCTAGGGCTGAGTCCTAGGCCTGCCAGATTCATTTTGAGTCTAGGACCCTGTGGGGACAGATTGGAGATAAAGGGCCCCAGCGGTGGTGGTCAGGGTCTAGGCTGGGTGGTGGGGCCGGTCTCAGGCCTGGATCGTTGGAAGGTCTCCAACATCTTCTTTCTCCTCTCCCCCCACCCCTCCCAACACCCCACACCCCTGCAGGATGATCCTCAGTGTGCTCACAGGGCTGCTTTTCGGCAGCGATGGCTACTATGTGGCATTGGCCTGGACTTCGTCTTCACTCATGTACTTCATCGTGAGTCTGGGGCTGCCCCTCCTGCCTCTTCCCCTGGGGTTGGAGCTGGGGCCGAGCCTCCCCATCCTGGCACAGCTTCAGCTCTCTCCTTTCTTCTAGGTGCGCTCTTTGCGAACAGCAGCCCTGGGCCCCGACACTATGGGGGGCCCAGCTCCCCGGCAGCGTCTCCAGCTCTACCTGACTCTGGGAGCTGCAGCCTTCCAGCCCCTCATCATATACTGGCTGACCTTCCACCTGATCCGGTGACCTTTGGCTCCCACTGGCACTGATTTTCCCATATATTGAAGATTTGATTTCCTTGATTGTATTTGACCCTTGTTCCTGGGGCCTGAGGTGGTGGTGGTGGTGGGAGGGGGGGTGGTCTCCATTGCCCAGGGTTTATCGGGCTCTAGGGACCCAGGGGAGGGCTTCCTGGAGTTGGTGGTCTTGATACTGCTTTGAAAGGCAGATGGAAGGGTTTTAGCAGCAATAGCTGTTTGGCTGTGACCAGGAAAGTGAGGACAGAAGGGAGCAGCTGCCAAGGAGACCTCGAAGGCCTCTCTGATCCATCTGAGGGGGTCCCTGGAGGGTTCGATGGGCCAGTGGTTTGAGCCTCTGTCCTGAGGATTTAGCTCAGGGCTGTCCCCTATAAGTCCCTTTGCCCCCATGTCCTCTTCAAGCCTTTCAGGAGCAGAACTGGGGCCCACGTGTTTGCAGTAGTTTATTCATATTTTGTCACAAATGGCCGGGGAGGGGGTGCCGGACTCCTCCAGGCAACATAGAAAATAGGTCCAAGAGACAGGACAGGCTGGGGTTGGGGCAAGTGGGAATGGGGAAGGGGGAGATCTGGAGAGAGAGCCTGGGGGAGGGGAGAGGGCAGACTAGGGGTGGGGCTGCCCCCCTGCTGAGCCTGCTCATTCCCGGTGTGGGTACCCCCCCACCTGCAGGGGGAGCCTCAGGGTGGGGGTGGAGGGGGGTGGCCTAGAACTTCCAGGGTCAAGCCCTGCCCCCTTGGCAGGGCCCGTGTTTCCCCCCCCCCCCCCCCACCGAAGTGGACAAGGCTGGAGGTTCCACCCCTTCCAAGACTGACTGCCATGCCTACAGGCTGGCAGAGGAGCCCCTGCCCCTATTTAGAGCTCTGCCCAGCCCTAGTCCAAGGGGAGGGGGCTCTGAAGGCGGGAGGTCCCCGCAGCAGCAGTTTGGGGGGGGGCGTGGAGAGGAGGCTGGGGGCACCAGTGCCCCCTCCCTCCCCGGGGCTGAGGCCTCTGCGGCCGAGGGGCAGGGCTGGGGGTGCACAGGCGTCCGGTCCATTCTGGGCTTGCTCCCTGGCCGGCTTCCCCCTTAGAAACTCACCAACGTATAAACCATACTGTGGGGAGATGAGGCAATGAGCCAAGTCCTGAGTAGGCCCAGCTACTGGCCACCCCCCCCCCACCACCATACCCTGGGTTGCCCTCAGTCCTCAAGGGAAAAAGGCAGAAACTTGGGGCCCAACCACTCCTAGGATTGGAAGCATGGGACCTAGAGCATCCCTTCCCTGACTTCTGACTGCCATGAGCAGGGCCTCCTCACCTGTACAGGTAATAGAAGAAGGAGAGCAGGTAGAAGGCGAGTTTGCACCAGGACTCCTTCTGGCAGTAGTTGAGGATGTCAGCATTCATGATGGAGACCGCATCATACATGACCTCGGAGCCATCCGCAGGACGATGGAAGTACCTGGGGTGAAGGAGGGGCCTGAGCGCCCACCATCATCAAAGCGTCCACCCCCATCTTGCCCCTGCTTCTCCACCTCACTCCCCCACGCCCCACCAGGACAGTTTCCAGAGGTGGGAGAGAGGGGGATGTTGAGGTCCTCACCTCCAGAGGTGGTAGAAGAGGAGGGGGATGTTGAGGCCCAGGGTCACCCACTCTGCTGCACACAGAAACATCAGACAGAAGAGGCCGTGGATGGAGTATTCTGGGACCACCAGCTGGGGAGGGAGGATGAGAGGTCAGCTGCCCGGTGCCAGAACAGACCCCAGCTTCAAGGGCACAGAGGGGAGCTGGGATTCGGGAGGTGCCCCCTCCCCCCACCATGACCTCGGGATTAAAGGGGTCTCTAGCCTCCCACTCCCTCCCGGTGGCAGAGCTGACCAAGCAGGTCCCAGAGGGGTAAGGCCCTGGTGCGGGTCACAGGAGAGTAGGGCTGAGCTGGGCTAGAAGCCTCCTGCTACCAGCCCTGACACTGACCTTTCTCAGGAGGCAGCAGATGCGTTCGATGTTTTTTAAACGCTCGCGCTGTAGGGGGAGGAAAAGGCCGCCATGGGGGAGGCGGAGGAGCGGGCAATAGGGGCGTCCCCCCGGCCCGGGGCGCCCCCCCCCTCCCCCCCCGCCGCCACCGCCGCCACCGCCGCCGCCGTCCCTACGTCCCCACGTCCCCGGCCGACCTGCACGTGGCCGCCAGGGGGCGCCAGAGCAGCTTGCGGCAGGGCAGCAGCCGCGCCGTCCCCATGGCAACCGTCGCCATGGAGGGACCTTCACCCGCGTCTCCACGGCAACGGCCCAGAGCCTGGCAACGGCCGCTCCGCCAGGAGGAACCCGAGCCCTGAGCCCGCGCCAGGTGTTTGCTGGGGGCGGGGACAGACAGGAAGGGGCACAGCCGCCGGTCCCCCCCCCCCAACACCCCCTTCTTCCCGTTCCCCACCCACCCCCCTTCGCCTGCGACAGATGGAAAGACAGACGGACGGACACACCTCAGCACAGCACATGTATCACTTACTGCCCGCGCTGGGTTCCCCTGATCGATGGGGTTCTTGAAGTCGGTCCGCAGCTCGTCAAAGGCTATGATCTGGGAGAGGGGCGTGTGCCCGTCAGGGCGGGGGCAACAGTTTATGAGTCCCCCACCCACCCTTCTGTGGGATAGGAATTCACACATGGGGACTGGACCAGATGGAAGCTTGCTGCACAGGTGGAGAAACTGAGGTTGAGGGAAGGGCAGGGCCTGGCTCGGCTCAAGGTCACACAACAGTCTGGAACAAGTCCTAGTGTGCTAATGCCCAAGTCAAGCCATGTTCACAATGCCTCCACCCAAAACATTCCAAGAGATGGTGTCTTAATCTGCCCTGTGCTGACCACTGGGGCCCCAGAAGCCTGGGACACAGCCCTTGCTTGAGAGGACCTCATATGCTTGGGAGGACTGTGAACTATATTCCAGGGTGATCAGGACTACTGGGGTGCTTGGTCCAGCGTTAGAAGCGATGGGGGGGGGGGGTCAGACTGGACTCGGAGTGGGTGTTCGGTGAACAAATGGGGGAAGGGAGTCCAAACATCAGGAACAGCAGGTACAAAGGCAGAAGGTTGAGAGACTAAGGAACATTCAGGAAGCTGCAGATTTCATGGGGCCAGAGTGAAAAGAGGGAAGGAAGATGGGAATGTGAGAGATGGGCTGCAGATGCTGTAAGCTCAGACCAGATGTTTGGACTTTAATTCTAAAAGTAATGGGAGCCATTGAGGGGTGTAAAGCAGCAGAGTAGGGTGGTCAGGCTAATGTTTTAGGATAGTTGAAGCAGGAGGTACACATTGGCTAACAGTCCCAGCCAAGACATACATGATGCCTACTCTATGCCAGCAGCTTTATGTTTACTAACTCATTGAATGCTTGCAGCAACCTGATGACGTAGGTACTGCTATATCCATTTTGCAGATAAAGAAACTGAGACTGGTTAAGTGACTTCTCCAAGGCTACACGTAGCTAGTCAGCGGTAAGAATGGATTCTAACCCAGACTCCAGAGTTAAAATTCTTAACTGCTTAGGCCAGGCCAGAGAACTGTTGGGGGTGGGTGGGGGGAGGACTCACGTTGATAGTGATCTGAGTGAGGAGAATGGCAGTGAGGGTGGAGAGGTGTGGACGGATTCCAGAGCTATTTAGAAGCCAGACTCCAGAGGGCTTGAATGGCAGCAGAGTGGAGGCAGAGGGGCCCAAGTTGCCTTTGGGTGTTCAGGCATCTGGTAGATGGCAGTGTCCTCATTGGGATGGGGAACTCCTGGGAGGAACAGGTGTTTGAGGGGATGATGGGACAGACCTGGGTTGGGGGGTGGGGGGGGTGCAGCTAGCATGGCCTGGAAGAAAAGCCTTCTGAGATCCCCTCCTCTCAGCACCAGCCCTAGGACGAGGCATGCACAGGGCCCACACCCCCAAGCATCTCAGACCCCAGACGGCTTGGAGGGAGAGAACATGGGCTTCCTGGAGGGAGCTGGGCCATCTGGAGCAGCACCCCTCTCCCCATGAACTCTGGGCAGCCACCTGCCCGCCAGACACAGCAACAGGGTCCAGCAGGGAGCGGAAGGGTGCCGTCTGTCTGCCCCAGAGCTGGCACCACCAGCAGGCAGCGGGTGTCATGCCTCCCACCCCCCAGGCTGCCTGGCGCTGACTCAGCCCCCTGGAACAAACAATCCCCCACGATGACAGCTGACACACGTCAGTCACCATCAGGGATGCCTAGCAACCAGTGGGGACTGGGTCAGGGTCTAGGGTGGGATCTGGGGTCCTGCCCTGGAAGTTTCTAGTTCTTACCAATTTGGATTCAGGACCACACCTCCCATGCCCATCCCCCAACTCCCTTAGTAGGACATGTTCTGGGCACTATGATGTATATACAACAAACCCATTTTGCCCACAAGGAATGCCCACAAGACTCGGCATGGGTGACTTGCTAAGACCACCCAACTAGTTAAGTGAACACAGTGCTTGACACATAATAGGTGCTCAATAAATATTTGTCGAGCCCTTTCCCCCAGCCTAGGAGCCCCACAAGGGCAAAGCCTGAGTCTTATTCATCCTTGACTCCCCCACAGCTACCTAGAGCCTGGTGGTCTCAGCGCTTCCTATTGACACAGGTGTGTGGAATGGAGGGCTGCTCCGAGTGGTCCCTAAGGATAGGGACCACCAGAGGGTCTGCGGGAGGCCTCTGGGTGGGCAGGGGTGTGGAAAGGGGCTTCTTGAATTCCAGGAAACTTTCTCCCAGGAGCTGTTTGGCTCTGTGTTCCCAGCCTGAGACCCTCAATTTCTTCCAATCTACAGGACCCCAGCCCTCCTGTCCCCAGACCACACATAGGATTGTCCACTGCCCTGGGATGAGATAGGAGAGATCGAGATGGAAAGGGGGGGCGGTATGGAGGCAGAGAAAGAGAAAGATAAGAAAAAGCAACTAAGAGACCCACAGAATGAGAGAGAGAGAGAGGCACAAAGCCAGGCTTAAGGCTGGAGATGGGGGGTGGTGCATGTTGTAAAGTGCCTGTAGGGCCTCACTCCTCACACAGGAAGGGTGCAGAGTCCACGGAATCCTGATGCCAAGGAGACAGGCAGCTGCAGGGCAAGGGGGATTGTGAAGGGAGAGCTTGGTCAAGGGCCAGGGAGGATCCGGGGCCAGGCAGCAGGTCCCAGGAAAAGAGAGAGGAAGTGGGGAGACCGGGAAGGAAGCAGGTGAGGTGATGAGGAGGAAGCGATAGGAAGGAAAGAAGGGGATACGGGGTGGGGGAGAGACTGGAGAGGGTGAGGGAATCCCCCTAGAGAGGATGGAGATCGGGAAGATAGGTCTTGGTCATGGGAGCAGAGGATGCTGAGATGGACAGGCCAGCGCTGACCGAGACGGGCAGTCCTCATTGAGGGGATCGGGGTGGGGGCCAAAACCTCCGAGGACTGGAGGAGGGAGGGTGGTCAAGGGCCCCAAACAATGAGCTGGAGACTGAGTGATAGTTCTTGGTGACAGGAAGGGAGCCAGGCAGAGAGGGCTGCTGAGGAGAGGGCCCCAGACAGAATGAGGGAGAGGGACTCTCTCTAAGGGGAGGTGATTAGGATAAAGGATGAGAAATGGACATTCTGAAAGATCAGGTGTGAAGCCACACCAGAGTGAGAGACAGACCAAAGGGGACACACTAGACAAAGGGGAAAGTGGGCAGGAAGAGGAGGGGAAAAGGAGAAGTGGGGAGGAAACCTGCTGAGAGGAAGCCGGTAAAGGAGGGGGTAGGGAAGCCCGAGGGGAGCTGGTGGTGGGGACTAGGTCTCTGGGGCCGCTTAGAGCCAACCGCAGCTGGGTCAGGGAGGTGAGTGAGAGGGAAAGGGTTAACAGGCTCTGCGATCTGTGGGTCCTGTAAACAGATGCAGTTGCCATGGCAACCGGCTCCATCACTCCTGGCTGGAAAAACCCACAAAGGGGGGGCAAGCAGACAGACAAACTGCCCGACAGACAAACGGGGGCGACTGGATTCGGGGGTAGGAGAGAAGGGAGCAAGAATCGCAGAATCCTGCCCCACTCCCCAAGACGGCATGGGGCAGGGGAAGGGGGTCAGAGACCAACTGACATAGCCACAGACAGGCGGGGGCGGCGGAGGAAGGGGGCTCCGGGAAGGAAGCCGACGACGGGAGGGGGTGTTGATGGGGGCGAACAGAAGCCGACCAAAGGGGGATAGAGGAGAGGAGGCTCCAAGTTTCCCCAGGCCCTGAGCCCATCCTCCCGGACCCTCCCGCTCTGTGCGCCCCCGGCCCCCCACCCCGCCCCCAGCCCCAGCCCGGCCTTACGTGCCAGATGACAAAGAAGATGAGGGAGGCGCACAGCACCAGGGTGAGCATGTAGCAGAACGCGGCGAAGGTGAACGCCATGGCCCCCGCGCCGGGCGACGGCCCGGGGGGCGCCAGCGCGGGGCCCGGGCGCAAGGGGACGCCCCCCGGTCCGCGTTTAGGGCCGGCCGGGCATGGCCCGCAGGCCTTGGGGGACGCGGGCGGCGCGGCCGGGGCCGGGGCCGCGGGGCCGTGGGGCGCGCGGGGCGCGGGCCAGTGGGCTCTGGGGGCGC
The DNA here is from genome assembly GCF_046562875.1 of Panthera onca. Lineage (NCBI taxonomy): Eukaryota > Metazoa > Chordata > Mammalia > Carnivora > Felidae > Panthera > Panthera onca. The sequence continues at coordinate 6,153,104 of NC_138348.1, forward strand.
GTCCGCTGCCGGCTGCCCGGGCCCCGATCGCTCATCCTGCGATCCCTCGCCCGCGGCTCCCTCGCTCTCCAGCCCGCGAAGCCGGCGGGGCGGAGCCGGGGGCGGGGCCGCCGTGCTAGCGGCCTCGGGCGGGGCTGGGTCTCCGCGCGCCCCTCCGCTTGCACAGCCCGGCCCGGGAGCCACCTCCCCGCCCCAACCTCAGGGACACGTAGGCAGGGACGCACATCTCTGGCAAGTGCCCGCCCCCGCCCCCCGCGTCACACAACGAGCTCGGTCCACTCGGACGAGCACACACACACACCCCTACCCTCACATACGTGTTTTGTACTTTGGCCGGGAGGCCAGGCTAAGAGGTCTTAAAGTGGGAGGAACTTGGCACTATGGGGGTGGGGGGTGGGGCGGGGGACACCTGGCTTGAATCCAGGGCAAAGCTGGGAGACGGGCTGAAGGAGATGCGGGCCAGGCATGATGGGGCACATCTGCGGCCCAACCTCACAGCATGGATGGTTGTGCGCCTGTGTGGGTGTTGGCGGCGGCTCACCAGGTACTCGCCGATGTCCGCCTGCCTCCCTTGCAGCCGGAACCGTGCTGGGCCCGTAGGGACACACCACAGAAGCAAAAGCAGGCAGCCCTCCTGGCTTTAGGAAGTGGGTCAAGGGCTTTCAATAGCAACCCTAGGACACACAGCCCAAGCCGGGACCCTGTACTGCCAGCCAAGCCCAGGGCCCCAGCTCCATTTCCCCACCCCAAGACAGCTCCCGCCACAGACCACACTCAACCACCACAACTTCCTTGCAAAAACCCTCGGCTCACCGGAGGGCCAGTGGAAATTTATTTATTTTTTGTCCTTTCTGTCTTTCCCCAAGTGGCTTTTCCTTGCAAAATGCCTGACATGACACCAGAGGGGAACCTGGGAGTGGGGGGCACCCCACGGACTTAAATACAAGCTGGAGGGCAGAGCACAGATGGGACAGGCGAGAGACAGCACAAGGGACATGGCTTCTCAGGTAGAGACCAAAGGTTTGTTTTTCTGCAGGAAGAAGCTGTGCCAGAGGGCAGGGGGCTAGGATCCCGGTTGGGGGGGGGGGGGTTGGGGAGGGGGAGGCCCTCAACCCTGGGTTTGCACCCACATTCCCCAGAGGAGAAGCAGCACCAGGGTATGAGGACCTGCCCTCATAGGTTTCCAAGAACAGAAGGGGGAGAATAAGCCAGATGTGCTGCCTCAGGGACAGGGAGGTGCTGGCAGAGTGAGGGTTAAGGCTGGCGCCCGGCCTCTGGCACGGTGGGCCTTCCGCCTCTGCCTGCCTTGGGGACAAAGGGGCACGGTGGGCAGGCAGCACATGGGCCTGGCTCTGGCAGGGCAGGGGGTGGCAGGAGCAGGCTCCCTCTGGGCTCAAGACACAGGCCCAGCATGGCTGCCCGCCCACCTGCTCTAGATGTGCTCAGACCCCACCGCAGCTGGACGGCTCGAGCTGTGAAGTGTGGAAGGGGCGGGGAGGGGAGGCAGGGAGGAAAGGGTGGGCTGCTGGGCCCCTGTGGCCCCCATGCCCTTCCTGAGGTCCAGCCCAGGGCCCTGGATCCTGGGTCCTGGATCCCCTGGTCCCATTCCTGGCCCTGGGTGCTGACTGCTGACAGGGACTGCAGCGGCCAGGGAGGCTCTCAGCTCTTGGGGAAGGGGGGTGGGGGGTGGGGTGGGAAGGAAAAAGGGTAAGGAGAGAAACCCACTGCAGCATACATGGGGGGCAAGGGAGGGGAACAGAGGAGCCCTCATCCCAAAGAAAGGTGTGTGGTGGGGTACCTTTTAAAGTTACCTAGAGGCAGCAGCAGAGCAAGCCCACATCCCCACCCCAGCCAAAGGTCCTGGGTGTCCTCCCTTGGGGGCCTTGACAAAACCGGGGCTCAGGGCAGCAGGCAGATGGGCCAGAGGGAGATGGGGAGCCCAGGACACCCCAAAGCCACAGACTCAAATGCCCCAGGACAGGGAGGCACCTCCTGTCCCCTCCAGGGGCATCATCTGGAGAAGGTGCCCCCTCCTGTCCCACCCCATGTGCCCCTCCTAGCAACAGCCACCACCAGCCGGCTTCACGGGGGTGCTGTCAATCTTGAGGTTGGGCCGCTCACCCCCTGAGGCTGCCCCAGGCCCCATCCGCTTTTTGATCTCAGCAGCCATGGTCATGAATGCCTGCTCGACATTGGTAGCGTTCTTGGCACTCGTCTCCAGGAAGGGGATGCCCAGAGAGTCTGCAAACTCCTGACAAGGGGAGGAGAGAGAAGAGGAGGGGAAGGAGGGGTGAGAGGCAGCAGACACCAGCCCATCCTGGGCGGCCTGACCCAGGCCCCGCTCACCTTGGCTGTGGTGTTATCCACCACTTTCTTGGTGGTGAGGTCGCTCTTGTTGCCCACCAGGAGCTTATTGACGTTCTCACTGGCATAGCGGTCAATTTCCTGTAGCCACTGCTTCACATTGGCGTAGGATTCCTAGAGGAGCCAGAATCAGAAGTTATTTTGCTCTCAACTCCCATCCCTACCCAAGGCCAGGAGAACCAGGGCTGTTAAAGGGGGCTTCCCTGGGCTCCTGAGAGAGGCAGGAGCCCTGAGAGCTCAGGGAACCAGACAGAAGCAGCTTTCTCCTCCAGGTTTAGGGGTCCTCTCTGATGCCCTCCGTCTGAGACCCCCAAAGCCAAGCCTGGCACCAGCTATCTGCTAACAGCCCCAGTACATAAAACAGCCCAGGCCTAAGGGCCAGCCAGCTCTGCTTCATGCTGTTGGTCTCTCCCTGAGACACAGAAAAGGTTGAAAACACGCAGGGAGCAAATAACAAAAGAGAGACCAGAAAGGAGACGGAAATGGAGGGGAACAGGTTAGCAAAGTTCCCATGGTGGCCTTAAAATCCCTGTAAGGTCTGAAGTCTTACAGCCCAATGGTAGGTGGAGGGTCCTCGCAGAGGAGACCCTGGCCTATTGAGAGAGACACATAGCCGGGAACAAGGCCAGACATGCATTCTGCTTCTGGCACCAATAGCCTCCTCACTCAGACCAGCCCTCCCAACAGCTGGCCACTCCCTTCCCCCTACCCCTGGCTCATAGACAAAGACAGATCTTTCAGGAACATGCGTGAGCTAGAGCCACTTTCCCCTCTTAGGAATCAGAACGTGGGGGGCTATCCCACTGGATTCGAATTTACACCTCCTGCATGTCCTAGGCTGGGGCCCTGTGGACAAGGATGGGACACATACCTAGGTCCTACCCTAAGGCACTCAGGAGACAGTGGAGGACTAGAGCAGGACACACACGATGGCAAGACAGGGTGAGGAGCGCTGTAGGGATGGAAGGCAGGAGCCGCTGCAGCCCTAGGACTGCTTCTGCCCAGAGACTGCAGCTGACCTACGCCCGAAGGTACAAACTGGCCTTGTGTGGAAGCAAGTGGAGGAATGGGAAAGGTGCAAGGGGAGGAGATGACACACACCAGGTCAAGGAATGGGGTAGGGGGGTGAGGGGGCGCAGTGCCTTTGGAGAGCAGGGGGAAGCTGAAGGTTGCTGGCTACAGGCCCTGGGCACAGAAGGAAGGGGAAAGGAGGCAGGCCAGAAGATGGAAGGTCTTAGCTTGGCTGAATCTAGACAACCAGGAGCCCACGAGAGTTTTCTCAGGAAGGGAGCAGCAGAAGCACACCTGTGTTCTGGGAGGACAGTCCAGGTAGGAGTGTAGAGGCCAGTTCAGCCTGGTGAGAAGATGGAGACCAACTGGGAGGTGGCTGGAATGTTCTAGGGAAGAAATGTGCGCCCTGAGCCAAGGAGTGAGGCAAGGAAGAGTGCAGGATTCAGAGTCAAGACCATCCTGGGTTAAGTCCCCAGCTCTGCCAAATATTTACTGTGAGACCCTAGATTTGTCACCTGACCTCTCTGAGCTTCAACTTCCTCACTTCTATAAAACAGTATCTCCCGATGGGGCTGTTGTGAACATGAGATAATGAATGCAGGCCTGTCTCATGACAAGTGCTTAATTAGCAGGAGCTGCTATTATCCTCATCACTGCTATTATTACAAGGGAATGGACCTGAGAAAGAAGACAGAGAAGAGAACTGGGGGAGGGAAGAGTTTTCTGGTCAGACCAACAGGCACTCTGTTACAAAGATGGGGTTGTGGGAGATAGCATGGGGAGAGACAGTGAGGGCAGTGCTGGATACACTGAGTTCTGAAGATGATCCGGAGCTGAGAGGCTGGCTAGGGGAAGGGAAGGGCTGGCTTGGAAGCCAAGAACCCTGGTTCAAACACTGGCTTTGCCCTTTCTGGCTATGAGACCATGGGCAAGTTACCTAACACCTCCCTAAGCGTATCTCAGCCAGAAAACAGGGACCCCAGCACTCAGTTCACTGGACAAAGTGCCAGCAAGGTAGAACACAGAAGAAAAGACTCACAGTGATAGCTGTTTGCACAGGACTCACAGAACATAAGACAGGAACCAAACCACAAAGCGGCCAGACCCATGCAGGGAGAGTCAAGAAACACAAGATGAGGATGGGGGCAGGAGGTGGTAGTACAGAGCAAACCCGTAAAAATTCACTCAAAAGAGAATCTAATGCAGCAAAAGGTAGGAGAGCTGGAGATAGTAAACTTTCCAAGGAGAGGGAAGAGAATGAAGGTAAAAGCCATGAAAGGTCAATCAGGGCAAGAACTGAAATGAGGTCATGGGACTTGGCAGCTAGAGGTCCTTGGCGACCTCTGTCCGAGTAGAGCACAGTTCACCCACAGCCTGTTGTCCAAAAGACATCATGAGTTCCCAGCGAGCCCAAGGGCCCAGCTGCCCTTCAGAGCGGGAACTCCTCCAGGCCCAGGGCTGATAGAAGCATCTCCATGTGCCTAGGACCAGGCCCCCCACTAAGCAACAAGGTTTAGTTGAAAAAACAAAGGCGGCAGAATCAGGTTTTCTGTCTGTCACTTAATGAACTGCGTGGCCCCAGGCAAGTCTCCTCACCATTCTGACCCGTTTCCTCATCTGTAAAGTGGGAACCTAATGCAGACCTCTTTAGAGTGTCACGAGGCTGTGGCAGGTTCTCTAAAAACTATAAGGTATGGTGGGACTGTTTCAGGTTCTAATGCCACCACTGCTGTCAGTGACACATGACTAATGCTGCCACTGCAGACACTGGGCTTCTACCTTGGCTCACAACGCGCCCCGAGTGCAGGGCTCCCCCACCTCCTTGTCTAAAGCCCTCCAATCGCTTCTCCACAGGATCTTCACACAGGAAGCCATGGGCCCAGCAAGGCAGCTAATCAGCTGACTAAACCCCTACAAAACACAGGTGCCCTGATTCTAGAATAAGGTGGCAAGTTTGGCCAAGAGTTGTGAGGCCTGGTTCTGCAACACCCTGCAGCAGGGCCTCAGGAGGATCCACTTCTGCGGCTGCTTCCCTCCTTGTGAAATGAGTCCGAGTACAGTCTCCTTTCCAGGCAGCATCCGGAAGAGAGGATGGGAAGAGTAAAAAGAAACAAGAACCAAAGACCTGGGGCACCTGACTGGTTCAGTCAGAACGTGCGACTGTTGATCTCGGGGTTGTGAATTTGACCCTCAAATTGGGTATGGAGATTACTTAAAAAAATAAGATCTTTGGGGAAAAAAAAGAAAAAAAAAAAAAAAAAAAAAAGAACAAAGATCCAAAACTGAGGAGGCAAAGCCGGGAATGTGGCCCCAGGAGTACCTACCTGGTCGGTGACATCGTACACCACAATGATGCCATGAGCCCCCCGGTAGTAGCTGGAAGTGATGGTCCGGAACCGCTCCTGACCAGCTGTGTCCCACTGTAAGAAAGTAGGAGAGAAGGGAAGGACAGGTCAGCTCTGGGCTACGGGCCGAGAACCCCGTCCCAAGGCGGCTGCCCCTGCACCAGGGACTGGGAAGAGCAACACTCACGATCTGAAGTTTGATGGTTTTGCCATCCAGCTCAATGGTTCGGATCTTGAAGTCCACCCCGATAGTGCTGATGTAGCTCTCTGTGTATGTGTCATCCTGGAAAAGCGGGGACCAGTGAAATGGCCTGGGTGAACAGGGCCAGGGCCCATCTGGAAAACCTCCCTCCAGGTCTCTGCCCCCAGCTGAGCTTGTAACTGCCACGCCCCCACTCTCAGCACCCCAACCTGCCAGCCCTGCGTCTTTCATCCTTGGGGTCTAAGGTCTTGCAACTACTGGGCTCTGGGCGGTCCCCTCTCCCTCCTGCCACCAGCCAGGACCCCAGATGGACGGTATGGGAGGCTTCTTACTCACAGCAAACCGCAGAAGCAGGCATGACTTGCCCACGCCCGAATCACCAATCAGAAGCAGCTTAAACAGGTAGTCACTGGCAAGAAAGGATGGGAAGACGTGAAGGAAGGCAAAGAGCCCACCCGCCCCGCCATCCTGCAATCACAACTACGACACTCTCCCATGCCGTGAGGCTTGCCTTGGTTTAGAGTATTAAGGTGCTCACAAGATCCTCCCACAAGTCCTGGGCAGGGGAGGGCGGACCACCGCCCATATTACAGCTGGCCCAAAGGACTGTCCAAATTCCCACCTTACAGGGAAGGAAACTGAGGCACGGAGAGAAACATGGCTTGCCAAGGATCACAGTCATTAGGGGAAAAAGCTGGACATCGTATCCTGACTCCTGACAGACTCCATGGTCTCGCGGCCAGTGGGGACCATCTAGGGAATCCCCCACACTTCCCTGGGGCCCACCTGGCTTGGCAGGGGAGGCCCCAGAAGTGGAAGCTAGGGCCCAGCCTAGAACTTAAGTGAACCTCTGTGTAAGGAGCCTGGTAAGAAGAGGTGGTCAACACGTAGCAACGAGAGCAGTTAAAACGCGCTGAGTTCCTAAGTGTGCCTGGCCCTGGGCGAAACACTTCAGACACATCATCTCGTTTAAGCCTCACAACAGCCCTGTGAAGCGGACGGTGTTATTCCCAACCAATGAGGAAACCAGAGGTCAGAAGAGGGAAGTGTGACTTGCCCTAAGTTACACAGCTGTTAACTTTAAGACTGGAAACCAGGTTCAGACTCCAAAGTCTCTGAGAGCCTGCTGGTTCCCTTCTGTGTCCCTGATAAGCCAGCTCAGAGCTTCACCCTTCCCCAAGGAAATCTGAGGCCTGGATCTGGAGGAGAAAAAGGAAGTGGCGGAAGAGGAAGAAGGTAACTGACACTTGGGGAAATCTGTCAATGAGAAGTCCGGGACAGAGATGTGGGCCACCTACCCGCAGGGGGAGTGACCAAGAAGTGAGGAGAGTCTGAGGTACAGAGAATCCCACTGGAAGGGAGAAACAAATGCCACATTCATCTAAACTTCACCGGCAGCGTGACGGGGAAGGGAAGGGGTGTGACGATGGCGCTGGGGGCCTGCGCCAAGGTGAGGAGAGGGCGGGAAGGGACTGGCCTCCAGGAGCGGCAGGACAGCTAGACCCAGGCAAGGGGCAAAGCGGCGGTCCCGGAGGGGAGGACCCACGGGAGAGCGACCCAGCGCGGTGCCTCGAGGCTTCCCGCGCCTGACCAGCCCCTGAAACAGGATTCCGGGAGAACGGGAAGAACAGAAAGGCTGACTGTCTGACCTAAAGGGCGCCCGAGTCTGGACCCGCTCCAAAACGCCGGGACAGTCGTCAGCACCCAGACCGCCACTCTCTCAAGCAGCAGGTGGGGAAACTGAGGCCGGGAGAGACCGAGGCTGCAGGGTCACCTGACCGATAAGGCCTGGTAGGGGCCGGTGCTTCGGACTCCAAGTAGTGCCCCTCGGGGTCGCAGTGTCTGGGCGCCGGGTGCAAGAACTCGGGGTGCCGAGCCGGGGTCCGGGGGCCCCCGGGGGGAGGGGCAGGACCCGGATGTGGGGGGGGGGGGTCAGCGGAAGAGGGACCCGGATGTGGGGGCGCCGCGCAGTCCTGACCCAGGCCGGACAACCCCGGTAAGCGTACAGCCCCGTACTCGGGATCGAGGCTGCGCCGGACGGCGCGGGCGGGGCTCACTCACTATTCGGGGTTCATGGCGGCGGCGGTGGCCCGCTCGGTCGCTCCCAGTCAGCTCTGCTCCGCCTCCCGTTCCAAGATGGTGGCCGCTCCGCCCCACAGGCCCCGCCCGCGACGCGCAGGCGCAAACATTCCCGACTTGGGTCTTGCTGCGTTGCTTCTCGGAACTTGTAGTCTCCTTGCTTTTCCCAACTCACCCCCGCTGCGCAGGCGTAAACCCGAGGTTGTGTCTCCTAGCTCACGCCCCATCATCGCCGCGCGATGCCTTCTGGGGCTTGTAGTTCGTTCCCCGTAGCCGTCACTGGGCTTGATGAAAGCGCCCAGGAGCCTGACTGTGTCCCCACCAGGAAAGCTCAATTTAGGGCTGGGGTTCACACGTTTCGTGTCTGCCTGGCAGAGGTGGTCATCCCTACCCTCTCAGCTCCCGGAGCTGTTAGCATTAGAAGTTCATTTATTTGGGGTTCTTGGTGTGCTGGTACTGTTAATTCAGATGCAGCCCCGGGAGGGTGTCGTCACCCACATTTTATAGATGGAAAAGTCGACTCTCGGTAATTCGCTCAAGGTGAAACAGCCTTGTAAGGGGAAGAGTTCAAAGACCGCTGTCCCTAGAACCTCAGAGATGAAGGTTGTTAGAAAAAACCCTGAACTTGCGAGGCCCCCTAACAAATCCGGGATAGGAGCAAAATATCTGAGCTTCGGCTGCACGGGACCGGACGTGAGAGACACACACAAACGCTCGCTCGCTCGCAGCCTCTCCCGCCCTCACCCCCAATCTAGAGACGCTAGGAGACCTCGGCCTCCGCTCCAAAACAAGCCCGGCTCAGATTCAAACGGTCTTTATTTCTACAGCAACATTTGAAAATAGAAAGCGACCGCCTCACCCCCAACAGGGACAGCCCCTCCTGCCACAGGGGGTCATCACTGCCCCTCGCGAGAAGCTGCAGGCGTGGGATGAGGCGTGGCAGGATGGCTCGACGGGCCGTGCCCGGGGCGGGGTCAGGCCGTGCCTGGGCGGGGCCGGGCGGGAGGGGCAGTGCATAGGCCGGGGTGCTGGGCAGGGCCCGGCGGTGAAAGGACGGGCAAGGGGAGGGCTCTCCGTCCTGGGGCACGGGGCGATGGTGGGGCTCAACGCGCCCCTCAGAGGCGAGGAGGAGCGCGAGAAGGCCCAGGGAACCCTTTGGGGAGGCGCTGCCCCCCCAAGATGTAGAGCTTAGAAGATACCACCGCGCGGAATGGGGGTGATTAAGGCCTGGGCGGTACCACTAGAGGAGGACAGGGTGAGGGGAGAACCGGGGAGTACCGTGGACTGAGGGGAGGGGCGCGGCCAATAACTTATTTCTCTATATACAGAAGCAACGGCCGGGGGCGGGGGACAGAGGGGAGGGCAGGAGTGCTGAAGGGACGGCAGGTGCTCAGTGTTCTTGTCTCCGGGGCCTGGGGAGGGCGGGCCGCTGTGTCTCTACCTTGGAGACCCTGGCCAGCCCCTCACGCTGGCCCTGAACCTAAAGAAGAGGGGGCCCTGCTGGATGGAATAAATAAGGGGTAGAGCTGGAGCAGGCAGGCCCTGCCTCCAGGGCTTAGGGCTGAGATGACGAGGGAGGAGGTTACCCTGAGATTGAACAGAAAAGACAGGGGTCCTTGGGAAAGACACGTGGGGCAAGCAGCAGGCCCATGCGAAGGGCTGGGGATGGGGACAGTGCCGGGTGGAGGCTCTGGCAACTGGCTGCCCCTTCAGGATTAGCCCACGAGGGAGCTTCGTCGGGAGAGGTCCATGGAGCTGGAGCTGAGGGTGCGGCTGTCAGAGAAACCTGTGCCTCCAGGCTGTGGGCAGAAGGGGCAGGTGGCTCAGCTTCCTGCTGCTGCCGGTCTGTACTTCCCCGGCAGAAGGGGCCTGATCAGCCATAGGCCCTGAGCTGGGCCCCCGACCATGTCGTGGTGCTCTGAACTCCTGCCCACCTCAGCGGTTACTGTGTTGGCCCTGGCCACGTGCACATCCATCCCAGGCGGGAGCAGGGTTTCCCTCATTTGTCTTCCCTGTGTCCAGCCCAAAGCTGGGCCTGGCACAGAGCTGGAAATGTTGCTAGGTAAGTAGACGTGATTGGCAAGCTTGGCCAGTACACAGGACATGCAGCCTTTGGGCCCTGGGGCCTGGGCTTCAGCTACCCAGTGCCCAAACACCCACCCAGCCATACCTGGACAGGCTCTTCCACACTCTTGTTGAGGAAGTTGAGAGAACTAGCCCGCTTCATCCTGAGGGGAAAGGAATGCCTGGATTTGCCCAGGGTGAATGGGGTGGGCTGGGGGAGGGGGAGACGTGGGAAGGGGTCAGGTTGGGGCTGGAAAGGGAGGCTCACGGGAAGGGAGCAGATCTGGTGGGTGGCGGAGCTTGAGAGAGACAAGGGAGTTCATGTGGATCAGAAGCTCATCTGGGGTGGGTGGGTTACTGGGTGGGTTCGTGAGAGGCTCACTCTGGGTGGGCAGCGGGGGGAGTGGGGGCGATCAGGGGCAGAGGCTCACCTGGGATTAGGAGGCTCCTGCGGGCCACCACCCTGCAGCTTCTTCACCAGCATCTCACTGCTCCGCCTCAGGGCATCTCGGAGCTTCCCAAAGGAGCCACTGCGCCGCAAGGAGCCACTGCCATCCTGTGGGGCAGACGTTTGTCTCTGTGCCACACTGACCACACAGCCTCCCGGCCCACCCAAGACCCTAGACTCACCCCGCTCCATTCGGCTGCAGGCCCTGCCTCCTCGAGTTCAGACTCAGGCCGAGCCCCAGCACCCCCGGTCACGTCCCGGCTGCCACGGCGGTCTCCCCGTCCACCACTGCTATCTTTCAGCAGTTCCACCACCCTGGTCTGGCTTGCAGGGTCCAGGCCCTGAGGGAGAGGCAGGGCACATCGGATGGAGCCGTGAATCCTGACTGGAACACACAGGGCCACACAGGTCCCTGCCCACCCCCCTCGGGCCCGTGGCCTCACCTGCTTGCGGCTTCGGCTGGCGCAGTCCTCCAGTGTGTGTGCCGCTTCTAGCTTGCCCTGGCGCCGGTAGAGGGCCCCCAAGCTGCGCAGGGTAGTGTTGACTGTGGGGCTGTGGATGGGAGAGCGGGATAGTCTCAGACTCCATGTTCCCCAGGAACCAGGCCCATCCAGCCCACATTGGGCCCTGACGAGCCATCCAGCCAACCAGGATCTCTCCCCTCCTGTGTCAAGCCCTGTGCTTGTGCTAGACTCTCCTGGTTCGGAATCACCCCAACCCCAGCCCTACGTGGGGTGCTGCCACCAGGACTAAAAGCTGGGAGACCCAAGAGCAAGATAATCGGCCATCCCAACGCAGCGAGCCTTTTTGGGACAGGTGGCCTGTGACCCAGGTCTTGAAAGCCAAGGTGACAAAGAAGAGGTGTGTGTTCTGGGGGTGAGCAGGATGGAGTCCAGAGCCTGGACTTGGCCCCCGCTCAGGATGCTGTTTCCCTGCCAGCTGCTCTATTGCCAGCCCTGCCCCACTGTCCTCACCTGTCTACTTTACAGGCCTTGTACCAGCTGCCATATTCCCCATAGGGGGTGCTGTCCCGGCGCTTGTCCTAGGGGGAAGGAATGGTCAGCAGAGGTGGCAGAAGTCCCTCCCCTCTACACATCCCTAGCCTCACCCTCCCTCCCCAGGCCACCCCAGCCCTGCCCATAGAGCTACCTTGCTCTCTTCCCGTTCTTCTGCGTGCATCCAGATGGGCTTGTTGTCCCCTGGGGGGAGAAAGGGGGCTGTCACCAGCCTCCCATATAGGCTTCTCCTGGTTGAAACATAGGACTGGGGTCTGGGGAGGAGGTCAGGGGTACCCAGGAAGGATCAGGGTTGGGCTTTGTTGAATGAATGAATGTATGAATGAATGAATGAATGAATGAATGAATGAATGGGTGAACAAAGAAACAGACTCAGAACATTACTGACCCTCTTCTGGAGCAAAGAGATGACAGGGCATAGGCCTATGCTTGTGGGGCTTGCGATTGAGGGTTGGGGGCAGCGGATCCTTAAACACCTCAAGCCCACAGCCTGAGACATGTGCTAGGCCTAAATGATAGGCCAGGCTGAGGGATCACACGGCAGGAAATGACCAACCATGGGGGGCCAGAAGGTGGCTTCCCCGGGGGTGGGGAGACATTTGGAGTGGGGCCTCATGAGGGGCAGGAATTGCCCAGCAGGGGAGGTAAAAAGACTTTGGGCCCAGGGCACGGCGTATGCAAAAGCTGCGTGTAGTACCAGCACGACCCAGGAGGCCGTGTGCGTTGGGTGTGTGTGTTCACACGTGCACACAAATGGCTGGGGACCAGCCAGACCCCACGAGGGCCTGTCCAGCTGAGGTATTTACCCTGGATGCTGATGGCTGAGGGGGGCCTGTGCTGCGTGAGTGGGGGGTGGGGCACAGGGTGGTCACAGACTCACCATTGACAGAGCCGAACTCCTTCTCATGAGCCCGGGTGAGGATCTCCTTGTACAGGGTCTCTGCGTCCTGGTACTTGCCCTGTTTCAGGTAGCAGGAGGCCTGGAGGGAAGCGGCCAGAGGGTGAGCAGAATGCAGGGAGTCGAGCCTTTTCCTTCCTTCCTCCCACCCCATTCGTGGCCCAGGGTACCAGGTTATTCTTGGTTTTGGCCACGTTGGGGTCATCAGGCCCGAGGCGTGTGGCATAGATCTCCAGCGCCCGCCGGTAGTAATATTCCACCTCTTCAGCTTTGCCCTGGTTCTGGCACAGCAGGGCCAGGTTGCTCAGCTGCTTGGCCACATCTGGATGAAACTTGCCCAGGACCTGCGATGGGAGTGGGAGCCAGTGGCTGGGCTCAAGGCTGGCCTGGGCCCCCACGTGCCAGCCTTGAGCTGCCCAGCCCCGCCTGCTCTCACCTTCTCCCGGATTTCTAATGCCCGTTTGCACAGTGGCTCGGCCTCTTTGTACTTGCCCCGCTTGCCATACAGAACTGCTAGGTTGTTTAACGTTGCGGCCACCTGGTGGGTGGGAGAGTGGAGGTCAATGACCCAGGGCGCTGCCTGGGGCAGGGGCAGCTCCCCCACCCCCGCCCTCACTCACAGCCGGGTGGTCCTTGCCCAGTGTCTTTTCACGGATGGCCAGGGCATCGTTGAGCAGGTGGGCAGCCTCTTTGTACTTGTTCTGGTCCCTGGGTGCGGGTAGAAGCATGGTAAGTAAGGGTTGTCCCCCAGCCCAAGGCCCTCCCCCTAGTGGTCTCAGATCTCCACGGTCACTCCTCTTGTATTTACTGGTGAGTGGGCATGATTATGACCCAGAGCTTCGGGAGACCCGTTCAGCCAGCAGATTGGGGCGGGGGACTTTGGACAGTTCACTCACGATTCACCAGGGCATAGAGTGCCAGGGTATGAGCCAGATTCCCCTAGATCTGCCACCCTACCCCCACCCCACTGCCTCATGCCCAGGGCACCTTGTTGCCTATTCCTCAGGGCCTTTGCTCATACTCCTCTTTCTGCCAGGGGAAACGTTTCCAACACACTCATGTTCTGGGCAACTCATCTTTCACCAAAGATCCTACTTAAGCCTTGATGCCTGGAGAAGCAGTGCTGACTCCCTGGTATCCTTAGGGCCTTCATGTGCTGCCCTGGTCCCTACTTACGCCCAAGTCTTTTTCCTCCAATGGACTAAGCCTTATTCACATCTGTAGCCCAGGTTCACAGGGGCCTAGGCATCCTGTGGACTCCGCACCCTCTGGACACATGCTCCTTCTCTCTGCCCAACTGCCCAGTGGAGCTGAGTCCTGACCGTCACCAGGGCCTAAGGGTTTGTGACCAGGGCTGGAGCTTTCAGAAAGTGTGCAGGCACTCCCATGGATGACTGTGGCCAGAGGAGCCCTCACCGATAGACCAAAGCCAGGATGTTCAGCATGGTGGCAACATCAGGGTGGTCGTGGCCCGATGTCTTCTCCAGGTCCTCGAGCGCCTGCTTGCAGAGTGGCACGGCCACCTCGTAGCGGCCCTGTGAGGCGTACTGAATCACCAGGTTGTGCAGGGTGCGGAGCCGTGCTGGGATTTCATAGCCCCCGTGCTGGGCAGCCACATCCCCTCCTCCAGGGCTGGGGGCTGCAAGGCCAAGGGCAGATAAGATGTACCAACTGGGTTGAGCTGGCACACACCGGCCATGTCTTTGACCTACCCGACATGTGGCCCTGGGCAAGTCACTTACTATTCTGCCTTAGTTTCCCCATCTGTAGAGTGGGTAGAATCCGGGCCGCAATGCCTCAAGCTATGTGTTCTAGAGCAAGCCATCTAACCTCCAAGCCTCGGCCTCCCATCCGCAGAAGGGACACTTGACACTGTAAGCGCTGGCCCAGGGCTCAGTACTGTGCACACATCCTCCGTTAACCCTCAGAGGAGGCTTAGAGAGGGAAAGAAACCAGTGGTCCCAGAACAACTGGTGGCAGAGCAGGACTTAAACCTAGGTTAGGCAGCTCTAAAGCTCTGACCTGTGATAACTGCTCCTCAAGGCTTAGGGGGAGAAAAGCACTTTTAAACTCTAACATGCTGGGGGGCTCAGTGTGTTGAGCGTCCGACTCTTGATTTCAGCTCAGGTTATGACCTTATGGTTCGTGAGTTTGAGCTGACAGCTCAGAGCCTGGAGTCTGCTTCGGATTCTGCGTCTCCCCTTCTCTCTGCCCCTCCCCCGCTCATGCTCTGTTTCTCTCAAAAAAAAAAAAATTAAAAACTCTAACATGCTGGGATGTGATGATCAGAAATGAGGTGGGAAAGAACACAGTTGCCTTTTGGTCCCTGTTTCTGGTGACCTCTGGGTCCCAAGGACAAGGAGTTTACACAGCTCTCCCTCCCCCTGCCCCCAGAACAAGCTGTCCCTCTGCACCTGGGCTCTGCTCCTCCTCGTTGGGGAACAGGTCATCCAGAGAGTCTTTGGGGACGTCCCCCTTCTCCTCCTGGGGAGGAGGACAGAATGAGTGTCAGGGAAGGTGGGGCGCGGTAGCCCAAGTGTCAGTGGCTGGGTCAGAGCCAGCCACGCTGCCCCTCCCCCTCCCAGGCCCCCCTGCCCGATGGCTGTAGGGGCTCACACTGGGGGATGTGTCCTCATCCAGCTTGCGGATCTGGCTCATGAACAGCAAATGCTGCTTCTCCTCCTCCAGCTGGGCCACAGCCTGCTCGCTGCGCTGCAGCTTCTGCTGTGTTCCCGCCAGCTCCTCGCGCAGCCACTGGTTCTCCTGCACCAGGCGCCGGACCTGAGCCCGCAGCTTCTGCTTTTCTGACTCCACGGCCCCCAGGTGGCTCGACAGCGCCAGGATCACCTGTGCCGGCCAGCCAGGATGAGGGTTAGAGCCTTGTGCACCCCCAGCCTGGGCCTCCCGGGATACTGGGGCCTGGCCCTGCCTATGAGGAGCTACAGGGCTGATCATCAAGGGAGTGTTCCCATAGGCCCCAAACGGACCCTCGTCCAAGACCTAAACCCAGGAGATTTGGAGACCCTCAGTTCCTTCCTTCTGGGGTGTGGAGCCCTGGGCTCCCAGGCCGGCTCTGCTGGACTCTGAGATAGTCCATCCACTTTCCTGGGCCTCCGGCTAGTCCTCTGCATTAAAAATCCAGTTCCCGAGGTGCCTGGGTGGCTCAGTTAAGCGTCCAACTTCGGTTTAGGTCATGAGCTTGAGGCTCGGGGGTTCGAACCCCACGTCGGGCTCTGTACTGATGGTGTGGAGCCTGCTTGGGATCCTTGCTCTCTCCTCTCTCTCTCTCTGCCCCTCCCCCACTCGTGCTTTCTCTGTCAAAATAAGTAAATAAACTTAAAAAACAAAACAAAACAAAAAACCAGTTCCCATCTCACTGGGTTTATCATGAAGACGGCTTGTTGGGGTGTTGCGTTTTCTCTGAATTAGCCTTTCTCTTCGTCTCTCCTGGGGCTTGGACTCAAGCCCTGTGGCCACAGCCGCTATAGCACTGCCCCCTGCTCCAGCGCTAGCACTTTCCTAAGAACTCTGATAAATGGCTGAAGGGCCACTGAAAGGCCCCATCCTGACTTCTGCCAAGGTAAGCCCTTGCCCTTTTGCAGTTCCCAGAGAGGAGAGGTGTCCATGTCCCAAGCCTTCAGATGGTCTGGGAACCACAGGGGAAGGGGACCCAGAGGCCTCAGCTTCTGTCCTTACCCCTCTCTCCAACCTCTAGGACTCTTTTCCTGAGCATTTAGGCTCTTCCTGCCTGGGAGCCTTGCATAGGATCTACTCTTTCTCCATCCTTCACAGCCAGGGTCGTTTCTGCAGCCCTAGGAAAGGAAGGCACTTTCCTCTCCCTCCGTGCCACCCTCTTACCCATCTGTGTGGGTGCCTGTGCACACCAGGAGGGGGACCCCTGTGTGTTTATCTCTGTACCTGGCAGCCACCTGGCCAAGGAGGGAATGACCAGCAGGCTGTCCTGCCAGAGGACCAAGCTGTCTGCCACCCTGCACTTTCTATTCATTAGCAAAATGCGTAAGTGACAGGTGTGTTCGCAACCACTAGCTTTTTGAAAAATTCCCTTCGCAGCCTGGAAGTATATATATACAGCAGGTGGCATGATCCTTAAAGACAAGGAAACCGAGATGTTACCACCTGCCCAGGATTCATAGAGCCAGGCGGTGTCTCAACCAAGATTTGAAGGGGCCAAGACTCTTTCCCCCAGAGAAAGCGTGTACCCCTTGTGTACCCCAGTGCCTTGTGAATATCTCTATCTGCACCTCGTCCTGGCAGCCCCAACTTAAGAGGACCAAAACTGAACCCCTGATCACCTAGGCTCTCTCATCACCTTCACTTGCTCAAACCACAAATCTGGGAGTTATTCTGCCCTCCTTCCTCTCCCTTACTTCATCCCCAGGTCCTGCTGGACCCACCTCCAGAACATCTGGAACTGGTCCTCTCGCTTCCCTCGTGGCCACCCCTTAGTCCAAGCTACTGTTTCTCATTTGAATTCCAGCAGTGCCTTCCTAACTACCTGCTACCTGCCTCCACCCTTGACTCACCAAAGTTCATTCTCCACACCTCAGCCAAAGGGAATTTTTACTCCTTTTTTTATTTTTTAAAGATTTTTAAAAAAGTAACCTCTATACCCAACGTGGGACTTGAACCCACAACCCTGAGATCAAGTTGCATGCTCTAATGACCGAGCCAGCCAGGTGCCCCGAAGGGACCTTTCAAAATCTAAGTCAGACTGTGTCTCTTGACTCCTAAAACCCTCCAAAGGCTTCCTGCTTTCCTGAGAATACAACCCAAACTAATAAGGTGCAGCATGATCTGGTCCCTGCCTTCTCCACAGGCCTCTTCTGTCCCTCTCCTTCCCCATGAAGATCTAGTTAGACAGGTCTTCTCTCAATTCTCCCACTACAAGAGCTTTCCTACCTCAGGACCTTTGCACATGCAACCTCTCGCCTTCCTCCCTTTTCTGGAGGCTGGTTCATTCCTTCCTCCAGGTTGTGGTTTAAATGTCACTTCCTCAGAAGTCTTGCCTGACCAATAAATTACACCTCTTCCTATAAGCTATCCAAGACCTTGTTGTTTTCTTTGGAGAACTTATCACAATATGTAACAAATGTATATGTGTTTCTGACTCTCTCCGCAGTGGACCCGTCTGTCTTGTTGGGGCTGTCTGTCTGGCACATAACAGATTGCCTGGCACATAGTAGGCACTTGGTAACTTACCTGTGAAGGAACAAATAAGAGAATGAATGGGGGCGGGGGCGGTTCTTAAGGATTTCCTTTTTGTTTTCTTACATCATTCAGTCTCTGCTACCCATCAGAGAAGCCAGGAACAGGGTTCTGTGTCGGGGCTAAAGGATGATCAGGCTCTCCTGAGGCAAGGCACAGCTGGGGTCTCCAAAGCCCATTTGTTTGTTCAACAGATATTACTGGAATCTTACCATGGGGCTCCAGAGGCCACATGGTTCCCTGCTCAGATTCTGTTCCTACACTGCCAGGTTTCCTCTGTCAGGCTCCATCCCTCCCTTGACCTCCCACCTCGGCATCCCAGACCAGCCTACCTGGGCCTCCCCCAGACCCAGCTCGATGGCTTCTAGGGAGCGACGCAGGAGAACACAGCGCTCCTGTGAGCCGGGCTCTGCCTCGCCAGCTTCATGTGCTACCAAGGGAGCGAGAAGGGCACGATGCTCCCCGCGCAGGGTCTCCAGGCCTTGGATGACGGCCTTGGTGCCCAGCACGATCTCATCCTGGCTCAGCTTCTCCTCCCGCGGAAGCACCATCGTAGCCATGGCTGTGCCGCCTGTGAAGGCGAGGAGGCGGGCAGGCGGGTGCCGGGCCTGGGGCCACACCGCCGTCCACCCCGGATTAGGTAAACACCTTCAGTCCCCGACGCCCGGGTCCCCAGGGTGCCCGGGTCCCCCAGCCGACAGCCCGCACCGTGCCCGCGCTCGGCCTACAGGGGGCGCGCCCAGGTCGTCTCGGCCCGGGAGACGCAATGCGGTGAGGCCGGACCCGGATTCGGTCCAGACCACGGGCTCAGGCCGGTTTAGGCGGCCCAGACTCGGGACTGCCCCGGCGACTCCCTTAGCCAGGACAGGGAGCACCGGAGGACGGTCCTAAGGGGATCGTGCAGGCTCACTCCCGTATGGGAGACCCCCGTCCCTCCAGGAGATCCAGTCCCAACCGCCCGGGCGGCCCCTTCCCCAACAGGCAGGCCGATCATGGGGGGGGGGGGGGGGGGGGGGGGGACCCTCCCCCTAAACGAGCTGGAGATCTCGGCTGCTGCGTCGTCTCCCCACCCGGGGCCGCGCCCACAATGACCCTTCCCCATAGGTCGGCGCAACGCCCCGAGGACCCCTCCTCCTGGAAAGGTCGAACTCCCGCCCCCGGCCACGCAGGACCGCGCCCCCTCCCAGCAGACCGGCCCTGTTCTCCCACAGGCCGCACCCACGACGCCCCCACCCCTAGGCCAACCCAGAGGCCCCTCTCCCGGCCGGATCGGCCCGCGCAGACCTGCGCCTCCCGCTCCTGCCGGGCTCCGGCTCAGGTTCCGGCTCCCGCCCCGCTTCACCCGGACCGGCAGCCGTGAGCCGGTCCCGCCGCCTCCATCCCGCCGGCCTTCCCAGCAGTCCCTGCGCCGCCTTAAAGGTGAAGCCTCTACCTCGGCGGCGTCGGAGGGGGCGAAACACGCTCTTCTCTTCCCGCAGGCGGCCTTAAAGGAGCGTGCAAGCCGGGCCCGCTCCAGGCTTGGAGGGGGACTGGGGCGGGGCCATCCTATGTGGAGGGCGGGGCGTGGGCTCCCCCGAGGGACCTGGTTCCAGCTGCCACCACCCACAACCCCGCGGCCTTGGATTCATCGACTGTAAACCTGGCCGAGGCCGCAGGGATGTGGGGAGGCTCGGGAGATCGTGAGCCTGTAGAGCCTGAATGCAGGCAGTGCCACAGCCAGAAAGGACGTCGGGAGAAACCGAGGCGCCGGGAGGCTCAGCCTCCTCTGAGTCCAGAGACCCAGAGACTTTTGACATGTATTGACATTTATTGACGGTTACTGGGGCAGTTGCCACTTTCTGAGCGCTTACTGTGTGTCGGGCGCTTTGATGCTTTAAATGCGTTTACTCATTTACTGCTCACAAAGACCCAATGAAGCGAGCACTGCTTTTATCTGCATCTCACGCATATGACCCCAGGCTCATTTGTCTCTAGAGACTGGTGATGCCCCTCACCCAACTCTTTCAGAACTATGTCCCCGTGGGATTCGCCGTGTCTTGGGGCTGCTTTCTGGGGGAAAGGCTTCCGACACTAAGGGAGAAAAGGATAGCAAAGAGCAGCTGGGCATCTGCTGAAACAGAGACTCATGCCCCTGTGGTTGAACACAAGTGCTGTTCGTCAACCGGATGCCCAAGACAAGGTGATGTCATTCAGGGCTCAGATTAAATGCCACCTCCTCAGAGAGCCTTCTTTGATTCCCAACCCCCCATAGAGTCCCTTCCATAGAGCCCCCTCCAGTCCATGTCTCTATAACATTCATCCCTTCTAACTTATTTCTTGTTGATTTTCTGTCTCCTCCCTAGAATACGGGCCAAGACCTGTCTGTCTTGTTCACTCCCACAGTAGCCCCTGACCAGCCACATAGCTGCACTCAGTAAATGTTGCTTTCTTAAAAAGGGTGGAAGGGTTGGGGCGCCTGGGTGGCGCAGTCGGTTAAGCGTCCGACTTCAGCCAGGTCACGATCTCACGGTCCGTGAGTTCGAGCCCCGCGTCAGGCTCTGGGCTGATGGCTCGGAGCCTGGAGCCTGTTTCCGATTCTGTGTCTCCCTCTCTCTCTGCCCCTCCCCCGTTCATGCTCTGTCTCTCTCTGTCCCAAAAATAAATAAACGTTGGAAAAAAAAAAAAAAAAAAGGGTGGAAGGGTGCACCTATTGGCCTTGCCGAAACTCTTCCAGGCCCAGGTTTTGATCAGGTGCTCTGCAGCCCTGGATTGGAAGCTACTCTGGCACTGCCCCAACTGCTTCTAGGTCAGTGTCACTGGTGAGTGACAGCAGGATAACCACCTGAGGGACAAAACCTGCACAACAAGGCCTGGCACTGGTACCCGAGGAACTTGGGTGTTCCTTGAGTCAGGGTGGGCTCAGACTCAGAGTCCACCAGGTTCAGTGTCCTGGTGGATGCAAGAATCCCTTTGGCACCATCTGATGGAGAGATGGTCCTACACCTCTAGGTCAAGTATGTCCCAGGACAAGGAGCTCACTACATTCTGCTGTGAGACTGCTCTGAAGGCTAGGAAGTTTTTCCTTAGCCCCAAAAGTACCTTCCTGCAGTATTCATGGACACCAAACTGAAGCTGTCTTCAGGAAGGACAGCTTTTCTCTTTTGCCGATGGAGATACTTGGAGATGACAATGGCGCCCCACCCAATCTTTGCCTTGCCTAGACTGACAAACACGATCTCTTTCCTCACCCTTGCCCCAGGTTCCTGACCCTTCTCCATCCTAATTTCTCTTTTCAGGGTGTATTTTAGGTGTCAGTCCATACACTGCTCAGAATGTGGAGCTCAGTCCAGAGCTCAGGGAGCCAGACAGGGAGTGAACTTCACAGATCATAGAGGGATGGTCCCCCCGCTCAATGAGAGTGCCACCTGTCCACTGTGAAGTCGCAAGTCAGGCTAATTTTGACAGCCACCACACTGTATCTGCTTGGGGTCAGCTGGCCAGCTAAACCTAGATTGTGTACATCTTGGTTATATCCAGCCAGGTTATCCCAGATCCTGTGCCTCTGCCAATTATTTTTTCTCCCTGTGATTTTTAAAGGTAGCTAATATAGTCCTATGATGCAAAATTCAAAAGGCACATACAAGAACTGTACTTCTTTCTCTCTGACCACTGTCCTCGGCCCTTCAGCTCTCCTCCCCAGGATCTCCTACTGTGACCAGTGTCTGGTGCTCATCCTTTAGGCTGTTTGCATTAGTGCAGAGCTGGTTTATCCTGTCGGTTTCATCTGGTCAGTGTTCTTCCAGGGCCCTGCAGGTAGGAGTCTTTTGTGTTTGGGATCTGTCTTCCTTAGTCCTTACTTCAGCCTTTTCTCCGGAGGAGTGCTGGCTAGGGTGTGATAATCCAACCTCCCATGCAGGGAGACTCCATCAGATCATGACTGCATTCCCAACTTGCCAGCGAGTTCCTGGGGAGGAAATGGAATCTGGAGCTCAGGGCCCCTTTGTCATTTTTACTGAGTCTCAGTTTCTGAATCTCTTGTGCAGGGACTTTATTAGAAGGCTCTTTTTTTTTTTTTTTAATAAAAGTTTTTGAGTTTATTTTGAGAGAGAGAGAGAGAAAGTGAGGGAGGGACAAAGAGTAAGGGAGAGACAGAATCCCAAGCTGGCTCTGCACTGTCAGCATTAGAGCCCAACGTGGGGCTCAAACTCCCGAACCCATGAGATCATGACCAGAGCTGAGATCAAGAGTCAGATGCTTAACCGAGCCACCCAGGTGCCCCTAGAAGGCTCTTCTAGAGATTGGGATTCATTGGTGCAAGGGTGGGTCCTGGGCATCTCTTATTATTTCAAAACTTCAGTGGCGCCTGTGCTGTGTGCCCTGGGTTGAAAGCTTCTGAGATGTTTTTACAGGTAAGGAGACTATGGCCCAGAGAGGTGAAGGCAGCTGCACGTGCAGAGAGCCTGCTGTTCTTGGGGAGCTCAGGCTCCCAGGGACCACCATGTCTTTCTCTCATCTACAGTCTGGTTATTTTGTCCCCATGTATAAGGCAGACTGACCACATGGGGCAGAGGTCAAGAGAACTGAGGTCAGATGGCTGGTTCACACCCATGCAAAAGCACAGTTGTACACGCCCTCAACATGGCCTCAGGCAGGTCCATCCAGAGGCACTGAACAGACACCTGTCTGCCACATGCACACCTCCACGTGCGTGTGTTGATAGGCCCACGTAGGTGCATACCATACATAACCAAGCACAAACACACATCCACAACCTCTGCTTTCTTCTCTTGTGCTTTCTCTCCGTCTAATAAAGGAGCACATTCCTCTTACCATCTTTTTCCAGTCGCCCTTTATGACTTCTCCTGGATCCTTGCTCTGGCTTTCCTGCTCCCTGCAGTCTTTGGTGCTTTCTTTGTGATTCTCTTTAGGCATCTGGCCCTGCTCCTCCCTGTGTACTGAGTGGAGGAAGGCAGGGTCTGCCCTACTGGGTTCTCAGGGCCTTATCTTGCTTTCAGTGCTTAATCTTGAATGTGTCCAACCTTTTTAGCCACTGGCTTTTTATCTTGTCCCTGAGGATTCTACTGTGCATCTCCGAGGGGAAGAGACTGTTACTTATCCTGCTCTGTTCTGCATTCCCCCCACAGCTGCTGGTCTCATGCCAGGCTGCTGATGGGTGCTCTGTTGATGGAGAAAAAGGGAGGAGTCTGTCCCAGTGGTGATTCAGCTCCTTATGCCATTTTCCGCAGAGCTTATCAGCTTGCCCCCGCCTGTCCCATGCCTGGGCAAGTTGTTCTTGCTACTTTTAATGTTTTCTCTCTTGAAATCACTCCCACTGTTCTGCCCCTTCCCCTTGGATCCTCAGAAGCACGCATCCCATTGAAATCTGCGTTCTTATTCTTTTTTCTTTGGCTAGTTTCACTACTTTTCTTTGAAGTGTTTGGGGGGCACTTTTTTTTTTAAGTATAATTTATTGTCAAGTTAGCTAACATACGGTGTATACAGTGTGCTCTTGGCTTCGGGAGTAGATTCCCATGATTCATCGCTTACATATAACAACCAGTGCTCATCCCAACAAGAGCCCTCCTCAATCCATACCACTCATTTGCCCCCCTCCCCTGCCCCCTCAGTTTGTTCTCATCAACCCTCGGTTTGTTCTCTGTATTTAAGAGTCTCTTAGGGTCTGTCCCCCTCTCTGTTTGAAACTGTTTTTCTCCCCTTCCCTTCTGGGGGGCACTTTTTCCAAGCATACATCTACCCTGAAATGTCAGCAGGTTCACCCTTAAGTGCTCAAGACTGGAGGCTTCTTAAAGGTCATGCCTCCTTCACATGACGAGCGGCTCACCGCTTCCTGAGGGGCCTGTTCCACCGTGAACATCCCTGGTTGTCAGTTCTTTCTGCCACCAGGTCAAGAATCAAAGCTGCTTAGGGCTCCTCTGAGAGGCTCCTGGTTCCTATCCTCGTAGCCACTTGGCAAACCTGCATCCTCTCTACCTTGTGAGCTCCCGGCTAGACTAGAAGTGTCATCAAGCAGCTCAGTGAGAGGGCACACAGGCTTTGGGGTCATACTTAGCTAAGTTCAGTGCCACGTTTCTCCGTCTGCCGGCTGTGGGCCTTTAGGCATGCTCTGTAACTTCATCTGTTTCCTCATTTGTAAAATAAAGTTCCTAATACTTACCTCTTTGGGTCCTTGAGAGAACGGAATAAAACAGCAGAGTTAAGACCTTAACATTATGCCTGGTACGTAACAGACACAGTTACTAGTAGTTATTTATTAATATTATCACCACCAAGCTTACTATTTGGTAGACCCGTGCTAGTGAATGGAGAGGGTGGGGAGAAAGTATATGAAATGTTGGGCAGTCTCTTACGGTGTTGTTGGAGGGAAAACACATTTGGGATGAAAGCGAGCAATAAACAAGGCAGCAAATGGAAAGGCACGTCTGAATACGAGGGCCGAGATGTTTGGTGCTCGTAATAGGTGCCCTACGTGGTCAGGATGGAGGGAGCCCGGCCCAGCCAGGGGTGTTCTCACCTTCTCCCTCCTGGCAGCTCTCCCGCATGTTAAGGAAGCTCCAATCTTCATCCAACCCAGATCATTTCCCTGAGCTCCATCCAGACCTATATATTCAACTCCAATTGGACACTAACCTCTGAACAGCACACACCACCCTTGCCCTAAAAGCACCATCTCCTGCCCAAATCTCCTCCAGGGATGTACCACCAGCTGCCTGTTCACCTAGAGCAGCCAGCCAGTCCCTATCCTTGGCTCTTCTCTTTTGGCCCTAAACCTGTGGATCCTGCCTCTTAAACTGGCCTACAGTCTCCATTTTCCTGCACTGCTCCTACCTTCACCATAGTCTACGTCTCTGTCCCATCCTTTCTCAATTGCTGCAACACCCTTCAAACTCTTCTGGTCTTCAGTCTTGTTTCCTCCAATCTGCTGTCACAAGGTGATCTTGCTAAATTCCCTCACCTCACTTTTCTGCCTAAAGCCCTTTACTGGCTTTCCACTGATCCCAGGATAAAGCGCACAGTCCTCGCTCAGGCACAGAGTAATGATAATCACAGCTACAAGGCTCCTCAGTGCCCCAGCCACTTCCTTTCTCTTCAGCCCTATTACTCACCATGCCCATTGCTTTTCGGCCACGCTAAACCACATGGGGGTCTGAGAAGAAGCCAGATTCTCTCTTATCTCTAGTTTTTGCTATTTCTTGCATCCAGAACATCCATCATGTCAGGCATCTTTAAGATGCCACTCAGGTGTCGTTTCCTTTGTGACATATTCTTGGATACCCCTTTCCCCAGGCTAGATTAGATACCCTTCTGGCATGTTCCCATGCAATGTGTCATGCTCGGTGGCAATTGTCTATTTGTCTGTCTTCCCTGCTCACCTCAGAGTTCCCATATAGGTAAGAACCCAACCCCGTATTCATCCTTGTACCATCATACCTAGGACAGGAACTGGCCCATGGTAGGAATACATGTAGGATGTATGGATGATGGGAAATTTGGGATCTGAGTGGGGCCTTGAGAGATGGTCTGGAGTCAGATGACCTGAGTTAGAAATCCGGCTCCTTCTCAGCCGATCTGTGTGCATTGGACAAGTGATTTAATGTCTCACTCAACCCTTTAGCTGGCCTTTTAGTGTCTGCCATACGCCAGAGTGATGGATGCTGGAGATGTAGCCTGAGTCTCTGGCCACCTGGAGCTCCCATTCTAATGGGGTACAAAGACATTTGTTGCAGGTGACGGTGAATGCCAGGACTGCAGAAAGGGCTCAAGTAAAGGCTAACAACTGGGCTTTGGGAAGGGAGGTTGGGAAAGCCTCTCTGAGGAGGTATCCTAAAGGCAAAGGAGGTAGCTCTGTGGGGTGGGGAGAGCATTTAAGGTGGGAAGAGCCACATGTTCGGGCCTGGTGCAGGGAAGAGGGATGTGATTACTGCAAGATCAGGTGTGGTTCAAGGGTGATGAGCATGGGGGAGAGAGCAGCTGGAAGTGAAGTGAGGGGTAGTGGGGCTGGATGTGCAGGCCCAATAGACCACAGGTTGGGTGGCTATAGATAGCCACTGAAGGGCTCTAGCAAGGGAGTAAGGCACTCTGGCTTATGTTTGGGAACTCTGTGAGAGGCAGAATGGACAGGGGTCACTGTGGTGACACAGGACAACTAGGCAGCTTCTGGCTTAAGTAACAGGATGGATCCTGTGTTATTACCAAAACTGGGGAGGATAAAAGGAAATCAAGAGTTCTGTTTGGGCCGTGCTAGGTTTGAGATGTCTGTGAGTATTCAAGTCATGTAAATGCTTAAAAATGAGAGTTAGAGCTGGGACAGAGAGGGTAGGGGGAGCTCTCTGACCTTGAGCTTCCTCTTTGGTAACAAGGAAGTATCAGCTGGATTGATTTCCTAGGGCTGCTTGAAGTAGTCCATGAAATAAACCACATGAAGCACTCTGGCAGCAGCCTGACTAAAGAAAAATGCCCTCGGGTGATGTTGAGAGGGCTGTCCATGCCGTCCATCCCTGGACATGGCAGTGGGTGATGAGAAGTAGTTTAAAAACAGCAGATCTGAAATCTGCTATCTAGAAGAATTCCAAATACTGGATATCGAGGAAAACCTTTCATTCCTTAAGTGTAGGCTATGCTTAGTGGCTTCCTTCCTAAGAGCACAGTATGGAAGGGGGTGTGACTTTACTAGTCAACACTACCTTGGCTGACAAATCATGTTGATGGCAGGGACCCTTGGCGTGATGTGCTGGCAAATTCCAGTCGAGGGGCATTCTACAAAATACCTGACCAGTATCCTCAAAACTGTCAAGGTTATCAAAATGAGGGAAAGTCTAAGAAAATGTCACAACCCAAAAGATTACATGTAGCGTGGTATCTTGGATACTGGATATCTTGGATTCTGGAATGCATAAAAGGCTTCGGAAAAAAACTAAGGAACTGGAGTTAAATATGGACTTTAGTTTATAATAATGTGTCGGTGTTGGGTCATTAGTTAGGATAAACATACCATGTTAACAACAGGAAAAACTAGGTGAGGGGATACAGAAACTCTTTGTTCCATCCTTGTAACTTTTCTGTAAGTCTAAAACTATTCTAAAATATAAGTTTGTTTTTAAATTAATAATAAAACCAGCCTAGAGTTGGTATACAGGTTAGACAGAGGTCCTTCCACCTTCTGCACCCAAATGCCATCCTTCGTCTTTAGAGAATGTTTCTGGCAGCCCCAGTCCAGCTTTCACCCTTGAGGACTGAGCAAACCATCTCAATGTGTAGATAGGAGTTGCCTTGTTTTTGGAATTCTGGAAACCATTCCTACACAACCTTTTTCCTTCTCTTTGGAGTCTATCTTCTTACTCCAGGGCCTATGAGAAAACTCAGGTATGCTTGGGGCTGAGGCATTAAAGTGTCTGAGTGGTGCATCTGGACTGGGGACTCCATTCTAGCAGCACAGGCCTCTTCATTCACTCTGTCAACAGATACTCATTGTGTACCTATGATGAGCCAAGAAGTATCCTGGGTACCAAGGATATAGCAGGTAAAAAAAAAAAAATTCCTGTTTTCTTGGAGCTTACTCTCCAGTGCGGAGAGACAAACAAATGAATAATTAAGTGCCAAGGAGTGAGAAGTGCTAATAAGGAAAAATAAAGAAGGGTGAGAGAAAAGGGAGGTGCTATTTTAGACAGGTTGAGCAGGGAAGGCTTCTCTGAGGTGACATTTAAGCCAAGACTTCAATGAGGGAGCAAGCTGCATGGACCTAGAGGCAGGTGCAACAGCTTGTGCAAAGACCCTGAGGCAGAACGTGCCCGGTGTGTCCGAGGCATGTAAAAGAGGCCAGCGGGAGAAGGGCAGAGTGAGAAGAGAGATCAAGCGAGGAGGTCAGATCATATAGGCTTTGTGGGTTATGATGAGGGCTTTGGATTATATTCTTAGTGGGATGGAAAGCCATTGGACAGTTTAACACAGACTGATTAACATTTTAAAAAGCTCTCTCTGGCTGTTGTGTGGAGAACAGACTACAGGAAGAGTAGGTGGAAGCACAGACAGTTAAGAGGCTATTAGAACATCCAGACAAGAGATAGCAGCAGTGAGAGGGGTAGGGAGCTGTTGGGTTCTGGATCTGTCTCAGGAAAGCCTATAGGATTTGCTGGTGGACTGGATGTTGGGTATGAGAGACAAGAGTCAGTGGTGCTTCCAAAGGGTTTGGCCTCAGAATGGAAGAATAAAGGGAGAAGTCTGTGCACAGGGGAGCATTTCATACCACAGGGCTGAGTGTGGGAGAGAGAAGACCAGAGGCCGGAGCCCTGTGTTCCCCAGCGTTCTGAGGCTGGGGAGCTGAAGAGGGTAACTTAAGGGAGGTCAAGAAAGGGCGGGTCAGAGAAGTGGAAGGAGAGCAGAGCGCTGTCCACAGGTCAAGTGGAGAAAGTCATTCTAACAGGCAGTGGGCATGTACAGGACAGGTCAAGCAAGAAAACAGACCCTTGGATGTGGCCACTCAGGTCACTGGTGACCTTGGTAAGGGAGCTTCTGACGGGGCTGTTGAGGAGAAAAGCTTGCAGGAGTGCAAGTGGAGGCGGGGAGCATGAACACCACTTGGAGAATCTCACTTTAAAGGGAGCAGAGCCATGGCGTGGCAGCCAGAGGGGATCTAGAAGCAGAGAAGTTGTTTTTAACCAGGGAGCTGTTCCTGCGTGTTGGTGCGCAGATGCGAAAGATCCGGTAGAGATGACGGCAGGAGAAAGGGGGCAACTGCAAGAGCAAAGCCCTGGAGGTGGGAGGAGGGGAGGCCCAGGATGTGGAGTCAGACGCAGCAGGCTGGGGGTTTATGCCTCTTCCTCACCCTCATCTTTCCCATCATCTGCTCGGTCTCCTCAGTTCTAAGCTGGACCCACACCTCTCCCGCCTGGGCCTCCCATGAGCCCCCAGGTCCCCGCAGCCCCGGCACTGCCTGAGCCCTCTCCCACTGCCTCCCACCCTGGAGGCCTCTCCTGGAGCTTCCACTCTGCCCTGAGGCCACACTCACATCTTCTCTAGCTCACCTTAGACACAATTTGACTTCTGGCATTTCCTCTCACGAACCAAACTTGTTCGGTAACTAACATGCAGACTGCATTTCTGGGACACTTTCATAGACCTCACTGGACTCTTCCCCTTGGGAGGCAGGCATTATTTCCATGTTTCCGGCTCAGAGAGTTTGGTGCAGGGCCACACTGCTGGGTCCCAGAGTCTCCCTCCAATAGGTCATTAGACCACAGGGCTTGGGGGACCAGTGACAGCCCATCCTACCCGGTCACACACTCCCCTGTGGCTGTGTCCTGCAGGGCAAGGATGCCAAGTCCCAATCTCTGGGCACTTCACCACGAGAGGAAGGTTGGTGTGCAGGCCTCTCTCCTGGGAGTGTGCAAAGAACCAGGCACCCGGAGAGCAGGGGCTGTGACTGTGTTCCATCTCCAAGTTAAAGGCAGGCAGGAAAGCCAACCTAATGACAGACCCCAGCTCCACCCTCTCCCCCTAGGCCTCAGACTTCACCAGCATCCAAAAACTATGGCAGGACATCAGCCCAGTAGAGGGAAAGAACCCAAGTTCTAATTATCAATCAGAAGACAGAAACTGCCCTTGACATGTCACGGTCTTGGGAAGTGGGATTTGGGGATGGTGAGTCCCAGAGAAAAAAGGTTATTTTGGTGTGAGAAGAGTGTTATTTCTGTTTCTGACCTCTGCTTGCCTCATACCGGGAAAGACAGCTTCATGCCTGTTTCTATAATTAAGGAAATGAGAATGCGCTTCTTCCAGCCATTTGAGAGGAGTTGATTTGGAGAGGAGTCGGCTGTGTTGTGCAGAGGGGAGAGGGTCGGATAGATCCTGCATCACAGTGAGAGGCATAGAAGCCCAAGCCTTGCTAGTTGGTAAGAAATCACCAGTTTATTGAATGAAAAACCCAACATCCACTCAGTCCCCCAAACCCCACCCCTCTCCGGCCCCAAGAGAGCAGCTCAGCCCAGGAGATGCTCTGGACAGCAGGGCTGAGCAGGGGTATAAGGGCTGGAGGAGTTTGGGGAGGTATGGAGAATGAGAAAAACACTTTTCAAAATGAAGTTCTGTGCAAAAACTTCTAGAAGGGGTGAGGGCAACGGTAAAGCTCTGGAGGTGCTGGGGTGGTGGACAGAGGGCTGCGGCTGGGATGGCGGCCCTGCGTGCTCAGCTTCTCCTGAGAAGGCTGATGGTCGAGGCTGAGGAGTTGGCTCAGATCCCCATGGCAAGAGGGAGGGTTTGGAGCCTGCTGGAGAGACACCTGGCTGGGAAGGTGGGCTCTCTGTCCAGGTGGGAGGAGGGGAAGAACACACTAGGGAACGGGACACAAATGGACATGGTGGGCACGGGGAGATGTAGGGTCACAGACAATATGCCGGTGGGGGTCTGCCTCCCATCTGTCCCAGTCTGGAGTTCAGGAAGAGGCAGGCTGTGCTGGAGGGCAGGGGGTGGGAGGCAGAGGGAGGAGAGTCATCAACAAGGGGGAGCCACAAGGACAGCGACTGGTGCCCAAGCGAGTCACATGGAACCACCAAGAGACTGGCTGTGCAGAGAACCAAAGAAACACTCAAGGATGCTCGTGACATCTAGGGGGGACCTGGGGGTCAGTGAGGAAGTCGTGCATGGGGGAGACCAGGAAGGCCCCTCCACCCCAGAAATACATGGCATCAC
Source organism: Panthera onca (assembly GCF_046562875.1). NCBI lineage: Eukaryota > Metazoa > Chordata > Mammalia > Carnivora > Felidae > Panthera > Panthera onca. The sequence goes on from NC_138348.1 coordinate 6,183,438, forward strand.
CACAGAAATGCGGTTCTGGGGATGAGGGAGGGGTGGGGCTGCTCCTGTGACTGTGGAGGGGAGGGGGTCCCTTGGGCTCAGGGTGCCCCTCCTACCCCACACTGGGAGAACCCACCGGAGTGGGAAGTGGCCCTGGGCCCCACTTGAGGGGGGGCAGGTTGGGCAGCTGGCAGAGGGATGGGGAGGGCTGGATTCCCTGCTGTGGGCCAGGGTTCCAGGTTTCCTATCTCCAGGAAGGAACTGGTGCCATGTGGGGAGACTGGAAGTGGGTGAAGGGAGGCCCAGGGATGGGTGCCAAAAGGCAAAATCGACACGCCCTGGCCTGGAATGGGAGGGAGAGGACTGAGCAGGAGGGAGGGGAGCAGCGTCCCCACTGGCAGTGTCCTTCAGGACTGGGCAAGAGAGATACAGGCCTCAGGGCCAGGAAAGGGAACGCTGGACCCAGGCCTGCTGGCCTCCCCCTGCCCGCAGGCGGTGAGGCTGGTGGCAGTGCCAGGAGGGAGAGTGGCCAGGAGATAGTGCCCTCAGGTGGCCTTGCTGCCACTGAATAGTCCCACTGGAAAGTGCTTGACATGGGTGGGCCACTGGGCCGCCAGCTGGAAGAACTTGATGTCACTCCACTCGACTCCGTCGATGGACACTGGGGTGACAGGGGAAGGAGGGGGTGACCAAGGCTGCTAAGGCCACCTCCCCAGGGTCCCTCGGGGAGGGCCATCGCCTCCCTCCCCGCAGAGTCCCCTGCCCCTCTTCTTCCCGCCCTGCCCAGCACCCCTCCTCCCGTGTCTCCCCGTACCTCTGAGCATGGTCTGCTGCTGCTTGGCAGAGCAGATGAGGCGGCTGATGCCCTCGATGACCTGGCTCTTGGAATCTACCTCCTTTTCTCGAGGTTTCTTGCTCAGGAAGATCGTGGGAACTGGAAAGCAAGCAGAACCACCAGTGTCACAACCCTTGGAAAAGTATTCACCCCCTCCCCTCTCTCAGCCCCACCGGCCCCTCTTCCTGTGTGTGTGTGTGGCGGGGGGGGGGTGGGGGGGGTGGGGGGTGGGGAGATGATCTGCTGACGGACATCCTCTCCCCCCAGCTCTGGGTAGGCAGGCAGCACGTACCAGGATCTTTGAGTCCTGCCCCCTCCCAGCATAGGCCTCTCCTTGGGCTTCAGTATCATCAACTGTGTAACGAGGACCTGGGGCCAGTTGGGTCTCTGAGGTCCCTTCCAGCTTGGGTGTTCTAGGTAGCCTGTAGGGCAAGGAGCCTGTGCCCTTGGGCTCCTGCCTACTCACTCGCACCCACGTAGGGCCGAGTCTGGTGCGGCTAGGAGGAGGGAGGCCACACCGGAGCGTCTGCACCATCTCTGTTCTAGGGATGTCGGGGCAGCAAGGAGAACACATAGAGCTGTCAGGCCTGCCCTTGTTGCTCTGGCTTTTGGCCTGGCACAGTCCCCCGCCTGCCCTCAAGAGGAACTCTGTGGAACAGAGGCACGAACAGAAAGGGGCCCAGCTGCTTTGGGAATGCTCTGAGGAGGAAGGGTCCAGCGATTAGAGAAAGCCCCTGACAGTTGGGCGATGGGTGGGGCTGGGAGGGCCCACGGGTCACCTGGCAGACTTGTGTGCTATGGCAGGTGCACAGCCCAATCAGCAGAACAGACGGCAGCAAGCTCTGCCCTAGCCCTGGCCTGGCTGTGGGGATTCTTGCCTCATACTCTCAGAGCATAGGACCCAGGCCACCCCCAACTCTACCTCTAGTGACTTAAGTGCCCCATCTTATCCAAAATGGGCTGTACTCCTCTTAATTCTTAAGCAACAAACATTCTGCTTCATGGGGACACAGTGATGTCCTCCTCTGTCACATGGTCCATCCCTGAGGGTAGTGGCTGGAAAGGCTCCCTTCATTATGGCAGCACTAACTGCCTTGGCCCCTAAGGTGCTGATGTTCAGCAGGTAGGGACCAACTGCTCACTGGGAACATCCATTTCCTTTGCTAAAGAAGGAACGGCCTTGTCTCGCAGGTGACGCAGGTCCCCGGGCTGGACCCCATGATATATGTGCTCTTCACCTTCATCCAAAGATCTCCCAGAAGCAGATTCTGTCCCAGGCCCTGAGAGGAGATGGGGAACCCCGGTGGCCCCGACTGTCCCTGGCCTCAGACGTCACTTACCTTTCTTGTTCTTCTCTTTGGTGACCACAGTCATTGCCATGGTACCGGAAAGCTGGGCCTCCCCACCATGGGGCAGGCGGGAAACCTGCACTGAGCGGAAGACGCTCTTGAGGGTGTTCTTGGAACTGGCGTCCCTCTTGTCGCCTTCCCTTCTCCGCTCACCAGGGTGGCCCAGCCAGTAGTCCACCTGGAGGCCAATCACGTCCCCATATGGGCTGTTGGGGCTCCTGAGGAAGGGGAACAGTAATGGAGAGTAGGCTCTGCCTTCAGTTTCCAACTACATGGCCAGATTGGAGGGCCCGGGGGAGACTGCCAGGCTCTGGGAGGGGTGAGAGGAGGCGGCAGATTAAACGGTTCTGGGTTCCCTCCAGTCTCATGGAATTGGTTCGTGTGGGAAGGGAGAGACAGGCTGATCAGAGGACAAAGCCAGGAGCGGATAAAGACCTGAGACACTGTGAGGGAGCCAAATACAAAGTCACAGGGCGATAAGGGAAGCAGAGAGGAAAGGAGCTTTAGGAAGAAAGCCTGCACGCATACATACACACACTCATATGCACACACACACACACCCCCAGCAAGCACGTATGCACACATATACATACACATGCACACATATGTACACACCCAACAAGCAGAGCCCAGGCAAAACCCAGCCAAGGGCTGGAGAGATTAAGTGGGGCAGAGACAGAAACACCTTGGCCAGCTCCACAGCAGCCCCAGGAGGGAGAGCTGATGGTTGCTGACCTGCGGCTTTCTCTTATTTATGGCACTTCTAGCTCAGGGATAATTTTAGCGCCGAGGGGAAAAAGGGCTGATGTTTTCTTGAAAGGAGGCGTCAGACACAATAGGTACACAGGCTACAAAAGTCATCTGACATTTCTTTCTGCCTACTTTCAGTGATTCCATTAAAAACCAGCTTAAATGGGATAGAAAAGGAGGTCAAAGTTAAGGGCTGGTCCCCAGACCCTCAGGAAGCCTGGAACCATGAGGCATTACCGGCTGTGTGGGACTTCGTCCTTTCCTGCACTGTCCCTTCCATAAGCCAGTAGAGACCACATGATGGGAAGTGAAAAGGGGAGGAGAGGGTGAGGGACGATGAGGGTTGGGATCCGAGGTGCAATGCAGGCTTCTCGCCATCTAAGAACATTCATGTTCTTCAGGGACCGTGACCCTGTCATTGGTGTTTCTGGGACAACCACGGGCTAGTGCCTCCCCTCCCTGCTGCTGAGGACCATTCCCAGGAGAAACACAAAGAGGTAAGGCAGCAAAAGGGAAACAGGGAGGAAGAAGGTGCAGGAGCCCATTTCTGTTCCTGACTCACACCTGCCCTTTCCTCACCTCCCAGCCTGCTCCCTCAAGCCCCCTGCAGGAGCATTCTGCTCCACACGCCGTCTGTCATCTCCTCCTGTTCTCAGCCCTGGCATGAGAGGTGCCTTCTGAGAGGCCACCCTGACTGCCTGATCTAAACTATGGGTACTTGAGATCCTAAAGAAATTCCTTCTCCTTTCAGAACCATCCCCCTACTATTTTTTCATAGCACTTACTGCAACCTACACAATTTGAAAGTTTTTGCTGCTCTGGCATTGCCAGGACCCAGAAGCCTGAGCTCCGGGACTCGGATGAGTCTTTCTTATTTGCTGCTACAGCTCCAGTGCCTCAAACGGGCACTCTGCTGACAGACAGACTGAATGCATGAGAGAAGGCAATAATACCTCCCGTGTGCCAGGTACCAAACCATACAGGTTCTTATTTAAGCCTCACAAACTGTGACATGGCTATTTCACTCTACTTACAAAGATGAAAATGAAGCTTAGTAACTTGTCCCAATGACAGATTCTTTGCTTGACCAAACTTTAGAAACTTTAGTCTGGCTCCCAAACTTTTTCCTAGGCCCATTTGTGTACATCTTTGTAAAATCCAGTTAGCAAAAACCCTGCTAAGACAGTTGGCAAGAGCCCCCACCCTCCCTGTCTGATCACCTGGGATACCTGCTCAGGTTCCTCATCCGCCACCACCCCCAGAAGGTGTCTGACACCCTGACCTGTCTTCAGCAAGAATCTCCCGACCCCTAATGTTTCTTCTTAGTCATTTTCCATCCACACCTGCTCCCTGGGTAGAAATCCCCACTTGTTTCGGTTGTGTTGGAGTTGAGCCACCGCCCCCGCAAAATCCATGGCAGTGCTCCCTACACCTATCTCAACGGTCACACCTTGATGTGGTCTCTCTCACTGAGCCTTAGAAAGTGTCGTTGAGTAATTAGTTTTTTACCAAAAGCTAATGTAGCGGACCTAACACAGACCCACGACTCGAACCCAGGTGTGCAGGACTCCCGTGCCCACACTCTTTCCCCCTCGCTGGGCAGTCCCCCAGCAAGACTCCTGTACAGCACTCTACAGGTTACAGAAGGTCTCTCTGTCATTTGTCTCATTCAATTCTTTTACCTGGGAGACAGGGAAGAGAGTATCCTCCATTGTTCAGGGCTGTTCCACTTGCCCGGCTAGTGACCGAAGTCTCTGAATTCGAACTCCAACGTCCTTGCCACTAACCTGCCTTCTACACTCAGTATAACATCACTGTTATACAATGCTGCAGGCGGGGGTGAGGGGGCAGTTAGTACGGTTCCTGGGCCCTGAGGGAGAGGGTCGGTGGGAAGGAGAGGTATGGGCAAGAGCCTTACCCCACGACGGCGAGGGCACTGCTCATGGATGGGGACGAAGGAGGGGTGGCTGTGGTATCTCGGCTCAGGCCTGAGCTGGAAGGCGGTGATGTGGAGGGCACAGTAAGGCTGACCACAGGCGAGTCATCCCCATCACCTGTCAGGGGGACAAGCACAGGGGGACAGCCAAGGGGTCAAGGTACCCCTCTGTCTCAGCTGTAGCTGAGCTTTTAACACCTCCCCACCACCCCCTGCCACCGCTTCACCCAGGAAGTGAAGGTGGCCACAGTTTTCCTGCTCAAATTCTGACTTAAACTTAGGAGCCCCCAAATTTTCACCTTCTGGCCTGCTGGACTAGAGATGAGCCTAGAAGGCATCACCTCACTTCACAGAAGCAAAAGAATCCCAGCCTCACCTGCAGTAGAGGGAGAATCTTCAACCAGACCCACCTTCACCACCTGAGAGAAAGAAGAGATACCGCACTAAGTCCTCTCACTAAAGCTGGACACATTTTGATCCAGTTGGAAGCAAGTGTTTGGACACAACAGCCATTACTATATATTATTTGATCAGAGGCTTTTAAAATCTTTGCAAATCCAGAGCAGCCCAGATCTGTAAGATACGTATAAAAGCCCAGTTCCAAACAATGATGTGGGGGCACATGAGGCCTTGTGGCTCATCTCTAGGGAGGGCAAAAAGCCACCTTGAAGGCAGGAACCATTTCAGTATTCTGATCTCATTTCTTCTAAGGTCACGTGGGTAGGAGGCCATTTTCCCATGTCAGAGAAGTAAAGAACCGCTCTGAGAAAGCTTAGTAAGACAGGGTGTTGCAGGGGAGGAGCTCTCTGAAAGCCTGCCTGTTGCACCAAGCAGGGGAACATGCTGATGTGCTGATACCAGCTTCCTCCTTTCCAGATCTGGGACAATATGGATAAGGAGGTGATCCCAGGCACCTTCCTGCCCCTTTCCTGCCTCAAGGAAGTGGTATTAATTTCAGCTTCCCAAAGGATTTTAGATTTCTCATAGAGAATTCTGGGAAGGACAGAGGGGGCCCTCCAGCGGCCAGCAAAGGGCATAGCTAGAAACAGACTAAATGTTACAGCTATGACTTGAAGTGACAGGTGAATTCCTGTGAAGTAGCAGGCCAAGGGCCTAGCACCCGGCAGAGGTGCAGCAGAGCTGAGAGGTCACAGAAGCTGCACCCTGGGGACTGGCAGGGAGTGGAGATAACGTGCAAATGGTCCTGTCATGGCTACTTAGAACACAGTGCTGCTATTCACGGAAGTTTGTCCCAAATTCTCTATGTGTCCTTATTTTAGTTCTCAGAAAGTAACATACCGACACTCTGAACTTCCTGGACACAACTCCCTTGCTCCCCTGGCATTATACGAGGCTGCCGGTTCCTTTGTTGGTTTAAATTTTAAATTTTTAATATTTCTCTCTTGTCTGTGAGGCCAGAGTGTGCAGCAACCCATAGCTCCACAAAGATGTGTATCAAACCATCAGCTTAGGCTACAGGCTGTGGTCTGGAGCCTCCAACATGGCAATGGAAGTAGCCCCAGTGGCTAACAGGAACTGAGTGGATCGTTCAGACAGTAGGCTTTAGCAAGGCACAAGAAAGGGCAACCGAATTTCTCCAGGCTCAGGGATCTCCCATGATCACTCAAGGCATCCAGAGTCTGGGACGAGCAAAGAATAAGCCCTTCATCTGCATATGTCCCCCTACCCAAAGCTAGGAGAGTATAGGAAAAGATACAAGCTGACTTGGAAGTGAAATTCAATTGTCTCATACATGGAAATCTGAATTTTCAACCACGCTTTTGTGGAGTGCTTTGGCCCCACAGGGTGTCAGCTCTGTCACCTCTGGGGTCCCTTTCTTGGTTGGGCCGAGCTACTGCCAAATGAAACAAAGGCCAGTGCCACCTGACATCAGGGATATTCGAGACATTTCCCTTTTATTTTCAAAATCAATGAACTCATCTAGAGATTCTCCTTTGACTAAATAGGAAGGGAAAGGAGGGATCCTTCTTTTCAGTGGTACATTTGACCCTGAAGACAGAAATACCTACTTCTTGGACTTCTCTTCAGAATATCATCTATCATTATTTCATTTCTGAGGCAGCCTTCTTTTCCCTGGAGACTGCAGAACCTATGCTCTGGATGTCCCTCCCTAGGCCAAGGCACCAGGTTCTGGGCTTGGTGTAATAAATATGAGGATACTAGTGATGATCTGGGGTAGCCCATGATTCAGGAAAAGAGGATACTGAAAGGAACAGCTCAGTACATGTTCCAGCCCAGGGTTTCTCCACTTTGGCATTATTGACATTGGGGCCAGATTAATCTGTTTGGCGGGGCTGGGGAGCTGTCTGGTGCACTGTAGGAAGTTTAGCGGCATCCCTGGTCTCTACCCACTGGATGCCACTAGCACCCCAACTTCCAGCTGTGACAGCCAAAAATGTCTCCGGGCATGGCCAGATGTCCCCTCGGGGCAGAATCACCTCTGGATGAGAACTACTGTCTAGATGAATCTTTTATTTGTGTATGTGTATGTGGGGAGGCCAGGAGAATGGATGGGGTACTGAGGAGTGGGGAGTCAGTACTCACGCCAATGAAGGGGATAAACTTCTGATAGGAGTCTTCATCAGGGCTGTTGGGAGAGAAAGAAAAGCTTTATAGTTAGTGGGTGATACTGCATGGAGAGCTGGGGATACAAGCTTTTGATATTTAAAAAAATTTTTTTTTTCAACGTTTATTCATTTTTGAGAGACAGAGAGAAACAGAATACAAGCTGGGGAGGGGCAGAGAGAGAGAGAGAGAGAGAGAGAGGGAGGGAGGGAGGGAGAAAGAATCTGAAGCAGGCTCCAGGCTCTGAGCTATCAGCACAGAGCCTGATGTGGGGCTCGAACCCACGAACCGTGAAATCCTGACCTGAATCGAAGTCAGATGCTTAACTGACTGAGCCACCCAGGTGCCCCAGCTTTTGATATTTTATTGTGGCTTCAAGGGAGTCCAGACACTACATGACACTTTCCATCATGTCTCAGGATGGCAGAGGAGCCACAGATAGAGGCAAAAGATCCGATTCTGCATACTTCACCACCTGCTCCCACGTGCGGATTTCAGCCCCTAGGATGGGCTTCTCTTATGCTAAGGGGGCATCTATTTGGGTGGGGAGGCCCAGGACAAGGATGGCGGGGCCTGGATGGAAGGCAGTAAAAACACTGCCTCTCCTATTCTCTTGAGTTGCTACAAAGAGAAACAGGTGGGGAGAAGGAAAATACAGAAAAGCAAAGAAAACTCAAGATTTAGCTAGCCCACCCACCCTAGCAGTTTCAAGAAATCCCCTGAAGTGAAACTTACAACTTATGCCTGCAGGTCAGCATGGCTTCAGCTACGGGGAGCTGGTGTGTGACACCTGCCCCACTGACATACTGCATGACCCGCCCGACCACGTCCAGTTGCTCTGCAGAAAAGACAAGAGATGACTGCCGGTTTATTTCAGCAGGCAAACCTGAAAACCTTCTGAGAGATCCCCTTGTTGAGACCCATCAGAAGACCCTCGGAGTTGAGGGAGAGAAAGGGTTCTAAAGATCCTCTGGTTTTGAATATAAGGAACGAAGAACCAAAGCGCTGTTCTCTCCCTTCTGATCTCCGTTTGCAGTTCCTCAAAGCTCCGCTCTCCTCCAGGCTAATCGTGCTCACGCTTCTATTTTGTTCATATCAATCTCGTAACCTAGAGGGACTCCTCCACTCTACCAATCTGTGCCTATCACTTCCTTCAAGGTCTGGTGACACATTTGCTACTCCTCAGCCTTGCAGAACTCAAGCTCACTCTAAGCGCTGCCACTTTTACTCTGTATTTCAGAGAAAAGACGTGGTCAGCACAGTGTTATTAGCTTATAAACAGATTGCTTAGTAACTCTTCTCTGTTTCTTATGCTTGATTTCTACAACTAGAAATGTCCTCCTCATCACCTCCTCGTGGCCCTCCTTATTTCTAGATGCATAGGAGCACAGCAAACAGCAGAGCTTAAAAATGTCCAGAGTGAAGCGGGACTGCACATAATGGGCCTCCTCCTATTAAATACTTACTGCGAAAATAAACATGCAAAGGGATTGGGAGTGGTAGAACCATAGGGAGGAAAAAAAGTAAGCTCTCCTGGCCCCTCCTTTGGCCAAGACTGGCCCTCCATGAGCCAGGTGGCATTTTGCCTCAATCCCTCACAAACGGCCATTACCTGACACTGGGGGCTCCGAGCGACTGAAGAGGTCTCTCCAGCCAGAATCAAGGAAGTTACTGCTGTATCTACTGTCGACTGAGCCCAAGTATTTGGCCACAGGGTGAGAACCTGGGAGATGGAAACCAGAGAAGGTAAAGTGGTTAAGGGACAAAATACGGCCTGGCCTTTGAGCTCCCTAACTGTCCCTTCTTAGGGCCCAGCCCCAACATGCTGCTTCAGGAGTGAAATCTACTCCATTTTTACCGAGGGGAATGATGAGAAAGCGCATGTAGCCAAGCCAGTCGGAGGTCTTGCTGGCCAGCGACTTGACAAAGAACCGGAGGATGGAGCTCAGGTAACTCTGGCCTCCCACTGCTGCCACCTTCACCGGCCTCGGCATGGAGGAGTTGCAGTTGCAGCTGGGGAGCAAGGGAAGAGTCACAACCACATTTAGAGGGTTCACCAGCATCCTACTCAGACAAAGGCCCCAAGCTTTGACTTCACTTGATTCCACAACCCACAGAGGGAAAATAAGGCAATAAACAAAATAATACACAGAGAGGCAATGAACTACAGTGCTTTTGCAGTAAGGAGAGAAACCTAGGATCAGAGAGGCAGGTGACTGTCTAGAAGGAAGAAAGAATTAGCTTAGGCTAATGGGAGACAATCTGGCAGTGCTGCCAGGGGTCAGCGGTTGGGCGTGAGCCCGGACGCCTGGAGGACCTGCGGTTCTCATTCCCGTTGGCGGGGACTCTGGGCCCCTCTGGGGAGGTCCTGACTCTGGATGCCAAGTATCGTGGCACAGTTAGAGGGATGAGAGTAAAAGGCCTTTGTAAAACCCTGGTTTTCTCCCTGGTCTTCTTCGTCCTGGGTTTAAGGAGAAGATGTGGCAGGTCAAGAGTACAAGTTGGGAGGCAGGGAGAGCAGGAGAATGACATTTTCACACCCTGACCTCTGGGGCCAGCAGGGACAACAGAGCACCGTGGCCCGCCACTGTAAACCACACGGCGACTGAGGAGTTTTGGGCTGGTGAGGCAGGGCACTCCTGTCACTGCTTAGAAGTCAGGGTGGGAGGATGAAGTCAGAGGGAGCCCCAAAGGGCAGGAGACAAGCAGAGCCCTTACTAGCGCTGAATACGGGTGAGCAAGGCAGACAGCACGGCCTGGACCTCCACGGTGGAGCAGGTACACACGACAGGCTTCCGTTGGTCCTGGAGCAGCTCTGCCACGTACTGGGGGGCAGGGAGGGAAAGGGCAGGGACACAGGTGAGTCCACGCAGCAAGAACGCAGCTCCCCCACAGGCACCAAGGAGCAGGCGAGGCCCAGCTTGAGTGGCAGGGCCCGTCCTCTGTCCTTCAGATCAAAGCCGGGCAAAGGTCAGGTCTCTGGCTGCCAGTGAAGAGAAGGTGGGGCTAGACCCCATATAGACATGCTAAGCAGGAAATGTGGGAAGGTTAAGGAATCTTTAGATTCTCATGTTGCCTCTGTAGCGTATGTTCCAGGTGTCGGGGCCACTAGGAAAGAGGGATTCTGCCGCCAGGATCTACCCGGGGGCCGGGGGCAGCGGTGACTGGGGGCCAGAGGGTATTGCTCTCCCTCTTCTGAATTGCCTTCCTGGGAACTAGGGCAACCTCTGGCATTTTGTAGCACTCCGTACCTTTCGAGATACCTGTATTCTGTTATGCTGACAGAAAAACCACACACGACCACCCTGGAAGGAAGGCAGGACCAGTAACACTATCACTTTTCTACAGATGAGGAAGCTGAGGTACAAAAAGTTAGTGACGTGAGGTCCCACAGGCCGGAAAATGACAGAACTGGGACGGGAGCCTAGAACTACAGGCTGAGTTCAGGGAAGAGGGGCCTGAGACATGGGGATCATATTCCCGTTTCTCCACGTCCTGCCTCTTGCTCCCCAGAACCCCTCCTCCCCAGCCCTGCCATCTTTAGCGCTTTACCTGGCCCTGCCAGTCCGCAGTGTTGACAAGGATGACATTTTCTGGGAGAGCTGCATCTGATACCAGGATCTGATTCAGCTGGTCATACACAACCTTTCTTGGAATCTGCAGGGACAAATGTGTCTGTCAGGTAGTCCCCAGGGAGCGTGAGGGGAGAGCAGGGTGCACTAGGGTAGAGAATCTCTGGGGCAGGGGTATTCAGGGAGAATACAGGGAGACACTGGGAATTTCTGGAGGAGACCCAGTATCCCACTGGCCAGGGCAAAATGGAAAGGACAAGGATAAAGAGTAAGCAGAGAGTCCTCAGAGAACACACTCAGACACCAGGAACAAAGCCCCAGCAGTAGTCCTGAAGGAGGAGGGGGAGGGCAGACTAAGCTAGAAACACGATCAGCATGCCCTGAAGGGTAATGATGCAGCCGAAGTACCAGGAGAGGAGGAGGGCGGTAACAGTTACCAGGTGCTCACAGAAACGAAATTGAGGGCAATGGGGAGAGAACCAAGGAGAGCCGGCAGTGGGTACAGTGTGGGGAGCCCCACTGTCACAGGGAACAAAAGGTACTTCAGGAACAGTGATTAGCAAGGAGGACGACACCTGACACCTCGCCCCAGGCACAGGCTATTCTGGTCTCCAGTTCATTTTCAGCTATGCAATAGCGGCAAACTCAGGAAGCCACGTTGACACAGACTTTTCTCTTGGTGCTATTTATCAGGTAAGCGAACAGGCTTGCTGTTAGCTCTGGAGGAAGTGTAGTTGTGTGAGGTGCCAGTTTAGAAAGGTTCCTTCCCCAAGCCCCGATACCACTGGCCTTCAGAAAGAGAAAATAATTCCTGAGGTCTGGTTTCTTCTGCTTCTATTCCAGCCTACTCTTGGGTCTTTTAATCAAAATATTTTAATATTGTTGATTTGCCAGCTTGAAATCACATTAACTGGCCCATAGTAGTACGAAGGGTATCTGAGTCCAGGTGGGTGATGTCCAATGAGATATTGACGGCTGCTGTCCTCTAGAATAACTGATTCACCACACAATCTCTAGACTGAGGTCTGATGGAGGCAGAACAAATCAGGTGTGGAACTGCCACTTGGGGGTGATGGCAGGCTGTGACAATGCTGGCATTTCCTGCTCCCTCCTCCGCTCCCTGCAGATCAGCACCGAAGCCAATTCCGCACTGGTAGTAAGTAACACATATGTTAGACTTCTCTGATTTAGATCTGTCTTCAAGACTTTTATTCAGAACATTCCACAGTATTCCCTCTTTTCTCTCTACCTAACTGCCCAAGGAAGATGACAGAACAGAAGCCAAGGTCTAGGGATGCTCAGAGGGCCCTGGCCTTGAGAGGGAGGGGGTACCTGCGTGCTGTGGCCCAAGTCGGGGGACCTCTCACTGTCGGAGCTGTTGGTTCTCTCACTCAGGGGCTTGGAGAGCTGCCGCTCCTTCAGGGGTGTGCTCCGCTTCTGCCGGGGCGTGTGTACCCCATCCACTTTGCTGCCAGAGATGTGGAAAGGAGGTAGTTAAATAGCCCCCGTGACCCCAAAGCCATTATCAGCCACTCTTCCCCCGCCCATGAGCCTATGCTAACTATGGTCACAAGCCTCACACCATCTGCTTGGTTTCCTTAATTCTACCCTCCCTGTTTTAGGATTTTCTTCCAATCTCGAGTACCTGGGAGAAGCAGAACCTTGGAGATCTGTTTTGCTGGACTTCATGGGAGTTTTGACCTTCTCTGGCACAACCAGACTTGTGCTCATATCTCCAAACATGTCCTGGTCAGTAATTTCCTGCCAGGGAGGAAAGGAAACAGCGAGGGTTACTTCCCCCTCAGTGACCACCCAGGAGCCTGGAGAGTCTCACAACGAGGGTCCGTCTCTCGCTCTCTTTTCCTAGAAGCACGTGGTTCTGCACCTATCTCTCCAATGAGGAAGTTTACTGTTTAATTTAATGGAGTGTACCCACTCTGCTGGGTACTGTCTCTTGCTACTCGATCTGTCCTCTGCATTTACGAACTATTATTTGTCAACACACAAACCTGGGCTGATGATCTGGCTTCTTTAGGTGGGGAGGAGAATTTTGATTGTGACATGACATGATTAGAATTTCTTTTTCTTCCCTTCCTTCCCTTCCTCCTTTCCTCCCTCCCTCTCCCCCTCCCCTCTCTGTTTCTTGGAATTTCATTTTGAAATGACCACTGCAGTATAGACCACAGTCGGGCAAGAGTGGAAGCTGGGTTTTCAGATTATTGGTGAACTATGAAGTGCAAGTGTCTAGTAAGCTTTAAATTAACCTTGCATCAAGTCTAATGTTTGGTTATTCACCGGATCTTTGATGTAGCATTATTTACTATAGGAAACAGAAGCCTAAGATAATTCTTCCCTGGACTCCGTCAACTACCAGGTCTCACTGTGAGGCTAATGCCTAGCACACCCCCCAGTGGTACCTGGTAAAGTTCTCTGCTCCCTCCCACCCACTGTGTCCAGCCTCCGGTCCCACTGGAAGAACTTCAGTCTATTCTGAGAGGCCCAGCTCAGATGTCCCCCTCCAGTCAGAATCACTTGTCCTTCCCTGAGCCTCCACAGAACCTCAGGTGTGCAGAGCTTGGCTCTCCTCCTGGAGGGTGGTGTCTTGATGGCAGAGGCCTTGGTGTTCTCACCTTCGCATCTTTAGTGCTTAGCACGTGTAGTTACCCAGTAAGTATGTGTGGAGCCAGTGTATAAATTGGGCACTCCAAGCGATACGTTCCATTTCTCTAGGGCTTGGCTCGCCCTCCTGGGCAGCTCCAGTCTCTTAGGGGAAGGACTTGACCAATAATCACTTGGAGATTTAACGTGTAGGCTGCCTGCTCACACTAAAAGCAACTCTGGAGGAAGGGATGGTTTTTCAGGGGAAGATACTGGTTGTCATCTCGCAGAAGTAAATAAGGATGACAGATAGTGAGAAATTATCCAAATTAGCATTTAATCAGATCTAATAAAAGAGCAGAATGGGGACATTTCTGGTTTGCTAATTTGGGGAATGACCTGGTCTCCAGGGTAGGTTATATTCCATGGGTAAGGATTCCAGGAGAAAGAGAACACAGAACATTCACAAGTCCACAGACGTAGGCAAAATTCCCAGGGAGGTCTTGAAGGTCTTTTGGCTTTATTTCTAAAGGCACAAAAACTAAGTTACACAGGAGACTGAGCTGCACATACCAGAGTGTCTGTTTCAGTCAAGCTGTCATCTTGATTTTTAATCCAAGCAGATTTGACTTTTTCTAGAGCAGCCAATTCCATCTGCAAAAATTAGAATAATTAGTCATCACCATCCAAATAACTACCATTCTAACTGGTTCTCTTGGTCCCTCGGAAGCTTAAAATGCTTCCACTTAATTTGAAGATCTCATCAAAATCTTTGGAATTTCCATCTTCTAAGAAGTGTGTTTGGTGAAAACTAAGTGTCAGAAGGATCAGCTATTCTGTCGTCATTAAATCAGTAGCACAGTGCAACTCAGAGCCCAGCAACTCTCATCTCTCGGACTCTCACAAGATGTCACAGGGAAGAGAAGATCAGCGTTTAGATGACTTTGTATGGGCCCCGCAAGGCCTCTAACTCTGGGGACAGTAAATGCCTTCGGAGGACATCCGGGGCCTCTTCTGCTTCTCAGAAGTTGCTGGGAAGGAAAATCTTACAGTTCAGGTCTTTGACTTTGAGACTAAAGACATCCATGGTAGCCAAATTTATTTTGCTTGGTAGAAACATCTACAGACCCCTCAAGATAAATGAATATACTAAGCAAAACACGCCCAATGCTACGCCATTTAGGTGTGAATTAATTCTCCCTCTGTCCCCAACTCTTATTAGCGTTTTTCATAAACGTTAAAAATTTACTTTGTAAATAACTGACACATAGAACTATATTTTTCGTATTTGCTAACATTGTTTCTGGCTGTGCAGATGTCTACGTAAAAGTCACAAGAGTTTGAGCGTTGTTGTGGGTCTTAGATGTAGGGAAGGTACTGGCCTTAGTGAATCTTTCTGGAAACCAGAGAGTCAGGAAAGATCAAAGATATCCTACCTCCTCCCAATCACTCAAATTCCTTCCTCTGAGTAAATTAAATAGTACTGAGAAACACTGGGCTTATAAATTCAAGGGGGTACTTGGAAAACTAATGAACAACTATAGCAGATGTAGGCCCTGTGTCATATTCTATCTACACCATATGGTTTCTCTACCTCAGCCCTGCTGACATCTTGGCCAGACCCTTCTTTGTTGTGGGGGATGTGTCCTGTGCATAGCAGGATGTTAAACAGCATCCCTGGCCTCTACCCACTAAGTGCCAGCAGCAACACCCCCAACCCCTCAAGTTGTGACAATCAAAACTGTCCCTGGTCGTTGCCAGCGCCAAATGTTCCTTGAGAAGGAGGCAAAAACCACTCCTGGTTGGGAGGCACTGCCCTAAACCATCTGCAAGACTAACCAACATACTTTAACTAGACCTTGTGACCCCAAATCTTGAGATGGTTTGGCTCAGAGCCAAACATAATAGTTTGCCTCAGATTGCAAGCTAGTTCATTACATTGTCTATATGAAGAACCAATGTTAACAGAGTCCAGAATCATGGGAAAGTCCTGGTTAGATTTAAGACTAAAGATGATTTCACTCAGTTTTGGATTTCAGTATCACAAATGAATTAAACACATTTAAAGAGAATGAACTGGGGCAATAACACCATTCTGCTGAAGGGTTTTAAAGTAGCATGTCAAGCCCTGGGACAAGTACAGAATTGTTTCCATGGTGAAGCTGCAACAACCTTCACTTGGCCTGGGGTTAAAGGGAACCTGCTGGCTATTCACGGACTCTTCTAGATGTTCCAAGCAGTCCCACTAGGAGCAAACTCCCAATTCTCCAAATTTCTGTTTTTGCTCCTATAAATATGAAGGGCTTTTCTCACCCCAGAACCCTGGAACACAGCCGTGCAGCAGCTGTGTCTAATTGGGTAGGACTGGAGGCAGATGCCACCAGTCCACAGTACTGTGCCCATGGGGCAATGCCGGTGCTACAGGGAGGGTACATGCTCCTGTGAGGGGGGCAGAGTGGGGTAGTATCTAGGCTCTCATTTGTATGAAGTACTAGTCTCTAACACCGTTATTTACAGTGCAATGGAAATAGCAACTTTTAGCAGCAGGAAGTCTCGGCTGAAAGGCTGTATCTCTCGACCTCCCTGACTGAAGCACTGTCAGGGTCTCTTGTTATTAGCCTGGAAAACCAAATTCTGCTGCTACTGTGTACTCAAGTCCTGGGAAAGCTAACAACTGTAATAATTTGTATCAGCAGAAATTCCTTCTGGTTTTAGTGATACACTGAATCCTCTGAAACTGGGGAACAAAAAAGAAGATTAAGAAAAACAAATAACAATGCTAGGAAATCAGAAAGAGAGGATAAAAGTTGGGCAGCATGTGCATACCTGCCTATATATGCGTGATCTCAGTATTTTTTTTCCTTCTATATTTGGAGCTTCCCTGTAAAAGCATGGCCTTGCTATGTATTTCCCCAAGTGCCTTTCATACTAAAGGATCCCAGAGTTCTACATCCACATCAAGACATATGGGGCTCTTCAAAACAGAAATATCACAGAGAATCAGCAAAGCAAGTTTGAAATCTGGCCAACAGAGCCAGAGTTTGAAGGACTCACTAAAAAGACATAGACATTCTAACAATTTCAGGAGACCAGAACCGAAATGGTTCTGAGACTATAATAAGAACAGCAACAGCAGCCTCCGTTTACTGCTTTTACTGCGTATTTCCCATGTGGTAAGCCAATACATCTATCCAGCGAGCACATGCCAGAGGATTTACCCGCATTCTCTCATGGTATCTTCACACTGCCCCACAAGGCATGTGCCTTTTGCAGGTACTCTGTAGACGAGGAAACCAAGGCCTGGCAACTGCCCCAGATCACACAGTCAGTGGAATGATGGAGTCAAGATTCAAACTCAGAGGTCTGACTCCAGAACACATGCTCTCAACTTCAGTCCCCCCCTGCCCAGAGAAAAGTTCTGCTTAGATAAGGGCCCTTGGGCCATCATATTGTAAAGACTGATACTCAGTTGACTTTTGAGCTAACTGGGCTGCTATGCTAACTCTAAGGCACCTGAGGCTCAGAGGATCAGTGGTTCTTCTCTCTAAACTGTGTTAGCCAAACAACTGGGACTGAAGTAGAACTTACAGACAAGTTCTATCCACCAAGAAACACCTTCATTAGTATAAAATAATGTATTGATGTGATAACAACAATCCCTACCATTTATTGAGAATTCATTATATGTTAGGTGTTATGCTTAGTGTTTGGGGGGCATTATCTCAGTTAATAATTGCATTTTGTTACAGTATTCCTTGTTCCGCATTCCTAGGACACTATGAAACAGTTCTCCTTTGGCCAGGTGGCAGTTTTCTCTCTAGAAGGGTCATCCCTTGTATTTATATTTGAGATGGAATCTGGCTGTAGTGGCCAATGATCTGTCTATGTGGACACTGACCATTCAGGAGGGCCGTTTAGAAAGCCCATGAGGGAGAGCAGCTACAAGCCACATAAATAGTAAGGTGAGGCCTCCTCAGCTCCAGATCAGAGTGCAAGGTCTTCAAATGGCATGCCAGAGGCTTCTCTGTGGAGGGATTCTCCTTGTGGGCTGCAGTTTTCCACCCCACATTTCTTCAGTAATGCCACCTGCTGCCACTGTTCTAGGGCCAGACAGTGCCGGCCGGCTGTGCCTTCGCTGGGAAGAGGGATGAGGTGGGAGACAGCCCCACCTGGTGGCAGCAAGCAGTAAGGCAGCCCAAGAGCTGACCCATGAGCTGCCACAGGGTCTGCAGACCCCTGGGACGGATGGCAGCCCTTCCACAGACACAGTACTTTTCAGGGGATGGAGTACCTCACATGTCATTTCTTCACAATTAATACCTATTCACAAGGTGAGTTTTGTATGCCCTCTGTTGAAGTGGAGCGAACAGAACTTAAAGGACTCAGTTTCTTAGACCTAAAGAAAAGACACTGGGCTTGCAACAGCACACCGTAAACGACACTAAAATCATGCACAACATCTTCCCTTTAGCTGTAAATGAGAACAGCTTCGTAGGGCCTGAGGTAGATACAGCATCAACCCAGGCTCCAACCCCTGATCCACTGCTAGGGGAGCCTTCCCAAGTAGGAACAGAGCATGGTCCAGGGTGATGCTGGCCTCCCGTGGTGCTACAGCAGACAGAAACTTTTTCCTTTCGGTCATCAGGCAAAATGGAAATCTACCCGCTAAATTCCTAATTCTTTGAGGGCACTGCCCCCCCCTAGGAATAAAGCCTATGTAGGTGGGCTTCCTGCCTCTTTACGTTCTTTACCTAGGCTGGAAAGCAGAGCTGCTTAACATTGGCAGGATGCCACACTCCCAGCTACCATGTTACAGATGTCGAGGGAGAAATCTGAGGCGCTGTGTGTTCTGGGAAGGAAGGCTCCAAGTCGTGGTAGGAACTGACCAAAAAAGAACACCCAAACAGCCACAGCAATGCCCACAAAGAACCAAGCTCCCAGCCAGGACTCTGATGAGGACACCCAAGGTCAACACAAGATAAGACTGCTCTTCTAAGGTCACAAAACGAGCCAAGAGCAGAGTGCTCAGAGTGTTAAGCCCCAACACTCCCCTGGTCCCTCTCCCCAACCCCCATATCCGTCGGTCTTGCTCACAGGGCTGGTGGTGTCTTTGCCGAGGCTACCCTTGCTGTTGAGGCTGCCAATCTCCGTCTGTGAGCTGGACTGCGACATCCCCTCAAAGAAGGGCCTGCGGCAAAGAAGCACAGCCAGGGTCAGTGGCCACCGGGGCCCGGAGCAGCAGCCCGTGGAAGGTTGGGTAGCGATGCAGTGTTCAAGAAAGATCAACAACCCGGGCTCGAAGGATGCCCGCTGAGGAAGGGCACAGCAGAGTGGACAAGGAGGGCCTGGACCAAAGGACTTCAGGAAAGTCCTATCAGGACTTTTGCCGGCTAGAGGCAAAAACAGTGATCCTTATCCAGACAGCTGGAGGTTCAACAGGGTGAGGAGCCAAACTCCCTGGTAATGGAGGGGAAGTGAGGGAGGGGGCCTAGGAGACTGTGCTGGCTTAGGAAGGAGACATGCAGGGAGACAATTCGATAGAAGAGGTCTGGGCCTCACTTGAGCTTGGGCTTTGGAGTGCTAAGGATGCTCTCCGTCTCTTCCATTTCAGGGCCACTGTCGCTGGGATTGTACATCTCCAGACTATCATACAGTTCATCCAAGTCCTCTTCCACCTCTCGTATCTGCTCTCGGGATACGTGTTCCAGCCCGAAGCCTACCTGTGGGGGACAAAAAGCTTTGAGTTTGGGGTTACCTCTATTAACAACTATGGTAGATGTATAACTCTTTCCTCCTGGACAGGTACCAACTGGCCTCCTTAACTAGTCGTCCTTAAGGGGCAATGCCATAGCTTCACATGCATTGGGGTAATCTTAGTGTCCTTTCTGCGATCTAATCCTGAGAGCAGGGATGTGGTGAGGCCACCTTTCCCTTTCAGTGCCTCCCTACCACTCCACACTATGGGCCTGGCATGAGAAGAAAAGTACAAGTGCTAATGTACTTCTGCCAAAGCATGGGCACAAGAAAACCCAGAGGACTATGACTCTGTGCGGGCCGGTTCCATTTTCCAGGAGCCCACAGAAGGACAAAGACACCTCTCGACAATTTTCTTCTCCATCTCTTTCCAGTCCATTCAGAAGAGAAGCCTGTGAAAACTGGCACCAGGCCGGTCAGAGCCCAGGGAGGACACGGCATCTCTAGTTTTTATTTTAAGTTTATTTATTTATTTTGAGAGAGAGGGTGCAAACATAAGTGGGGGAGGGGCAGATAGAGAATCCCGAGCAGGCTCCCACACTGACAGTGCAGAGCCCAACGTGGGGCTCAATCCCACAAACTAGGGCTGACCACTGAGGACGCCCCTACCTCACAGGCTGTTGCTCACAATGTTCCCCGTCCAATAGGAGGGAAAATTCAACAACAACAACTAGATTTGTTACTGGCACCCCGTAGCAGAGGCGTGGTATTAAACAACAGTTGAGTATAACCATGCTACCCTTGCTTCCAGGTACCGTGAAACCTTGGGTGCTACATGGAAAGCTTTCCTTTCTCTTTTCAAGTAGCTTAAAGCCCTTCTTTAGCTATGTTCTCACTTGGGGGTCCTGCAATCCTGACTCCTAGTGGCAGGAAAGAGCACACCCCAGGAACGACGGTGAAACTCAGGGGATTCTTCTACTCACCATCAACCTCGGGAGTAAGGGGTCGTACCTCATCTGAAACTTTAAACCGCTTCAGGAGGGCCACAAACTTCTGTTTGATGTTAGGTTGCTGTAGGGACAAATTGCACAATAATTCTCAAACAATACCCATTTGTGGACTGATCAAGTGAAGTCAACAGAGTGATCCAGAGCCCACTTTTGTAAAGAGCTGTGGGAGGACACGAAGACGGGAAGAGTTTCTCCCCTCTGGCACATAAAACCCACCAGGGAAGCAGGCATGAGCATTTAATGCTGGGGCAGTTCCCAGGGCTGTGGGCATAGATGGAAGGAGGGCTCATCTCTCCCTAGGGCCCTCCACCACCCACACATCTCCAGCTCATCCATTTTTCCAGTCCTTCAGATCCATGGTGCTGCTTGGTGATTTCCACCTGCACATACAGGCACCTCAAACCCAGCATTTCCAAGAATTCATCACCTTCTCCCTGTGTTCCTATCCAGGGTACCATTATCCCCCACTGATTGTAGGAGTCTGAACCTCGAGTCTCTCCCCTCCCCTTTCTCCTCAGAGCCGAGTGTTCACTAACTCCTATGCTCTTTTTCATCTGTAATACTACTGCTTTCCTCCAGGCCTTTTTCTCCCCACAACTCTGTGGGATCACCGCAATGGCCTTTGACCGACACTCCCCCAACCCTCACGCTCCCGGCCAGTTTCCAGTCTTGTTCTCTCCAGAGTCCATAGTGATTATCACAAATGCAAATCTAATGTTACTCTCCCCAAATTAGAGGTCTTCATTGGTCCCCAGTGCCCAGGGAACGAGCTGCAGCATCGGGCCCATGTGTGTCTGAAGGCTGCTCTGCCGGTCTCTAGCCTCACATCACCAACCAACACCCCACACCAGCATTCAAGTGGAAACTGCTTATAGTTCTGTAAGGAATGGCATGCTGCTGTACCCCTCTGGGCCTTTACACACGGTACCTTCTGCCCTGACTAAACATTCTCCCCCAATCCACTTGGCGAATCTCTGTTTATCCTTAGAAACCCATCTCTCTGCATCCGGTCTGTGAAGCTCTCTTGGCACTTCTGCTCAGAGTCGGTCACTTTCCCCTTAGTGCCATCACTGTCCCTTACACCAAACTCTAACTTCTAGCCCCTACTCTACTATGTCGCAGCCACTTGTTTAGACGTCGTTTGTGTCTAGACACTGTGACCTCCTTGATGGTATGGACGAGCCCTTTCTTATCTCAATGTCTCAAACTCCAGGCACAGTGATGAGCTTGGGGTCTTAAGTACTTCCTGACTGAATGATAGACTTGCCATCTGGAGACGGAAGAGACTAACTTGCAAGTAAGGCTGAGCCAGGCCTTCAAGAAAAAGCAGGGGCTCCAAAGGTAGAAGGGGCATCCACAGCGGAGAAAAAACAAACAAACAGCAAGTCAATTAGTGTGTCTAGAACAAAGTATTCTTGGTAGGGAGAGAAGAATGCATGTGTACAAAAGGAGACAGAAACTAAAGAACTGTTACTAAGTCTCTGGTAATCTGACTAGAAAGTGCCTGGAGCTAAAAAAAATAAAATAAAAAAAAATAAAAACAAAGAACAACCTTGGAGGTAGAGGATATTAATAGGAGCACTGAACTCTGGTCATATAACAGGGTAAAGCTGGTTCATAGGAGACCACAGGGAGAGGGGATTTATAAAGCTCCAGGAGGCATCCTATGGGAAGAAAGTAGGACCTCTCTTTGGTTACAGAGCAGGAAAAAGAAAAACTTAACAGAAGGAGCTACAACACAGAGTGATCCTCCAGTCTCTTCCCATTGTGAGTACAACGATACAAGATGTCTAAGGCTCTGGGGACATGCCTTATCCAGGTCATTTTGGAGTGCCAATCAAGGACTAGACACCTGAGGACAATGAAGCAGTTCTCACACTCTCTAGTCATTATTCAACGGGGGAAATCAAGACCATAGTCTTGAGAATTTACATTTAAGCCCAATGATACCTCAGGAGGCATGGAGAGGACAGTGTTGTTTCATGGTGAATGCCAGGTTTAGATACAACACATCTGGAAGGTCTGGCCTACATTTAGTTCATTCCTGAAGGTGATAGGAATCTCTGTTCTTGGGGTCCCTAGGCTAGCTCTGTACTAGAGAATCAGGATGTGTCAGGAAAAATGAAACTGAGTTTCTAGCACTTTGACTCTCCCACACTTTAGCACAGGAACTCCAGAATCAGTCAAAGTTAACTTAGACCAAGAAACAGACTCTTAACTATAGCTATAGAACAAACTGCTGGTTACCAGTGGGAAGGTGGGTGGGGGGTGGCTGAAATAGGGGAAGGGGATTAAGAGTATGATGAACTTATCATGATGAACTCTGAGTAATTTAGAGAATTGCTGAATCACCATGCTGTACACCTGAAACTAATATAACAGTATGTTAACTATACTGGAAATTAAATTAAATTAAAAAAAAAAAACCCACCAAGGTTAACCTAGAAATCCAGGTATTAAGTGTCTCAGTCCAGGACTCTTAATTTCACCAAAATAGTGACTCTTGAGGAATCTTATGTAGGAGACACAATTCAAAGGCATTTGGCCTCTAAGGTTATGGATCCATTAAGGATCCAAATATATCCAATGTATATATATCCAGTGTGTGTGTGTGTGTGTGTGTGTGTGTGTGTGTGTGTGTGTGTGAGAGAGAGAGAGAGAGAGAGAGAGAGAGAGAGAATATCTGTATCTATATCTATATGTCTGTATCTCTCCAACTATATCCAATGGAATTAGACCTTACCAATTGCTTACAGTTCTAAGCACTAGCTTATTATTTCTGGGTTAAAATGATTAAAAATTTGATACCCCTAGAGAAGACTGGGTCTGTCTATGTGGTAGGCAGGACATACTTTGAAGTAACCTCCTTGAGAGGGAACATGGGGTGTCTGAGGTGTTCTGCTTCTCGATAAAGCATTTTCTGCTCTAAAGTCTAAAACAGGGTTTCTCAACCTATTTTCTATCCTGACATAACCTGAAAAATATAACACACTCCCATAAGTAACACTGCTTCTCTACAACAGTGACTTTTAATTAGGTAGTGGTGGGGGTGGGGTGGGGGTGGGGGAGGAGGAGGAGGAGGAGATAGAGGGGTATACCAGAACCTTCAGGGAACGGCCATGTGCAGATTTTTAAAAAGACTCCAGGAGGTTTCAGTATAGCACTCTCATCCTACCTCCAAATTGAAAATCTCAGGTAAACATTCCCCAGACGTTCGAGGCTCACCCTTGTGATGGCAGAGGTTGAGGTTAGTTTCCTCCGGGTCTTCTTTACTTTCCGTAGATCCTCATCTTCATAAAACAGGTCCTAAGTGGGTAAAGGCATGGAATGAAGTTAGGGAACCCCAGGAGGGTCTGGAATTATTTCTCAAGACACTACACGTGAGGGGCTGTGGAAAGTTACCTGCCCGTGCAACGGATCATCACTGCCTTCCTGTTCTGATGAGAAACTTTCCTCCTCTTCCTCGGAATAATTGTCAATATCAGGAGAACGATCTGGAAAGAGACACCTTAGTAAGACAACCTTGAAGTGTGAAGATCTGGCCTAAGAGAATTTGGTTGGCTGGAATCAGGGCTCTCGTCGGGCGGAAATAGGTCTGGGGGAGAGGCGAGGGCCACAGCCATGGTAAGCCATGTTTTATTTTGAGGGATCTCTAAACTTCTCTTTCACAAGAACATTTTAGGCCCCATCAAGTTCAGCTTTCCCAGGACGGGGAACAGGTGATGGGCTTGTTCTTGACCCACAGGGCCTCCAGATACCACATACATCTTACCAGACAGCTTGGATTTGATTCCTTCATGGTCAATGGGCTGGCTGGACAGAGAGTAGATCTTTATTTCTGCCACAGGCACAGAGACATCCTTCACGTTACTGTGCAGGCCAAGCACCAGAGCGCCTTCATTAGGGTGCTGCATCACCTGAGACCACAGGGCAGTAATGCAAATGCCTTACTAGGGGAGGTGAGTTGTCCATTTTGATAAATCCAAATGGATGTGCAAGCCGATGGGAATGACATTCTGCTAATACATTTTCTTTCTCACTATCTTTCAAATCCAGGCCTACTTTTCTGCCATTGCCTTCAAACTCCTACTTGAAAATTATCTCCAGAAGTGCCAGTCACTGGTCAGGCCTTGTGCTTAAAAGAAAATCGAGGCTCGAGCCTGAAAATGATGGCTAATCTCTGGGACTACATTTTAGTTTTAGTACTCGACAGAGAACTAGTTCTCCAGGCTGGGGACAGCCTGCAGATGGTGATCACCTGTGTCTGGCAATGGGAAAAACGATCTATAGTACCTGAGAAAACACAGGTGGGGAAATATGGCATCCATAATACTTCACTCCCCATAGTCCCTCATACTGATTCAAAACCTGAAGAGGAAAGATAGATGGGCTGCCACAATCTCATATATTCTATTTATTAAGGTCACAGAAACTTTCCTATTTAATGTACTAAAGCACAGACATAAGTTTTTGTGTTTTTTTTTAAGTTTATTTATTTATTTTGAGAGAGAGAAAGAGTGAGTGAGCAGGGGAGGGGCAGAGAGAGAGGGAGAGAGAGAGAGAGAAAGAATCCCAAGCAGGCTTCATACCATCAGTACAGAGCCTGATGTGGGGCTCGAACTCATCAACTGTGAGATCATGACATGAGCTGAAACCAAGGGCTGGGTGTTTAACTGACGGAGTCACCCAGACGCCCCCAGACCTAAGTTTTAAAACTGACTGTGGGCCAGCTCCACAGGAGCTGGGAGCATGGCAGCCACAGAGCTCTGCACAGGGGGAAGACCTCTCCATGCCAGCCATGCAGGGTGTTTCATGAGAATGGAAGAATGGGAGGCCACTAGATCCTGAAGTCATGCATGTCATCAACTATTTCCAAACAGCAGGATTTGAGGAGCAAACTAGTGCTTTCTGGGAACAGGAAATTGATGGAAAATCCCTGCTACTGATGACAAGAAATGATGTACTGATAGGACTTCAGTTTTTAAAAGGGGGGCCTGCTCTCAAAATCTACCAGTATCGGGGTGCCTGGGTGGCTCAGTTGGTTGAGCGTCCAACCTCGGCTCAGGTCATGATCTTGCAGTCCGTGAGTTCGAGCCCCGCGTCGGGCTCTGTGCCGACAGCTCAGAGCCTGGAGCCTGTTTCAGATTCTGTGTCTTCTCTCTCTGACCCTCCCCCATTAATGCTCTGTCTCTCTCTCTCTCAAAAATAAATAAACGTTAAAAAAAAAATTAAAAAACAAATAAACCAGAAAATCTACCAGTATCATGTAAAACCTCTGCTGACAAAGCATTTAAAGAACAACTCTTCATAGTACAAACTGGGGTCTTAGACCTCAAAAAACATACTGACATAATTTAGTTTCATGTGATAAAACTTAAAAAAAAAATATTTGTTTATTTTTTAGATAGAGCGTGAGTGGGGTAGAGGGACAGAGAGAGAGAGAGCAAGAATCTCAAACAGGCTCCATGCTCAGTGAGGAGACTGATGCGGGCCTTGATCCCACGACCCCAGGATCTGACCTGAGCTGAAATCAAGAGTTGGACGCTCAACTGACTGAGCCACCCAGGCACCCCTCATGTGATGAAACTTTGTAAACAGAATACATACATGTGTAGATGTGAAGAATTTCAGTCAAATGAAATGTCTTGGGCGAACTAGGCAATCCATCAGCTGACCTGAATTCAACCAGGAGGAACAAGGATAACTTGTGGACAGGATGGTTTTCCTTGTAGAGCTTGTCAAAGCGAGTCATCTTTGACATGACTGGACCTCCCTCCCCACTAAAGGGATTTTCTTCACAGACTGCTTTTCCAAAATCTTTGAAAAAGGATTGAATTGAATGATCTTTTGGTTTCAGATGTAGGGAGATTAAAAACAAGAAAACTTGGAAAAGGGGAAAAAGAGAGACTGCTGTCTCCCTTGAATTCCTCTTCTCCTTAGAGCTTGTATTATTTGGATGGAATTGTTGACACTACTTTTTATAGAGGCTCCTCCACTTGACCTAGGTTTTTTTTTTTTAAAGTTCTTTTTAACATTTATTTATTTTTGAGAGACAGAGAGAGACAGAGCAGGAGTGGGGGAGGGTCGGAGAGAGAGAGGGAGACACAGAATCTGAAACAGGCTCCAGGCTCTGAGCTGTCAGCACCGAGCCCGATGCGGGGCTTGAACTCACGAACCGCGAGATCATGACCTGAGCTGAAGTCGGACGCTCAACCGACGGAGCCACCCAGGCGCCCCAAGGTTTTGCTGGGCTATACTGTGATGTTTGAAATGAACATGCTTCATGGCCCCTACAGGTGGAACCTCTGAAAAGAGAAAATCTGTTGTGTCTTGGAGATATCCATCCATATTCAGCTTTTTTCACCGGGGATAATGGTATTTTCTGTATAGATTTACTTTCAAATTGGCTCTTTGTTTCCACGGAAGAAAACACTTTTTCACTTTATGGTTGGTATCTACACTAATTTTTTTCTGAAGGAATTTGCCAAAAGTTATAGAGCCAAAAACCTTGTTACTAGTATAAGTATTTATGAATATATATTCTTCATGATGGTGTATTATTTTTTTGATTGCTCCGATGCTTTGATTTTTGATTTGAGAACCTGTTTTTAAGAACTTGAAAAAGCAGTCTTGCTACATCTCTGTTCAGAGACATTTGTTCGAATCTCCATGTGTCAATGCCTTACTGAATTGGTGCTTTGTCGTTGCAATAAAGCATTGCTTCGGTTTAAAATAAATAATAAAAAAATAAAACTTATTTGTGGCCCCCTTTTTTCCCCCTTTGTCAGGGTTAAGAGGATTTATCTGGCACATAAGGGAACTACACAAATGAGCAAACATATTGAAGATAATGGGAGCCTGCTTTCATCCTGCTGGAGGAGGGAATCAGAACAATGGACAGGGGAAAGGCAAGCATAAGACCAATGGTGTTGGGTTAGAATTGATTGGAATGTGTGAGCTCATGATCAGACAGACAGACAGACAGGGAAACAGGTATGACATGCGTGTGGTGTGTATGTATGTGTGTATGAGAGCATAAGCACATATGCAGATACATTTCCTAGCTCTGTCTGTTCAGGGGGAGTAGAAGCAATGACACTCCAGCTGGGAAAATAACTCTTAATAGTCATGGAACCCATTTAGAAACCAATGGTTTCTAAATACTATTCTCCGCCAAAAGGAACCAGGACTCTTCGGAGAATCAGTTCACTCCAAGGCTGGGTCAGGGAAAGTACAAGATGCTATTTTGTACCAGAAAGTAAAGAAGTGTATAAAGAATGATGGCACATATCAAAAAAGATATAGGGACTAGCTTGGAGGGGTTCCTGCTGGCCAAATCTGAGATAATTTAAGCATGAAAAAAAAAAAAGATAGAAACAGATTGAACCCCACTGAAGCAAACAGGAATCCACAGGTCCATAACTAACACATATAAGTGAAATGATCAATAAATGGGGAAGAAGAGAAAGCTCTGCCTTACAATAGAAAATGAATTAATATATGCAGCAGGAATGATGGGATTAGAAATTCACTGGCAAGCACCAAAGTAATAATTGATCCAGGCAAGAATCACTAATAGATGGTAAAACTAGTTGAAGATATGATGAGAAAAAAGGTTTGTTACACTGTCTCAAAACATCTCCCTATAAAATATTGTTTTAAATTGGGAAATACAAAAAAAAGTGTTAATTTAGGTTGGAAATCCTGGCAGACATCATCTTAACCAAGCAATAAAAGCTAACCTCGCCAGAAATGGAACCAATCGACGTGGAGCATTGCCTGTGTAGCACTTAGAAGAACACGGCATTACTTCTGTGGTAGTTCTGCCAAAAATGCATAAGCTGAATCTAATCTTCAGAAAACATCAGACAAACCCAAACTGAGGAACATCCAACGAGGTAACTAGCCTGTACTCTTTTTTTTTTTTTTTTTTTCCTTCCTTCCTTCCTTCCTTCCTTCCTTCCTTCCTTCCCTTCCCTTCCCTTCCTTAAGTTTATTTATTGAGAGGGAGAGAGGATCTGAAGCGGGCTCTGTGCTGATGGCAGAGAGCCTGACGTGAGGCTCAAAGTCATGAGCCGTGAGATCATGACCTGAGCTGAAGTCGGACACCCAGCTGACTGAGCCACCCAGGTGCCTCTAGCCTGTACTCTTAAAAAAAGTCAAAGGAATGAAAGACAAGGAAAATCTGAGGGACTGATGAAAATTGAAGGAGACTAAAAAGGCAAGACAATTAAATGAACACTATCCCAGATTAAATCCTGGGCCTGTAATGGATATTATCGAGACACTTGGCACAATCTGAGCGGGGGCCGTGGGCTGGATGATGATCCTATATCCGTGTTGATGTCCTGACCTTTATGGTGGGCATGATGCTGACTACACAGGAGAGTATTCTTATTTTTAAGAAATTAACATAGTATGGCATTAACGTGTAGTAGGGCATCATGTCTGCAACTTACTCTCAGTGGTTCAGAAAAGAAAATAATATGCATAAATGTTTATATATAGAGAGAAAAATAAGGCAAATGTGGTAATATGTTAGCACTGAAGAATCTGAGTGCAGGGTATATGGGCATTCTTTACACTACTCTTACAATTTTTCTAAGTTTGAATTTTCTTTGAAACTTAAAGAAAAACATTTTGTGAGGGAGAAATTACTTGGGATAAAAAGAACAATTACTGGGGCGCCTGGGTGGCTCAGTCGGTTAAGCATCCGACTTCAGCTCAGGTCACGATCTCACGGTCCGTGAGTTTGAGCCCCCGCATCGGGCTCTGTGCTGACAGCTCAGAGCCTGGAGCCTGCTTCCGATTCTGTGTCTCCTTCTCTCTCTGCCCCTCCCCCATTCATGCTCTGTCTCTCTCTGTCTCAAAAATAAATAAAAACGTTAAAAAAAAAAAAAAAGAACAATTACTTGGGATATCCTGAATTTCCAAAAACAGAATTAAGTTGTAAAATAAAATGAAACACCCAGCCATTAGGCTGGCAAAATCATTTGCTAGCAGGCTCAACTGGCTGGGCCTGGTGTGCCTCACAAACTCTCGGACTTAAAGACTGGAGACTGTGCCCCCTCACCTCTGCCATGTTGATAAGTCCCACAGCCAGGGTCTTATAGCCCAAGATGGTCCGGTTCTTGTAACGCTTTCTCCTTTGCAACATGATCTGTAGCTTGTTGGCATCTCGCTTCAGGAAATGAGGGTACTGCCAAGTACAAAAGAGTCAAGCATCGTTAATGAGCTCCTGGGCCCTTGGGTTCTGGTCCTGTTGGAGGATATGCAATCCTTCCGTGCTTCACTATCTCCTGTCTGTACAAGGGGGCTGCGTGGGGGGAACCAGGGGTGAAGGAGACACCATTAAGTTGCCGCTGAGGCTTCGATTCTCCTTGGTGCCTGATTTCCATTCTGTAGCTCTGTGGTACACACGTGTTCAGAACTTTGCCTCTTTCTTTGCCAAGTGATCAAATGTTTTCTCCATATGCTTCAATTTGGGATCCTGGGATTGTGATGAGAGAGAGAGACATACTAAAGAGGCATAAGGAGAAGGGAAGGAATTGAGATTACAACATGGGGGCAGAATGAGACTGAAGGGGACACACTCAGCTGGAGTGTGTGCCGCAGATTACTAAGGAGAGGTAACGGGGCTGAGCGAGATTGGGTGGGGGACCAACAGCCTTATCCAAGGAAAGGGAAAAAAAAGAACTCGGGTCTCAGCATCCTCACTGTGGCTGGCTGAGTGACTGCTTCAGCCCTCCAGGCTAGCCACAGAAGCTCAATTCATTGGGTAACTTTCATTCATTGGGCTGTGGCTGCTCTGGGATAGAAAAATCTCCAGACTGCAGGACTACCTGGGGACTAGGCTAGACATTAGTGACCTAAGATTCAGCAGCTTCTCACCTGAAGGGAGAAGGTTAATTGGAGTTCTGTTTCCACAAGTCCACTAGCTGGAAGGATGATCTCGTTGGAGCGAAGAATCCTTTTTGAACCCTGAAACCAAAAAAAAAAAAAAAAAAAAAAAGGTCAAATCCGTGTCATCAAAAATCAGACCAAAAGAAATACTAAGTTTGCAAACAACTTTTAAACTCTACAAACATTCTTACCAAATATTTTATCGGTTTTTATTATACTCATTAAAATCAAGCCATACCGTAAGTATGATTTTACATGTATTATGTTGTATGTTCATAAAAGATTTTCACATAAAAGTGGTTTATTTTTGGACGTGACTTTTCCAACATTCCCCAGAAGAGTCAGGCAGGTAGCAGCACCACGCTCACCTCTGCCTCCCTTCTTCCTCGCAAATTGACACTTCACTTGCACTGTCTTGCCTTTTCACATGCTTTTTCTTTCTCTTCTTGGATGCTCATTTGTGCTTCTGCACACAGCTAAGGCACTCCCCTTTCAGGTCCCCGCTTAATGTTTTCCCAGGAACCTCTCCTTTCAGCTCCACTTCTTCCAGCCTAAGAATGGGTTAGATACCCAGCATTTTTAGCTCTAAAGTTGGGCCAAACTATTCCTAAAGTGTAAAAAGAGATCAGCAGGAGGGCCTGAGGAATGCCAATAAATTTGTATAAATTACTTTTTCAAAAAAAATTGAGATTTAAAAACCGTGAAATGTCTACATCTTGAACACACAGGATCAATGAGTTGATAAATGCATATACCTATGTAACCCGCATCTGCCTCAAGATATGCAACATTTCCGGGGTGCCTGGGCGGCTCAGTCGGTTGAGTGTCTGACTCCTGATTTTGGCTCAGGTCATGATCCCAGGGTTGTGAGACTGAGCCCCATGTTGGGCTCTATGCTGAGCATGGATCCTGCTTGAGATTCTCTCTCGCTCCCTCTCCCTCTCCCTCTCTCTCTCTCTCTCTCTCTCTCCCCCCCTCCCTGGCTCATACTCTCTCTAAAATAAAATGAAAAATTAAAAAGAAGAAAGACGTACATTTCTATCGCTCCAGAAAAACTCTGTGATCCTGCCCAGACAATCCTACACTGCTCTCTCAGAGGCAAGCACTGTTCTGACTTCTTTCACCATAGGTTAGTTTTACCGATTCTAACATTCCGTATAAATGGGGTCATACGGTATGTGCTATTCTGGTTGGGCTTCTTCAAACATCATCTTTGAGGTTCATACAGGGTGTTGCATATATTAGCAGTTCATTCCTTTTTATTGCCGAGTAGAATTCTATTCTACTGTTGCTGAACATTCACATTTGTGTTGTTTCTAGTTTTTGGCTACTATGGCCAAAGCTGCCATTCTTGTTAGAAGTCTTTATAGACATATGTGTTACTTTTTCTAGGGCAAACACCTAAGAAAGGAATTGCTGGGTCTTAGGGTAGATGTATGCTTAACTTTATGAGAAACTGCCAGACCAGTTTCAAAGTGTTGGTACCATTCCCACCCCAGGAGCAGTGTCTAAAAGCCCCAGTTGCTCCTTATCTTCACTAGCAGTTGGTGTGATCAGGTCTTGATTCATGGATTCTAATGGGTACGCACAGTGGAATATCACTGTGGTTACAATTTGCATTTCCCTGATGACTAATACTATTAAGCACATTTTCATTAGTTTATTGATCATTTGTAAATCTCCATGTAAATCTCTATGAGGTGCCTGGTCAAACATTTTCATCCAGGTTTTTTTAACTTGTTTTTGAGTTGTAAGAGTTTTTTTATTTATACAAGTCACTTGTCAGACATATGTATTGTAAATTATTTTCTTGTCTATTCAGTTTATTAATGGTATCTTTGGATGAAGTATTTAATTTTGACCAAGTCTACTTTATTATTTTTTAATGGTTAATGCATTCTGGCTCCTATCTAAAAGATCTTTGCCTACTCCAAGACTGTGAAGTTACTCTGCCATGTTGGAGCAGATATTCTGCTGCTTCCTTGTAGAAATTTTATAATTTTGGGGCACTGGGTGGCTCAGTTGGTTAAGCCTCTGACTTCGGCTCAGGTCATGATCTCGCGGTCCGTGGGTTTGAGCCCTGTGTTGGGCTCTATGCTGACAGCTCAGAGCCCGTAACCTGCTTCAGATTCTGCATCTCCCTCTCTCTCTAACCCTCCTACACTCACACTCTGTCACTCTCTCTCAAAAATTAACATTAAAAATTTTTTTAAAAAGAATTTTTATAATTTTAGTTTTTATATTTAGGTTTCTTATCCATTTCTAATTATTTTTAATTAGACTGAGTCACCTAGGCGTCCCTCCATTTCTAATTTTTAAAAAATATTTTTATTTATTTTTGAGAGAGAGAGAGAGAGAGAGAGAGAGCGCACGCATATGAGCTGTGCTGACAGCAGAGAGCCCAATGTGGAGCTAGAACTCGTGAGCTGTGAGATCATGAGCTGAGCTCAGGTGGGACACTTGACCAACTGAGCCACCCCAAGCACTCCCAACTTTTGCTTTTACAAAATGCAAATTTTGCTTAATGCAGGAAGGAAAATCTAAATACAGTATTTCAGAATGTTTTTGTAACTAGAATAGAATTGTAATTAGAATAGTTTTGTAACTAGAATAGAATACCAATTAAAATAACAAAGGAAATTCTGCCTTGTCTGTTAGAAAACACTTTTTGTAGTAACCGCTATTACAAACAAGAATCTTGACAAAGTTTTCACCTGAGTTCAATGATTTTTAAAATCTCTGTAAAATGAATCTCAGAAACGCTGAGAGAATTCAGAATGTGGCTTATATATATAGTGGTGGTTTCAACAAAAGGTAGGAAACATTTGGCAATATTTAGAGATATTTTTGGTTGTTATAACTGGGGTGGTATCTGTGTGTATGTGAGGTATTTCTAGAGCGTAGAGGTCAAGGTTGTTGCTGACCATCCTATGATGTACAGAGCAGACCCCACAACACAATGATCTGGCCCAAATGTCTAGAGTGCTGCTGCTGAGAAACACTGTTCTAGCTGAAACCTCACCTCCACTGAGGACATGCTTCTTGGGTAGTTCTCTCAAACGGTGGTTGCTTTTCTCCTGTAATACGCACACTTGGCTTGGAGATGAGGAAGATGTCCTCCTTATTTTCATCACCAGCTCTAGAACATTCTCCCTTCCACCTCGCCAAAAACCCTATTCTGAATTGATACCCTCAGTTCATATGACCCTCTATTCCCTGCTGTGGCTGGGATCTTTAACTGTAGTCATTTCTGCTTATTTCTTGATTTCAGCTCCTCACTCACTGTTCCTTTCCCCGGTACTATCTCAGCCATAACGCTCTATGGTTTCAATATATGCTCTTTCCAACATCTTGGCTGCCTCAATCTCATAATCCCTCTCTTTCAATGATCTTGTCCTCACACTTGTCTTAGCTACTCACCCACATGATCACATGCTGAATCTTATCATTACCAATAATTACAAGCAATATCTAATCTCAGTTTCATGTACCCCACTCTCTGATTACACCTATCTTTTCAGCTCATTCTCTCTGGTTTGTCAACAATAATTCTTCTGCCGGGGCCTATGATCCAAAGATCCTTCCATTGTTTCAATTTTCCTCATGGCCCTGCTGTCCCTCTTTCCTCCTTACCCAGCTTAAATGCCACAGTCAATCTTTATAAATAAACATGTTCTTGCACACACCCTGCTGCTAGTCTGCCATAGTCATTTGGTAAATTACAACTCTGTTGAAGTCCAACTGCACTAGCTGAACATGCCCAGAAGGAATCATATAATCAGGCGGCCTGGTCTGTCTTTAATACATGTCCCTGAATCTGTAGTGGGCTGACAAGACAGTCTGGCAATTACTCTGTATTTTCCCAAGTCTTTCCCCTTTTCTGCTCTGCTTGATGATGCATTTTTCCTCAAACCCCTAACACCTCCTAACCTCTCCTCACTTTAGTTGATAACCTTTATTCCTACTTAGCTGAGAAGACAGAAGCACTAGGAAAAGGGCTCCCACAACTCCCAGCACACTTACCTACTTAGCACATTTGTGCTCATGTCCCCTCCGACCCTCCTGTTATACAGATGGAGGCCCTACTCCCATCTGAAGTCAACCACTGCACTTGGGCACCAGAACTCATCCCTCCTCACCTGCTCAGATACTCTTCTACCCAGTCTTTCAGGTCCTACAAAATCAACCTTCCTCTTTATTCTGGATCATTTCTATTAGCAAACATGTTGTTATCTCTCTGATCTTAAAACAAAACAACAACCCCAAAAAACCCTCTCTTGTCACCATGTGCCCTGCTGGCTACCAACCCCTATCTCGCCTTCCCTTAGCAAACTCAAGAGCTGTCTATTTTTGCTCTCCTGAAGTCCTCTGCTTTCATTTTTCTTGTAAATGCATTCCAGTCAACCTTCCTATCTCCACCATCCCACCAAAAATGCTACTGACAAGGTCTCAAATAACCTTCACTTTAAAGAACCTGATGACCCATTCTCATCTCCTTGGGCTTATCTGCGCCTTTTGATAGTCACTCTTGACTTCCAGCAACACTTCCTTCATCTGGCTTCCAGGATCCCATACTCTCTTTGATTTCCTCTTATCCTCTGGCTGTTCTCTCTAGGCTTCGATTTCCGGTCCTTCCTCCCCTCTCTGACTTCCTAATGCTGGAGTGCCTGGGGCCTTAATCCTTAGACTTGTTCTCTTCTCTGCAGTCACTCACTCCACTCCTAATTATCTCATCCAATTTTAAGGTCTTAATTAAATATACTCTCCAAATTATCTCTCTATCCCAGACCTCTCTCCTGGACTCTAAACCCATATATTCAATTATCTATTCAACATCTCCTCCTGCATGTTTAATAGGCATCTCAGACATAACATGATAAGCTGAGTTTTGGATCTTTCCCTCAAACCTGCTTCAGCCAGTCTTCTCCATCTCACTTAATGGCATTTCCACCCGCTAGTTGTTTAGGGAAAACCTCTGGCAGGGTGCCTGCCTGGCTCATTCTGTAGAGCACGTCGTTCTTGATCTTGGGGTTGTGACTTCAAGCACCATGTTGGGTGCAGAGATTGCTTAAATAAACTTCAAAAAGAAAAGAAAACAATCCGGTGCTACCCTCATCTCTTGCCTCAACCACTGTTATGGCCTATTAACGAACTGGTCTTCCTCATTCCTCTTCCCTACCTACAGTCTCTTCTCTATACAACAGCCACAGTGATCCCATCACTTCTTTGTTCAAAACCCTCCAATTCACACAGATCGAAAGCCAGAGACTTTGTAATTATCTGCACATATCCTGTTCCTCCCTTCTTTTTTTAAAAAAATGTTTATTTTTGAGAGAGAGAGAGAGAGAGAGAGAGCGAGCACAAGTGGTGGAGGGGAAGAGAAAGAGAGGATCCGACGTGGGCTCCATGCTGATTGCAGAGAGCCCGATGCAGGGCTCGAACTCACGAACCTTGAGATCATGACCTGAGCTGAAGTTGGACGCTTAACTGACTGAGCCACCCAAGCACCCCCACTACACCTTACGTCTTTGACCTCACCTCCTTCTGCTTTCGTTCCTCTCCAGCCTCACTGGCCACCACTTCCTTCCTCTTGGTTCTGCCAGAAACATTCCTGCCTTAGGGCTTTGCTTTGCCTTTTCCCTCTGCCTAGAATGCTCTTTCTCCAGATATTGCATGGCTCCCTCCTTTCACCTTCAAAGTCTTTGCATAAATGTCATGTCTCAATGAGGCCTACCCTGACCACCCTAACTTCTCTCACCTCTGGCATGCTAGATCCCTTTATCTTATTTATTTCCCCACAGGACATATCTCCTTCCAATAGCAACAGCCCTTATTGTTTGAACTCTCACTATCCAAATATGTGCTATAAATACTTGTAAAACTTTCTTTCCCAATTGCATTATCTGAATTGCAAACCTGTTAAAACCAATCTGTGTGTGCAGGTAACAGGACATAGAGTACAGGGCAGTCCCGGGATCACAGTGAGCACTGGTGCTTTCAAAGCATGGTGCACTACTATTCTCATCTTTCTCGTCCTTCTCCAAAGATTTGCTCTTCATGGGCCACAGTACTTGCTTCTTCCAGGGCCTAGGGCACTACCTACTTGGGTCCAATTTCAGAATTATCTTTAGTACCTTTACATATCATCTTTAAGCTATATAACAGTAGATCTTCATTTGCAGTATAGAAGCAAGACACTTTATATCTGATACTACAATATCATTACTTATAGTGCATAAAAATACCCATTATTGAGTATTATTACTGCATTAATAATTAGGTTCCTGCTGTTTTTTTATTTTTTATTTGAGAGAGAGTGTGTGTGAGTGGGGGAGAGGGGCAGAGGGAGAGAGAGAAAGAATCTTAAGCAGGCTCCACGCTCAGTGCAGAACCTGATGTGGGGCTCGATACCACAACCCTGGGATCATGATGGGAGCCGAAATCAAGTTGGACACTCAACTAACTGAGCCACCCAGGAACCTGGGTTCCTAGTGTTTTAAATGTTTCCTTTTTAAATGCAAAATTATTCATGAATGGTCACCTAAAATTTTAAGAGTCCTGTAGTAATATTTTGAGAAAATAGGTAGAGGGGCACCTGGGTGGCTCAGTTGGTTAAGTGTCCGACTTCGGCTCAGGTCATGATGTCGTGGTTTATGGGTTTGAGCCCTGCATCGATTGGGCTCTCTGGTGACAGCTCAGAGCCTGAAGCCTGCTTCAGATTCTGTGTCTCCCCCCATCTCTGCTCTTCCCCTGCTCATGCTCTGTGTCTCTCTCTCAATAATAAATCAACATTAAAAAAAATTTATAAAGAGTTGGGACCCTTGGTTTCGGCTTAGGTCACGAACTCACGAACCATGAGATCAAGCCCCACACACAAAAATTACACATCCAAGTAGCTTTTGTTTATGTAGGTACAACTATCAGTATTTACCATATTAGGAATTTAAACTGAGACATTTAAAAATATGTATAGGGGTGCTTGGGTGGTTCAGCTGGTTGTGTCCGACTCTTGGTTTCAGCTCGGGTATGGTCTCTTGGTTCATGAGTTCAAGCCCTGCATCAGGCTCACACTAACAGCACAGGGGCATGCTTGGATTCTCTCTCTCTCTCTCCCTCTGCCCCTCCTGCTCGTGCTCTCTTTCTCTCAAATAAATAATATATTTTAAAAATATAATAAAAATATGTATTAATTCACTTAAAAATAATAAACCTTTCACATGTTTACATAAGAACATTTTTTAATGAAAAATGTCTTTTCCAAAACAAAAACAATTTAGTAAGAAGATGGCATGTTTTTTTTTAAACAATTTTATTGGGATAGAATTCAAATACTATACAATTCACCCATTTAAAGTGTACATTTCAATAGCTTTTAGTATATTCAGAGCTGTGCAAACATTACCGCAATAAGTTCTACAGCATTTTCATCACCCCCAAAAGAAACCCGATACTCTTTAGCTGTCACCCTACTAATCTTCTCACCCTCTACCCCCAACCCCAGGCAACCACTAATTTACTTTCTGACTCTATCAATGTACCTATCATGGACATTTCATATAAATGGAATCATACGACATGTGGTCTTTTGTGACTGGCTTCTTTCATTTATTAGCACAATGTTTCCAAGCTTCATCCATGTTGTAGCATGGATATACCACCTTTCACTTATCCATTCGTCAGTCAATGGACTTGGTTTGTTTCCAGTTTTTAGCTCTTATGAATAAATGCTGCCAATGAACATTTATGTGCAGTTTTATGTAGACATGTTTTCATTTCCCTTGGGTAATATCTAGGAGTAGAATTGCTGGGCCACCTCATGACTCTATGTCACACCTTTTCAGGAACTGCCAGACTATTTTTAAGGTGGCTGCATGATTTTACATTTCCAACAGCAGTATGAAGGAGACAGCATTCTTTTACATTTCTGCAAATCTCTTTAATGTCTGACTAATAGTTGGATTCTCCTACCTGCTTCTGTATTCAATTTGTTGCAAAATATTGTTTTGGTTGGGTATATGAAAAAAATCCACACTCAAAGAGATACAAAGTTAAAAAAAAAAAAGGAGGAGACTTTTATAGCACTGTTACATATTAAAATCCAATTAACAGAAAAAGGACATCAGTGGCAAAACTGAGAAATCTGAATAAAGTCTTTAATTTAGTTAATAGTATTGTACCAATGATAATTTCTTAGTTTTGATAAAGGTACCATGGTTAAGAAAGATGTTAACATTGGGAGAAGGTGGGTGAGGGGAATACAGAAACTCTATATATTATCCCCGCATCTCTCCTGCAAATTTAAAATTGTTTCAAAATAAAATGTTAAAAACAAAACCCAATCCATTGGTCTATTTTGTTCTTTGAACAGATCTTTTACCCAGCATGATTTTGTAACCTCATGCACTGGTCATTTGGAAAACACGGGTTCACTGAATCAGGCAAACCTTTCTACACATTTTACTATACAACTG
This sequence comes from Panthera onca, assembly GCF_046562875.1. Classification (NCBI taxonomy): domain Eukaryota; kingdom Metazoa; phylum Chordata; class Mammalia; order Carnivora; family Felidae; genus Panthera; species Panthera onca. Next base: position 6,222,121 of record NC_138348.1, read on the forward strand.
AGAAAACCACTGCCATTACTATCACCACTGATCTCTTCAGTAAAGTCCTTAAGAACTGGGAAGCTGTCAGGCTTATACTGACACATTTTCCAAAATTCTAATTTTCACATGAAAGATCAAATTTTATTTATCATTGGCCCAAAAGATTCTCAGTTGTTTCCCTTTAAGTGATAGGTTGTTCATTTTCAAGAAAATGTCTTCCAAGTAGCCGAGTCTGAATAACCAGTTTGTCTGTAAGCCCTTCTTTCACATAAAAATGCTATTCCGTTACAAAAGCAACTATTTTAATTCACAACTCAATTGCACAAGTGTTTGTTCAAGACAACTGCATACTTCACCATGAGCAGAAGTGCTTTATGCATGTTTCCCATTTCTGTTTTATCCCCTCACTGCTGTATCCCCTGTGCCTAGAGTAATGCTTTGCATACAATAGGTGCTCAGTAAATATGTATTAAATGAACGAATAAATGAATAAACAAGCCACTGGATAAATGAGTGTGATAACATCTGTAATTACTTTCAGCTGCTTGGAAGTAAAGCAATAAAAAATTCAGGATATTTATAGTTTTTGGGTATAATTTTAAATTTTACAGAATGTTAAATATTTAATCAGGAAATAAAGGACATTATTTCTTTTGGCAAAGGCATTTGACTGTGGGGATGGCAAAAGCAGCAGGGAACTTTTAAAACCATACCAACAGTGTTTGTACTGGAAAGCAACAGCTTTTATAGCAAAGGCAATGGTTCCTGAAAACTGGAACCCTGCCCATGACCTAGAAATGGGTATAAAATCAGGACAGAAAGAAAAGACACTGTAAGTCTCCACTTGCACATCGTTGCCGTGTACTTGTTTTTTTCAACTCAGGATGCCTGGGAATGTTTCACAGAATTGGGAGGAATTACACGCACAAAGATGAACAGGAAATCAAAATATAAAGTGGGACATGCAGGCATTCATAAAGAGTAATTAAAATACTTTAAGTTTTGAGGACTAAATTAAGATAACGTATTTATCTCAGAAAGAGAGCTGAGGATCTCAGTGTAGGGGACACATACTGGGAGTGCCACAGATGTGGATTTTAATGAGGCCACTATTAGAACAATAGACTGCTCATAATAGGTGATCTAGCTAATAAACTGTGCTGGTTAGTAGGAGTTACCATACAGTTCACTACTTTCCAACCAGTAAGAATTCACTAAATACACCATTCTTAAGCTAAAGGATCCAATCATTATTTAATGACTCTAGAATCTCAGTAAACTCTAGGGAGTCATCCTTAGGAAGGACTTACCAGTTAAGGAAGGCCTGGTAGTGGAGTTTAATGACTATATAAATTACCTGCTCTTTAGTTTCTGGTACCACTTCTGCTACCTGGTAGTTAGCTGGCAACAGGTAAATTCCTTAACCTTCCTGTAGTTCAGTTTCTCCCTTCTTTCCTGAACTTTTGGAATGCTTAGAGTACGAATGTTTGTGAAATATTTTGGGTCCCTTTAAGATACTGAATAAGTATAAAGAATAAGTGGGTGGATTGCCCAGAAGCTAAAATGTTCAGTAAGTTTTTAATTGCCAAATTTGAAACAATAATCTATAAATTTCTTCTACCCTATAGAAAACCTCGAAACAAACACTGGCCACCACAGCAATTTCTGAATCATTTATCCAACACTTTAGCATCTGTATCACTTGATCTTCATACTAATCCTGTTAGATATGCAAGGCAGGAAGAACCATTTTAAATCTTCAGACAAAGACACTAAAGTTTAAAGAAACCGAGTGGTTTAACTAAGAGACAGAACTGGGACTCCTTAAGTCTCATGAGCTCAGTCATCTTATACTCCTGCTCCTTGTTTGGCTGAGGGAGGGAGGGAGGGAGGGAGGGAGGGAAGGAAGGAAGGAAGGAAGGAAGGAAGGAAGGAAGGAGAAAAGGAAAGGAAAGGGAAAAGGGGAAAGGGGAAAGGAAAGGAAAGGAGGAAGGGAAGGGAAGGGAAGGGAAGGGGAGGGGAGGGGAGGGGAGGGGAGGGGAGGGGAGGAAGGGAGAGGCAGACCCTCATCAGTATTTCTCAAGTCCCAACAGCAGGCATAAAGTTATCCAGCTTCCTTGGACCCTGAACAATCCTGCTCAACTTACCTGTAGCTTCACAGCAATGACCACCGAGTTAAGATCTTTGTCCATTTCTTTTAGCATGACGAGTTTCTTCAGGGTCAAGCTGAATAGCCTACAAAAAATTTGAGAAAGACAATCCAGTCAAACGTAAGGAATTTAGGAGAAAAGTGATAGATGATCTGATGGGGAAACCGCTCTACCTAAAGAAAGAATGTTAGAATGCCAAACAGCGTCCTCCTTTAGTAAAAAAGCACTCTCCTGTTTAACTTTTATAAACAAGTGTCAAAAGGTATATTCTTCCATGAATCTCTGCGGATGCCCATTGATGTCAAGCTAAAACTGACACACTTTTTCCCTCATATGTGGGAGAAATTTCTGAGGGGAGACCAAGGACAGGTACAGATGTTTGTTTTGCTTATCCAGTCCCTCTTCTACTTTACATCTGATCACACCTGAAACATTTACAGATGTACATCTGTAGCAACAAGGAGATAATCCACACAGACAAAATAGACACCGTTTGCAGAAAATGATTTAAATGGCCACAATTTGGGTTTCAGTTGAATTGTGCTTGAGGTGTGCAGAAAATCTTCAGTGCCACCCAATGAGGAAGTTCCCCCTAACTGAAAGAGACAGGACTGTCCCTTGCTCTGGAGTCAGCAACTGTCATTTGACTTGACCTTGCCTTACCAAAACAGGCCTACCCTGGTCTTCTAGGAAGAGTTGGGAGGGAAACTTTGGATACTGCCTTTCTACTTCTGGTTTAAGTGGTTCAAATCCAGCACATTCTCTTCCTTGGAGAGGCTCTGACAAATGGGGACTCACACAAAGGATGCTGCTTACCAGAGTCATAACAAGTTCTCAGACTCCATTTTATGCTTCCTCTCTCTCCCGTGCTGCAGCTATCTTGCCCCTGCTTTCTATCTGTCTCAGCTCTCTGTGCTCCTTCCTCATACTCTAAACTCCAGTCATACTGAGTCTCCTTTAGGTCCTTGGGTGACACACACCTCTGGCCTTCTACCAAAGGGCTTGGCATAGTATAGCTGCTCAGCAAACATCTGTTAGATAAAATGTTATAACTTCCTAATGCCTCCTCATTCACTGACTAGCGCTGGGAGCAAGAGCTACCTCACCTGTGCTCCTAAAACATGCTCAGGTTTATTAAACTGCGATCACCTGGGTTCATGCTCTTTCCTCCAAAATCTCCCCCTCAATGCCTACCCACAGCATTATAGGTTTCTCTTTCCCTTCAGAGCAGAGACATGCTGGCCCAAAAGGAACTCTGGTTCTGCCAACATCAAAGGGATTATTATATTCCACAGAGTTGGCTGTTAAGAAACGTATGAACTGTGTTGTTCAACTATGTATCTTCAAGCCCTGCTAGAAAGGAAAGGGAACACGACTGGATGAACAAATGGAAGAGACTGGATATGCTGTCTTGTTCCTCATTGAAGGCTGCTATTTATGAACGCTTTCAACGGGTTAAGTTTTTGTTTCTTTCCAAAGCAAACATTTTCTAGCTTCTGACTGATGTATCTATATCCAAGATATAAAGAGTCACAGAACTGAATCTGGGACACATGCTTCTTCCCCTCTGCTTGTTATCCTTCTTCACCCTTTTACACATTCCATACATTTAGTGAGCGTCTCTTGTACTCTGGGTACCAGGTTAGTCGTTGGAATTGTAGAGGGATGTGGTTCGCAGCCTCATGGAGATTATACACACCAGAGGGGAAGACGAGTAATGACTTACACTCCTTGCCCTCAGCTTTTTCATGTCCCATAAGGCTCTGGACCATCTTTCCTTTTACATAACATGTAAAAATTGTCGGGTAATACAGCAGAATTTTGTTAGGAAGGAAAAACATATCATAGACCAACAAGTGTTTACTGACTCAATAAACCTTTATGCCACAGCACCTATGTCAACAAGAAAGCCAAGAATGATTTAGTACCTGAGGTAACAAGGCAATAGCAAGACTGGATTTTCTCAGTGTTTGCTTAGAAACTAGATATACCACACTGATTTCCATACTACTGGCAATAGTTCAATAGATATTTTTTGTTTGTGTTTAATGGTATGACTCAAAGGGATGTGGGGACTTAAATGCATTCTAGTTCTTCAAAGTATAAGAAAATGTGTATGACTCATTAGGCACCCACCATGTAACACGTACTTGTTATATACTGCATTATCTCATGTAAGTCTTATAATAATTCTAACAGGTGGGTAATATATCCACCCATTTTACAGATAAGGATGCCTGAAGGATTAAGAGACTTGACCAAGATCACACAAACTGGTCGAGCCAAGATGCAAACTTAGGCCTATCTTAGCCCAGAACCCAATTTAAGTTACTACAAGGCACTTTATTAGAAAGTTAGAAGAAAGTATTTTAATTACAAGTAAATATTTTCAACATACATTTAATATAACAGAAAAACTCTGAAGAAATAAGATACATTTCTGCTTAAACCACGCTCACACACAGTTGGCTGCAACAGCCCTAGACAGCTCCAAGGATGACTAAGCCTGACTGAGCCTGGCAAGATGTTCTGACTGGAGGTGCCGCAATGCATAAGAGGCTGAATTAGATTATGATCCTAGATGTTCTTGCTACCGTATGTTTTACTGGTTGGGTACTTCTTATGCAGTAAAAATACAGAATCCAAGGCCTAAAAGGAAAGGGTCCTTCCCTGATCATATTCCTGTTTTAATCAGTTTTTCTACAGCAGAAAATAACTTCACACTAAAATTATAAAAACTAATAATTCCAAGTGCTGGTGAAGATGTGGCATAACCGAAGTCCCCTGTGTGGCTGGTGAGCGCAAAACTGTACAACTGCATTCAAGAAAAGCACTTGGTAGTTTATCAGTTGACATTAATTATATGACTATTCCTACGCCGAGCTCCCAAGAGAACCCAAGAAAATGAAGGCAGACCCCACAAAAAGACAGGTACAGGAATGTTCAAAGCAGCTCCACTCATAAAAGCCCTAAATCAGAAATAACTAAAATGTCTACCAACAGAAGAATGGACAAACAAATGTGCTATGCAAAAAAGAACAAGCTACTGACACATGGGACAACATGAATGAATTTCAAAAACACTATACTATGTTGGTCTAAAGAAGGCAGACACAAAAGACTACAAACAATATGATTCCATCCATATGAAGTTCAAGAATCAATAAGACCAATGCATGGTGATAGGTGACAGCACAGTAACCGAGGCAAGTGGAGGCATGCATTGGGAAGGGACACGAGACAAGGGAACCCTTTAGAGTAACTGATACATCATGGTGGCCACGTGGGTATACACACATGCCAAACCCCACAGAGCTTTAGATCCAAGACCCATGCAGCCCGCTGTATACAAACTACACATTACTTTTTTTTTTTTTTTAAGACCAGAATGAAGGCTTTAGAGCCAGACATAGCCAGATCTGAATTACAGTTCTGTCACATTACTCTCACTTATCCAATCAGCCTACAATGAGCCAGGCACTGTTCTAGTTATTTGTGACGTTATCAGTAAACAAAACAGACAAAAATTTGTGTCACAACTTTAATTTTTATATTCTAGTGAAAAGAGTCACAAACAATAAACACAGATTTTTAAAAATTTCATAGTATGTTAGATACTGACACATACATAGTATGTGTTAAAACAGAAGTAGGTAAGGGGGATTGTGAGTGTGAAGCAGAGGGCAAGGAGGGTTGTAATTTTAAGTAAGTTGGTCAGGGTAGACCTCACTGAGGAGTTCTACATTAAGGGAAAAAAGTGCAAAGGTCTTAAGGTATAGCACACTGGTCTGTTTGAGACAGAGGAGGCCAGTGGAACTGAAGTAGAGTGAGCAAGGGTAAGAGTGGTGTGGGATAAAGTCAAATACACGTCTGGTGGGTGGGGGGCCTTAGCAGCCATGTAGGGCTGTGCAAACCATAATAAGGACTGGCTCTTATTCTGCAAGGAATGGGGAGTCTGGGGAGCTACTGGCTTTAAGTGAGAGACATGGCTTGTTTTATATTTTAATAGGATTGTTCTAGCTGTTCTATAGGATAGAATGAAGGAGAACAGAGGGGAAGGGGGAAAAGTTGAATCAGAAGGCAACTACCAGAGTGCAAGCAGTAGACCACTTGTAGTTTAGAGGGTAGGGTAGCAGGGTGGCAGCACCGGAGGTGGTAAAAAATGGTTTGAATTCTGAATACACTATTGAAGATGTAGGTCAACTCCTGGGTTTTGGGCCTGAACATCTGGAAACAACCCGGTGCGGTTATCATTAACTGAGGTGGGTAAAACTTTGGGTAAAGCAGGCTTGAGGAATTTAAGATCAACTGGACACTTTAAATTTGAGAGGTCTCTTAGATTTCTAAGTAGAGATGATGAGCAGCGAGTTAGATATAGAAGTCTGCCTCTGGGCTGAAAACATTAATATGTAACTGTGGCATAAAGGTGGAATATAAAGAAATGAAACTGGATGAGATGATCCATAGACTGAGCACATATACAAAGACAAGAGCACCAGGGTCAAGCCCAAGAATACTTCCACATTAAGGACCAAGAGGTGAAGATGATGAACTAACAAAGCGATCAAGAAGGATCACCAGGGAGGCAGGAGAAACACCAAATAAGTGGGATATTCTAGAAGTCAAGAGAGACTGGTCAGCTGTATCAAATGTTGCTGATGGGTCAAGAGAAAGACTGAGAACGGATGACTCAATTTAGCCACACGGACCTTAACAAGAACAATTTCACAGAATAGTGAAAAGGAAGGCATAACTGGAATGAATTTGAAAGAGAAGGGGAGGAAAGAACTGGAGACAGAAAATATAAAGACACAAATCTGTCTCAGTCCTAGCTCTACCCCCAGCATCCTGAGTAGTAAACTTCTTGTCCAACAGAAATACAGTGCAGGCCACAGGTATAACTTTCCTTTCTGGGAGTCTGCAATTTTGCTATGTGCTAGGAAGAGGGTACCCAACCAACGAGCCCCCAGTAAAGACCTGGGCCCTAACTCTCTAAGGAGCTTTCCTGGTAACAGTATTCTCTAGGTGTTGTCACAATTCAGTGCATCTTGTGTGGCTGCACTGGGTGAAAACTCTTGAAAGCTTGCACCTGGTTTCCTCCAGACTTTGCCCATGTACCCTTCCTCTTTGCTGACTTTGCTTTCGTATTCCTTTTGCCGAAATAAGTCATAGCTGTGACTACGGCTATGTTCTGAATCCTATGAGTCCTCTTAGGAATCCTTGAACCTGGTGGTGATCTGGGGGACCCCCAGCCCAGAGTGGGCAGAAAGGGACAATTATAAAAGGGTACTTTTGGGGTGATGGATATGTTCATTACCTTAATTGCGGTGATGATTTCACAAGTATGTATTTATGTAAAAACTTGTCAGATTGAACACTTTAAATATGTGCAGTCTATTGTATGTCAATTACACTTCAATAAAGCTGTTTTTTTTTTTTTTAAAGGAAGGTTCCGCCTATATAGTCTGCTAATTGGCTGCCCCACATCTATTTTCCCCTTTCTGCTTAATAACAGAGCACCAATTTTTAGCTAAGCATGTTGCTTCCTAAAATAAAAGACCACACTTCTCAGCTTCTTTTGCAGTTAGGTGAAAACACATGCATAAAATCTGGCCTGTGCATAAGTGGACATATTAGGTATGACGAGCGGGAAGATTTTTTAAAGGGAGTCCACTCACCTAACAGGTTCTTTCTCCTCCTTCTGGTCTGCAGTGTAGGCTGATGGCTCTAGCTCCTGCAGTTAACTTGGACCATGAGGGAACCTTGATAATTCGAGCCATGTGTGAGGAATGTGAATTAGATTTCTTTTTTAATGTTTATTCATTTTTGAGAGAGAGAGAGAGAGAGCGAGCGAGCGAGCATGGGGAAGAGGCAGATAGAGAGGGAGACACAGAATCTGAAGTAGGCTCCAGGCTCTGAGGTGTCAGCACAGATCCTGACCCGGGGCTCAAACTCATGAACTGTGAGATCATGACCCGAGCCGAAGTCAGTCGCTTAGTGGACTCAGGCACCCAGGTGCCCTAGGAATGTGAATTAGAAAGAGAGAAGCCAGGATCTTTGATGACACTGTAGGAGCTACTATTATCAACCCTGGATCGTTTATCTCTGGATTTTTAAATTTTATTTTTCATTTAATTTTTAAAGTTTTATTTGTTTACTTATTTTTTAATTTGAAATTTATTGTCAAATTGGTTTCCATTCAACACCCAGTGCTCCTTCCAACAGGTGCCCTCCTCAATGCCCATCACCCACCCTCCCCTCCCTCCCACTCCCCATCAACCCTCAGTTTATTCTGTTTAGAGCTGCACTTTCAACAATAGCCAAATTATGGAAAGAGCCTAAATGTCCATCAACTGATGAATGGATAAAGAAATTGTAGTTTATATACACAGTGGAATACTACTTGGCAATGAGAAAGAATGAAATATGGCCTTTTGCAGCAACGTGGATGGAACTGGAGAGTGTTATGCTAAGTGAAATAAGTAATTTTTTTATTTTTAAATAATCTCTACATCCGACGTGGGGCTTGAGCTCACAATTCCGAGATAAGAGCTGATCTCTACCAACTGAGCCAGCCAGGCACCCCTTTTTATTTTTTTATGTGAGGAAGAAATAAACTGCTATCTTACATAAATATCTTGTTCGGGGATTTGTGTGTGTGTGTGTGTGTGTGTGTGTGTGTGTGTGTGTTATATGTAGGTAAACCTATTTTTAAGTGATATACCAGGAACAGATTCCCAAAGTGTTAGGACTCAGTCACCAGCTCCCAAATACTTTTAAGAGAACCAGATGAATTATTCCCAAAGTCAATTTTAAAGAGTGATGCCCTATCAAGAAATCCTGACTCTCACCCTTATGAAAGGAAGGGAAGATATCTCACAAGTTAAAGGAAAAAAGGTTCTTTCCACGATCCTTAGAAGAACCAAATTCCTAGACTTCTGCATTCCAGAGAGCTCCCCAGGAACCTCTGCGGTACCGTGGGTTGGAAGCCAGTCTCATGGTACAACTTGGGAACGTGGGAGCTGGCTAAAGACTCCTCTGTACCTCCCTTCCAACTTGTCTCCTCATCTGGTGACGAGACAAGAGTGAAGTTCTAGCTAAAAGTTTTTAACCAAAGGTTTCAAATGGAATGTATGGCTGGGATTCCCCAGCTAGTCCACCTCTGGAATGTCGGTCAAAGGCCAGATAGAGAAACATGCACCTCTATGTGCCAGAACGCAAAGAAGTCAACCATCTGCCTTTAAAGTAAAACAGAATATCACAAAGACGGCTGAAATCCAAAGGACTTATAAAGGAGGATTCCAGGTTATTCAGCTCAAAAATAATCTTCCCTTCTACAAAGGCATTTTGAACTTATACTGATAATAGGACTTGTTTATTGTCATTTTTTAAGACTCCATTTGTAAATGCTAGTGAAGTCCAGCATTAATAAAACAACGAAATGTCAAATCAAAGTCCCCTGATTACTCAAAGTGCTTCTTCCTTCTGCATTTTGGTCTCTTCCTGATCCCACTCCTTTCTTTCCTTGTTGGGTAACCTTTGGTGACCTCTGTGCCTCAATTTTTCCACATAAAATGAAGACAACAACAGCACCCCACTTAATAACATTGTAATATGGTTTAATTGAGGGAATGGAAGGCAAAACAAGGCCCGGCACGTGGTAAGATGCTATACCTGCTACACTTGGAATTGTCATCAGCAATCACCATTATTTATCTGTTCACTGTTTAAGGCTGTATTTGATCTCCTTTGGGGATGTGGGGGATCGACTTCCTTCCAAAAAGAGCAGTGAGGCAACGGCCATTCTAAACAGGGAGGGAGCTCCTGGCCTCTACTCTCATCCCCTGTGCCCAAGTCATTTCCCTTCTACTTTGCAGGCACTGGAGCCCTTGAAGAGAACACCCTCACTGCCACCACCCACAGGAAGGACAGTCAGAGTAACACTGATGGAGTCTAGAACTGGGTTAAAGATTTTCTTTTTGCCCAGCAAGATTTCCATCAACCATTTACTGTATAGATCTTCACTGTACTTAGCTCTATACTAGAAGCTATAAGGTACATAGAAAAATAAGGCATAATCTCTGTTTTGGGGCACTTTATAACCTAGTTGAGAAGACAGGATTTAAGTATATCAAACAATTCTCTAACAACTGTAACTGCATACAAAATTAAGTACTAAGTTACATACAAGAAGATTATGAGTGATTGTGCTACAGCTTCAGGGAGGACATATCACTTGAGCCCAGATAAATTCTCTCAAGAAATTATTTTCTTTGATTCCATTAGACTGAATCTGAAAGAATAAAGCTGTCTCCTTGATAAGTGGATAGAGAATGATACAATAATATAATAACAAGAATCTTTTGAACCTTCTAAATTATTCTATTTTGTGCTTCACTGTAAGATAAAGGAGAAACAGCCTTAAATGTTTTCTACAAATGGTTCCCAACCTGTATTTCACAGCTGTTTCAAACTTAACTCCATGTAAATCAGAACTAGAGAGGCTCACCAAAAGACAGTCCTATTCTACCCCCATTCCCCAAATCTATTCTGTACTAGGGTATCAATGAACAGTGAAATGGCCACATTTTGCACAGAAAAGGGGGAAGAAAGGAGAAACAAAGATCTGGAGGGAATCAAAAACTGCATAGTGAGTCTCTGAATCACACTGATGGTCCTTTTGGGACCAGAAGACTGGTGACCTGGATGATTTTTGGCCCTACCAAGAAATGACTATGTTATATGAGCAAGTCAATTTTTTTTCCCTTTCAGTTCTTTAATCGCAAGATGGGGAGAAAAAAAACAAAGCTCTACCTTCTCCCTGCAATAGCATTTATCAGGACAAAGAGCAAATTAGTAGAAAAATTTATGGAAAAAATGTTCCTTTATGAGAGTAATTTTCTTTTCTTTTTTTATAAATTTTTTTTAATGTTTATTTATTTTTGAGACAGAGAGAGACAGAGCATGAACGGGGGAGGGCCAGAGAGAGGAAGACACAGAATCCGAAGCAGGCTCCAGGCTCTGAGCTGTCGGCACAGAGCCCGACGTGGGGCTCGAACTCACAGACTGCGAGATCATGACCTGAGCAGAAGTCGGACGCTTAACTGACTGAGCCACCCAGGCACCCCAGTAATTTTCATTTCTACAATTGCTTCAATTTTAACAGGGCACCTGTACATGTCTGGATGAGCTTCAATCACAATAACACAAAAGGTAAATTTCTGAGCAGTGTACTTAAAAAAATTTTTTTTAACATTTATTTATTTTTAAGAGAGAGACAAAGCACGAGAGGGGGGAGGGGCACAGAGAGAGGGAGACAAAATCCAAAGCTGGCTCCAGGCTTTGAGCTGTCAGCACAGAGCTTGACACGGGACTTCAACCCATGAACTGTGAGATCAAGACCTGAGCCAAAGTTGGACGCTTAACCGACTGAGCTACCCAGGTGCCCCCTCCTTCCCCCACAGTAGTGTACTTTTACTGCTTAAGAAGTTACTTGAACATGTGGACATTGAAGTTATAATTTTATATAAGCATAGACTGAGAAACAATGAATTAAAGCAGTAATATTTTAAAATTAATAACTCTAAAGCAGATTTTTAAAAAGCAAACCAACTCAGTTGTCATCCCGAAAGGCACAACTTGGGAGAGATGGCTTGAATGAGATAGAGAGAAATGGACTTTACAATGAATGGGTTAAGAGGAAAAAAGACTTCTTGCTTGTTATTGTATCACAAAGAAATCAGATGGAACTAGGCAATGTTCACATGGTGAAACAGCACAGAATGAGAAAAAACTCAGACCCAAACAGAAAACATTACCGAAGAATAGGCTCTGGCATGTTTTATTCTGTAGCCATAGGATGTGACTTTCTGTGAAGCAAAGGAACATAAGGTTAAGTAAACCCCTAATTTTCAGCCACTTAGCATATGTTTATTTTGGGGGCATAAATGCCAATTTCTTGCACATGCCAACAGGATTTATAACATTACCCCCCCCCCCTTTCTACAATCTCCTTGATGATAATCTAAATGGAAAGGGCCTCAAATATGGGGGGGGGGAGGAAAGAGGAGGGGTCTTGCTATTAAAACTACACATGAAAATCCTCAAGTCTGTAGTTCCTTCAGTGATACAGAACAGTTTTATCACCTATAAACTAGAACTGCTGTGTGAACTAAGAAGTATGAGAAGTACCAAAGCATAGAGCCTGGCATATCAGAAGTGCTCAAACAGGTTAAGTGCCCTCCTTCCTTAACCTTTCTTTGCTCAAAGGAAGTCTACATACCATCAGCATCTGCCAAGTCCTAGTCACTTAAATCACACTCCTTCATTATGACAATCCCTTAATCCAAGTGTTTCTGTGATAGAGGCAGAAGACGTGTATGGGAAGAACAAAACAAACAAAAAACCCTCTGAATTTTGGTCCAGCCAAAAGTAAGTGATCTTGATGTGAGAAACAAAGGCAAGCCGAGTGCAAAGCACAAGCTAACCCCCTCCTTAACTGACAGAGATCCCAGGCAGGACATGAGTCTCCATCAGTTTGCAACTGTCTTAATGATTTATAAGAAAAAAGGCAATCTCCAGAAACCTACAGACTCAATTTCCTGGAGCCCTAACATCACTGTTCCCTCCATAGGATAGAAAATCTTAATCAGTCACTCCAAGTGCAGCTCTTTTTGCCCATGGGTCCTGACCCCATGCTTTAATAAAATCACTTTTTTGTATTGAAGAGGTCTCAAGAATTCTTTCTTGGCCATCAGCTCTGAACCCCAACACTTCAAACCACATCCATCTGAGTCAGAGGCAAGAAACAATAAAGTGCATTAAAACAAAAAGATAAACATACCTGAGAGAGACTCTCAAGGCAAGCATGGTTGAATATTAGGGACTTATTAATACATCTTATCACATTAATAGGTTTGAAAGAAAAAAATGCAATTAGTTTATTAGATGCTAAAAAGGCATTTGATAAAATTCAACATACATTACTAATTTTAAAAAAGACCCTTAAGAGGTACCTGGCTAGCTCAGTCTGTACAGCCTGCAACTCTTGATCTTGGGTTGAGTTGGAGCCTCATACTGAGTATAGAGAGAACTTAGAAAAAATAAAAAATAAATAGGGGCGCGACTGAGTGGCACAGTCAGTTAAGCATCTGACTTCAGCTCAGGTCATGATCTTGTAGTTTGTGAGTTTAAGCAAAGGACTGTCCATAATTTCTTTGAAGTGACAAAAAATACACTAGTGCCAGTTGTGGGCACCTTCCAACATTCTGAAAAATCACTGATTTCTGCCAAACACCGTGGCCTGAGACTGAGCACAGAAGACAATCGCCTACAATCCCGCAGAGAGAGAGAGAGAGAGAGAGAGAGAGAGAGAGAAAAGAACCATTGGCTCAGTTGTGATCATGTGATGTTCGGCATCCTATACTGCTTGTTGCAAGACATCACTTGTTTATCAACTTAAAATTTATTAGCAATGGTTTGCTTGTCTTGTGGAACACTTGCAGAACAAGTTACAATCCAAGGTTTTACTGTAAATGATACCAAAGCTGAAAACAATTTCCAGTTGCACATATATGACTGTGTACTAGAACTCAAGAGAATCAACCAAAAAGCTAGGAGAATCATAATGAAAATATCAAAATAAATATATAAAAACACAAAATGTCCTTAATGCAAACGATAATAATTACCTATAATTAGAAAGTAGAGATGCACATAGTAGGATGCACACAGCAGTATTCAAGGGGGAAATTATTTTGTAATTAACTTCACAATACTTTAGAAAAGAATTTTAATACTTGTTCAATCTAGGAGATGAATATTCATGGAGGTTCATTAAACCCTTTACTTTTCTGTAGGTTTAAAAAATGTCATAGTAACAAGAAAGAAAAGAAAGAAAGAAAGAAAGAAAGAAAGAAAGAAAGGCCACTATTCCTGAAACCAATACTATACTATATGTTAATTAACTTGAATTTAAGTAAAATCTTGGAAAGGGAAGGGAAGGAAGGGAGAGGAGGGGAGGGGAGGAAAGGAAAGGAAAGGAATCCAGCCAAGAAACTTTTGGGGAAAAAAGAGTAAAGAAGAAGGCTTTATCCAACAGGATATTAACATGGATTCTAAAGCCAAAGTAATTAAAACGTCTTGGTATTGGGAAAAGAATAAACAAAGAGATTAATGGAAGGGAACAGAGTCCAAAATTAGACCTAAGTATAAACAAAAATTTACTCTATGAAAGAAATAGTTGAGTTACTCAATTAATAAATAGTATCGTAAAACTGGCTAGTTATTTGAATAAAAACAGTGATGGCTATCTCACCCCTTACAGTACTGCATACACAGATACAGTATATTTAGAAATGAGGGTTAGTTAAAACATTTTCAGGTAAACAAAAAGTTGCTGTCAAGATGTTAGTCAGGGTTCAGGTGTCTGGGTGGCTTCATTGATTAAGCATCCGACTTCAGCTCGGGTTATGATCTCGTGGTTCAAGCAAGTGGGTTCAAGTGGGTTCAAGCCCCATGTTGGGCTCTGTGCTGACAGCTTAGAGTCTGGAGCCTGCTTCAGATTCTGTGTCTCTTCTTTCCCTGCCTCTCCCCTGCTCACACTTTGTCTCTCTCTCTCTCAAAAATAAATAAACATTAAAAAAAAAAAAAGATGTTAGGGCTGCAATCATCTTGCCCAGGGCTGCAGCATCCCCTTCCCAGGTGGCTCACTTACAAGTACTGGCAATTGACAGGTGGCCACAGTTCCTCTTCCAGGGCTGACTGACAACCTCATAACATGGCAGCTGGCTTCCCCATAGAGTGAAGGTTCCAAGAAAGAGCAAGGTAAAAGGAGAAATGTATCTTATGACCCAGCCTCAGAAGTCACACTCCATCATTTCCTGAATGTTCCTTACATTTCCTGAATGTTCCTTACACTGTGTAACCACTAGGACAGTGTAACCAATGCCCTTTCAGGTTAGAATGGTCGGCCCTATAGAGTGGGAGGGAACTACTTAAGAGTATGAATTCTAGAAGGTGAATCACTGTAGGTGCCTTGGACAGTGGCTTGAACATTAATGCTACTTCTTAAGGATTATTGTAAAAATAAGAAAATGGTCCTAAAATATCAGGATAGGAAAAGAAATGGTGGACAAATAAAATCGCAAAAATGTAGGTAAATTTAAACAAACATGGCTAACATGAAATAATGTTTGATTTACACATTGTAAATATTACAGCATGCACGAGACAGGAAATGACCCAATCACAGAATGTTTTAAAGGTCCCTGAATTGTTTCAGAGGGAAAAAACGGGAAACTAACATTAAACTCTTACGTAGTCAACACTCAAAGTTTGAGAGTAATCATGAAGAAACTAAAAGTTGAATACCTATCTTTCAAACTCATAGTTTAAACGGTATGTGAGAAAAACCCTCCACCAATTCAAAAGGAAACAAAGAAAAAGCGTTAAAAAAATAATTACCCAGAAACACAGGAAAAAGAAGAAATGAGAAAATACTCTGAACCCAACATTAATGAAACATTATGTATCAAAACTAAAGAGGTTCTTGGAGGAGATTTTATTTCATTATTATTTTTTCAGGAAACAACCGTCTTAAGTAGTTATGTTAGATAAGAAGAAATGCTGAAACTAATGAGCTAAGCAGCCATTAAGACATTTAAAGAAAATAAATAAACCCAAACACCTAAAAGTAAGAAAATGGTAAGGACAAAACTAATTTTATAAAATAGACAATAAGATACATGTCTTAGTAATAAAATTTAGAAACCTGAAATTGTTATTTTTTTCATTTTTAAAAATGTTTATTTGAGAGAGAAAGAGAATGGGGGGAGGGAGGGAGAGAGAGAGAGGAAGACAGAAGATCTGAAGCAGGTTCTGTGCTGACAGCAGAGAGCCTGATGTGGTGCTTGAATTCATGAACTGCAATATCATGACCTGAGCCGAAGTCAGCCACCTAACCGACTGAGCCACCCAGGCGTCCCTGGAATTGTTTTTGAAAGGACATATTCCAGATAAAGCAGAGACTTACAAGACCATGCCACAAACCACTTATGCAAATTAAGTTGGAAATTTAGATGAAAAAGGCAGATTCCTAAAAAATATAACATAAGAGAAATGACCAGGGAAGATGGAGAAAACCTGAGTGGTCCTATAACCACTGAAGACACTGGGCAATAATTTTGAACTCTTCTAAGAAAGAAAACATCAGGTCCAGATAATTTTTAAAGGCAAATTCTATCAAACATTCAAGGAAGAGATAATTTTAACCTTATACACATTTTCCAGAGGATAAAAAAAGGGAATACTTTCCAATTCATTTCATAAAATTACCATGGATCCTAATCCACAAAAGAGAAAAATTAAAAGCCAATCTCATTTATAAGCATAAACATAAACTTTCAAAACAAAATATTAGCAAATAAAACCTAGTAATGTATTCTAAAAAATACACCATGACCCATTTGGGTTAACTGCACAAATGTAAGGTGGTTAGAAAACCTAATGTAATTTTCTTCATCAACAGATTAAAGACTAAAATATACAATCATATCATATCAATATGATCAAATCATATTAAACACTTGGTAAAAGTAAACATCCTTTCATGTAAATGCTCTTAGCAAACTTAGAATAGAAAAACATTCCTTGACATAAAGGATACACACCAAAGACCTTAACGATAAAGTATTAGAACATTCCCTTTAAAAGCAAGACTATGACAAGGTATCCATTTCCACTTCTATTCAAGGGTATACTGTCATATGCTAGTCAGCCCAGTAAGAGAATAAAGCACAAAAACAAAAACACATAAAAATATAAGGATTAAAATGGAAGAAACAAAAGTCATCAGCTTATTTGGGAAATCTGAAAGAATTCTCATTATCAGACTGATGAGAGTTTAACCAGGTTGCTAGATTTCCAAAAATCAACTTCATTTCTAAACATCAGCAACAAAGAAATAAAATGTAATTAAAAAAAAGATACTATTCACAAAGCAACCAAAGTTAAGACACCTGGAATAAAACAATAATAGCAAGAGGTAACAATTACTAAGCATTTATTACGTATCCCTATGAAAAAGAGACTCTTGTTAACTGTTTTGCAGATGAGGAAACTGAGGCACAGAGAGGCTGATTTACCGAAGATCGCAGTTAGTAAGCAGCTAAGTGAGGATTTAAACCCAGGCAGTCTGGTTCTAGAGCCTTTGCTCTTAATCACTACTCTAAACTGCCTTCCTTTGCAAGATGTGCAAGGCCTCCATGGAGTTGCAGGATATTTTGTACATGTATAAATATTGTTCTGAGACATTAAAGAGGTAAAAGAAATGCCATGCTCATGCATAAGGGAAATTCTAGCATCAAGATCTTAATACTCCCCCAAATTGATACACAAAATTAATAGAACACTGATCAAAATTCCAACAGGATTTTCCATAGATGCTAATTCTAAAATTTATAAGGAAAAAGGCAAAGAAAAACCAAGATACTCTTCAAGAAGAGAGACAGGTGGGTAAGTCAGCCTATCAGATAACCAGATTTATTACAAGGGAATATTAGTTGAGACAGTATGGATTAGTACAGTAACAGAGAGCTCAACATAACAGACCGGAGTGCCTAGAAACAATCCTACAATTAATTTTTTTAATGTTTACTTTATTTATTTTGAGACAGGGAGAGAGAAAGCGTGAGCAGGGGAGGGGCAGAGAGACAGAGGTAGAAAGAGAGGATCTGAAGCAGACTCTGCACAGACAGCGCAGAGTCCGACACAGGGCTCGAGCTCACAAACTGTGAGATCATGACCCGAGCCAAAATCAAGAGTCAGATGCTTAACCAACTGAGCCACCCAGGCGCCCCCAATCCTACAATTATACCAAAACTTTGTAAGAATAAAGTAGTATTTCAACAACTGAGAAAAGAATAACTATGAAATAGGCGAAAAACTGAATCCATATCTTACACTATATATAAAAAATAATCTCCAGGGGGAATAAATGCGAAATGCAAAATTATAGGAGAAATATGGGATATTATCTTTCATTACTCTGAGGTAACGATGGATTTCTTCAGCAAGATACTGAAAACACTGAGAAATTCAACCCCATATTAAAAAGTTCTCATGAACTTGGAGGAGACATGTGAAATTCATAATACTGAGAAAGGGTCTAGAATATAAAGAACTACAATTCCATAAGAAAAGACTCACAAATCAATAGAATTGTGGGCAGAAGATATGAACAGATGTTTCATATTTCCAGAAGAGGAAACACTAATAGCTAATAAATACACAAAAATATGCTAAACCTCATTATGAATCAGGGAAATGCAAATTAAAATCAAAATATCATTCACACCCACAAAATTGGCAAAGCTAAATGTGGGTGAAGACGCAGTGCAATGGGAACTCATATGCTGCTAGTGGGAGTATCGACTAGTACAATCACTGAGAAAACTATTAGGTATCATCTTATCAAGCTGAACATGTGTAGAACCCATGATCCAGAACTTTCTCTCTTAGGGAAACTCTTACCCTTGTGTACCAGGAGACACGTGCAAAAGTATTCACAGCACTCATGACCCCTATGACCTTGGGTAAACTACTTCATCTTCCTACACCTCTCTTTCCTCGTGTGTAAAATGAGGACTGCCATGCCAACCTCATTATCGCGACGATTCATACGTACAAAAGCACTGAGAACAGTGCCTGGCTCATGTTGTATCCTCTACAAATTAGGTATTATTTGTATTATGCTCGTTAGAACCCATACGTACACTGTTGAAGAGCAGAAAGATAAACTGGGGTATATTTATACAATCAAGTGCTATCCAGCAGTGAAAACGTATGAACTAATAAGCTTACACTTCACCATACATTGATCTCAAAACATAACTTTGAGTTGCAGAAGACTACATATAGTATGTTACAATATCAAATCCAAAACCAAGCAAAAATAAACTATTAATTGTTTAGGGACATACATGAAAGTAAAACTATAAAGAGCATGTGGCTGAAATATAAAAGGAAGTTGGGGTATATGAAGGAAACAAAGAAGGCACAGGGAGTGAGGAGAGCAGGAAGATGTGGGGTTGGAAAGGCAAATGGAGGCTGGGCTATACAGCAGAGACCTTTACTTGATCGTGGGAAGCCACTGAAGTATTATAAACCAGTGGATGATATAAAATCATTTGTGCAAGACCACCCTACTGTCATGTGAATAACTGTCCACAGAAAAGGGAGGGTGCAAACAGGAAGACCAGTTAGGAGGCTGTTGCAGTGGTCCAGGTAACACAGGAAGAAGATTTGATCTGGAGTAGTAGTAGTAGGGATGGCTAGAAGGGTAGAATTCAGGAACACTCTGGTAGAACTGATAGATCTTGCTAATGGATTAAATGCAGGAGATGGAGCAAAGAAAGCTCAAAGATGTTTACAGGGTTTTGTTTGTTTGTTTTTTTTTTTTTGAGTAACTGAGTGTATGCGATGGCATTACAGTTTACTGAGATGAGGGAGATGGGGAAGTTTTGGAAAAGTCAGGAGATTATTAAGTTTGAGACATCCTGAATATCCGAGTGGAAAAATTAAAGTAGACAACTGGCTATACGAGTCTTGAGCTCAAGGGAAAGATCAGGCTAGAGCTAGAGATTTGGGGGTCATGGCATAAAGATGGTATTTAGAAGAATGGGAATGGCTGAGCTCCTCCAGAGGAAAGTCAAATAAAAAGAGAAAAGGCTGGCATGCCTGGGTGGCTCATTGGTTAAGTGACTCACTCTTGATCTTGGCTCAGGCCATGATCTCATCATGGTCTGTAAGATTGTCAGCTGTGCTGACAGCTTAGCGCCTGCTTGGGATTCTCTCTCTTCCTCTCTCTCTCTCTGCCCCTCTCCTCCTTGGTTACACACACACGCACTCTCTCTCTCTCACTCTCAAAATAAATAAACATTTAACAACAACAAAAAAGGCCAAGGATGGAACCCTGGGCATTCCAATGTATACATACAAGTACGGCAGCAGAAGAGAAAGCTTCCAGTGAGGTAGGAAAAGGATGTGCCCTCATGAACCTAGAGAAGAAAGTGCTTAAGATGATGCATCAAACACTGCTGGGAAATAGAATAAACTGAGGCCAGAAAATGGAGAATACTAGTGACCACAATACTAGGCATTTCAATGTAGTAAAAACAAAAGCTTGGTTGAGGGACTTTTTCTCCATAAAAATACAAGCAGTTGCAGGGCGCCTGGGTGGCTCAGTCAATTGAGCAGAGGACTCTCGATTTCAGCTCAGGTCATGATCCCAGGGTTGTGGGATCGAGCTCTGTGTCGGGCTCTGTGCTGAGCATGGAGCCTGCTTAAGATTCACCTCTCTCTCTCTCTCTCCCCACCCCCCCGCCCCTCTCCCCTGCTTGCGCTCTTTCTCTCTGAAAGAAAGATAGAAAGGGAGAGAGGGAGAGTGGAAGGAAGGAAGGAAGGAAGGAAGGAAGGAAGGAAGGAAGGTGAAAAGCAGTTGCAGATGAAGAGGAGAACAGGGAACAAGATTTCAAGCTGGAAAAAGAGCAATGTGGTACAGAAGAAAGAACTTGGTCTCCATACTGACTAGCAAGTGAATGTAACAATTACCACTGTCTAACATTCAGCTTCTTCTTAAGATATTGGGACCAAATGGTCTTGTCTAAAGTCCTTGTGGTTCTCAGAATTCCCCTGGAAAGAGGGAGGTTTATCTGAGAATACAGGGAAGAGAAGTGACTGGGGACCTGAACAGAATAAGTCAACAAGATAGAAAAGATTTTTTAAAAGCAGTTCTGGTATGACTCTAGAATTATACACAGAAAAATGATATAGCATAAAAGTACCCAGAATGTTTCAATTATGTACTACCATATCATTATCCCAGGACCACTGTACTATTTTTGAAATCACAAAGGTGAGGAGTTGATCTTTCTTTCCTTTGTAATGAGACTTGACAGACAAACTGAACAACACATGAGGAAGAAATCTTTAACTCTGAAGTTCAGAAGCATAACGAAAGCAAAATGCTAAAAACAAAGATCTCTCTCTGTCTCCTCTTGTCCCAATTATAGAGGTAACTCAGCCATCCAAATCCTGCCGCTCCACACACACTAAAGAGCCAGAAAGGAAACCCCAAACTGTTACCTCCATTCTGTTTCCCTTTCTTGTTTGCCTTCTCTTTCCTTTATTCTCTCCCAATATTCAGCCGCTGGCAGATTCTTACCATGTTTAAAATAACAAAACAGGAAAACTGTAATTTGGGTTCAAGATGTCTATCTCTACAAAGACAATTAACATTTTTAAAAGTAGGGCACGCTGGGTCTGAAACAGCTTGCCATTTTACCTTTAAATGATACATTTTTAAGTACTGTATAACCAGCTGTTTTTCTTTCTTTCTTTCTTTCTTTCTTTCTTTCTTTCTTTCTTTCTTTCTTTTTTTCTTTTTTTTTTTTTTTTTCCAGAGATAGTTCCATCTTTCTCTGATCTCCCCATCCATCCTACCTCAAAGCAGGAGCCACATTTTGTTCCAGAAACAAACAGCTGCTGGCAGCGGGAGGTAACAGGATAATCCTTAGGCATTCTTGTTAAAGGACTTCACAGAGAGGAACTACCATTATCTTACTGTTTGAAATCATAGGGCTTCAAATAAGAATACGTGACACATCACAGCTATCTATTCAGAGATCTTCCACCTTGAAAAGAATGCGGAGATGTGAATGAGCATCTTTAAAGTCCACTATTGGGGCTGTAATACCTGGAGTACAAATTCAGATTAAGATCTAAATAATCATTTACTTTTTTTTAGATCAGAAATGTTAGAAGCAACAAACTAAAAAATGAAACGAAACAAAATGAAACGAAACAAAATGAAATGAAATGAAATGAAATGAAATAAAGCCTGGTCCCAAAGTAATTATAAATGTTAGGTGAGATTAAGATACTGGGATAAGAAGAGTATCAGGTCAGGCTCTACCAAACCTATTTTCAATCTTTTTTTTTATATCAAAATAAAATTTTTTTAACATTTATTCATTTTTGAGAGCAGAGACAGAGCATGAGCGGGGGAGGGGCAGAGAGAGACAAGGAGACACAGAATCTGAAATAGGCTCCAGGCTCTGAGCTGTCAGCACAGAGCCCAACGTGGGGCTCGAACTCACGAACCCTGAGATCATGCCCTGAGCCGAAGTCGGATGCTCAACCAACTGAGCCACCCAGGCGCCCCTATATTAAAATAAAATAAAACTTACTTGTATGGTTTTTAGTATTGTTTTAGTTATTCTCTAATGGCAAATTTAATGGACACATTTATAAGTCTGCCTGATGCACAGACACACAGACATACACTCTCCCTCTCTCTTTCTTCACCTTTCCTAAGGGCTCCAAATAAAAAGGGTTGTTTTATTATGCTTTTCAGGATTATTTACATCTAAAATGTTATTTTTTACTTTTTCCACCCCAAATTTATTGTCTATAATATTTTGAGATTTCTTACTTGGCTTTAGTCTACAAATGCAAGATTTTAAGAAAATATTTTTGTGTGTCTGCATAAAATAGTTGTCCCATTGACAACTTCAAATATGCCTTATTTTCACCTTTCACTGTATTCGTTTCCTAGGGCTGTCATAACACGTTACCACAAACTTGTTGACTTAAAACAAAAGCACCTACGGGTGCCTGGGTGCCTCAGTCGTGTAAGCGTCCGACTTCAGCTCAGGTCATGATCTCGCGGTTTATGGGTCTGAGCCACGTGCTGGGCTCTGTGCTGACAGCTTGGAGCCTGAAGCCTACTTCGGATTCTGTGTCTGCCTCTGTCTGTCCCTCCCCCACTCTCTCTCTCACTCAAAAAAAAAAAAAAAATTGAAAAAATTAAAAAAATAAAATAAAATACATACACTCTTCAGGCCAGCAGTCCTTAAAAAACATAAATCCAAAACCAAAAAACACCAGAAATCTATACTCTCATAGCTCTACTGGCCAGAAGTCCAAAATTAAGGTGTCGGCAGGGCTGTATTCATTTCCTCTAAAGTCTCTGAGGGAGAGTCCTTCCTTGCCTCTTAGTTTCTGGTGGCTGCTGGCTGTCCCTGGCATTCCTTGGCTTGCAGACATATCACTCCAATGTCTATCACTGTCTTTACCATAAACTTCTCCCTGTGTTTATCCTGTTTCTGTATGTCTCAAATCTCTCTCTCTCTGTTCCCGTATAAGAACACCAGTCATTGGATTTAGGGTCCACCCTAAATTCTGGAGGATCTTGTCTTAAGATCCTTAATTACATCTGCAAAGACCCTATTTCCAAATAAGGTCACATTCAAAGGTACCAGGGGTTAGGAAATAGGCATATCTTTTAGGGTCAAGGGTTCAACCCACTACATAGATTAGTATCCACCTGGCTGGGATCCTAAAATAAAATATGTCTGCCTCTCATGGCACTTGTCATGTTCTTCCTAGAATCCAGCTTGACTTGAGAAAAGGTATTATTTATAGGAAGTCAATAATGAATCCCTTAGGAATGCTCACTTCCTAATTTAGCTAACTTTGAATTCAAATAAGAGTTTTTTTCTATAGGAAAAAAACATAGCCAAATGAATCTCTACTTTATCTGGCTGAGATTTCAAGTGAGAATTTACTCATTGTCCCAATGGAATTTTATTATTACTATTGCCCATAATATATACATTCTAATTTTCTACTTGAGTTTAAAACCATGGATTTATTCCTTTTTCCCCCAAATCCAGGAAGAAATTATTTTCCATTAGGGAGAACTAAGGTTCCATTTAATCCAGTAACCCCCTCTTGGTAATCTGTAACTACTTTTAGTTCCCTTTCTCTCCCACAGTGTCATCCTTTACGCTAAGTCATGCAAATCATGCGCACGTGCACGCGTGTGGGCACGTGCGCACGTTTATTCCCCGTAGGACTCCTTGACAGCCTTTCCACTCATCAGTCCTACTTATTTATATTTTCTTTTCTTCAAGTTTGTTTATTTAAACAATCTCTATACCCAATGTGGGGCTTAACCTCACAACCCTAAGATCAAGAGTTGCACACTCTTCCGACTGAGCCAGACAGGCGCCCCTATTTATCTTTTCTATTTCGGAGGCTAATGGGAGTTCTTTAAGTCTTGGCCATACACACACAGAAAGAACAGCAGCAGTACAGCCCTTAGAAAAATAGCCTTCCACTATTCTAAATGCTTTATGTATATTAACTTAATCCTCATTCTATGAACAGTATCATCATCTGTGTTATACAAATGAACAAACTGAGAGATCGGTAAATGGTGAGACCAGAATACGAACCCAAGCAGGTGGGCTCCAGAGTCCATGTTCTTAAATGCAAGACTGCCTCTGATGTAATGTGCCAAAATGTTCCATAGTGGTGAGGTTACAGGTGAGTTTTTAAAACTGCTTCTCTATATATCCCACATTTCCTACAATAATTATATAGATTAATTCTGTGACCCAAAAATATTCATTTAAGTAGAAGGAAAAAAAGTATCCATTTGTGAGGGTACAACATAATAGTAAGCATAGAACACCATGAGCCAGGCACTGTTTGCAATATGTGATTTATATACATTAATTTAATCCTCAAAACAATTATGATCTTCAATCATAGATGAGAAAATAGAGGCACAGAGAAGTTCAATAGCTTGCCCAAGGTCATACCGCTAGCATGTGGCAGCCAGGATTGTCTAGCTTGAGGCTGTGATCTTAACTAGGTTACGTTGCCCAAAATGAGATACAAAAGTGTGGTGCTAAACTCCAGTCTGACTCTGCTAGAGTGTACTAATGCCAAGAAAAGATGTGTTTCACATCCTGTCACCCAAACCGGATAAAAGACTATTTGAAAACTTTCCTTTGCCACTAAACCTCTGTACCTATTGCTGCTCATTAGTACAGCCATCCTAAGTACCACCCGTCTCCTGATTTCCCACCACTGAGGGGCTTTTGCCCTTCCCATAGGTCACACTGCTTCCACCTCTTACCGCACTCACCATGTGCTTCCTGGAATCACAGTCATCCCATCCTAAATGTGTCTGAAGGACAAGGACTCTGTTCTTACTCTGACGTGAATCCCTCTAACTCCTAGCACAGTGGTTTAGAAGAAAACACATGTCCAGTTTGTTTAAACTGTAATCTCTACCATTCAATGTAAATATATTTAAAAGGAAGATTTTTAAGGGAAAAAAATGTGCTTCACCACACTAAGTACAAAAAACCTAAGTGTTTTCATTCTAATAGACTTCTTAATTGGACAATTTTAGCCCAGATTAGAGGGCATTTATTTTTTTTTAATATGAAATTTATTGCCAACTTGGTTTCCATACAAAACCCAGTGCTCATTCCAACAGGTGCCTAGAGGGCATTCAAATTACCCCTTTCTAAACAGTGTCACAAATGCAGAATACTTTTTCCCTTTGTCATTGGATAAACTGGGCATTTTGCCAAATCTTTTTCTAACTAGGTCCTGTGGTTAATTTCTTAATCTGTCAGCATCTCCTTGCATCTTGGTAAAAGACAGTTGGACTTTTTTCCATTGTTTTTGTGAAAGTGAGGTAATCTTCCTATGGCAGCCTCACAGGAATAGACTCATCACTAAATAGCTGCCATCCTTTACCTATCAGGTGAGCAAATACCACCACCACCACCTAAAACAAACAAACAAAAGCCCTACAGCACTGTGGGCAAGGTTGTGGGAAAATGGGCATTCATACACTGCTTGTAGGAACCTACTTTGGCACACCTTTACAGAGGACAATTTCTACCCAACTTGCAAATGCATATAATCTTTGACTCAGGCTTTCTACTGCAAGAATTGATTCTATAGATATACATTGTAAATCTCACGATGATAGCTGTATAGCAGGCTCATACACTAATAATCCAGATGAGGAGAAAAAGGCCTCTAAGAAATAAATTTTTGGGTAAAAGGGGAACTCCATGCAACGATAGTATAAATGAGGTATCAGGGGTGCCTGAATGACTCTGTAGGTTAAGTGTCCGACTCTTGATTTCGGCTCAGATCATGATCTTACAGTTTGTGAGATTGAGCCTTGTGACAAGCTCTGTGCTGATAGTGTGGGGCCTGCTTGGGATTCTCTCTCTCCCTCTCTCTGCCCCTCCCCTGCTCTTTAATGTACTCTCTCTCTCTCTCTCTCTCTCTCTCAAAATAAAGAAATTAAAAAAAAAAAGAGGTATCATAAAAACTTGAGGATATAATAAAAGCATGTTAAATCTGCCAACAAGAAAAAAGAAAAGCAATGGTAAATCCTAGGAATAAAACCCGGAAAGTCATAAAAGAAATGATCCAAAATGAGGCAAGGTAAAATATGACATAATTTTTTTTAAGTTTATTTATTTTGAGAGAGAGATAGAGGGAGGGAGGGGCAGGCAGAGAGTCCTAAGCAAGCTCTGCACTGTGAGTGCAGAGCCTGACACAGGGCTCGAACTCACCAACCCATGAGATCGTGACCTGAGCCAAAATCAAGAGCTGGATATTCAACCTACTGAGCAACCCAGGTGCCCCAAAATACAATTTTAAGTAAAATTTATGAAAAAAGAAGTCATGTGATCTTATCCTGGGAACTCTCCTTTGAATATAGAAAATGTAATCTTGGTACTGCAAATACTTAGATTTGTAGGACTACAGTCACAATAATTATACAGTGATAATTATTTATTATGTTATTTATTATGTCTTTCAATTTTAAAGTAGGAGAATAATATCTAACTAAAGTTAATGGCATTAATGGAAGCAGAAACAGAAGTATAACTAAAACATGTAGGTCACAAAGTTAACAACAACAACTACAACAACAATAAATTTGAAGATAGTTTCCAAACACAGGTAGGAGGAAGAAGAAAGAAAATAAAGGGCTACACATTAAATTCTCATTTTTCACAATAGAAAGTCAATAAATCTTTTATAATTCAACAAAGAGAGGCAAAAAAAAAGTGCAGTTATGTCCCATGGGAGGGGCTCTTCCTAGTTAAAGGGGTGATTCTTGGTTGGTCTAATCCAAAGATGCTAGTATGTATATATTTATAAGAGAGAAAGAAAGAAAGTGTAAGTGAGGGGCAGAGAGAGAGGAGACAGAGTGGAGCCCAAAGTGGGGCTCGAGCTCACCTGAAGCGGGGTCTGAGCTCACTCACTGTGGGGCTCGAGAGCATGAACTGTGATATCATGACCTGATCCGAAGTTAGATGCTTAACCGACTGAGCCACCCAGGTGGCCCCAAAGATGCTAGTCTTATTCTAAGAACAAAAAGAACTGCAAAGACGTCTTAACTTGTATCAAGTAACCACACTAGTAACAACATGGTATTATTTAAAAACTATTATATATAGTGTAGGATAAAAGACATAAGTAATTATGATAATGTTAAGATTTTTAGCATAAAAGAAATGCAAGTTAAAAGAAAAAAGTTTAAAACCCTGAAATCAAGATTTAAAAAAAATTTTTTTAATGTTTTTATTTTTGAGAGAGAGTGAGAGCATGAGTGGGGGAGGGGCAGAGAGAGAGAGAGAGAGAGAGAGGGAGACGCAGAATCTGAAGCAGGCTTCAGGCTCTAAGCTGTCAGCACAGAGCCTGACGTGGGGCTCAAAAACCATGAGCCGTGAGATCATGACCTGAGCCGAGGTCATAGGCTTAACCAACTGAGCCACCCAGGCACCCCAAATCAAGGTTTGTTTTTTTTTTTTTTTAAAGAAGAGAATTCTTTAGTTCTGACCACTTGAAAAGGCTTAGAAGCAATGATCATCTCAGTTGCATTAAGTATCCCTATTACCCCAATTGTGGTCTCTAAATACTATTTCCCATTAAAAGGAAAGTAATGGATTGTAAGCCTGGGGCAGGAAGTGTATAAGCCTAGAAAAATCTTATCATACCAGAAAGCAAGGAAGACATCAAAGACTACTAGGATTGTATCAAAATGCCATGGAAGCCACCTTGACAGAAATCTCAATGGCCAAAGATAGGACAATTTGAACATCCAAAATAATGATGGCAATAGATTGAAAATCACCAAATATATAAAAATCCACGAGTTCATAACACACACACACACACACGCACACACACCCCGACTTTGAAGGTAGCCAGGGAATGAACTCATCATTCTGAAAATAGGGAAATAAATAAAAAGAGTCAAACCCTCATTTACATGGCATGTTACCTCACTCTACTCACGCTTAAACAATGACAGCTGGACAGCTGGACAGAGGACATCACTATGTCCTCAACATCTGTCATGCATCAACATCCAGAGGCAGAAAATAAGAACTCACTTTCTTAGGTCTCATTTTCTTTTTAAAGTTTATTTATTTATTTTGAGAGACAGCACATGAGTGCAGGGGAGGGGAAGAGAGAGGGGGAGAGAGACAGAGAGAATCCCAAAGCAGGCTCTGCACTGCCAGTACAGAGCCTGACGTGGGGCTTGAACTCACAAACCATGAGATCATGACCTGAGCCAAAATCAAGAACTGGACGGTACCCGGGTGCCCCAGCTTAAACTTTTTTAAACTTAATTTTTATTTGTATCAAAATAACAAGTATACACTATTTACAAGAGCAAATCATACTACAAGGCTTAATCAGCAAAAGTTTCCTTCATCCCTTCTTACTTCTTAGTTGGCAGGAATAGGAAAGAAGTAGTAACCTGAAAGGGTGAGGTGCTAACTGGGTACTAACTCTTCCATGCTTCAGACTTTCAACTAATATTCCTATTTTCAGGCTCAATGTATATCCCATGTTCACAGATACCTAAAACTTATCCCAGAACATCGCCTACTTACAGCTGAAAATGGGTTTGCTTCTCATTAGCTTCCACCGTAAGTTGGAAGTTTGCTTCTCATTAGTTCCATTATAAGCTTCCATCTGTATCTCATATAGTCCCTGTGCCTGCTTTTGTTTTCCTTTCTCTCAGGTAAGTATCTAGGAATGGATTACTGGGTCCTATGGTAAGTATATGTTTAATATTAAAAGAAACTGCCAACTGTTTCCGAACAAGCCATACCACTTTACTTTACATTCTCGGCTGAACACTAAGAAAGTTCAACTTGTTCCACATTTGTCAATTTTAGCTATGCTGGTAGATGTACAGTGGTAGTTCACTATGGTTTTAAACTGTTTTTCACTGACGACTAATACTGGAAGTATCTTTTCATGTAACTTCTGGCCATTATTATAGCTTACTTGTGAAGTATTCACATCTTTGGCCCATTTTGAAAAGTGGGGTTACCAGCTTATTGTTGGATTACAACTTCTTTACAGTCCTTGTCAGACACATACATTGCACACACATTGCATCTATTTTATCCCACACTATGGTGTGCTTTTTCCTTTTCTTAATAGTGTTTTCAAAGACCAGCATTTTACTTAATTTTAAATGTTGATTTATTTAAAAGAGAGAGCGTGCGAGCGAGGAGAGGGGCAGAGAGCGAGGAGAGAGAATCCCAAGAGGTCTCCACACCATCAGTGTGGAACCCAACATGGGGCTTGAGATCATGACCTGAGCTGAAATTAAACAGTTGGCTGCTCAACCGACTGAGCCACCCAGGCGTCCCAAAGACCAACATTTAAAATTTTTATAAAGTCCAATTTAGCATTCATTTATTTTATGGTTTGTGCTTGTTGTGTCCTATTTAGGAAATCTTTTCTTACCCAAAGGTCATAAATATTTTCTCTTATGTTTTCTTCCAGAAGCTTTATGGTTTTAAACCTTACTTTTAGGCCTCTGATCCATTTTGACTTATTTTCTGTGTAGGATATACAGTAAGGGCTAATGTTGGTTTACTTTCATATAAAAATTCAGTTGGCCCTGCATCATTTGTGGAAAAGACTTTTCCTTTCCCTACTGAATCGTTTTGACACTGCTGCAGAAAACTTCTTGTCTACGTATGTGTGGATCTATGTATGTAGGACTACTCTTTTTTTTTTTTTAAGTTTATTTGTTTATTTTGAGAGAGAGAGCAAGCAGGGAGGAGCAGAGAAAGAGAATCCCAAGCAGGCTCCATGCTTTCAGCACAGACCCTGATGTGGGGCTCGCTCCCACAAACGGAGATCATGATGTGAGCCAAGGTCACGAGTCGGATGCTTGGGGCGCCTGGGTCTCTCAGTGGGTTGGGTGTCCGACTTCGGCTCAGGTCATGATCTCACGGTCTGTGAGTTCGAGCCCCGCGTCGAGCTCTGTGCTGACAGCTCAGAGCCTGGAGCTGCTTCCGATTCTGTCTCCCTCTCTCTGTCCCTCCCCCACTTGCACTCTGTCTCTGTTTCTCAAAGATAAATAAATGTTAAAAAATTTCTTAAACCAATTGAGCCACCCACACGCCCCTATGTAGGTCAACTTCTGAACTCTATTCTGTCTTGTTTTACCTATATGTCTGTTCTTTTGCTAGAACCGTAACTTCATGGTACTACACGTAAGTCCTTCCACTTTGCGCTTGTAAAAACTGGATTTGCCTATTCCAGGTCTCCTGCATTTCTATATGCATTTTAGAGCTGGTGTGTCAATTTCTACAACAAAAATAAAACAAAATTCCGAGACTGTATTATATCTACAGATTTGTAGAAAATTAGTATCTTTATGATATTGAGATTTTCAATCCATGGGCCCATTTAGGTCTTTTTTTATTTCTCTCAGAAATGTTCAGTAGTTTTCAGTATACAGGCTCCACACACATTTTGTTAAATTTACCTCTAAGTATCTCATGTATCTGGATAATAAGGCAAATGGAACTATACTCCCCCACCCCCAATTATTTGTTGCTAGTGTATAAACAATGATTTGGTTTTGAGTAAACTCACCTTGTATCCTACAACTTTGTTAAACTAACTTATTAGTCATAGATGCTTTTTTTTGTAATCTCTTAATGAATTTTTACATACATGATCATTTCATCTGCAAATAGCAACCATTTTATTTATCTTTTACAAATCTTAGCCTTTTTCATCTTTTTCTTGCCTTATTGCACTGACTACAACTTCCAGTACAATGCTGAATAGATGCATTTAGAGTAACATCTGGGGATGCCTGGGTAGCTCAGTCGGTTAAGCATCCGACTTCAGCTCAGGTCATGATTTCAGTTTGTGCGTTCAAGCCCTGCATTGGGTTCACAGCTATCAGTGAAAGCCCGCTTCAGATCCTCTGTCCTCTCTTTCTGCCCTGACTCAAGTGTGCTCTCTGTCTCTCTCAAAAATAAACATTTAAAAATAATAAAGTAGACATCTGTGCTTTGCTACCAATCCTCCAAATAAGTTATTGAGTTATATAGCTTTTTTCTCTTCATTCTGTTAATATGATAATTTACATGATTGATTTTCAGGTATCTAATCAACCTTGCATTAATGAGATGAACCCTACTTGGTCACAATGTATTATACTTTTGTATATATTTTTAGATTTTATTTGCTAATATTTTGTTATGTATTTTTACAGCCACATTCATGAAAGGTATTGGTCTGTGGTTTTCTTTTTTGTACTGTTTTTGCTTGGTTTTGGTACCAAAGTAATACCAGCCTCACAAAATTAGTTATGAAGTATGTGCAATAGGTATTACATTCAACAGAATAAAACAGTGAATCCATCTGGACCTGAAGCTTGCTTTGTGACATAGTTTTTATTTGGTAAATATAGGGCTATTCATTATTCAAGTTTCTTGTTTCTTCTTGTGTCAGCTTCGGTCATTTGTGATTTTCAAGAAATTTGTTCCGGGGCACCTGGCTGGCTGAGTGAGTGAAGCATCCAACTCTGGATCTTGGGGTCATGAGTTCAAGCCCCGTGTTGGGTGTAGATTACTATTATTTATTCAATTTTTTTTTTAATGTTTATTTATTTTTGAGACAGAGAGAGACAAAGCATGAACGGGGGAGGGGCAGAGAGAGAGGGAGACACAGAATCGGAAGCAGGCTCCAGGCTCCGGGCCATCAGCCCAGAGCCCGACGCGGGGCTCGAACTCACGGACCGCGAGATCGTGACCTGAGCCGAAGTCGGACGCTCAACCGACTGAGCCACCCAGGCGCCCCTATTTATTCAATTTTTTAAAGTTTTCAAATTTATTTTGAGAGAGAGCAAGCAGAGGAGGGGCAGAGAGAAAGAAAGGGAGAGAGAAAAACTCAGCAGGCTCCGTACTGTCAGCACAGAGCCCGACACGGGGCTTGGACTCATGAACCACGAGATCATGACCTGAGCTGAAACCAAGAATCAGACACTTGACCAACTGAGCAACCCAGGTGCTCCAGGTATAGAATACTTTTTAAAAAATTAAAAATTAACTTGTTCATTTTAATTGCTAATTTATTGGCATAAAATTGTTCATAATAGTTCCTTATTATCCTTCTAATGTCTAGTGGATCTGTAGTGGTGCCCCTATTTCATCCCTAATGCTTATAACCTGTGTCTTCCCTTTTTCTTGGTCGCCATAGTTAGAGGTTTATTGATTTTATTTATCTTTTCTAATAATCAACTCTTGGTTCAACTGATTTTTTTTTCTATATTTATATTCTCTCTCTCAATGATTTCTGTTCAAATCTTTTAACCCTTTTCTACTCAAGGTTTAAGTAAAAAGTCTACTTTTTCAAGCATTCCAAGTTACAGCTTATATAATTAACTTTAGATCTTTCTTCTTTTCTAATTTTAGTATATATGCTATGGAAGCAACAGTAGTCTTTCTTTTCTAATAAGTACTTAAACCTGTAAATTTCTCTGAGCAGTGCTTTTGCTGCATCCCACAAATTTTGATGTTATATTTTCATTATCATTCAGTTCAAAATATTTTCTAACTTCCCTTGTGATTTCTTCTTTGATCCCCAGGTTGCTGAAAAATCAATTTCCATATATTTGGAGCTTTTCTACATGTCTCTATAATTCATGATTTCTCATTTAATTCTTTTGGAGTCAGAGAATATACCCTATATCACTTTTTCAAGATTTTATTTTAAGTAATCTCTACACACAACGTGGTGCTTGAACTCACATCTCCAAGATCAAGAGTTGCATGCTGTCCTGTCTGAGCCAGCCAGGTACCCCAGATATCAATCTTTTAATTCTACGGAGATTTGTTTATGGCCCAACACATGGTTAAATCTTGGTTACTGTTTCATATGCATGTAAAAATGGAATGTATTCTGTATATTACTCTGTAACAATTATGTTACGCTGGTTGCCGTGTCACTCAGATCTTCTTTGCCTTTACTGATTTTTGTTTCATTTTTCAATCAGTTACTAAGAAAAGAATGTTAACATCTCTAATAATGATTATGGATTTGTCTATATCTCCCTTTAATTGCATCAGTTTTTGCTTAAATATTTTGAGGCTCTATTATGGGCATACACATCTCCTTTTATATCTCCTTAATGTACTCTTTTTTTTTAATGTTTATTTCTTTATTTTGAGGGGGAGAGGGGCAGAGAGAGAGAGAGAGAGAAAGAATCCCAAGCAGGGATGTCAGCACAGAGCCTGATGTGGGGCTCCATCTCATGAACCACAAGATCATGTGAGGCAAAATCAAGAGTTGGCTGCTTAACCGACTGAGCCACCCAGGCACCCCCATACGGATTCCTTTATCCTATAGTGTCTTTCTTTATCTCTAGTAATATTCCTTGTCTTGAAGTCTATTTTGTTTGATGTTAACATAGCTACTTCAACTTTCTTATGCTATTTACATAGTATATCTTCTTTCATCCTTTTACTTTCTATTTTTTTTAAATTTTTTTTAATGTTTGTTTATTTCTGAGACAGAGAGAGACAGACCATGAGTGGGGGAGGGGCAGAGAGAGGGAGACACAGAATCCAAAGGAGGCTCCAGGCTCTGAGCTGTCAGCACAGAGCCCCACATGGGGCTCGAACTCACAAACCATGAGTTCATGACCTGAACCCAAGTCAGAAGCTTAACCGACTGAGCCACCCAGGTGCCCCATTACTTTCTATTTTTTATAAGGTTTTTAAAAAATGTTTATTTATTTTGGGGCACCTGGATAGCTCAGTTGGTTAAGCATCTGACTTTGGCTCAGGTCATAATCTCACGGCTAGTGAGTTTGAGCCCCACATCAGGATCTTCTGTCCCCCTTTCTCTCTGTCCCTCCCCTGTTGGTGCTCTAGCAGAGAGAGAGGGAGAGAGAGAGCCCCAAGCAGGCTCCACACTCAGCACAGACCCCGGCACGGGACTCAATCTCACGACTGTGAGATCATGACCAGAGCCAAAATCAAGAGTCAGACACTTCACCAACTAAGCCACCCTATTGCCCCATCCTTTTACTTTCAACCTGTGTCTCTGTATTTAAAATTTATCTGGTCACAAAAAGGCAAAATATAAGAACCTTACAAGAGTAAATTTCCATTTGCCCCATACTATCTTGGTGCTACTGTTATCATGCTACAGCTCTACACATTATAAACCCAACAACACGGTATTATAATGTTTCGTTTAACATCATATTTTGGAGCAATTCAAGAAAAAAATAGTCTTTTACTTTTACCATTTCACAGATTTACCATTTCTAGTGCTCTTCATCTCTTTCTGTAGATCTGAGCTACCATGTGGTGTCATTTCCCTTCCTTCCAAAAACTTCCTTTAGTGTAAGTAGTGTAAGTCTGCTGATAATGAATTTTCTGTTTTTGTTTATCAGGAAATGTCTTTATCCTTCATTTCTGAAAGACAGTTTCTCTGGATGTTGGATTCTTGGTTAGTAGGTTTTTTTCTTTCAGTATTTGAATGTCTGGTCTCCACTGTCTCCGATAAGTTAGCCATATTTGTAACACTGATGTTCTATATGTAATGTGTCAGTTTTCTCTATCTGCTTTCAAGATTTTCTTTTACCTGTGGTTTTAGCAGTTTGACAATGATGTGCTTACAACTGCCTTTCTTGTGTTTGTTCTCCTCAGAGTATACTGAATTTCTTGGATCTGCAAATTAATATTTGGGGAGTTTGGGGCCACTGGTTTCTTCAAAGTGTTTTTGGCTCATTTTTTCCCTCTCCTTTTGGAACTTCAATTTCAGCTACATCAAACTACTTCATATTGTCCTACAAGTCTCTGAGGTTCTGTTCACTTTTCTTCAATATTTTTCGTTTCTCTCTTCTTTAAACTGGGTAATTTTTTTTATTTTTCAAAATATTTTATTTTTGAGAGAGAGAGAGAGCGAGCACAAGCAGGGGAAGGCCGACAGAGAATGGGGGACAGAGGATCTGAAGCTGGCTCTGCGCTGATAGCAGTGAGCCTGATATGGGGCCCAAACTCATGAACTGTGAGATTATGACCTGAGCTGAAGTTGGACGCTCAACTGACTGAGCCACCCAGGTGCTCCTAACAGAGTAATTTGTATTGTTCTGTTTTCAAAGGCAGATTATTTTGTCTATTATTTTTGAAAGTAATCAATTAACCTATTTATTTACTTATTTTCTTTTTACATAATCTCTATGCCCAATGTGGGCACAACCTTGAGATCAAGAGTCACATGCTCTACCAACCGAGCCACCCAGACGTCCCTTGTCTATTATTTCAAAACCGCTCTGCTGTTGAGAACATCTAGTGAGTTCTTATTTCAGTTATTATTTTATTTAATTCCTAAAATTTCCAGTTTTTCAGTTTCCATTTCTTTGTTGTAATTTATCTCTTCAATCACTTTCCTCTTTAATTCTCTGATAGTTTCCTATACTTGGTATCTGTAATAGTTCAAGTCTTTGCCTGCAAAATCCAACATCTGTACCTACTTAGACACTCAAGTTGATTTCTACTGATTGCCTTTCTTCCTGTGAGTTACACTTTTCTGTTTCTTTATATGTCTAGTAATTGCAGGCTGAAAACTAGACACAATAGATAAGATGTTGCAGCAATTCTAGATTCTGCTGTCCTTTTGAGGACTGTTGCTTTTTCATTCTACTAGGCAGTTAACTTGACTAGATTCAAACTACAAATATGTCTCTCCTGTGGTATACCACAGCTGATAAATCTGTTCAGTTCTTACAGCTTCTAGCTCCTGCTTTCTTAGCCTGGCTCCCTAGGGCCTCCTCTGCATAATTTGGCAAGTAGCCAAAGATCTGGGCCACTTATACTCAGATTTGAGGGCTCATGCTCTCTGTGATTTTGTTTTCTGTGATTTCCCCCTCATTTTCTAAATGCTCTGCCAGTCTCAGGGTCTGTTTTCTGACACCACAAGCCAGTACTTCAGCTTTCTACTGCCTGAGTTATGCACAGTTTAGGAATGTATTCAGTTAAATTAAAAAACACAAAACAAAAACAAAAAACAAACTTAGAGAGTTCAGCTAGTGTAAGTCTGTCTTTCAAGGACTGATTCTTGCCTCTGTTTGGTTTGGTTGGTTTTTATTTTTGTTTTGTTTTGCTGGGTCCCTTGGGGTCTCCCCTACACATCTGGAGTTTAACAACTGTGATGGCTAATTTTACATATCAACTTGACTAGGTTAGCTGTTTTACCAGAGAGCTGGTAAAACATTATTTCTGAGTGTGTCTGTAAGGGTGTTTCTAAAAGACGTTAGCATTTAAATTTTTTTTAAGCATTTTTCATTTTTGAGAGACAGGGTGTGAATGGGGGAGGGGCAGAGAGAGACGGAGACACAGAATCTGAAGCAGGCTCCAGGCTCTGAGCTGTCAGCACAGAGCCGGATGTAGGGCCTGCGGGGGGCCGTGAGATCATGATTTGAGCCACCTAGGTGCCCCAAAAGATGTTAGCATTTAAATTGGTGACCAAGTAAGGCAGAGAGTCCTCACTGAGGGTGGGTGTGTGTCATCTAATCCACTGAGGGCCTAAATAGAACAAAAAGGGTAGTGGTGGGGGGGTATCCTTGGCTGGCTCAGTCAGTAGAGCAAGTGCCTCTTAATCTCAGGGTTGTAAGTTCGAGCCTCATGTTGGGTGTAGAGGTTACTTAAAAATTGGGGCGCTTGGGTGGCTCAGTCAGTTAAGTGTCCGACTTCGGCTCAGGTCATAATCTCACAGTCCATGGGTTTGAGCCCCACATCAGGCTCTGTGC
The DNA here is from genome assembly GCF_046562875.1 of Panthera onca. Taxonomy (NCBI): domain Eukaryota; kingdom Metazoa; phylum Chordata; class Mammalia; order Carnivora; family Felidae; genus Panthera; species Panthera onca. Next base: position 6,259,237 of record NC_138348.1, read on the forward strand.
TAACAGCTCAGAGGCCTAGAGCCTACTTCAGATTCTGCATCTCACTCTCTGCTCCTCCCCTGCTTTCATTCTGTCTCCTTCTCTTTCAAAAATAAATAGGGGCGCCTGGGTGGCGCAGTCGGTTAAGCGTCCGACTTCAGCCAGGTCACGATCTCGCGGTCCGTGAGTTCGAGCCCCGCGTCAGGCTCTGTGCTGACGGCTCGGAGCCTGGAGCCTGTTTCCGATTCTGTGTCTCCCTCTCTCTCTGCCCCTCCCCCGTTCATGCTCTGTCTCTCTCTGTCCCAAAAATAAATAAAAAAACGTTGAAAAAAAAAAAATTCAAAAATAAATAAATGTCAAAAAAATAAAATAAAATAAAATAATAACATCTTAGGGGTGCCTGGGTGGCTCAGTGGGTTAAGTGTCTGACTTAGGTCACTGATGAAGTCATGATCTCACAGTTTGTGAGTTTGAGCCCCACCATGGGCTTCCTGCTGTCAGCACAGAGCCTGCTTTGTTCCCCTCTCTTTCTGCCTCTACCCTGCTCACACTCTCACGCTCTCCCACAAAAATAAAAACATATTTTAAAAATTAAATGAAAAATAAAATCTTTTAAAAAATCTTAAGAAAACAAAAAAGAACAGGAAGGTAGAGGAAAGGTAAATTTGCTCTCTCTCTGCTTGAGCTGAAGCATCCATCTTCTCCTGCCCTTGGCCATCAGCACTGCTGGTTCTTGGGGTCTTGGGCTTAGACTGGGACTTTCACCATCAGCCCTCTAATTCTCAGGCCTTTGGACCTGGACTGAATTACACCACCAGCTTTCCTGGTCCTCCAACTTCCAGACTCCAGACCATGGGACTTCTTGGCCTCCATAATTAAGTGGGCCAATTCCTACAGTAAATCTCCTCACATGTATCTAAACACATCCTATTGATTTTGTCTCTCTGGAGAACCCTAATATAACAGTCAACCAGGGATTTGGCAGCAGTTTTACTCAGATATTGAACCTCATCCTTTCTGTGATTCTCTCTTGCTTTCAGAATTTCCCCTTGAATTTCCAGCTGCTCTTCCATCCCCAGTCTCTCTTCTCTGTCACCTCTCACCTGTAGGCTAGTTTTCCACTGTCCTTGCATTCTGCTGTAGCCGCCACCACGGGGACTAGAATATGCCTCTGAGCAAAAAAAAAAGAAAAAAAGCCACCAATTTGCAAAGTCTTGCTCCTTACCTTACAAATTTTTAGGCATCAATTCTCCTCCAGTTTCTATCTGCTCTTGGAAGTTTTTAGTGTTTTCTTATATTTTGTTCAGATTTTCTATTATTATTCTAATAGAATAGAAGGTTTGAGCAACCACTTCATTCCATCTCCTTTACTGGAAATCTCCCCTAATCCAACGGAGAAGCATTTACAATCAAATATAACTTTATTTTCTTTATAATACCCTACCTTTAAAGGCATAGTGTTATATACAAAAAATTTATAAGTAATAAAATTTTTAAAACAAGGAACAATAACATCTCAATGGTAAAGTCCTGATTGTCTTCAGAAATTCATTGAGTCAAACAGTCCATGTGCCACATGTAACAAAGGTAGAAAAGGCTTGGGACTGTTTTTTTCTATTTTAATGAAAAGGAAACAACATAAAATGAAAGAAAAATAGCCCATGCCCCAAATTAAAGAAGCTAGCTAGAAACTGGAATTCTGAACCTAGAAAATGAGTCTTCTTCCTGCCTAGGACTCGCCACAACTCAGTCTGTTCTACATTTAGTAACTGGAGGACATGGGGAAAATAGAACTCTTCTTTGTTTTAGTTTTGTTTCGCTTTGTTTTGATAGTCTCAATGGGTATTTTTGCAGTGAGGAGAAAAAAAACATGGATTGAATAGCTATATTACTGATTACAGTACTGGATTCCAATTACTGTATGGAAGAATTGCTGTATTATATGTCTCTAATAAAGTATAAATATTTGCAGGTGATCTGCTATGTGCAATGCGCTACATAAAACAGGAACAGAGAAATGGGATGAGGGAGAAGCAAACAAATATGAGTAAGATCAGTGTGCCCCCAAAGGTTTTTTTGGTAAACCTCCCAATTCCAAATTTCAGTTAGTATTATGCTGCGAGTTGCTTTTCAAAAAAGTCTGTGTGTGTGTGTGTGTGTGTGTGTGTGTGTGTGTGTGTGTGTGTTTATAAAGTATTACTGGTACATTGTAGAAAAAATATCTAATTTATTTTGGAAATATATAAGAGAGTGAAAGAAATATCCCATATGCCTCTAAAGACGATTACTGTTAAAAGTCTAAGGAAAAAAATGTGTGAATGTGTGCCCATCAACCTTTCAGCATATGCTTTTTGTACTTCTCTCTCCCTCTTTCTAACAAAATGGATATTATTCATATCTTGCAACTTATATTAATTAAGTGGGTGTCTTTCCATGTTAGTAATCTTCCTGGACTAAACCTGCAGAATTTCTCTCCCCTAAGATAAAGGTGGCTCAGTGGGTTAAACGTCTGACTTAGGTCGCTGATCAGGTCATGATCTCACAGTTCATGGGTTTGAGCCCCACAATGGGGTTGCTGCTATCAGCACAGAGCCTGCTTTGTCCCCCTCTCTCTCTGCCTCTACCCTGTTCACACTCTCGTACTCTCTCTCACAAAAATAAAAACATATTTTAAAAATTAAATAAAAAATAAAATCTTTTTAAAAATCTTAAAAAACCGAAAAGAACAAGAAGGTGGACAAAAGGTAAATTTGCTCTCTGCTTGAGCTGAAGCATCCATCTTCTCCTGCCCTTGGCCATCAGCACTGCTGGTTCTTGGGGTCTATGGTGCGCAGCCAGGATGTCTCCACTTAACTGCCTTTTTTTTTTTTTAACTCTTGTTTTTATTTTTTTTATAAATTATTTAAAAAAATTTTTTTTAAATGTTTATTTATTTTTGAGAGAGAGACACACACAGTGCGAGTGGAGGAGGGGCAGAAAGAGAGGGAGACACAGAATCTGAAGCAGGCTCCAGGCTCTGAGAGGTCAGCACAGAGCCCGATGCGGGGTTTGAACCCACGAACCGTGATATCATGACCTGAGCTGAAGTTGGACACTAAACCGACTGAGTCACCCAGGCGCCCCAGTTCTTGTTTTTATTTTTAAACCTGACTTCCTAGGGCTTGCTGTGTCTATACAGTTTAACAATCAGCCAATGATTGGCTAAAGGTTGTGCTTTCGTATCTAGGCTTCCAGCCTCTGCCCAAGGATCTATGGAGGGATTACAGAACACAAAGTGTAGGTGTGCCCCAACTTTTACTTTCTGCTGGACCCTCTTGCATCTCCATCTATATACATTCAGCTTCTCAGCCCAGCAGGGACATGTGGATAGCTTGGGACCTCTTTAGTCTTACCTACAAGTGTGCATAGGCTCCAGGCAGGACTGCGTAGAGAGCTTTTCAAGCCTTTCTACAGCTGTGTCATTTCCAGATTCTCCATTAAGTTTTTGGCTAGTCCACCAGTCTATTGCTTGACCCAACTGGGACGATTATTTAGGCTACCAGAACTGCCTTGTTCGCCTGCCACAGAGATCACAACTTTCACGGACAATACCGATGGGCACGGGCGTTTTATCTTCTGTTCCAAATCAAGTGGGCCTCCTCTGGCAGCCAAGTTGCTAGTTTTCATGGTCTGCTCCACCCTTAGAGAACTACTACACTAGGGAGACAGGTAGTCCCAGGCAGGACATCAAAAACTCCCACTGTTATTACCCTCAAATCAGTAGTTTCCCACGGACAAATACTTCTCAGTCTGTTGTTTGCATTTGTTCTATTTCCAGAGCCCTGAAATGTTTTGGGTTTTTTTTGACAATTTCGCCCAGTTTATTGTTGATTTTGAGAAGGGATTTGCCAGCTTCCTCATTCCACCTATCAAAGTCCTGCCTCCGTCCTCACCTACTTTTCTTTTTTTTTAATGTTTGTTTATTTCTAAGAGACAGAGAGGAAGGAGAGTGGGGAGGGGCAGAGACAGAGGGGGACAGAGGATCCGAAGCAGGCTGCTCAACTGACTGAGCCACCCAGGTACCCATCGGTTATTTTTGAATCTTCTTTCATCTTCAAGTGTACCACTCAGTCTCATGACATAAAACTACATTATAAGTCAAATATGACAACATAAAGAAAAATGAACATTCCTCACATCCCAAGGTCTTCCTATGCTATTCTACCACACACCTCTAGGTGTTGAAAGAACAAAATATAACTTTTTTTTAGTTTTTAAAAAACATCTATTTATTTACTTTGAGAGAAAAGAAAAAGAGTGAGTGGGGGAGGGACAGAGAAAGGGAGAGAGATAATCCCAAGCAGGCTCTGTGCTGACAGCACAGAGCCCTACGTGGGGCTCGATCCCATGAACTGTGAGATCATGACCTGAGCCAAAATCAGTAGTCGGATACTTAACCAACTGAGCCACCCAGGCACCCCCAAAATATAACTTTTTAAAAGATGGCTATATAACTCTACCGGGTCTAAAAATAAACCACGCCCTTGTGTTTCAAGTCTTACCTCGGTACCATAAACAGGTTTCACCTTGACCCTTTCATGAAAGAAAGCTGCTTGGCTATTTCTTGTTCTCCTTTCCTGTCAGCTACGTGTTCTCTCTATTGACTGGCATCTGAAATCACCCATCAGCTACCGAAAGCTGGTTGCCCAATATCTAGTGAAGACAGACTACCCTGATAGCCTTTTATGTTTATTTGTACAAATAACAAACCCAGAACTTCTTTTCCCTTGTCTAATAAACTTTGTTCTCTTCCTCAACATGATCCCATTTCTTTTTGTAATATAAATGGCTCATACTGCTGTACCTTACCCTATTAAAACTGCAAAATATCACATGGTTTGCTCTGGTCATTCAGCAAACAGGTATTATCATTAACTTTTGTTAGTCTTCCTATTCTTTGATAAGAACCCAACTCAAGAAAAAACTAAATATAGTTAGTTATCAGTAAGAGGCAAAGGGGATCAAAGTTCAAGAATCTCTAACTCAGTTCTACGATTATGCAATCCCTCACCCCCAAAATTTCAATATTGTTGCTATGCTGATACTGGCTGAGTTTGTGAAAAAACATTGATTATTCCAAATCACTTTGGAATTTCTTAAAATGCTTTTTCCTCACAAAATTCTCCAATAGCAAGTGGCTTCCCAAACTGAATATTATAAACTAAATCAGGGCAAACACTATGGCAATCTAATTTCTCATCCATTTCTTCCCTTAGGTTGGTGGTACAACATGACAGACGCACACAAAAGAGCAACAACCACCATAAAGGACTCTGAGGCAACCACAGCCAATGTAGATGAGTACACAACAGTGAGGGCATCAGCCGCAAAACATCCCAAAACCAGACATCCACTATTCTTTATGCTCAGAGGCTGCTCCAAAACGCTTTCCCAGCATATTAGCGTCACAAGTGAGTAAGAAATAAGCCACCTGAGGAATGAAGAAGGTGGAAATGCCTCAGATAGCATCTCTTCCAGACAGCAAGATGCTTTAAATAATCCACACAAAGACTCTCGAAGCCAGTAGTCCATTACAAGTAGAGTTAACTGATAAGGTAGGATTGGTTACAAGAAGGTAATTCAATTGCAAGACTCTTGACAACACCATAATCTAATACTGCTTGGGAGGGAAATCACTCTTTTTGTTTGGCATATTCATTAACAGAACCACCTGACTGCAGTTTTAAAAATTCCATCAGGAGGGGCACCTGGGTGGCTCAGTCGGTTGAGAGACCAACTTCGACTCAGGTCACGATCTCACAGTTTGTGAGTTCGAGCCCCGCGTCAGGCTCTGTGCTGACAGCTCAGAGCCTGGAGCCTGCTTTGGATTCTGTGTCTCCCTCTCTCTCTGCCCCTCCCCTACTCATGCTCTGTCTCCTCTGTCTCAGAAATAAATAAACATTAAAAAAATTTTTTTTAATTCCATCAGGAATAAAAAAACCTCTTATAGTCTTTAGTCATTAGATTGACCTGACCTATCTATAAATAAAAACAATTTCTGGCCGGGGCGCCTGAGTGGCTCAGTGGGTTAAGCGACTGATTTTGGCTTGTATCATGATCTCCCGGTTCGTGAGTTCGAGTCCCACATTAGGCTCTGTGCTGATAGCTGGAAGCCTGGAGCCTGCTTCGGATTCTGTGTCTCCCTCTCTCTCTGCCCCTCCCCCAGTTACACTTTCTTTCTCTCTCTCTCTCTCAAAAATAAATAAACATTAAAAGAAATTTAAAACAATTTCTGGTTGGGGTGCCTGGGCAGCCGACCTCAATTCAGGTCATGATCTCACAGTTCATGGGCTCAGGACTGGCGTGAGGCTCTGTGCTGACAGTTCAGAGCCTGGAGTCTGCTTCGGATTCTATCTCTCTCTCTCTCTCCCCACTCATGCTCTGTCTCTGTCTCTCAAAAATAAATAAATGTTAAAAAAAAAACAAACAATTTCTCGTCAAACCACACAGCCGGAGTCAAAGTAGGCTAAACTTTGGTTTGTTGAGTCATTTTATTTTCTCAGTGATGGCATACCAGATACAAATATCATTCATGGATTTGGAGCTTTCCCAGTGAAGGTGTCCACATGAAGTGGATAGAATGTAAAAACCCTGGACATCATTCAGATCAATGCAATGTCTCAGGGCTGTGCTAATGGTGTAAGTAGTGTTAGATGGCAGCTTGCTTGAACCCTTCTCCGCTCTTTTCAAGACTTCCATTCCCATTTGGCTTTAACGAACAGCTCTGAATTATAGAATGCATCAGGTTTATATCTGACAAAAATTATTTACTTCCTCTTTTTTTATAAGCTGCTGGTTCAGAAGAGATAAAACATTCTACCTGGACTATAGAAAAAGAATATATTTGTCTCTCTATATATAATCTCAAAATCTTTTCAATGTTAATAATATTCGGGATGAGAAAACACCTTCCAAATCCACCAAGAGAGAAATTAAAGATATAAAAATAATAACATTGCATTAAATATATTAGAAGTTCAAGGTAAATAAACTTTAAGACTTTATAAAATAGAATAATACTGCAGCACAACAGACAACAAAATGTATAATGTACACAAAATATATGAATGCGATGAATTTATTCTCTGCAGCATTGTTTGCAATAGTAAGAAATTTGAAACAATTTAAGCATCTTTCCTTTTTTCCTAAATAAAATCCATGAAGTCTCTAAACATTCCCCTCATACTGGAGGAAAAAGTTCTTAACTAAAGGTCAGTCAAAAATCTTGTTTTTGCAGGGCCTCTGGGTGGCTCAGTCAGTTAAGCGCCCAACTCTTGGTTTTGGCTCAAGTCATGATCTCACAGTTCGTGAGTTCAAGCCCCGCGTCGGGCTCCGCGCTGATGATGCGGAGCCTGCCTGGGACCTCTCTCTCCCTTTCTCTCTGCCCCTCCCCTGCTCATGCTTGTGCTCCCTCTGTCTCCTCCTTAAAAATAAACTTTAAAAACTAAAATAAATAATTTTTTAAAAATCTTTTTGTGTTCTAGATGAGAAGCTTCAGTATCACTTCAGAAACTTGTGAAAAATGCAGAATCCCAGGCCCTACCCCAGACCTACTGAATCAGAACCTGCATGTCAATAGATCCTGGTTATTCCTATGTACATTAAAGTTGGGGAAACAATGAATATAAACAATGCCCAAATAAGTCTTACAACTGACACTAAAATCCTAATCTCTAATATATGATGTTGCATCTCTTGATATAAGAAAGAGTGAGTGGTGGCCCTCTATCTACTAATGTCCACAGGACAGCCCGATACTGGCCAACATTTTTGTCACTCTTTCTCATCAAAGGTTTGGATAACGACATGAAAGAGATGCTTAATTTGCAGGTGGCACAAAGCAAGAGGTTGCTAATGCAAGAAGTAACAGAGTCAAACCACCTTGACAGGCTGAACATTTAACTATGGTAAGTATATAAAGAGTTTTACATTTAGGCTAAAAATTTCAATAATGAATGTGTAAGATGTGTGATGGTATTCTTGGCAGCAAAACATAGGAAAATCCTCGGAATATATCCACAAGTATGTCATGAATTTAACATAATGGGATTTCAAATCAGCAGGAGAAAATGAATAATAAATAGTACTGGAGGGTTGCCTGGTGGCTCAGTCAGTTAAGCATCTAACTCTTGATTTTGACTGAGGTCATGATCTCACAGTTCATGGGTTCGAGCTCCACATCGGGATTTTCTCTCTTTCTTTCTCTTTTTGCCTATTCCCTGCTCATGTGCGCATGCGCTCCCTCTCAAAGAAAGAAAGAAAGAAAGAAAGAAAGAAAGAAAGAAAGAAAGAAGGAAAGACCAACAGGCCAAGAGAAAGCTTAACCTGGAGAGACTGAGGCTGAGAGCTGACCTCCAATAGCTGAAGTGCATTCTTGTGAATTAAAAAATTGAGTCATTTCTTGCTATAAATGGTTGAATCAGGATTGGGGGTGGAAATTCCCATGAGTTAAATGTCAGCTGAGCATATAAAAGAACTTTCTAAGAATTAGCAGAGTCCATAAATGGATTCAGGCCAAGACTAAACAGCCAACTTCCAGGAAATTTTTGGAAGGAAGGACCACATTAGAAGGGAAACTAAGCTGTGTGATCATTGAGGTTCTGTCAAACTCTAAAATTATGTAAGTCCATCCCAAAGATCACACGGGCTCTGGAAAAGTAAGAGCATGAAATCAAATAATGACAGGCTCTCACAACTCCACAAACACTGAACACAAGAACACTTGTGGATATATTCCGATATGCTCATCACTCATAACTCTTTATCATAAGTACAGCAGTCTCTGGGGGAGGGGGAGAGGATATGAATGATTTGCTGAATCATGATTTCCTGTACCCAGGAGTATGATGAGCTTTTTTGTGGTAGTGGGGTTGAGCAATCCTGTTTCACTCACTCTCCTAGGCTCCTCCATTATTGAAAATGAAAGCAGTTTTTTTTAATGAATATAATTTATTGTCAAGTTGGCTTACATACAACACTCAGTGCTCATCCCAACAAGAGTCTTCCTCAACGCCCATCACCCATTTTCCCCTCTCCCCCACCCCCATCCACCCTCAGTTTGTTCTCTGTATTTAACAGTCTCTTGTGGTTTGCCTGCCTCCCTCCCTCTCTATTTGTAATTTTCCCCCTTCCCTTCCCCTATGGTCTTCTGTTAAGTTTCTCAAGATCCACATGAGTGAAAACATATGACATCTGTCCTTCTTTGACTGATTTATTTCACTCAGCATAATACCTTCCAGTTCCATCCACGTGACTGCAAATGGCATGTTTTCATTAAAAGCAGAGTTTTGAAAGACAGTGAATTAGGGGCGCCTGGGTGGCGCAGTCGGTTAAGCGTCCGACTTCAGCCAGGTCACGATCTTGCAGTCCGTGAGTTCGAGCCCCGCGTCAGGCTCTGGGCTGACGGCTCGGAGCCTGGAGCCTGTTTCCGATTCTGTGTCTCCCTCTCTCTCTGCCCCTGCCCCGTTCATGCTCTGTCTCTCTCTGTCCCAAAAATAAATTAAAAACGTTGGAAAAAAAAAAAAAAAAAGACAGTGAATTAGTGTTGGAGGGTTAAGTATGAAGTCTCCATAGTATGGTTCTTTGTTGCATAAAACCCATAACCCATAACCCATGGGAGCTACCTAGGTATCAATGTCACTTTCACTACAGTCTTATTATGAGCTAAAGAGCACAAACAAATAAATGATACAAGAATTCAACTTACAAACGGGTTGTATTCCCGTTTGCAAGTCAGTTGGATAGAATTTGCAACAGCACTAAGAATGTGGAGAGCAGGAGAGAAGGAAAGCTAAGAGGAGGGTGGGTCCCTCAGCTAGCCTATATCAGTGCACACTCAATCCACAATGTATCTGAAATACTGAGCACCAGCATTTTTCCCAAATAGAAATACCACTGGAATATTAGTAGTTTATAAAGTGAAGTAAAGTTGAAGAACTGTTTTATTTACCTGGAATCCTAATGCTTAAGACAAAAGCTGAGAAGGTTAACAAAAATCTGTAAAGATTCTGAAAAGAACGTCTTATGTTATCTCAAAAGCTCTACAAGTCAGCAACAGTGAGTCTTTCTTGAGGTATCTAATTTCACTCCAAAATTAAATGCTTCCTTTTACCTTAATAAGGACATTCTGCTAAATACTTTTTAGCTGTGATTGGGCAAAGTTTTTAGTTCAAAACTGTAATGAAGAAAATGAGTGGGAAGAAGAAAGAAGATACTTTTGAGGTAAGAGAACAAATAAGAAGATCCCAAAGAGGAGATAAGAAGGATTATCTCAAGTAAAATTACCCAAAATGCAAGACAGAATAAAAGTCCATAAAGGATGGGGTAGGGAGAGAATTCTCCAGGAAAGGGAAAGAAGATGACACTGACCAAATTTCTGTCCAGGCCATCAGGGGGCACCATGATTCCAGGACAACTCAGCTATTACCAGGGTGTAGGGAGAAGAATCTAACTGGACTTTCATATTTATAAGACATTCCAAAATGGGAATACGATACTAAATTGTAAACCATGAGAAATGCTTTCATAGACAGGTTAATGGAGGGAAAAAAACATTAAAAAAACAAACAAACAAAACTAGTTATCTGCCATTTGTTCCTATATTAGCTTATCCAAATCAGAAAGGACAGTGATAAGCAGTACCATTTGGTGTCCAGAAGGAAGGAAGGTCAGGGAAAGCTGAAGAAATTTCTTCATGGAGCTCTGCTGCTCTGAACTTAGGAAGGAGTCAGGATGGTCAAGGCAGCATAGAGTATGGCTGGGGCCCCTCAGACCCAGGTTGTGGTGCAGGGGGATTAAGCCAATGGGGATTTCAGATGAGGGCAGAGGTAAGAGACGAGAGCAATGACAATTTATATTCACCATAGGAATAAATATGTTTTATAGATATGTTAAAGCTAGCTTTTCATATCTCTGAGAAATGAGAATAAACATGGGGTAGATGTCACCGGCATCTGAAAAAGAAGGAGGTCAAATGTCTTGCTCAGTATCACACTTAATCAGGACAAGTATTACTGGTATAATGGTTTCACTTGTCTGGTTCTTTCCACTAGACATAGATTCATTATTTAAAAAAAAAGCTTTTTTTAAACAAAAAGCATTGTTTTAAGGTACATTTAACAAAAAAAAAGTCTGCTAAATATCCTGGCCTGGACAATACATACAAGCAAATCTGTTTCTTCAGAAGCTACTCTGTGTGGTCCTCCTACCTCAGACCTTCTGGCAAGCAAAATCTAAGACATCTCTTCACCTATATTACCTCATGAACCATTAGCCTTACTAGCTGTTCTGACAACCTGGACCAGGGTTAGCAACATCCTTAGTCTTAAGTGCCAATCAACAGCGAGGCTTCCAGCAGTCACTAGAGAAGCCAAAGAGGAGACCCAGAGGAGTGACAGCCAAAGGAAACACAAAGAGGAGAGAAGTATAAGTATAAAAACAGAGAAGAAACTGGTATAGTAGTTTACTTTACAGAGTGCCACTCAAATTGTCATTCAGTGAGATCTCTCTTGCTAGTTGCTTTCATCTGTCCCTGCAGTGGAATAAGAATGGTTATTCATCCGTGCAATTTTAATAATATTGGCTTAAAATTTATGTAACACAACCAAAAATGTTAGAAATGCTGTTTTTACATCAACACTTGGTGTTTAGGAGTTCTCCCAGAGGAGGTAATGAGCTTTCAGAATTGTGGGGGCAGCTTTGTTCTGAGACAGGATGGGCACACACTGCCAGGGTGTCTGCTAGGCATTTTCATAAGTTATTTCATTTAATCTTCAAAAATATCAATAAGGAATGGGTCATTATCTCCACTCTATAAACAACAAAACACATACAGAAAAGATAAATGACTCACCTGAAGTTTTAAAACCAGTGACTGGCAGAGCCAGATTCAAACTGGAGGCTGAAATGACAGCTGCCTTCCTCTCCCTGAGAAACAAAAAAGCAATTCCTCCCACCAGCAGTATATGGGCCACTTAGGACTGTCTGCACTGCAAGAGATACTGCCTCCAAAGTCCATTCATTCATTCAAAATAGATTTACTAACTGCCACCATGTGCTAGAGCAATGTTGCAAACACAGATACAACCATGAATGAGCCAGATTCAATGCCCTACTCTCATAAACCTAGCTGTGAAGCTGTGGGGGGAGGGAGGGAGTGATGCAGTGAATAAATATAATAAGCAACATAAATAATATCAGAGAGTAACAATGACTACCAAAGAGTGAGAAACAGAGGGGAATGGGGCAAGGGTCCTGATTCAGACTGAGTAGTCAGGGAAGGCTACTTTGAGGGAGCAACATAAAGCCGAGAATGGAAGGCAAGAACCAGCTGTGCAGATAACTAGGGGTAGAATATTTGAGGTAAGGGAACTTCAAGTAAATTCTCTGAGGAAGAAAGAGGGTTGGTATGAAACAAAAAATAGACCTATTTGGCTGGAGCAGAATAGGGGAGAGAATAAGAGGTGAAGTTAGACGAATACACAGAGATAGGTCATATTGGTCTTGAGGCAAAGCTAAAGTGCTTGCATTTTATTCCATGATTGGAAATGAACAGAGATTTTTTTTTTTTTAAGCATGGAAGTGACATGTTCTGACCAGTGTTTATAAGAGGTTACTCTGTCTCCTAATGAACTGGAAGGAGGCCAGTGGGAAGGCCAATGCTGGAGTCCATAGGACAGATGATAGGTTTATAGTAGTAGCAGGTGGCATTGAAAAGACAGGGGCAGGGGTACCTGGGTGGCTCAGTCAGTTGACCATCTGACTCTTGATTTCAGCTCAGGTCATGATCCCAGGGTTGTGGGATTGAGCCCTGCGTCAGGCTCCATGCTAAACATGGAGTCTTCTTAAGATTCTCCTCTCTCTCTCCCTCCCTCTGCCTCTCTCCCCCACTCACTCACGCTCTCTCTCTCTCTAAAAAACATTTCATTAAAAAAAGGAAAAGACAGGGACATATATAAGATATATTTTGGAGCTAGAATGTATAGCACTTGCTGACAGGCTAGATGTCAAGAACATGAAAAAGGAAAGAAGCAATGACTTTTAGGCTGTTGGCTTAAGCAATGGGGTGGAGGGTGGTGCCCATTTCCTTTGATGAATAAAGGCTGGAAGATACTTTTTGTTTTTAATAGGGAAAGGATAAAATAAAGAGGTCTGTTCTAGCAATGCTAAGTTTGAGATATCAGAGACTCGGAGCTATCAGGCAGGCAGTGGGTAAACTGATTCAGAGATCAATGAAAAAATCAAACTGGAGATATAAATTTAAGAGACACCTAAAAACCTAATGTGTTTCTTCTAATTAGAAGAAACTTTAGGGTAATTTCTTAATGACCTGAAGATAGGAAAAGATTTCTTTAAAAAGTTATCAAAAAGCACAAATCTTGGGGCGCCTGGGTGGCTCAGTCGGCATCCAACTTCGGCTCAGGTCATGATCTCACAGTTTGGGAGTTAGAGCCCCGCATCAGGCTCTCTGCTATCAGCACAGATCCCACTTCAGATCCTCTGTCCCCTCTCTGCCCCTCCCCTGCTCACACTTTCTCTCTCTCAAAAATAAACATTAAAAAAAAAAGCACAAATCTTTATACTTAGAAACACTGAAGGAAATGACTATATCAAAATGAAGGACTTCTGTTGAATAAAAGGCATTATGCACAAAGTTAACAGATGAGGGAAGGCCAGGAGAAGACGTCGACAACGTTTGTAACTGACCTAGGATTAATATCTAGAACATATAAGAAACTTCACTGGAAAAATGAGAAAATGACATGACCAGGTCATTCATTAAAAGAGATATCCAAAGATGAATATATACAGAGACCTCGTCCTCACTAGTAATCATAGAAATATAAATTAAAACAAGATAATACATTACATCCACCAAATTGACAAAAGTTCAAAAGACAGATAGCAAGTGCTGCACTTTGTAGTGGGAATTTAAAGGGAGCAATCATGTAATAATCAGTGAAACTGAGTATTCTCTGTGACCTAACAATTACACTTGTTGGTATTTAGCTAGAGAAACTCTCGTACAAGTCTTTAAATAGATACATATATGAGGGCTTTCATCAGAGCATTGTTTGCGGTGCAGAGAGTAGGAGAACAAACTAGGTGTCCATCGCTAAAGGAACAAATAAATAAAAGGTGGTGGATGCTAGTGATAAAACACAATGAAACAGCTAAATGCAACATGTAAACACAACCACATGGACAGAACTTAAAAAACAGAGTTAAATAAAAAAGGATCAGAATGAGAATTATGACATAATACTATCTATATAAATTTATAAAAAATACCATATAGGGATACAAACGTATCCAAGGAAAAATACTAAACACATGAGAAAAGATGCCAATGGGGACGGAAGTGGGAGAAAAGACAGAAAATGACAATAATGAGAAATAATAAAACAAGGAAGCAGTCTTGTAGTATCAATATAAAGTTCTATGAACTGAGTTGTATAATAAACTCTGCATTTGAGAACTAAAAAAAATAACAAACTTGCAGGGCAACGGAATGTTCCTTCTGTTCCAACTATCTTTCTCAAAGTGCCTGTCATTCCGGCAGTTGATTCATTAGATAAGGAAGGGAGCCAGAAGGGAGAAAGGAGGGCACCATGCCATAGTATAGATGTGGCCACACTGTAACATGCACCCACCTTTACCACGGCATTTATGCATTTATCAGAGTGCTGAGAGTGTGTGTGTGTGTGTGTGTGTGTGTGTGTACACACACAATTATCTTCACACCCTGAGAGTTAGATCCTTAAGGGTAGAACTCATCTTCATAAACCCAGAACTCAGCACAGTGGATGCGACAAAAAACATAGTATAAATGCTGACTGGGTGACCGGTTTTGTTGCTTGGTAGACTGGATGAAAAATCAAAATTAGAACCCAACTTAACTGTTTTCAACTCAGGTGTACATTTAGTACAGCTATTATAATTCTTGACTCTTATAATGTAGCCAAATGCATGTTCAATAAGTTATCACTGGAGATGGCTAGGTCATCTAGATGCTAGATGTCCCTAGGTTGCTAGCATTATTTCTTCTAGCATTAAAACACATGCCCATTTGGATGACAGATACATGAACAAACATATCACAAAAGTAAACTCTACGGCTTCAAGGAAACATCAGAGATGCTACAGCAAAATCAGAAGTGTGAATGATAAAAAATTTTAAGTAGGGGGAAAAATAGAAATGTAGTACAAGTCAGATGATTCCTACTACCTGGCAGTGCTAGGTAGCATTAAACCACTGAAATTACTATTTGACACTGTATGCACAACATGTGAAAGCCCTCTGTGCTAACTTTTAATCAATTTTTTTAAATTAAAATTTTCTTTTTTATTTGAGAGAAAGAGAGCATATGTGCAAGCAGGGAAGAGGGGCAGAGGGAGACAGAATCCCAAGCAGTTTCCATGCCCAGTGCAGAGCCTAACCAGGGCTTGATCCCACAACCCTGAGATCATGACCTGAGCCAAAACCAAGAGTCAGACGCTCAACCAACTGAGCCATCCAGTATAAAAATTTAATCAATTTTAGGGGCGCCTGGGTGGCTCAGTCGGTTGAGCGGCCGACTTCGGCTCAGGTCACGATCTCATACTCCGTGAGTTCGAGCCCCGCGTTGGGCTCTGTGCTGACCTCTCAGAGCCTGGAGCCTGTTTCAGATTCTGTGTCTCCCTCTCTCTGACCCTCCCCCGTTCATGCTCTGTCTCTCTCTGTCTCAAAAATCAATAAACGTTAAAAAAAAAAATTTAAAAAAATTAAAAAAAAATAAAAATTTAATCAATTTTAATTAATTAAAAATTAATCCATCTTTTAAAGTTTTTATTTATTTATTTTGAGAGAGACAGAGACAGTGTGAATAGGGGAGGGACAGAGAGAGAGAGGGAGAGGGAGAGAGGGAGAGGGAGAGAGTGAGAGAGAGAGACAGAGAGAGAGAGAATGAATCCCAAGCAGACTCTGTACCGTCAGCTCGCAGCCCAATGTGAGCCCCCAAAATTCATCAAATTTTAAATCAACTTAATTACAGCATAACTTATATACAATAAAAGGTACCCATTTTAAATGAACAGTTTAGTAAGTTTAAATGTATGCACCGTGTAACCACCACCATGGTCAAAATATAGACCACTTCTATCACCCCAAAAGTTCCTTCATGTCCCTCTGTAGATAGTCCACTCCTCTGTCCCTGGCTCCAGGTGAACGCTGATTACCTTAGGTCAAGATAGCCATTTTTATGTACTTAACATAAAACAGGTTTAATTTTATATTGGGAAAATTTCAAACACACAGTAGAAGGGTATAATGAACCTGATATAACTAACACTCAGCTTCAACAATTTTTAATGCATGACCAATCCTGTTATCACCCATACTCTTGCCCACACCCCTACTTGCATTGTTCTTAAGCAAATCCTAGACACCATTTCTCTTCTCATGTAAATATATATATATATATATATATATATATATATACATATATATATATATGTGTGTGTGTATATACACACACATATGTATTTTTTTTTATATTGAGAGAGAGAGAGAGAAAGAGAGAGGGCATACGGACACAAGCAGGGGAGCAGCAGAGGGAGAGGGAGAATCCCAAGCAGGCTCCATGCTCAGTACAGAGCCCCATGCCGGTTCAATCCCACATCCCACAACTATAAGAGCATGACCTGAGCTGAAATCAAGAGTCGGATGCTTAACCAACTGAGCCACCCAGGCACCTCATATGTAAATATTTTAATACGTAGCTCTAAAAGATATTCTTTCAAAACATATCCATAATACCATCGTCATTTAAAATAACTGACCATAAGTTTCTCAAGACTATCAAATAATCGGTCAATATTCACACATTTCTCAGGTTGCCTCACATTTTTTCCTTCATTTTGTTTTCTAAATCAGAGCCCTATATTACCATTGGCTCATTTATCTCTTAAGTCTGTTTTCATCTATAAGTACCCCTTCTATCCTTTCCCCCCTTATAATTTATTTGTTAAAGAAACTAGTTTATTTGTCCTATAAAATCCTTATAGTTTGGAATATACTGACTGCAGCCGTAAAAAACATTTACCATGTTCTCTGTTCCCTTGCATTCCATACAAATTTGTAGTAAGATGTAGAGGTTTTAACAAGCTCAGGTTGGCAAGGCTGCTTTACTATCAGGAGACATATATATATATATATATATATATATATATATATATATATACACACACACACACACACACACACACACACATACATACACACACACAGTCTAATATTCTCTTTTTGTCTCACTTTTGGAAAAACATAGTCTTTTCCTCAACTAATTGAAAATAAAAGCAATTATTACAGGGTATAAAACTCCTTTAATCGAGAGAAATGCAAGACATCAATCCCCATTAAACACACTGCTTCTGGACTAGAGTCATTCCTACAAAGAAGAGTACTCACTGAGTCATTGTTTGAAATTTTAGATGGTTCTAACCACTGTATCCACATGTCACTTATTTGAAGTTATACATAACATAAACTTCCATGTTCAAATCTTGTGTATGTCACAGCTCCTCCTGTTATATTTTTAGCTCCTGAGAGAAGAGAGACAGTCTTACACCTCTACTCAGTTCCTAACACAGACAGCCCTGCACACAGACGAGAATGATAACCATGCAGTTCTCAGCTGAGGAAAGGCCCTTCTCTCTCCTTGGTGCAGTCCAGCTTCTTTTATCCATTCTTCACAACTTTCCTCCAGAGTCTGCACCATCCACATTTTATCAACCAGAAAGCAGAGGCACATAGAAATATGAACAGTGAATCAACGGAAGCTTACAATAACTCAAAATCACTGGTCGCTCAGGAAAACCTGCTGAGTTAAGTAGTGTTTCTACTTTAATGACTCCTCCTTCCCTTCAGGGAAATATGCGAGTCTACACAATATGAGTCTTTGAGAGAAAAAGCTGTGGATATTGCGTAGACAAAGAACCAGAGGGCCGGTAATGGGACCTTCCTGCTCTCTTTGGCAGGACAAGTCCCTGCTTGACAAGAGCCAAGTTATCACAAATGGGAGTAAGAATCAGTTTAATTAAAGAGACAGGCCATAAGGAGTGCCTGGCTGGCTCAGTCGGTGGAACATGTGATTCTTGATCTCAAAATTGTGAGTTTGAGGCCCATGTTAGGTGTAGAGATTACTTAAAAATAAAATCTTTAAAAAAAAGGTGGGGGGGGGGGGGGAGATAAGTCATGAAATTTGGGATGGGGAAGAAGAGTTTAGATTCTCACCTCACCAGAGTCCAGTGTTGAAGCGTGTTATTATGGCACTATGCAGAGGAAGTTAAGAGTCATTAGCAGAACACTGGGGCCTCTCCTTCCCATTTTGATAAAACCCTCTGCCACCTGCAGCAAAGTGTTGCACTCATAGCTACTGGGCCCTCCGTTGCCAGTCACCTCCCACTCATCTCTGTGCTTGGCTGGTTCTTTACTGCCTCCAGAAATAAAAGTTAGAACATTAGACTTGCTATGCCAGCAATCACTACCTGGTAACATAAAATCCAGAAGCACAGGCCTATACTTACTAACAGCATAACCTCCAACAAAAGGATAGAGCTCTCACTCATCCCTACCCCCACGCCTGGACAAGCACAGATTAAATTAAGAATTCTCAAAATTCCCAATGGTGTCAAAAGCATTTAAAGTTGCCAGGTCAAAGATTCATTTTTTCAGCAGACAACCACAAAGGATTTCAGTGCTACATACAGTGGAAATGATTGTAAGAAATTCTAAATATGGACAGATCAGTAATTTAAACTTTTTCTAATGGCTGATACCTTCTTTTCAGTTCAATATCTGATTCTAAGTCAGACTCCAATTAAGGAAAGCAAGACCCAGTTTTCTGGTTCCACTGGGATTTACTCATTCAGGGATTACCTGTCTGCCAGTTGTGAATCTGTTTCCAGTCAATACTCTACTGAAAACTGTCGTGACTAACCAATGTGTTTCAGAACAAGGAAACACCCTGGTTACTAGGAGTCAAGGGCAAAGTAAAGCCCACAACAAGGAACTCTCACTCCTGGTCTGGTGCTTTCCCCAGCAGGCCACTGCCATTGTCTTGAACCAACTGTGTAAAGTCTGAAAATCAACCTACCTAGGTTCTTGATTTCCTCTTCAGAAAAGTGAGACCAGCTGATCTTTAAAAGCTATCTCTATTCCAAGATTCTACAATTCTTTTGACAAATATGTGCAAATCATATGCCAAGCATAGAAGTGTGCACAAAAAATCAGAAGTAAACTTGGAAGAGCCGCCAACAGGAGACATGTACAAAAAATAAAATGCAAAGAAGAGAAAGTCCATGACAGGGGCGCCTGGGTGGCTCAGTCAGTTGAGCCTGAGTGTCCAACTCTTGCTTTCAGCTCAGGTCATGATCTCACGATTCATGAGATCAAGCCCCGTGTCAGGCTCCACACTGACAGCACAGAGGCTGCTTGGCATTCTCTCTCTCCCTCTCTCTCTCTGCCCCTCCTCCACTTGACACGCGCGCTCTCTCTCTCTAAATAAATAAATATTAAAAAAAGAAAGAAAGTCCATGACAGAATAGTAGTACATAACAAGGGCTTAAATTAACACAAGATATAGTGTTCAGTGAACAAAGAAAGTCACAGAAGAGAAAGTACAATACAAAATTATTTCTGTGAGGGAAAATATATGTGCATATGTATGGTTATATATGTATCCTTCATGAAGTATGGAGAGAAATTAGTATAGCCAACTATCAACAATGATTATCCCAGGGAAGGACTCCAAGAAATCTCCAATTTCTACTTAATTTTTTTTCCAATTTCTACTTTAGAAATTGAATCTTAATTAATCTTATTTAATCTTTTAATCTTTTTTCCTAGTATGTTTTACTTTTGCAATCAGAAAAACAAATTTTTTTAAGGAAAAAAGCAGGGGCACCTGGCTGGCTCAGTTGGTAGAGCATGTGATTCTTGATCTCAGGGTTGTGAGTTCAAGCCCCATGTTGAGCATGGAGCCTATAGGGGAAAAAAAAGAAAAGGAAAAAAGCAAAAGAAGAAATTCAAAGCTAGCAATTTGCCAGGGCAATAACATCAATAATCCTATATCATACTCTCTCCCCTCTATTCAGATGGAAAGTTAACTGTCCTTTATTATCTCCTTATATATGGCAGAGGTAGCTGTATTCAACTATGAAACCACTGTTGATAGAAATCAGAAAATAGAGGGGTGTCTGGGTGGCTTAGTCCATTAAGTGTCTGACTCTTGATTTTAGTTCGGGTCATGGTCCCACAGTTTGTGAAATCTAGTCCCGCGTTGCGCTCTACGTTGGCAACATGGAGCCTGCTTGGGATTCTCTCTCTCTCCCTCTCTCTCTGCCCTTCCCCTACTCGAGCTCTTTCTCTCTATCAAAATAAACAAACATTGGGGTGCCTGGGTGGCTCAGTCAGTTAAGTGGCTGACTTCGGCTCAGGTCATGATCTCACAGCTTGTGAGTTCAAGCCCCACATCAGGCTCTGTGCTGACAGCTCAGAGCCTGGAGCCTGCTTTGGATTCTGTGTCTCCCTCTCTCTCTCTCTGCCCCTCCCCTGCTCACACTCTGTCTCTCTCTCTCTCAAAAAATAAATAAACATTAAAACATTAAAAAAAAAACAAAAAAAAACAAAAAACAAAATAAACAAACATTAAAAAATTAAAAAAAAAAAAAAAAGAAATCAGGAAATAGCGCATGAGAAACAGAACCCCCATGGGGCGCCTGGGTGGCGCAGTCGGTTAAGCGTCCGACTTCAGCCAGGTCACGATCTCCCGGTCTGTGAGTTCGAGCCCCGCGTCAGGCTCTGGGCTGATGGCTCGGAGCCTGGAGCCTGTTTCCGATTCTGTGTCTCCCTCTCTCTCTGCCCCTCCCCCGTTCATGCTCTGTCTCTCTCTGTCCCAAAAATAAATAAAAAACGTTGAAAAAAAAAATTAAAAAAAAAAAAAAAAAAAAAAAAAGAGAAACAGAACCCCACTGGTCAATCTGACTGAACACTAACACTTAAGTGGCAACTATCTGAAATGTAAGCACTAAAGCTGACAAGATATTTCAAGCAAAAATGAATAGTTTTCTTCTTAAATTACTTTGATACTTAAACTATCCCAGTGCTCCATTTTGTTTTCCTTACATAGGCATAATTAGATTTTAGTTAGAATAAGACCACAGTCAAATTATACACTGGTAACTCTACTCATAAGAGTGACTAATGCATACTCTCATTCACTTTCAATTACTTAATGTGACTTAGCCCTTTGACCCTAAAAATCACTCTGAATCTACTCTCAAAATAGATGATGGAATACAATTATTTCTAAGATCACTTTCAGTTATTTGGTTCATATTTTTTTAATATGGGATCAAATTCCATTGAGCATCAAGGTACTGTCTCAAAATATTTCAAATACTGAAATTTCATTATATCAAATGATGCCAAAAATAGAAATTTAATTGCAACAAGATTTGGTCTATGTATTGATGAAATGATGCTGCATTTTAAACAGAATTTACAGGACATTGAAGTTCATAGCAGCAGTACTCACAATGGCCAAAAGGTGGAAACAACCCAAATGTCCATCGAGAAAGAGAGATGTGGAAAGGAACAGTCCCTCTTCGTCCCCTGGATAGTCTTATATCTATCTGTGTCACCTGAAATCACAACAGGCTACCTGAGACCATGGGGAGCCACCCACGACAAGTGAATGCACTGAAGATGGCAGGGCAGGAAGATGGAATGAACAGCAATGTCTTTGCTGAGTTGCTAAATTAACCAGTACTGGAGTCACCCTGTCTCCAGACTCCTTGTTATCGGAAATAGTGTCTGTGTGTTTAAGTCATTGAGTTGGTGTTTCTGTTCCTTGAAGAAGGACTGATAGCATTTATTGACCTAAAAAACTTTGCGCTCTGTGAGACTTATACAACAATGAAAGGTAGTATGATCTCTAAAATTAAAAAAAAAAACAAACAAACCTTGTTCTTGTCATTAAAACATGAGAAAGACAAGGAGCACCTGGGTAGTTCAGTCAGTTGAGCATCCAACTCTTGATTTCGGTTCAGGTCATGATCTCACAAACCCAGTGAGATTGAGCCCTATGGCAGGCTCAAGTGCTGTCAATGTGGAGCCTGTTTGGGGATTCTCTCTCTCTCTTTCTCTAAAATGAATAATTTTTTTTTTAATAAGAAAGGCTTAGAACAAGTAAAGAACAAGGTTATTAGGAAAAGCAAAGTGGGTCTACACATTTAACAATCTGATGATAAAACACAGGCTCAGATGGGAATGCAAGTTGGTGCAGCCACTCTGGAAAACAGTATGGAGGTTCCTCAAACAACTAAAAATAGAACTACCCTAAGACCCAGCAATTGCATTACTAGGTATTTATCCAAGGGATACAAGTGTGCTGTTTCAAAGGGACACATGCACCCCAATGTTTATAGCAGCACTATCAACGACAGCCAAAGTATGGAAAGAGCCTAAATGTCCATCAATGGATGAATGGATAATAAGATACACACACACACACACACACACACACACACACACACACACACACACACTGGAGTATTACTGGCAATCAAAAAGAAT
The DNA here is from genome assembly GCF_046562875.1 of Panthera onca. Taxonomy (NCBI): domain Eukaryota; kingdom Metazoa; phylum Chordata; class Mammalia; order Carnivora; family Felidae; genus Panthera; species Panthera onca. The sequence goes on from NC_138348.1 coordinate 6,281,870, forward strand.
GAAATCTTGCCATTTGCAGCTATGTGGATGGAACTGGAGGGTATTATGCTAAGTGAAATTAGTCAGAGAAAGACAAATATCATATGACTTCACTCATATGAGGACTTTAAGAGACAAAACAGACGAACATAAGGGAAGGGAAACAAAAATAATATAAAAACAGGGAGGGGGACAAAACAGAAGACACTCATAAATATGGAGAACAAACAGAGGGTTACTAGAGGAGGTGTGGGGGGGAAGGGGCTAAATGGGTCAGGGGCATTAAGGAATCTACTCCTGAAATCATTGTTGCACTATATGCTAACTAATTTGGATGTAAATTTTAAAAAATAATAAAATTTAAAATAAAAAGAAAGAAAGAAAACATGGGCTCAAAACTAGCCTGAATGGGTGATTGTGCTTCATTTCAGAAATACTAATTGGAAGATAAGGACTGAAAATAGTCTTTATGTTTACAACAACCCTATGAGGTAGTGATACTATCCTCATTTTACAAATGAAGAAACTGAAGCACTTGTCCAAAGTCACCTCATCCATGCAGCTTCTCCTCCAGGAACTCTTCTCTCTTTTCACTTAGCTAACTCCTACACATCTGTCAGTTTCAATTTAAATAAATATCACTTCCTTAGGACAAAAAGGCTTCTCTGATGTGTCCAGACAAGGTCCAAAGCCCCTGTTACACACTCCACTGCATTCTGTGCTCTACTGCAGCACAGTGTACACTCATGACTATTTCAATATCTGTCTTCCCCACTAGGGTGCACATACCCTGAGAATAGTTCTGTCTTGTCTGCCACCATAGGGTATTTCCAAAGCTGTGTAGAAAGCCTCGCCCGTAAGGGGCTCACAGTCTGATAGAGCGGTAGCAAGTAAATAGTTCCTTACAATGTAATGTGGGAGGCAGAAAGCCATGCATAAGACTCCATGGAAACACAAGACTGGGAGTGAAGAAGGCTTCATGGAGAAGATGTCCCTTGAACTGAGTTCTGAAGGATAGCAATGCAAGAAAAAGCAGAAAAAGGAGAAAGGTGTTCTAAGCAGACAGAGCTTAAGGAGATGTAGAGAAAAGAAAGAGGCTATGAAACTTTAGGGAAACTCCCACTAACTCACTATGGCTACAGCTTGATGCTAGGTAGCAAAAAAAATGAAACCTGAGAGATAGGGAAGTTTCAGTTCCATATTTAAAGATAGCAAAACATTGCAGAGACCTCTAAAATAATCTAACGACAATAGATATGATGGAGGCACTCACTGTACATCAGGCACCATGCTAAGCACTTCACGTGTATAATTTTGTTTCATCTTCACAACCACCCTGAGTATTACTATTCCCATAAGGAAGTCAGACCACACACAGCTAATAAGTAAATGGCAAGCCAGGCCTTGAGCCACAGCCATAATACAGGACTCCAAAGCCTGTGCTCTTAACTACAGTCTAATAGTTGCCTAGCTTACTATACATTGATATGATCTTACATAGTAACATGTAATTCAAATAATTATCTTGATTCTACCAGGAGAGTTGGCTATTTAGTGGAACCCCATATCTTTTTCTCATTAAGCATATACAAATCATAAACACAAATATTTTATACATTGGTTTTATTTAAAGTATATAATTAGTATTCAATAGACTTTTATAGATGAAGATCAAAAGAAAGTTATTCAAAGATATAAAATGCAGTGTCCTGACTGACAATCCAGGGCTACCATTGTTGTTGTTTAAGTAATCTCTATGCCTAACATGGGGCTCAAACTCACGACCCCAAGATCAAGAGTTGCATGTTCTCCCGACTGGGCCAGCTAGGTGCCCCCTGACTGATAATTCAATAAGGTCTCTAGAACTATGTTACCTTTACACCACCAAAAATTACATTTAGCAAACATTAGAACTTCTCGGTCTGTCTTCTCTCTCATCAAAACTAACCTTCCTAAGGGGAATTAAAATTATTCATTAAACAACTCAATCAATTATTGAGAACAAGTGGAAAGGGAAAAAGTAGTTAGTACAGAGGAAAGATGGCATGACACACAAAATCTCTTTTCCCTACTATCATCTGTCTCAAGCATGGGAAATGACAATGTGATTGAATGTACGAAGATAGACACTCTATATGCCAGTTCAAGTTAAAACAGAGCTAGAAAATGTATCACTCAGGGAAAGTCTTAGTTCAAAAAACTTAGTATTTTAGGAAACCAGTTACCAGCAAAACGGCAAATGTATTAAGTCACAGTTGATGGGCTTTTAATAAATCATTAAAACAACTACTGGAAAATCTTCTTTGCTTTTTAAAATGTCTCCTAATATATAATAGGAGTCCACAGACTGATAATAATCATTAAACACTTATTGGTGCCAGGAGTTTTAAGAACACAATCTCATTTAATTCTTACAAGGTCATTCTTTTTTTTTTTTTAATTTTTTAAATGTTTATTTTCCAGAGACAGAGACAGCGAGAGCAGGGGAGGGGCAGAGAGAGAGAAGGAGACACAGAACCTGAAGCAGGCACGAACTCAGGAACCACGAGATCATGACCTGAGCCGAAGTTGGACACTTAACCTCTGAACAACCCAGGTGCCCTACAGGGTCATTCTTTTAAAAAAAAAAAAAATTTTTTTTTGTTAACGTTTATTTATTTTTGACAGAGAGAGAGAGACAGAGAATGAGTGGGGGAGGGGCAGAGAAAGAGAGAGAGAGAGAGAGAGAGAGACACACACACACACACACACACACAGAATCCAAAGCAGGCTCCAGGCTCTGAGCTGTCAGCACAGAGCCCAACTCGGGGCTCGAACTCACAGACCGCGAGGTCATGACCTGAACTGAAGTCAGACGCTCAACCGACTGAGCCACCCAGGTGCCCCCCTCCTTTAAAAAAAAATTTTTTTTTTAATGTTTATGTATTTTTGACAGAGAGAGAGACAGGGCATCAGAGGGGGAGGGGGAGGGGCAGAGGGAGAGACACACAGAATCTGAAGCAGGCTCCAGGCTCCGAGCTGTCCGCACAGAGCCCGCCTCCAGGGTCATTCTTGTAACTACATTTTTAGATGAGTGAACTAAGGCACACACAGTTTAGGTAAGTTGCTCAAGGGCATATTAGTAGCAAGTGACAGAGCCAGGATTCACATAAATCTGTCTGACACCAAAGTGCATGCTCCTTCCACAATGCAGCAATGTCTTTAATGAGCTGAAAGATGCCTAGTGACTAATTTACTCACCAATCAACCCTATCATTTAGAGACTTGTAGGCAGATTAAAGGACTTTCCTAATGTCCCCTGGTTAGTTTACAACACAACCGAAAGCGAACCCCATATTTCCTACTCCTCAAACAAGCACGTTCTGTATTCATTTTGACTCATACTAAATCTTTTTGAAAAACATTAAAAATTCCCCCATAAACAAATTCAAAATAGACAAAACAAGAATGATGTAAACGCCTGTTACTGTGCACTGAGGTGTGTATGCATTATGTTTTAGTGGCAGATAGGAAAAGTCTCAGTTTCTATACATGCTAGTTGCAACTAGCAGCTAACAGAAGTTAACAGGATTTTATGCATTCCTTTGACCACTATCAAGTGTTCAGCCTCCTGCTTTTCAGTAGGGCATTGACAGCATTGAAGCAGGAGATGGCAAAACCTTTTCTATAAAGGGCCTAAATATTTGAGGCCTTGTGGATTGTGCCATTTCTTTTTTTTTTTTTTTTTTTTTTTAATTTTTTTTAACGTTTATTTATTTTTGAGAGAGAGAGAGACAGAGCATGAACAGGGGAGGGTCAGAGAGAGGGAGACACAGAATCCGAAACAGGCTCCAGGCTCTGAGCTGTCAGCACAGAGCCCAATGCGGGGCTCAAACTCACGGACCGTGAGATCGTGACCTGAGCCGAAGTCGGCCGCTTAACCGACTGAGCCACCCAGGCACCCCAGATTGTGCCATTTCTGTTGCAAATACTCTATAGTTTTAAGGAGAAAAAAAGTAGCCACAGACAATACAGATGAGCGCAGTTGTTGTGTTCCAACAAAATTTAATTTATGGATATGTAAATTTGAATTTCATATAATTTTCACGTCACAAAATATTATCATTCTTGTGATTTCTTTGAACTCCTTAAAAAGATATGGCTTGTGGGCTACAGAAAAAGGCAGTGTACCAGAGGGCATCTCCCCATTCTGCATTAAAATAAAGAAGTAATGGGGCGCCTGGGTGGCGCAGTCGGTTAAGCGTCCGACTTCAGCCAGGTCACGATCTCGCGGTCCGTGAGTTCGAGCCCCGCGTCAGGCTCTGGGCTGATGGCTCGGAGCCTGGAGCCTGTTTCCGATTCTGTGTCTCCCTCTCTCTCTGCCCCTCCCCCGTTCATGCTCTGTCTCTCTCTGTCCCAAAAATAAATTAAAAAAAAAAAAAAAATTATTTAAAAAAATAAAATAAAGAAGTACTGGGGCGCCTGGGTGGCTCAGTCGGTTGAGCCTTCGACTTCGGCTCAGGTCATGAGCTCACGGTCCGTGAGTTCGAGCCCCGCGTCGGGCTCTGTGCTGACAGCTCAGAGCCTGGAGCCTGCTTCTGCTTCTGTGTCTCCCTCTCTCTCTGACCCTCCCCCATTCATGCTCTGTCTCTCTCTGTCTCCAAAATAAATAAACATTAAAAAAATTAAAAAAAAAAATAAAGAAGTACTTTAGGGGTGCCTGGGTGGCTCAGTCAGTTAAGCATCTGACTTCGGCTCAGGTCACGATCTCACGGTCTGTGAGTTCGAGCTCCGCGTTGGGCTCTGTGCTGACAGCTCAGAGCCTGGAGCCTGCTTTGGATTCTATGTCTCCCTCTCTCTCTGACCCTCCCCTGTTCATGCTCTGTCTCTCTCTGTCTCAAAAATAAATAAACATTAAACTAAAGAAGTACCTTCCCTCAGAAGAGAGCAAAGGAAAAGCATCCAGCAACATAGCAAGGCTATGGTCTTTTTTCTCCTCTCAGTTCTGATGCCAATGATGCAGGAAGCCTTCGGGACCATCCCTCAGTCCCGCTTGGGGGAGGTGTCCCACTTTTGTGTTCTCACTCAAACTTGGGCCTATCTCTATTCTAGCACTTATCACAACATACTATGATTGATTATTCAATTGTCTGTACTTCCCCAAGCATGAGGGCAAGCAATGTTTTCATTTGTTTTTTAATTTGTATTCTGACATGGATGCTCAAAAAAAGTGGGAAAGATAAAAGAGGAACAAGCTCAGAAATTTTTTAAAAATTTTATGTCTACTTATTTTTGAGAGAGAGAGAGCATGCGAGCATGTGCGATCGGGGGAGGGGCAAAGAGGGGGACAGAGGATCCAAAGCCCGCTCCATGCTGACAGCAGACCGCCGGATGCGGATGCGGTGCTCAAACCCATGAATCGTGAGATCATGACCTGAGCTAGTCAGACATTCAACTGACTAAGCCACCCAGGCGCCCCCAAGTTCAGAAATTCTTACCTTTATACAGTATACCTTTATACAAGCCTCTGTGTCACACAGATTCGATGGCACACACACCTGGGGTGTAAATCAGTGGTGCACATACTTTTTGCATATGTTGTTTATGTCCCATAAATATGCACAAACACTTCAATCTGTTCTGTACTGTTATACCTGCTCAAGGCCAGGCCTCTGATTAACTTGTTTAGACTAATCTAGATAAGAAGGATCTAGGCATAAATTTAAAATGACCCCAGGGTCAGGGCACCTGGGTGGCTCAGCTGGTTGAGCGCCGACTTGGGCTCAGGTCATGATCTTGTGGTTCATGAGTTTGATCCCTGCATCGGGCTCTGTCTGAGCTGACAGCTCAGAGCCTGGAGCCTGTTTCAGATTCTGTGTGTGTGTGTGTGTGTGTGTGTGTGTGTGTGTGTGTGTGTGTGTGTGTGTGTGTGTGTGTGTCTGCTCCTCCTCTGCTCACACTCTTTCTCTCTCCCCAAGAATGAATAAACATTAAAAAAAAAAAATGACCCCAGGGTCTCCAGAAAAACTTCAGGGTATTCTGGGGTTCTACAGAGCACAAATGGAAAAATCCCTGTCCTACAAAGTAGCCTCAAAAAAGAAATGACGTCTTCAAATCATTTAAAGAAAACATGAAAAGCCACATTACCCAATACAATATGAAAATCAGGGTGTGTGGGTGGCTCAGTTGGTTAAGCATCCAATTCTTGATTTCGGCTTAGGTCATGATTTCACAGTTTGTGAGAGTGAGATCGAGCCCTGTATCTGGCTCCACGCTGACATGGTGCTTGGGATTCTCTCTCTCTCTCTGCCCCTTCCTTGTGCACATACATACGTGTGGGCTCTGGCTCAAAATAAACATTTTTTAAAAATTAAAAAAAAAAAAGAAAATCAACATGGAAAAGTCTACCTCATCACTATCACAGGGATAAACATCTTTTAATCACACAAAGTCAGATGGCTGACCCTCTACTGCAGGGTTCTTAACCTTTCCTTTGTCATGAGTCCCTTTGGTAGAATGCAGAAGCCAACAGACCCCTTCTCAGAACAATGCTTGTGAATATATAAAATAATATGCAGTTTTAAAAAAGAAACCAGTTACAATAATAACTAACCCACACTACCTCCCCTGTAACATCCTGACTTTTTTCGCTGCTTTATTTTTATGCTTAGCATTTGTCACTAACAAACTATACTATTTTGTGTTTTGTTATTTAGTAGCTGTCTCCACAGCTAGAACCTAGTTTTCATGAGGGCAGAGAAGTTTATCTATTTTGTTCATCCCTCTATTCCCAAAACCTACAAAATGCCTGACATATAGTAATACCTAATGTATATTTGTTGAATTATTATAATCCCTGTCTCCTGGGGCACCTGGGTGGCTCAGTCGGCTAAATGTCTGACTTTGGCTCAGGTCATGATCTCACCGTTTGTGAGTTCGAGCCCCGCGTCGGGCTCTGTGCTGACAGCTCAGAGCCTGGAGCCTCCTTTGGACTCTGTGTCTCCCTCTCTCTCTGCCCCTCCCCTGCTCACATTCTGTCTCTCTCTCTCTCTCTCTCTCTCTCTCTCTCTTGAAAATAAACATTAAAAACAAAAATTAAATTCCTGTCTCCTAAGAGCTATACTCTAAGGACAAATCAAAGCCAGTTCTACTAGAAATCTGTCATCCTTAAGAAAGATAATATATAATTCTTCATATTTACAAACACCTTCTTGGTAGACACTGGAACCCTCTTACAAGCACAATCTCATTCATTCACAGTAAACTTAATATCTAATGATGAAAGGCAAAGAAATGACATAAGGTACATAAGGCAAATGCTTCGTCAGGGAACAAAATCCATGGGCCAGGTCTGCTTTTTCACTCTGTTCCTTCACTTTACCCGTTGCCTTCTGAAGCTTTTGCTGCATTACCCTAAAGTATAGAATTGTTCCCGCTAAAGGTATCTATCTAGTTATACACTACCAATAAGAGACACTTCCATGGGATCTGGCTTTCATAGGATCCAAGAAGACTCATTCGTAACAAATAGCTAAACGCTCCTTTGCAACCAAGTTCTAGAATTTCCAACTTCTTCCAAAGGCAATTCTTAAATAGAGGAAATGGTTTTCTTTTAAAATGAGTCTTTGTTTTAATGTTCATTTTTTTAATGTTTATTTACTTTTGAGAGACAGAGAGTCAAAGCACAAGTGGGGAAGGGGCAGAGAGAGAGAGGGTGACGCAGAAACTGAAGCAGGCTCCAGGCTCCAAGCTGTCAGCACAGAGCCTGAGCGGGGCTCGAATTCATGAACCATGAGATCATGACCTGAGCCAAATTCAGACGCCCGACCGAAAGAGCCACCCAGGCGCCTCTCTTTTAAAATTCATCTTAATCACAATAAAGTAAAAGGAATGAAAACTCTCAGACATGATGGGCTACCTATACTGTTTGTTTCATATAATCCTAAGAGAAAGCAAGCTCAAAGCCAAGACAACTAAACCCACAGAGAAATGTAATGATTTCTACTAACTGCAGTACCTTCACTCTATAGCGTGATAACAAATTAGAATGACAAATCAGAAACCGAAAAAAGAAAGAGGGGGAGGAAAGATGAGGTTAACAACAAGGTCAGTTAATATGAAAGAAAACAGCGTCCTCCGACTGTTTCATAACTAAGTAAGCCGTCAAAACCTAACATGAAGGCAGTTTGGGCTAACCTCCTTGGGTGGTTAAAACAAACGTCAGCCTGCTCTCCACCCCTCTATTTGCCCAAAAGTAGAGCTGAGAAAACACGCTTATATCATGGGGATTTTGAGATATTCAAACACATCTGCTTAAAATGCAACTTTCTAATTCTGCTTCAATATCAGAATTTTTCATATTTGTACATCTGCCTACATCCTGGAAAAGAAAATGTGAAGAAGCAGCCTTTCGGTGTGTGTTTGCTAATAAACTAGCAACAGCTGGTCATCAACAGAGGCTGACTGAAACTTCCACAGCGATGATGTGCATTGACAGGATATCAAATTAAAACACATACACACACACACCAATGGAGAGAGAAAACATTTTTCACATATGCTTGACTCCAGCTCAACGAGAAAATATTAACCTAGAGCAACCATTACCACCAACAGCTGATTTCTTATATCAATCTAGTTCTAATCCTTAGCCATGTATGCTTCTTTTGAACTAACTAGGTAATTAAAAACTGTAAGATAATTTTGCAACTACTTATAGTGCTGTTGCTTTACAATCACACCTAAAAAGAAAGCCCTGAAGACATAAGGCTAATTAAGACCTATGGTCACACAGAACTTACATTTAACCTATTCTTCCAAAGCAAAGATTTCAAATGGTGTCCCAACATTAAAACATCAGTGAAGTACTCCATACCTCAATAAACTTTAAAAAAAAAAAAAAAAAAAAAGGTAGTATAGTTGGTGGGAATGCAAACTGGTGTAGCCACTCTGGAAAAGAGTATAGAGGTTCCTCAAAAAATTAAAAACAGAACTACCCTACAACCCATCCAAAGGATACAGGAGTTCTGTTTTGAAGGGGTACATGCACCCCAATGTTTATAGCAGTGGAGCTATCGACAATAGCCAAAGTATGGAAAGAGTCCAAATGTCCATCAACGGATGAAGATGTGGTGTGTGTGCATGTGTGTGTGGGTGTGTGTGGGTGTGTGGGTGTGTGTATATATATATATATATATATATATATATATATATACACACATATATATGTATATATATATATATATACACACATATATATGTATATATATATATATATACACACACACACCCACACACATATATATGTATAATAGAATATTACTCAGCAATCAAAAAGAATGAAATCTTGCCATTTCCAATAACATAATCTTGCCATTTCCAATAATGTAGATGAAACTAGAGTGTGTTATGCTAAGCGAAATTAGTCACAGAAAGACAAATACCATGACTTCACTCATATGTAGAATTTAAAAGATAAAACAGAGGAACATAAGGGAAGGAAAGCAAAAATAATATAAAAATAGGGAGGGGGACAAACCATAAGAGACTCTTAAATATAGCAAACAAACTGAGAGTTGCTGGAGGGGCTGTGGGAGGGGGGATGAGCTAAATGGACAAGGGGCATTAAGGAATTTACTCCTGAAATCACTGTCGCACTATATGCTAACTAATGTGGATGTAAATTAGAAAAAAAATAATAAATGAAAAAAATGAAAAAAAAAGAAATAGAGGCACCTGGGTGGCTCAGTTGGTTGAGCGCGTGACTCTTGGTTTCGGCTCAGGTCATGATCTCACAGTTCAGGAGTTCCAGACCCACATCAGGCTCCACACTGACAGTGCAGAGCCTGCTTGTCCTCATTCCCTCTCTCTCTCAAAATGAATAAACTTAAAGTAGTATAATTATACAAATGAACAAAAAATGAAAAACCCTACAACCACAAATTTATTTACATTAATCTAAAATAAACTAAGTATTTAGGGTATTAGTTAAATAAACTGTGTTTGGTCCATTCTGTGGAATACTACATAGTCATTAAAAAGAATGAAAGAAGGGCACCTGGCTGGTTCAATCACTGGAGAGTGCAACTCTTGATCTCGGGATTCTGAGTTCCAGCCCTATGCTGTGTGTGGAGATTACTTAAAAATAAAATCTTAAAAAAAAGAGAGAGAAAAAGAATGAGAGAGACCTTTAAGTACTAAAAAATGGAAAAATCTCCAAGATACCTTGTTCAGGAAGAGTAAGCTGATCAATTCATACTGATTCTACTTCTGTAAAATATTTATGTGAATCTGTGTATATATATTGTATGTGAATGCTTGGGAAAAGATCTAGAAGAATACATGCCAAATTCTTAATAGTGATTTTGTCTGAGGAGCAGGGAGAAGTGAGAGAGCTCTGCCAGGATTTTCACATTATATTCTGTGTATGGCCTAAATATTTTATAAGGCTGTAGTCATATTTCACTTGTGTATAAAAAGTCTTTTTTTTTGAGAAGGGGACGCAACTGAGTGAGGGACAGAGAGAGACTGAGAATCTCACAAGGGGTAGAGAGAGAAAGAGAAGCAGGGCTCGTGTTTTTTACCCAATGCGGGGCTTGAGCTCACCCGAAGTAGGGCTCGAATTCACCCAATGTGGGACTCAAACTCACGAACTGTTAGATCATGACCTGACCCAAAGTCAGATGCTTAACAACTGAGCCACCCAGGTGCCCCTCAAAAAGTCTTAATAAAGGAAGAAAGGACTAGATGATTCTATGAACTAAAGGAAAGAAAAACAAGATGAAAATATGTTTGATAACAAATAAAGTATAATGTCAGAGCAAGAGTTTGACTATTAGTCTTCTAGCTACCATATCTCAATGTAAATAGCTTTTAGTTCACCCATTATGTTGACAGTAAAGGATGAATCATAAAGAATAAGATTTCTGAAGTGGTAAGTCTACTATGATCAAAATGATGATAGATGTTAAACTAGATTTACTGTGGTAACCACTTTTGCAACATATACAAATATCAAATGTTCATGTTGTATACTTGAAACTAGTATGTCAATTATACCTCATTAAAAATATATACAAGTCATATCTAAAAGAACTGAGAGTTTATTTAAAAAAATTTTCTTTATGTTTATTTATTTTTGAGAGAGAGACAGAAAGAGCGCAAGCGAGCAGGGGAGGGGCAGAGAAAGAGGGAGACACAGAATCTGAAACAGGCTCCAGGATCTGAGCTGTCAGCACAGAACCCGATGTGGGGCTCGAACCCACAAACTACAAGATCATGACCTGAGCCAAAGTGGGATGCTTAACCAACTGAGCCACCCAGGCACCCCAGAACTGAGAGTTTAAAATGTACACTTCTTATGTCTTCCTATCAAGCCAAATGAACTACAAATATTTTCTTGTTTATTGTAAAACAGCCATATTTCCATTGAAAGAACTTGTTCTTTGGAATTGAAATCCAACTAGCCTTGATGGCAAGTTCCATCTGAAAATTACCAATAGCACTGAAATTAAAAAGATGCTCTGCCAACTAAAGTTAGAGGACAGGAGACCCAAAGAATGTTGGTACTGATTCAGAAACAAGAATGCTTGCATGTCTAGGATGAGTCAGCAGACAGCTAGGAGATCTTGAAATTTAAAGTTATTGGCTCAAAAAGTAGAAAAGTAAGACAAAAGAAATCCAAAATGCACTTAGATGCAGAGACCAGAAGTTTTTTAACTTTACTGAAGTATAGGTTATATGCAATAAAATGGACCCGTTTTAACTGTACATTTTGATGCTTTGACAAATGTACACACTTGTGCAATCACCACCATATTCAAGACACAGAACATTTCCCAAACCCCAGAAGGTTTTTTGTGTCTCATCCGAGTCAAACTATTCCCATGTCTGGCCCCAGTTAAACATTTTTGTCACTATAAATTTTTTTTTTTTACATTTATTCGTTTTTGAGAGACAGAGAGAGACAGAGCACAAGCGAGGGAGGGGCGGAGAGAGAGGGAGACACAGAACGGGAAGCAGGCTCCAGGCTCTGAGCTGTCAGCACAGAGCCCGACGTGGGGTTCGAACTCACGAGCTGTGAGATCATGACCTGAGCCGAAGTCGGACGCCTAACCAACTGAGCCACCCAGACGCCCCACATTTTTGTCACTATAGACTAGATTTGTCTTTTCTAAAATTTCATATAAATGGCTCTTCTGTGTAAGGCTTCCTTTTACTCAGCATAATGTTTTCAAGGTTCATTCCTGTTATATCATTCCTTTTTTTTATAAAAAGTTTTTATTTATTTAAGTAATATCTATATCCAAAGTGGACCTCAAACTCATAACGCCAAGATCAACAGTCGTATGCTCTTCAGATTCTGTGTCTCCCTCTCTTTCTGCCCCTCCCCTGCTCTCTCTCTCTCTCTAACAATAAACGTTAAAAAAAAAAAAAGTTGCATGTTCATCCAACTGAGCCAGTCAGGCACTCCAGCGCTTCATTCCTTTTAATGGCCAAATAATAGTCTATTGTATGGAGCCCAATTTGTTTATCTGTTCATCTATCAATGGACATTTGGGTTGTTTCCAGTTTGGGATTATAATGATTCAGTCTCTATGAATATACGAACACCAGCAGCTCTGATGGCTTTCAGTTTCTAACTCAGTACGGTCCACACACTCTCAGTTCACCACAGCTCCAACCCTTACACTGGCTCTATAACCATGAGAAAAGGAATCAGTCATTCAACAAATAGATATTAAGGACCTACTGTATGCCAGGAACTATTCAGGCACTTGGGATACAGTAATAATTAAGACCGTACAATCCCTCTTCTGTACAACTTACAATCTTTTGGGGGAGACAAACAAAAATAAACAGGAAAATTTCAGACAGGATATGTAACAAATGTTAAAATAATATATTAACAGTGTGCCAAATTCAAGTCCAGCAGCCAGGGAAGGCCTATCTGAGCTGAGATCTGAAGACACAAATGAGATAGCCATGTAACATCTGAGATTAAAGCACTCTAGGCAAAGAGAACTCCAAGTGCAAAGGTCCTAAGGACACAATGAACTCCTCTCCAAAAAGTAGAGAAAACGCCAGGGTGACAGAAATGTAATGAACCAGATTAGGTGAAGGGCTAAGAGATGAAACTGAAGAGGTAGGCAAAAGCCTATAGGCCATAATAATAAGTTTGGGTTTTATTGGAGGGTATTAAGCAGGAAAGTAAAATAATCAGATTTGCATTTCAAAAAAGACCGCACTGGCTGTGTACACAATTGTAAAGGGAAAGAGTGGAAGCAGATCAGGTAGGTGGCTACTGCATAACGCAGGTGGTGTTGACTTGGACTACGGGGAAAGCAAAGGAAACATGAGAGATCAGGATGGTTTTAAGACGTCCTAGAAGTAGAATCAACAGGTCTTGCTAATATGTTAGATATGGTTAGTATAAAAAAGAAGAATCTATGACAATTCCTGTGTTAGACTTGGGCAACTGGGTGGTTGACAGTGCCATTTGCTGAAACGGGGAAAACTAGAGGAAAAATAAGTTTGGAGTTGTAGGGAGAATCAAGAGTTCTTTGCTAGTTAGGCTAAATTTATGATGCCAATTGAACATCCACAGGCAGATGTCAAATAGGCACTTGGATATATGAATTTGTGGTTAAGAGGAAAAGTCAATGCTGGATACATAGTATTAGGGAATAGTATCTGAAACCAAGAAGCAGATTATACAATTTTGCTTCTGAAAGTAATATACATATACCTTGGTGCACCACCATCACACCAGATAAATAGGACTCCAAAAACAATTTCACTTGGAATCAGAGGTAAGGGGGATAGGAAGGGATGAATTTTATATCTGAACACACACACACAATGCTGAATTTAAACACTTTTTCGAGACTAAACATAAGGGATACCTGGGTGGCTCAGTTAAGCATCTGGCTCTTGATTTAGGCTCAGGTCACGATCTCATGGTTTGTCAGATCAGGCCCCACATTGCCTCCACACTGATGGCGCAGAGCCTGCTTGGGATTCTCTCCCTCCTTCTCTCTCAAAATAAGTAAATATTTTAAAAAAAGATTAAGCATAAGATTTCAAAGAAATGTTGTGGCTGTAGCAGGCAGTCTTTGGACTGTAAAAGACCCCTAGAGATACATTTTCATCTCTCTCTGAGTATTTCAGGGAAAAAGCTGGAGAAGCATCAGAATACGCAACAATTAACAACTATCTATACAGACTGCACCACTGTGTCTGTAGCTGTGGGGATTACAAAAAGATAGAGTAGTACAATTGTTAAGGACATGGACTTGCATGCAGTCTTTAGAGCCAAACAGATCTAGGTTCAACTCGTACCCTTGCTACCTATTATCTGTGGAAACAATAACTCTCATAACGTTACCGTAGGGTTAAATGATGGAATACTTACAACGCACTTAACCATAGCCTCTGATTAAACATTAACCCCTAATACTGTCTCTCTCCAGGGTCTCACTGTCTAATGAAATCTACAAAGTACAAGTTTCTAAAAGAACAATAATATAAACTACATACGAAAAGTGCTAAACATGGTTGGTAGGGTGGTCAGGAAGCATTGAAATTTGGGCTAAAGAAGATTATTACAGAGAAAAAGGAAGGCTTTTAGCTTTTATTTACTTTTATTTTTATTTGAGGGGGAATAATTTAAAAAAAGAAAGAAAGTGAAAATGTGGACAAGATGAGAACTACCATTTACTGAGAACTTACTGAGAATTCTTGCTTATCGGTTCTTTTAAAAAAAAAACTTCTTTAAGATATAATTCACATGCTATACAATTCATTCACTTAAATTTTATAATTCAATTTTTGTTAGTGTATTTACAGAGTTGTGGAACCATCACCACAATCCATTTTAGAAGATTTTATTCAACCCAAAAAGAAATCCCATACCCATCAGCTAGCAGTCACTCCCCATTTCCCCTCAACTCTACAAGCCCTTGGCAAACATTAATCTGTTTTCTAACTCTACAGATTTTCCTATTCTGGTAACTTCATATAAATAGAATCATATAATATGTGACTGGCTCCTTTCACTGAGCATAATGTTTCCAGAGCTCATCTATGTTGTAGGTTAATCTTTACTTCATTTTTTTGGCAAATAAATTCTACTGTATAGACATTTTCTTTATCTATCCATCAGTTGATGGACATGTGGGTTATTTCCACTTTTTAACTACTATGCGTAATGCTGCTATGAACACTCACATATAAGTTTTATATGGACACGTCTTCATTTTTCTTAAGTATACACAGGACTCCCCCCTCCCCCCCCCCCCCCCCCCCACTTACCCATGGTTATGCTTTCTACGATTTCAGTTAACTGCAGTGAACCATGGTCCAAAAGTGGATGATCTTCCTCTGGTGTACTGTCAGAAAGTCAATAGTTACCTAACACCACATCATAATAACCATGTCATTCATCTCGCTTCATCTCATCATGTAGACATTTTATCATCTCACATCATCACAAGAAGGGTGAGTACAGTACAATAAGATATTTTGAGAGAGGCGTGCTGCTCCAACTCTTGTTTTCAGCTCAAATCATGATCTTACAGAGATCAGGGAGCCCCAAGTCGGGCTGCACATTGACAGCATGGAGCCTGCTTGGGATTCTGCCCCCCTCTCTCTCTGCTCCCCTCTGCCCAAAAAAAGATATTTTGAGAGAGACCACATTCACATAACTTTTATTACAGTATATTATTATAGTTGTCTATTTTATTATTAGTTATTGTTGTTACTGTGCCTCATGTATAAATTAAACTTTATCACAGGTATATACGTATAGGAAAAACAGTATACATAAGGTTCAGTACACTCCATGGTTTCAGGTATCCACTGGGGTCCTGGAAAGTATCCCCTTGGATAACAGGAGACTGCTGTACCTAGGAGTGGAATTGCTGAGTTTTACAGTTAAACTGCTTTGTCTTTTGAAGAACTGTCCACACTGTTAAAGGAAACACGGTCAGCTCCAAATATTAAAATGACAGTAACTAATTACCTAACATTTCTGGGCAACTGAAGTTACTATCACTTTTCATACTTTCAAATTGTTTATATGGTTTTTAAGTTTGTCATAAAAAGTCTGTAGGGAAAGGTAAGCATGCAGAAAATAAAGAGCAGATCAACAGGCCAGTAAAAGAGAACACTATACCTTTACATCCTCCTTGAAAAAACTGAACACTTCCTGGGACAAACTGGATACAAAAGCCAACATTATAGTCATTTGTGAGAAATGAGAAAAAGAGGTGCTTAGTATCAATTAAGTGCACCCATGTATATAGGATAGGTGTACGAATGGGAAAGCTACACGACCAAGTGAAATGTTTTGCCAACTCTTCTATCCTCTTAAAAGACTGTCGACTGCATTTTATGTTCTCTTTTATGGTCCAAGGTCAAAGAAACAGTGGAAATTTCTTTTATACTGATCAATTAATTTCACTAGTTTATTTTTCCCTTTGTTGTGTGGCCATTAGAAAATTTAAAGTACATATATCTGTAAATATTCTAAAAGCCAACAGATTGGGGCACCTGGGTGGCTCAGCTGGTTAAGCATCTGACTTCAGCTCAGGTCATGATCTCACGGTTCGTGGGTTTGAGCCCGGAGTCAGACTCTGTGCTGACAGCTCAGAGCCTGGAGCCTGGAGCCTGCGTCAGATTCTGTGTTTCGCTCTCTCTCCACCCCTCTCCCACTCCTCTTCTGTCTCTCTCAAAAATAAACAAATATTTTTAAAAAGTCAATGGATTATATACTTTAAATGAGTGAATTCCATGGTATATGAGTCAGATCTCAATAAAGTTGTTTTGGGTTTGTTTTTTTTTAAGTACATGTGTGGCTGGTATTGTATTTCTATTTCACAGTGAGTTTCTCCATTTCTGAAGTTACCATGAGTCAGTTAGTAATAATGAGAAAAGAAGAAAAAAGGTGAAAAATCACATTTATTTCCTGTTCATATCATAGCCTTTGTGATGGGCCTATTTAAATTTTTTAGCGTTTATTTATTTTTGAGAGAAAAAGAGTGTGAGTGGGAGAGGGGCAGAGAGAGAGAGAAGGAGACACAGAATTGGAAGCAGGCTCCAGGCTCTGAGCTGTCAGCACAGAGCCCGATGTGGGGCTCAAACTCACACGCAGTGAGATTATGACCTGAGCTGAAGTTGGACGCCTAACCAACCGACTGAGCCACCCAGGCGCCCCTGTGATGGACCTATTTAAAAAGCAATATAAAATTATATAGCTAATAAAAAAGAGAACCATCTACAGAAGAAATTAACTTTAATAATTACAATGGACAGTAAGCAGAGTATTAGGGAATATTCCACATGAGGATAGAAAAAAATGGAATAAAGAAACCAAAAATATATAAGGCCAGCACTACAATCAAGAAGACCAAGAAAGTCCCACAACAACGAACACCTAGTAAATGTTCAATACATGTTAGATGGAAGGACAGAAGAGATGGGTGAATGAACAAGCACATTTGGAATAGAAAGATAAAAGGAAGGATAGTAGAAAACAAAAAAGATACTTAATAACTTTTTAAAAGCCTCTACTACAAAATTATAGAAGTAATTGAAAATTAGCTCAGTTTACATGTCAGCAGATCACCTGTCTGGGGGAAGTTTACAACCCAAGGACCAGAAACATCAGAGACAAAGAGCTGGGCACAGAAGCATCCAAAAAGAGAAGGATCACAGAGAGTATCTAGCAGATTTTGAGTATTTTGTGGAGTGTGCTAAGAAGTAAAGACATGGTGCCTCAGTTGGTTGAGCACCCAACTCTTGATTTTGGCTCAGGTCATGATCCTGGGATTGTGAGATCAAGCCCCATCTCAGGCTCTGAGCTGAGTGTGGAGCCTGCTTGAGTGTTGGGTTTTTTTTCCTCTCTCTTTCTCTCCTTCTGCCCTTCTCTCCCACTCATGTGCATGAGTGCATGCTCTCTCTCTAAAATGATAGTAAAAGAAAAAAAGAAGTAAAGACATGCCATTAAAATCAGGAGGCATTTGGTAAGAGCTTTAGTACTTTATCAAAAGATCATGAAGCAATAAGGCATGCAATAAGTGCTTTTTGATTATTTCAAGACCATGAATCATCAGTGAGACCAGTGTAGGAAAAGGCTACTCCCTCTAACTCCATGCTGTTAGAGAAATCAATTATACTCTCATAAGCGTGTCTGAGCACAGGCAGGAAAACCAGCTCAGTTTAAAGTGTATGGCAACCAAGACCAACTTAATTTAATGTTATATGTATCCCCCTGAGAGGAGAAAATGTTGGCTGATTATGTAAGGAATTCTCTGGAGTCATAACGTATCAAACCACTTATGCCATTTATATAGTAAGAACTTCACAAAATGCTGCATCAGTAATTGCAGTTTCATAAACAGAGTATTACTGTTGTCTGACAACCTCCTTTATCATTTATTAATGGCAAACAGTAGGCTCTGACAGGAATAGTTTTCACTTAACACCAGGAATTGCCTTTGGAGAAAGCTAAGAGATAAGGAAAGAGAACCAAAGGTTCAACTCAACTTGAAGAAAAGAAGTAAGAAAAAAAAAAGTCAGTAATTTTCAATAGAGTATGAAAAGGAAAATCATTGGTTGTTAAATTAACACAGTTAAATGTCTGAGAAGTAGAGGTTGAGAAGAGGGGCTGGAGTAACCATAGCTGACAGGACTAAAGGCAGGCGAAGACAAAGAGGGTTTGCCCTAGAGTTCGAAGGAACTGCCTTCTTGTCACTGTATGCGTGATTTCCTCATATTACTATGTTTTATGCTATTATGCACAAACCATGGATATATTTATTTAAAGACGTGCAAGAATATACACGACCATCCCAAAGAAGCTTTCCTTGACACGTGTATACACCCCTACAGTACTTATCACCCTTCTCTGTCTCCTGTATAAACTGAGCTTCATGAGGACAAGGTACAGGCTATCCCCTGAATCTAACATGGGTTTGGCATCTCATCTGAAGCATAATGTTATTTGTTCCAGTAAAAGAAATGACACTTGGTATGGACTGAATTGTGTATCTCCCTCCTCAAATTCGTATGTTGATGTCCTAACCTCCAATGTGACCATATTTGGAGACAGGGCCTTTAGGGAGGTAAAGTTAAATGAAGGCATAAGAATGAGACCCTAATCCGGTAGGATTAATGTCCTTATAAGAAGAGACACCAAAGATCCATCTCTTTCCCTCTCTCTCTGTGTGCACAGAGGAAAGGCCATGTGATGACACAGTGAGAAGTGGCTGCCTCCAAGTCAGGAAGAAAG